>NC_136263.1:64514198-65241236 GCF_964187855.1 Myxine glutinosa
GAAGGAAAGCAGTGCATTAGGAGTACTTTGTAATGAGTGTATAAATATCAGTTTTGCCACACGATGAACTTGCATCAAGAAAAGGTGTATAAGCAAAAGTGGCCAGCAGGTGGCCACAAGCGATAGCCAGAGAGAACGACTTGCGAAACACTCGTGAGATGAGAAAGGGCTCGAGCATTTTATTTATATATATATATATATATATATATATATATATATATATATATATATAAATGTATATGTATATATATACTGTTATGAATTTGGTAATGCAACATCTAGAGCTAGGTAGATCTGAATAGGTAGGTATTCGGCTGTCGTGACAGGGACTCTACATGTAATAAGTTATTGATGTTCAGGCGGTTGTCGGGGTAAGATGTATGAGTGTGGATCTACCTGGAGATTCGAGTGTTAAATAGTGAGGGATTAATTCCACTTGAGGCCACAGCCAGAGCAATTTCCGACTTTTGACGAACTTTGGCCAGGATGATATTAATGAGGAATGTTTTTCCTGTCCCGCCAGGAGCATCGAGGAAGAATATCTTGCCAGCATCATCATCAACACTCTTCAGGATAGAAGTAAAGGCTTGCATCGTTGGTTAACCAAAAAAATATTTCCAACAGTTGAAATAATTATTGTTTCCAACAGTTGAAATTTAATGGAATTCAAATTCGAATAAAATCTCAACTAAAAAAAACAACCGTTTATTCGTTCTTGGCGCGAAAAAATGGTGCGAAAAATATATTCCAACAGTTGAAATCATCCAATTCACGTTGATCAGTAATTTTATCCACGCCTATGTTTTATCCACGTTCACACGTCACGTGACGTTTTGTTAACTTCGTTCTTTTAAAACGTTGTTGTTTTAAATCTCAACTCCAAAAACAAACCAAAAAAATATTTTCAACAGTTGAAATAATTATTGTTTCCAACAGTTGAAATTTAATGAAATTTGAATTCGAATAAAATCTCAACTAAAAAAAAAAACCGTTTATTCGTTCTTGGCGCGAAAAAAGGGCGCGAATTTTGCCATTATGTGCGACTTTACGTCACTCCTACGGACGTGAAAACATTTGTTTTCCTTAAAAATATATTTAAAATAAATAAAATAGTACATAAATTAACAATAAAAGAAGCTAAAAAACAATTAAAAATACAATAAAAAGCACATTAAAAATATATAAATATGTACGTACAGTATACTGTACATACGCGCAACCGCTGCTCATTCAAAACAGAGGCGACGTACAGTATTCCTTTACTGTGTCTGTGTTAGCCATGGGTCCGAAGAAGGATAATGCTAGTGTTTCCAAGCGTAATGTGGTTACGATGGACGATAAGGTAAATCTGATTAAAAGGTATGGAAAAGGTGGAAAAGTGTCGGTGATAGCGCATAGACCTTATCGCGAATCGGAACCGCAATGCGTCATGGGATCGGAAAGGGGCAATAGCGCCGCCACAAACTAGACCATGGAATTGCAGCTGGCCCGGTTTTTTAAACCATTGATATTAAAATAAAAAGTAGCCTATAACCACCGGAATTTTATGCTGATTCCGAATCTGTGTCTACAACTTTTCTCCGATGTGTAGTTTTTTAGTTATAAGCGGACGTCCAGACAGACAGACAGACACTCCTCCTTTATATATAGATATATATATATATATTGTTACGGAAACGGAGGACGGCGCTCCCCTTAGCGGGGGGGGGGGGGGGGGGGGTTGTTAATTCCCCCTCTATTTGCACTGGCCGTCTCCGATCCTGAAGCTACCCCGCTCCCCTGCGGGGCGGGATTTCCCGAAGTGATTGGTCAAGAGATTCCCGTACACCTCCGGCAATCCCATAATAAGGCAGGTGGGTAACTCCGCTCGAAACCACGGGCAAGATGTTATTTGCCGAGCGGTTTTAGCAGCCCGTGATTCGAACCATTAGCAAAGACTAAACCCGATTCATATGCGTTGGCCAAAATCGCACCACAGGAACTCAATGTGGAAATCTCTAAAGCGACCGAATGTGAAGAAGCAAAAGGGGTAAAGAAAGAACATTGGTATTTATTAATTATTTACACACAACCAAAGCAAGAGAAGAAAAGAAATGTAATTTACAGGGTAAAATAGAAGAAGAAGAAGACACGATGCAATTCTTAAAACAAGCGTAACTTATTCCCCAGACAGAACAAACAAGACAAACTCACGTACACAAAAGGGAATTGCCGGCAGGAATGGGTGGAGGGATGAGAAGGATCAGGTCCGTGCAAACGGCAGGGCTGGAGGTGACAGCCCCGACTCCTCGCACTCTGGTTCACAGAACGGGCGACAGGGATATCCGAGGACCGCGGCACGTCGAGGTTCGCGTGCCCACACTTGTTGTTGTTCAGAGTGCTGGTTGGTATCGCGAGCAGGGCGTGCGATTCTCATTCGCCTTGTGCTCCTTGGTTATGCGTCTCTCTCCACAGAACTCGTCAAACGCTTTCCTCCACAGAACTCGCTCTCTCCTCTGGCCCCTTACGCATCTCCCCAACTGGACTCTCAGCTCCTCCTCAACTGAACTGAGGTGGGGGGCTCCGCGCGACGGGTTATATAACCACGCCCATGGAACTTTCGCGAACCTCCTCGATCGTTCTCTCTCCGCCCTCTCAGGCCAAACCCCTCATTCTTGGTTGGTTGTTTGGGGCTAGCTCACTCCTCCTCCCGATGACGAGGTGGGGCCACACCCTTCTCCGAGTTGACCACGCCGTAATGGAGGCAAATGCAGTTGGCAATAATGCAGTTGGAATTGGAGGCTTTGGGGAATTTGAAAAGGGGGATCTATCTTATTTCATTTGATGCAACGCAATGAACTAGTGGAAAAACAGAGCCTTATACTGACATATAATAATGAGATAACTACTTAGAAGGGCCTATGATTTTCTACATGTATGCGATGGACTAGCTAAAGGGACGACCTTTGACCTTTACACAAATGGAGGTATTTACAGGAATCATTACATTATTTACAATGGGGGTATATTTACAATGAATTACACACACAGTGCACGGTTTCCCAAATCCGTTACACTGCCCCCTTCTTCCTCCAGGCACAGCCCGGGCCGATAAAACTTTAACTTAATGTGGCACGTAGGTGTAATTCCCTCTACAATTAACCTGACCCTGAGTGTGACAGTTTTAAAACACAAATAAATATGTCCCCCTGTTGCGTTGCACCCTACCTAACAGATTCACACCCACAGAATAACCGAATTACGGAATGGTTTTCAAACTATACATGTACGGTGGGGAGCATTATTTACAAGACATTATTTGTATCTACACTGCAACCCAGGACCTGTTATTGTTTTTGGGGAGACACAAAAAGAAAATCCTGTGGGGAGGGAGGAGACAGCATGCACTGCATCGACGCACCAGCACCAATAAAGAGCAAAGCACCAATCACCAAAATGCACCGGAGTGCACAGTCACCACAGTTCAATAAAAAAAAACAACAACTGGTGGTCTTGCTCTTCTGCTCCCTCTGCTGGCCGTTGTCGTTCTTCCTGATGTTGTCGTGTTCTTTGCTTGCGGCCTATTTGGTGGAAGTAAAAACAAAAAGCACAACCGTGTCTACTGTTTTTATTTATGGCCCACAGGGGCCAACTATGGGTGGTTCACCTGTAGGCTTGGTGCCACCTCACCGAGGTCCGCAAGCAAGATCTTCCTCCGGCCAACCTGGCCGGTCCCAGCAGAGGGGCCATGCCCGAACCCGTGGGGTCCATGAGTGGTGCTTGGCCACAGACATGTGGTCCATATGGTGGTGCTCGGCCACAACAACGTTGTCAATAAAGTGGTGCGGGGATGCAGGCAGCTAGTTGCGGGGATTCGGGCACCTGGACGCGGCCTCCCACACGCTTCCCTCAGTGCCCAGAGAGCACGATCCATGGGTCGGGGAAGGAAGACAAAGCCGCAGAGTTAGCGAGGGCAAGGGCGCAAGGGTACACATCAACCAAGGCAATGCAGAACGAGGTGCGCACGGAGAGCGAAGTGAGAAAGCTCGTCCCTACCGTACGTCACCCCCCCTGTCACCTACTCCACCCTTGCCCTTACCCATATTTACAAACAATTTACAATTCGTCTCTACCGTCGTCTTCCCCATATCTCCTAATACCAAATTCGTCACAATCGGCGAGGTCAATTTGGACGGCGAGGTCACGTCTTTTCGAAGCTGTTCCATGCGCTCACGCTTTCGAAGCTGTGATCTTTCTCAATTGTGTTTTTGTCGAGACTGTATCTATCTTTCGGTGTATGTACGTATAGCGTATCTTTTGGAAAATTTTCGGTGCTAATTTTTCGTACATGTATACAAAATCGGTTAATGCGTATCGAGTATTCTGCGGCCTAGTACTCATAGGCTTATAGGCCGGTCATTTTACGAATATACCCACCACAAATTGCAATAGTAATGAAACTTGGCATTTTTGCTTCTTTTGACCCATGTAATAACATAGTAAAAGTCAAGGAATAACGAGGCATTGGAACACATTCATTTCGAGCAACCACTTTTTGACAGTTATGCACGAAAATAAGCTAATAAAAATGGCACAAAATAATGCACTTAATTTGTTATTTCGTTCACATTCTCAAAAGATGTCAGAAATGTAAGTGTTTAAGAGTGTAAGACAGGCCTTATGCCCTGGTTTTACAATACATTTGACATGTAAAGGTATATATATTGAGATAATTGACATTTAAGGTAGCTTTATCCCAATAAAATTGAATTTTTTCGAAAATATACATATCAATGAATTTTGAAAGCTAATATAATGGTCTATCATATTCTTATATCAAATTAGATTTTACTCTAGTCTAATTAGGTGAACAAAGCCTAATTAGGTGAATAAAATTTAATTACACGAACAATGATCTCCATAGCAACGACTTTGGACCTTGGATACGGTCGCTTTTATATAACCAATCTCAAAAAGTGTGGTATCAAAAGATTCGGAATAGCCTATAGTGCAATCCAGCTGAGAACCAATCAGAAGCCTCAACTAGTGCCTGCTTGTTCGCAGGCTCAGGATGATGGCCCTCAGGGCACTACAGGAGATGACGAACCAAGTGAAGACGCGATAATGCAAAGCATAGATGAGGCACAGGCAGCCATGGATCCGCATGATACCGAGGCAGGACAGGCAGCCATGGATCCGCGTGATACCGAGTCAGGGTCGCAAAGTGTGGGAGCTGGCCCAGTTGACCTGTGTGAGCTACGAAACCTGTATGATTCATTGTTGAAGGGTGAGGGTTGCACTGAAGATATCCTTTCAGCCCCGGTTCTGGACTCTGTTCGTGACATCATGAATGTTGCTCGACAATCGAAGAAGGATCTGCGTACAGCACAGCTATGGCTGCAATACATGGACATGATAGACATTCTGAGGACATTCCTGAGGTCGGAACGCACTGGTGACTGGCGTCTGCACGTGCACGCTTTGCACGACATGTTGCCCTACCTAGCAGCTGCAGGCCACAATCTGTACACAACATCTGTGTACATCTACCTGCAGCGACTGGCACAACTGTCTATTCAGCATCCGGAGGTCCACCATCAGTTCCAGAATGGATTTCACGTAGTGCGGCGTTCAGATCGGTACTGGGCCGGCTTGTCCACAGATCTTGTGATCGAGCAAGTGCTCATGAGAAGTGTGAAAACCACAGGGGGACTAACAAGGGGTCGTGGAATGAGCGAGCCGCAAAGGATCACGTGGCTGCTGTCCACCCCCATATGTGCAGAGGTCAACATGGCTTTGCAAGAGTACACATCAGTGCAGTATGGGACCAGTGACCAGCACAAAGAACAAAACGCAGCTCGACAAGGACGGGACACAGATGACACGCACAAACTTATTCGCTACCTGTCATCAAAGGATCCCTTTGGAAACGATCCAACTCTGCAAAGCATTGACACTGGCATCACAGCTGGAGATTCGGTCAATGCTGACCAAGCAGCGTCAGTCGGCAGGAAGATCTTAGATGGAATGCTTGACAAAAAGGTTCTTGATCACACGTTCAAGAAGAAAGATCAGGTTGTGACTCTTGACACACGTTCATCATTGAAAACTGGCAGACAATCCGTTCTGATAGATCCACAACTGTTGTTCCAACGTCTGAGTACGGCAGGATCACGCTGTGATGACCTCAAAGATGTCTTCAAGTACGAACTAAGCAGTTTCCCACCAGCACTGTTTAAGACCACTGATATCCTGCTTGAGGCCGACAAGCCAGCGCTAGCCGAAGCCATTTGGAAACAACTCCCCCTTGACGTTCGCAACACAGTGCTGCCACAGAATGTGCAATATGTTCTGGATGGTGGGGCATTGCTACACAGAATTCCTTGGAATTCTGGCGAGACATATGGAGGAATCGCCAGTCACTACGTGCGATATGTTGGAGACAGGTATGGTAACGCTGTCATAGTGTTCGATGGATATGTGAGCGCACCCTCCACCAAAGATGTAGCGCACAGCAGGCGCGTTCGATCTCACAGCAGTCCCCTTGTCAATTTCACAACGGACATGGTATGTACTATGAAGAAAGATGACTTCCTTGCCAACCAAACAAATAAACAACGTTTCATCAATCTACTGAGTGATGACCTTCAACGGCGGCACAACGCTGTTCATCATGCCAGGGCAGATGCAGATGTTCTCATAGTGGAGACAGCCATTGCATGTGCAAACACCAAGGACACCGTGATAGTTGGCGACGACACCGATCTTCTTGTTCTCCTTTGCAGTCGTGCAGGGCCCACATCTCACAACCTGTTCTTCCGACCTGAGCCTAAGCTGACGTCAAGGAGGCAAGCAAGATGTTGGAATATCGAGCAAGTGCAAAAGACACTTGGACGCAATGTTTGTGACAAGCTTCTTGTTGCACATGGACTCCTGGGTTGTGATACCACGTCAAGAATTTACTCGATTGGCAAATCAACAGCCTTGAAGAAGCTGAACTCCAGTGCGTATTTCTCCGAGCTTTTGGCAAACTTCAACACTCCTGGAGCGTCAAAAGAGGATGTCATGACAGCTGGAGAGAATGCCCTGGTTTGCTTGTATAATGCCCAGCCCGGGGAAACACTGGACATGCTGAGGCTTCAACGCTTCCACCAGAAGGTTTCAACAAGCACTGTCAGAGTTGAGCCTCGTACCCTGCCCCCTACATCAGCATCTGCAAAGCAACATTGCCTACGGGTGTATGTTCAGGTTCAGCAGTGGCAAGGAGTTGCCATGGATGCCAATGGTTGGGGATGGGCTATCCGTGACGAGAGAATGGTTCCCGTGATGACCGAGATGAAGCCTGCTCCAGATTACCTTCTAGATGCCATCCACTGTGGCTGCAAAACAGACTGCAGCACCCTACGATGCAGCTGTCGCAAGTACAGCCTGGAATGCTCTTACGCATGCAGTGAATGCAAAGGACTTCACTGTTCTAATGTGACCTTGTCAGAACCAGAAAGTGATCCAGAAGAAGAATAAGCTCTTAGGTTGGTGCTTGAATCGCAGTTCATTCAATTATTAAATAAAGCACTTTTTTTTTTTTTCAATATATATTTATTTTTTTCAATATTATTTTCAATATTATTTAACGATTTTTTTTGTATATATAGTACGATATGAACTTGTTCACATAAAGCCATTACATTGCAGGCCTCAGGGACATAAAATTGCAGGATCTCATAAGGATTTAGCACGGAAACAGTTTTTGGTCTGAAAAATTTATGCAGATTTTCGCTTAAAACCTTCTCTTAAAGATTGCAAAAATTGGAAATGTTCCAATGCTCCGATTCTCCTTGACTTTTAGTATGTCATTCTCCACTAAATTTGACATTGAAAAATGCATGTTTCATTACTATTGCAATTTGTGGTGGGTTCGACCCCAAAATGGCGTAGATTGACTGGACTATTAGGCTACCGTACCGTCTCCGACCTTGTGGTTTTGTTTTTCTCTCAGCGATTTGTCGAATGCGCTGCAATTATTTTCGTTCTCTGTTTCGTCCCAGTCGTTCACCCCATACCTCCTTGTTTAATATCTCTACTCAAAAAATAAAAAACCCCAAAAAATATTTCCTTCCCAGGTCTTATTCGTTTATTTGTTGTTCTTATTTGTTCGTTTGTTCTTCGTTCGCGATCACGCGATCACGTGGTTAGAAATGTATAATCTCTCCCCTGAACAACTATTTTCTCTCATATATTATAACACCCTTTTCTTCTTTTCCTACAAAAGGATGCTTTCGTCTTGCTCACCAAATCTATTCATTCCAAAAAATATATATAATACCATCTCTTACAGTTCCTCCTTTCTACATTCCCTAAACTATCCAGAACTCCACCCCTCCTTCAGTGTCCTCAAACGTATTTTTGACTCGAAGGTCTCAAACTCATTTTGCAAAAAATGTTCGTTTCCCATGAATCGTACACTTTTCAAAATCCAATCTCACCCCTCCCCTCCAAATCCTCCCCATCACCCATCCCTTTCAAATCTCCCCCCTTGCCCCTTCCCTCCCCTCCCTCCTAAACTCCCCCCACACCCCTCCCCTCCGAGACTCTCCCTCGCGCCTCCCCTCCTAGACTCCCCTCTCACCCCTCCTCCTCAAAGCATCCTCCCTGCTTCTTCCCCCTTCCAACTTTCACCTTCATCTCCCCCAACCTTCTGCCTCGCTCTTCCCCCTCACTGTGCCTCACTGTGCCTCACCCAATCTCCATCAAACCTTTTGTCCGCCCCATTCTTCCCTTTCTCCAAGCTATTCTGAAATCTCTGAAATCTCTGACACACCTTCAACAGCTCTCCCTACCTCTTCCTCCTCTTCCACATCTTACCCTACCCCCCCCCCCCCCCTGTTCTGGACCCGATGCTCCCCCTTCCTCTTCATTAACGGTATGGACCTCAAACATCCGGGGCCTCCGCTCAAACTTGACTGATCTCTCCATACAGGTTGCTTCTGACAAACCAGATGTGATCTGCTTAACAGAAACTTTCCTCCTTCATGATGTCTCTGATGCCTTGGTATCTCTCCCAGGTTACTCCCTCCTCCGGTATGATAGACCTGAGCCTCGTCCTGGAGGTGGGGTTGCTATCTTTATAAAAAACTCTCTTCCTCACTCGCCCTCCACTGCCCTCTCTCCACCTCACCCCCAGGAATACCTTTGGCTACGGCTTCCCCTTCGCTCCCACCTTTTGTTCATATGTGTGTTGTACCGTCCACCAAACAGCGATGACTCCATCTACATCTCGCTGTCTGATAATATGGACCAACTTCTATCTACCCATCCCAACTCTCTCTTCCTCATATGTGGTGATTTCAATTGTCACCATGCCAGTTGGCTGGGTGTGGGTACCTCTCTCACCAGCCATGGCTCTTCAGCAAAGGACTTCTGCGACTCACTGGGACTGACACAATCTGTCAATTTCCCGACCCGGATCTCAGTCAACGGAGCATCTCTCTTCTGGATTTGGTTATGACAAACTTCCGTGAAAATGTCTGCTGCTCTTCTTCTGCTCCAATCGGCTCATCTGATCATGTGCTTGTCAAAGTGGACATCTCTCTGACCATTCTCAGAGAGCCTCCTCAGCGTCGACGAATCTGGCATTTCACTCAGGCCAACTGGCACGGTCTTCAAGCAGCCATCAATCATCTGGACAGGTCTCCCATCTCTACCGCCTCTGACATCAACTCATCCTGGGAATTCTTTCAAAGTAAATTGCTCTCTCTCATGCACAGATTTATCCCATCTCGTCTTCAGTTGTCATACCCTTCCTCCCGTCCATGGTACACGGAATCTTGTGGTGAGGCTGTTGCCCTGAAACAACTTGCTTTCGTCTCCTGGAAAGCAAATCCAACGGAAGGAAATCTCATTTCCTTTCACAAAGCCCGAAACAAGTGTGTGTCCACCCTCAGGAGAGCCAGGAAACAATATCTCACCGTTCTCAAGACCAAACTCTCTTATCTGTCTCCCTCTTCCAAATCCTGGTGGCGTCTGGTCAAATCTGTTTCTGGTGTTTGTTCCCCCTCCATCCCCTCCCTCACCTCAAACGGCTTAACGGCTGACTCCGCACGTGAAAAAGCTGAATGCCTCAACTCTGTGTTTGCCTCTAAATCTTGTGTCCCAAACCCATCCCTCTCTGTACCCACCGTACCCAGTCGTACCCAGCTGCTCCTGGACTCTGTGTCCTTTCCTCCTGACAAGGTGGAAAAGTTTCTGTCAACCCTCGACTCTGATTCTGCAACTGGTCCTGATGGCATCAGCCCACGGGTCCTAAAATCATGTTCTTCCGCTCTTTCACTCCCTCTTTCTGTTCTCTTCACCCTCTCTTTTGCTCAAGGTCATCTGCCATCTGCTTGGAAATCAGCCAACATCACCGATTTGCACAAAAAAGGTGCAAAAACAGATCCCAGCAACTGCAGACCAATCAGCCTTCTCCCAATTATCAGCAAAGTCATGGAATCCATCATTACTTCAGATATGAAATCTTTCCTCTTCTCCAATGGCTTGATCTCTGATCATCAATTTGGTTTCAGACCTGGTCACTCTACTCTGGACATGCTGCTTCTGCTTTCTCAACAATGGATGGAGGTCCTCAACGCCAAACAGGAAATTAGAGCTGTCTCCCTTGACATTTCACATGCCTTCGATACGGTCTGGCACCCTGCTCTGCTCACCAAACGCTCCTCCTTAGTATCCATGGAAATCTCCACGCATGGCTGGCAGACTTCCTCTCTGGTCGTAGTCAACGTGTGGCCCTGAATGGGTTTCTCTCATCTCCTCTTCCTGTTCAGGCTGGAGTTCCCCAAGGTAGTGTTCTGGGCCCTGTGCTTTTTCTGGTCTTCATCAATGATCTCTCTGACTCTCTTGAAAATCCTCTCTATCTCTTTGCTGATGACTCTACTCTCTGTCGCTCCATTCCTCATCCCTCAGATCGGCACTCTGCAGCCTCCTCACTCTCTGCAGACCTGGACAAAATCACAGACTGGGCAAACAAATGGAACATGTCTTTCAATCCTGATAAATCTCACACTCTTACGATGTCTCTCCGAAAAGACAGACTGGAAAACCCTCCCATCCACTTTCTGAATAATCCTCTCCAAGAAGTTCTGTCACTCAAGCTTTTGGGTCTCACTATTTGCCATGATCTTTCCTGGGAAAACCACATTTCAAATCTGGCCTCCAAAGCCAGTCGCCGACTGGGCATCCTCCATCGTGCGAAGTCCTTCCTTGGCACACCTGAGCTCCTCACCACATACAAGGCTTTCATCCGCAGCTCTATGGAATACTGCTCTCCCCTCTGGTCTGGTGCTCCTGCCTCACACCTAGCCCGTCTTCACGCTGTTGAAACCAAAGCGTTCAGAATCATTGGAATCTCCCGCGATGAAGCTAACTCCAAGGGCCTTTCACTCACTCACCGCAGGCAGGTTGGTGGTCTTTCCGTCTTCTACCGACTCCTCTCTGGCCTTGCCCCCCCAGCCCTCTCTGGGCTCTGTCCCCCAAATATTCCTACAGGTCGCACAAGATCTGCCTGCAACCCTCTTATGGTTAAACTGCCAAAATCAAGACTTTCTGCTCACCTTCACTCCTTCATTCCTCTTTTCTCCCACCTCTGGAACAAACTCCCTCACTCTCTTCAATCCCACTCCACCCTCCAGGTCTTTAAAACAGCTGTTCACCACCATCTCTTATCCTCCCCCATCCAAAACCTTGATCTTTTCTACCCCTGCTAATTTCGGTCCCCTTGTGTTTTATACCTCTCCCCCCCCCCCCCCTCCCCTTCCCACGCCTCCTGCCCCCAAGCCCTCTCCCTCCCACACTTCTCCCTGCTCTCAAATGTTGTGGTTGTGTGCTTCCCCTTCTCTCCCCATCTTGTCTTCCGCTCCCTCTTTTTGTATATTTTGTTTGTCTGGTGGATTTGTTTGTGAAATAAATGTTAGCTCTTTCACGAGCCTCGATTCAGTATACAAAAAAAAAAAAAAAAAAAAATCCCTCTCACCAAATTTGCCATCATCCAAATTCCTCATCAATTCCTCATAAGGAGGAAGAGATGGAACATCAAGCACAATGTCACACCTACGTCATGATGCGTCTCACAATCCCAAACATTTGCACAGAAATAAAACAACAAACCATGGCACGGTGTGGAGTTCTGTCACCTCAGGTGAGTGGATGTAGATGGTGCGAGGAGATTTCAATCCTATCTACCTTCTAAATGACTTTAATACACTTTACACTACCCGGGGTCTTTCCCTGCCAATCCATTGGCCATATTACTCAATGCGGTTCTAAAAACCAACCTCCCATTGACCAAACTGTGGTGCCCATCAATTTGGGGTCTCACTCCCCCGATTCAACTCCCTGTGCCTTCGCACAATTTCTGGGCTGAGTCGTGTGGCTCTCCCAGCAGGTCTACCCAGCTGCACACCTCCGCCACTGCAGTTGCCTCCGAGCTTACCTGCTCCTTACCTAACCTATCTAACTGGGGGAGGCCCTCTCTGGCACTTACCTCCCTCGGTGCCCTCTCTGGCACTGGGCTACCCGGGTCCGTCCTCTGGATCCTCGGGCCCCACTGAACAACTCTACTGGCTCCCAGAGCCCACCTGTGGCCTCACCTGGCCGACATCCTCACAGTGGCGGAGTGCCCATTTAACTACACACACTAACAGGCCACACGCCCAGCCATTTCCACGTCACTAATGCGCCCATCCAAACACCATTCTTCCACACGCACCACAGATGCCAATATCCAACCACAATTTCCCTCTCCCCTCTAACTAACTCTTAAACTACCCTCCCCGGGTATTTGTGATGGGGTCCATCCTCCCCATACACTCCCTTCGCACCAACCACTCCACTCCACATTTTCCACCATACTCACTCCACACCATCCATTCCATACTCCATGTATTCCACACCATTTATTCCAAAAACCATTCTCCATACACCTGTTCACTTGCACACCTGTGCAATCACACCTGGTGCTTCCTGCACCCTCCTTCCTCCCAGGCTTCTTCATTCAATACAATACAATGCACAATCACAATTATTCCTCATACACTGCTCCATACACTTCCATGCTCAATACAACTCACAATCACCTCACACTTTTCACAGTACACTGCTCCATACACTTTCAATTCAAACACAGGCACCATTCACGAGCATTGCCTCATTTGCTCAACATGCTCACCGGCAAAGATTCTCACACACACAGCATCATCTGATCTACCTGGTGCCCTTCTAACTTGGTGCTCCCCGTCTTCCCTTTAAACTAAGCACATACCACGTCATTAACAACCATTCTAACCTCTCTACGTCCCCGACTACCTGTACAATGTCGCTACTTACCTCTACCGTTACCTATTGTCATTTCTCTAGATCCCTATACAATTATCCTAACCCTCCCTTGGCGAGCTTACACTGCCAAACCCCATAACTAGTGCTCATGTGCCCCGGGGTGGATGCGAGGGATGGTAGAGTTGCCATCCCACCACATCGGACATCTCCCACTATTAATTTTGCCATCGAATTCCAACCAATCAAAATTCGCCAATCTCTGCCAATCAGTTTACCAATCATCAATTTGCCAATCACCAATTCCCTATCCCAACCAAATGTCCATGAACTTGAGCCTCGGTGCGTCTTTACATTCGCAAAGCTCGGCTTCGCCAAGCCGAGCAATGAATGCGGGTGGTTCGTTTCCTGCAGTTGGATCCGTCCGGCACTCGGTTCAGGGAACGAGGTTTGCTCGGGCCGAGATCCCAAGGTCCACCTCGGCGCGGAGCCTTTCGGTCTCCTGCCCGATGGCCCGATCTCGCCCGGCCGGAACGCCGCAACCACAAGGGGTCGCCGTGCCGACCCTTCCTACCTGCCCTCAAACCGGGCCGCCCGCTCCGATTAGCAGAGCGCGGATGCGACCGTTCAGGGCGGGGCCCGGCGCGGATCGCACATGGTGGTTCTTTTGAAACAGCCGTGGTTACGATCCCCGCCGATTCCCGCAGCACCCAAAGCCCGCCACGAACCGAGGGCTCGCGTCGGCTAACCGTCGATCTAACCGCTGCTCCGTTTAACGTCGATGCTTCACTTGCATGCTCACACCACGCGTTCCGTTCCTTATTCACACATCCAGGTGTCTCCATACACTCCGTCATTGCACCTTCTCTTACAATGAATTAAACACACAGTGCACGGTTTCCCAAATCCGTTCCAATATTTTTGGAATTTTTTGGGGGAATTTTTTTTTTCCAAACTTAAGTTTTCAACTTCAATTGTTTATAAAATGTGATATCACGTATATTACAAATACATTTGTGCAAAATAATTGTTTGAATTATGATTGCTTTAAACCATGACAAAACGGCAACTCGGGTACAGTCAGTTATCTATATATCTACACATCTGGGCAGTGTCTGTGTTGTCACTTAACAACTCCCTCAAACTTTTGTTTCCGTGGTTGTGAAGTGTTTTTAATAACTTTGTGGTGGTTTTGAATCACGTAGTGGTGAGGTATTTTGAATTATGTGGTGGTGAGGTGTTTTAAAATGACGTGGTGGTGTGGTGTTTTTAAATCACATGGTGGTGAGGTGTTTTAAAATCACATGGTGGTGAGGTGTTTTGAATTACTTGGTGGTGAGGTATTTATAATTACGTGGTGGTGAGGTGTTTTTATTTCGTGTTTTATGGCTGTGAGGTGTTTTTATTTCGTGTTTTATGGCTGTGAGGTGTTTTGAATTACTTGGTGGTGAGGTGTTTTGAATTACGTTGTGGTGAGGTGTAATCGTCCCAAACTTCCAGTCTGCACCTACCCCTCCCCTCTGTATGTGCTGAGGGGTTCTTTCTTGAAAAAAAAAAACATTCAACCTGAATCTTCAACCTAAATTGCCTATAAAAATGTAATATCACAAACACAACAAATACATTTGTGCAAAGTAATTGTTTGTATTATGATTGGTGTAAGTCATGACAACACAGCAACTCAGGTACGGTCATTATTCTCAGCTAAAATAAGCCCGTTCCTCAGTAACGACGCTTGGTGAGGCGAGCGCAGCTCGCCTCACCAAGCTAGTTTATATATATATATCAGTTACTATGCGATTTCATAACATCAGTGGTGAACCGCCATTAAGGTATCCCATCCAGCTATGCTGTACCTTAATGGGAGCGATAAGTACCATCTGCCACATGGCACATTAGGCAGATGGTACTTATCGCTCCCATTAAGGTACAGCATAGCTGGATGGGATACCTTCATGGCGGTTCGCCACTGATGTATGAAATCGCATAGTAACTGGTATATAACCGAAAAGGTTTTCAGAGTCATAAGTGTATGCAAGACTCGCTGCGTTGCCCTGATGAGCCACAAAAGGGCGAAACCAGGTCAGTAACTGTGAGTTTTACATACACTTATGACAGTATCTGAACTAAGATCAAAATACTGCTCTGTCGGAGGGTTCTCTTGAGAGCTTGACAGGCAGAGCGTATGTACATGGCCGTGACGTCATTACGTGCGCTCATTGAAAGCTGGAGAACTGAAGATATATTTGGATATACAGTCATCCCTCGCTATATCGCGGTTCACTTTTCGCGGATTCGGTACATCGCGGTTTTTTCTCGCTAGTATATGTAAAATTATATCGCGGATTTTTCGCTATATCGCGGGATTTTGCGGTATAAATGTATTTTATATACTATTATTTAATATTTTTTGTGGTAAAATAAGCATTTTCTAGCCTAAAAAATTAAAAAACGTAAGAAATAGAAAAATACAGTATTTAAAAATATTACAAGAAATAAAATACTGTACATAGTGTACAGTAGAAGGGTAGACAAAGAGTCGTGCGTATGGAAAACGCAGTACATTCATCATCGTCATCACCTTCATCGGTCATCAGTACTGCACAGCTAATTCATCTCATCTTCATCACGCAAGTTGTAGTATTGAAGAGCCGGGGCTCTTGCTTGATACGGACGAAATGACGGCAAGACACAAACTCGTCCGAGAAGATATTTATTCTCAAAACCAACTCGGGAACACTGAAAAGCCCATTTATCGGGCTGCATATATAAGCACAACCAGAAACCGAAAGCCACGCCTCTCAAGGCTGGCGTGCTTCGGTGAATCGGTGGTCACGTGATCAACAGGTGTCGCTGATTATACCCGCAAAGCGCGGCACGCTTTAGCGGTCACGTGACCAGCCACTCTCGCGCCGGGAATCCCCGCCGGTGACGTCACACGTCACCGGCTGGAGCAAGGAGATTCTGATGCTGGTCTTGCTTGGGGAACCCATGGGTAGCTACAGTATCTTCAATGGTGAGTACCCATTAGAATTTTATATGTTGTTAAAATTACGTATGTTTAAGAGTGTAAAAAGTGTTTAAGAGTATAGGAACTGTTTATAAGAGTATGGGAAAGGTTAATAAGAGTGTGGGGAGTTCATAATGCTTTAAAATATATATATAAAAAAAAAAAAAAAATGGTCGCTACTTCGCGGATTTTCGTTTATCGCGGGGGGTTCTGGAACGTAACCCCCGCGATAAACGAGGGTTCACTGTATATATATTGTTGCGGATCTCAAACGTCGGGCTTTCCCCTTACCAAGGGGGGATTAATCCCCTTGTGTTAAATCTTGCCGATGCGATCCGGGGCTATGACGTTCCTTCCGGTCAGCGCTGAATAGGGTGGTAGGTCGAATTTGTCCTATTACCTAATTACCAGTGCCTCCCGGGAAGCAAGGAAATAACCCCACCCGAACCACGGTTTCAGTGGACACGCCGAGCGATAGCGAGCCGCGATTCGGGCTGTTAACAGGAACTAACCCGATTAGAGCGGTTGTGATCGTGCCACGCTTACCCAATGGAGAAATCACTAAGACGGTCGAATTAAGAGGAAACAGGAAGAACAAGTAATTTATTACACACTTTGTACAATGAAGAAGAAGAAGAAGAAGCAATGTACAGGGAAGAAGAAGAAGCAGAAACACAGGGCAGCCTTATAACAGTCTTAACTTATCCCTGGACACGGGCCCGTTCACACTCAGACTCAGACTCACACGGGGGTTGTAGATGGTCGGGTTGAGGGTCCACAGATGGCGTCCACAGCTCGCTCAGGTCCCCGACTCGTACGGCGGTGAGGATGGTAGACGGCAGGCAAGATCTCCGCGTGTCGTTGGCGCGGATCGGACAATTATATCGGGAGAGGTGAGCTAGGCTGTTACACTGGTGTGGCCGCGTACGTAATAGATATATCGGCACTTTATACGCGTGCCCAGTAAAGTTCAATACAATGCGCCGCCTTCACAAGTCCTCTGCAATGCGCCGCTCCAGCAATGCGTTCACAACGACAAGTCTCCACTCCACCTGCGATCACGAATCACGATCACGAATCACGATTGCGAATCACGCTTTCCACTTGCGAGTCCTCTTGGTAAGCGCGTCAGTCCTCCAGAGGGCTTTGCGCGCGTCATTATATAGCGCCGCCCAGCGAACCCTCTGGAACCTCTAGCCACACCCTGTCAGGCGATGTCGCCTCAGCCCTGATTGGCTGGTGGCCCTTGCCGTCCCCCTGCTGCCAATCCAGATCTCAGCCTCGCTGCCGCTCCACCCCCTTTTTGGGCCTACCTCGTGTCACTGGGCTAGTTCCAGCAAACCAGCAAACCAACCCCCCCCCCCCCCACCCTTCCCACGCCTCCTCCCCCCAAGCCCTCTCCCTCCCACACTTCTCCCTGCTCTCAAATGTTGTGGTTGTGTGCTTCCCCTTCTCTCCCCATCTTGTCTTCCGCTCCCTCTTTTTGTATATTTTGTTTGTGAAATAAATGTTAGCTGTTTCACGCACCTCGATTCAGTATACAAAAACAAACAAAAAAAAAAAAGCCAAGAGCAGCAAACGCTGCTGGTAGCCAAAGCGTAACAAACTGCGAGTTGTCAAATGGGGGCGCGGGATGGATTCTGCCCAACGAGGTGGAATTTGGAGGGTGGAGGCACAATGGAAGGAGCCTATTCTTATTTGTTTTACACAACGCAGATGATAACTATTGGAAATGGCCTTATCTCACATATACTAAGAAATAACTAACGTTCTGAGGTGACCTACGTGTTGCATGTGGGCAGAACCTTTAACCTTTATTAATCAAATATGTACACTTTCTCAGAACCGCAACAATATATATATATACATATATATATATATATATATTATATTATATATATATATATATATATATATATATATATATATATATATATTATATTATATTATATTATATATATATATATATATATATATATATATATATATATATATATATATATATATATATATATATATATATACATATATATATATATATATATATATATATATATTATATATATTATATATATTATATATATATATATATATATATATATATATATATATATATATATATATATATATATATATATATTATATATATATATATATATATAATATATATATATATATATATATAATATATATATATATATATATATATATTATATATATATATATATATATTATATATATATATATATATATTATATATATATATATATATATATATATATATATATATATATATATATATATTATATTATATTATATTATATATAACAGAGATAAGTTATGTTATGCTGATTGGCTGGTGTGAGGCTGTGTGCAATGTGATTGGCTCCTGGAAAGATTCAATTATGTATCATTTCGAGTTATTAAAAGCCTATATTCAAAATCAGATTTCATATTTCACGATTGGAACTCATGGCCTAAATAATTATGTCGAAATCAATAGTGAAATCAGAACAAAATGAGGAAAAAGTGAATTTTTTTTTTTTGTAATTAAAAAAAAGGCTTTACGGGACGAGGTAAAATGATTTCAATTTTTTTTTTACTCTTTTAAAGGTAACTATTGTACGTCTGATTATATTTTACACCAGGGACATTTGTCACGGTCTTTTTGTATTCGCATTCTATTTTATTTTGCATTTTTAACGTTTACTAATACATGCTGTTACAACATGGAATTGCAGTTTGATTATTAACAGTGCGGTACAACGTGGCTCACAGGATGACCTTGAGGTACCCACACTCTCCTCCAAGCTCTGTCGCCTGGGTTTGAATCCCGACCCAGCTATAAACTATCATCCTGGTGTTTCACAGACTGGGTAAATCATCAATGCATGCCGTCCCTCCGATGGATGTTAAAATAGGTGATGTCTTCCGACATTATTTGGTGGACGTTAAAGATCCCCACGGTGTCATGCACGAAGAGTGGGTGAGCTATTGCCGGCATCCTGAACAAATTACAAATCCCTGCCCGAACTACTGCTGGGACGGCAATGGCAAGCCACCCAGTATAACCATTGTTCAGGAAGCTGCTTTGGTTGCACATGTGCTCTGTAATGAGTATGGTACATCAGATATCAAATATAAATTACAACTGAATTGCTAAAGCAGAAAAAAAGGAAATTGAAGCTGTTTAAAAAGGATAGAGCACTGACATGTAGAGGGGGGTGGGGGAGGCAGTGGGATGTGAGTAGGGGAGTGGGGAAAGTGTGGGGTGGAGAGAGAGAGAGAGAGAGACAGAGAGAGACAGAGAGAGACAGAGAGAGAGAGAGACAGAGAGAGAGACAGAGAGAGAGAGAGAGAGAGACAGAGAGAGAGAGAGACAGAGAGAGAGAGATAGAGATAGAGATAGAGAGGAAAGAAGGTAGGAGGGAGGTGGAGAAGGGTGTGGCAAATTTAGGCCAAATCCATCCACATTTTTTGTGATATCCTATTCACAGTCAAATAGACAGGCAGCCAGACAGACAGACTGGGGTGAAAACATAACCTTCACCCACGTTCAGTGGCGGAGGTAATAATTATCATCCATAACATTTATCATTGCAATATTTTTCTTTTGGTGGATTGTGCGCAGCACCAATGGTGGATTGTGTGGGAGTGTGCAGCCCCGATGGTAGATTGCAGATTGTGTGGGAGTGTGCAGCCCCGATGGTAGATTGCAGATTGTGTGGGAGTGGGAAGCATCAATGGCCGATTGTGTGTGAGTGCTCAGCACCAATAGTGGATTGTGTGCGAGTGCACAGCACCGATGGTGGATTGTGTGGGAGTGTGCAGCACTAGTGACGGATCATGCATGATTTTGCAGCCCCAATAGCAGAGTGGGCGAGAGTGTGCAGTCCAAATTACGGAGTTCCTCGGAGTGTGCAGTCCCAATGGCGAGGGACAGTATTTTTTTGTGAGTTTGTCTTGTTCCATCTAAATGCAAAAATATGGCTATGTTTCTAGTAGTGGAGTTAGGAGATGGGAATAGGGTGGGGAAGGATTGGTAGGTTTGGGGTTGGGGTGTGAGGGTTGAGATGAGGGATGGAGGTGGTGGTAGGTGTTGGTAGGAAGGGGCTGAGAGATAGTGTTGAGGTGTGTTTTGTTGTTAGATAAGTTTCTCGGTCATGGTGACCGTAAGACATATTGTTCATCTCTTTCAGTTGTACAGCATCGCAATTCTGGCAAGCAAATGCATATCGAGTTGCCAGATTGCCATTGTTTTCATTCATACAGTGCCTTCAGAAAGTATTCACACCCCTTGACGTTTTTCACATTTTGTTGTGTTACAGCCTGAATTTAAAATGGATTAAATTGAGATTTTTGTCACTGATCTACACATAAAAACCCATAATGTAAAAGTGGATTTTTTTTTTTTAGAAATACTTACAAAATTATTTAAAATGAAATGCAGAAATACCTAATTTACATAAGAACTCAGCCCCCTGAGTCAATACTTCGTCGAAGCGCCTTTGGCAGTGATTGCAGCTTCGAGTCTTCTTGGGTATGTATGTATCCACTTTGCACATCTGGATTTGGGGAGTTTCTCTCTTTCTTCCTTACAGATTTGGTCAAGTTCTGTGAAGTTGGATGGGTAGTGTTGGTGAACAGCAATATTTAAGTCTTTCCACAGATTCTGAATTGGATTCAAGTCTGAGCTTTGGCTGGGCCACTCAAGGACTTTCACGTTCTTGCTCTGAAGCCATTCCAGTGTTGCTTTGGCTGTATGCTTGGGATCATTGTCCTGTTGAAACGTAAATCCTTGCCACAGTCCAATGTCTTTTGCACTCTGAAGCAGGTTCTCCTCAAGGATTTGCCAGTATTTGGGCAATTCCGTGGTAACGGCATTACAATTCAGAGAAATTTCCCCCATACTTTTACATGCTATGGATTCGTCTTAAGGTCTGACTGATTAACAAAACTTTTATAACGTCAGGTGATACCCCTGTTATCATATCAAAATAAAAAAAATTGGATACCTCTTGCATGTGGAAGGCTCCAAGATCAAAAGAATGTTGGTAATGGAATTACATCAGAAAATTGGGTATAATTGTTTCCTCAACTTTCAAAAGAATTTATATTGAATCTATAGCACATTGATGAGAATCAAAAAAAAAAATCTATAGCACATTGGCCAAAGTTTGATCCTGATCTTTATTACCTATGGTGTCATTTGTGCCCTGGCAGGCATTTTTAGGGTTATATATTTACTGATACTTCACACTTGACCTTTTTCCAAAAAAGGCAGCGGTAACGGAATTACAAAAATGCTAACGGAATGACGTCTTCTGAAATTTTGCCTGAAGAATGCCAATTCTTGAAGATCAGATAACCTGAAATTGCTGTGTGAGCACTTCATACATTACCACCTTTAATATCAACTATAATACAAGTAACTTGTTTGTCAAATTTAAAATAGGGTGATTTACCTACTGAACATATGCGTTCGTAAAAACAACATGAAATTTATAAGTAATCAAAAGTGGGTGGTGACCAAATACAAGTCAATCTTTGTTTATATGGTCATTGGCTTCAAATTCTGTCCTCCTGACACAGTCTGTTGGTTAGAACATCCTTTACTGTATATCAAACTGTATCTAATATATGTACATGGTAACGGAATTACGCTTATGACGATTAAATGCATTGCTTTACAATGCATTATCTTCCATATTTAGCCAAAATCAATGCAACTGTCATTTTGATCCTGAAACATCACATACACACACATCAACACTATTATCTAACATATATCATAAACCCTATGCAGGCATGAGGATGGACTCATGTGGAAAGAAAAACACTGAAATGGAGAGAAAACAAGGAATGGAGTAAGTTGGGCAAGATAGCCAAAAATGGAGCTAAGCTGAAAGAAAACACTGACATTCTTGGTAAAGAACACCTGAATTCTGAATTCAGGTCTAAACCAGATAATTCTCATGCCTGCCTTTGGTATCATTTGAAAGAATAGGTTGAAGCTGGATTACAATCGGAGAGTGACAAATTAGTTGAAAATCAATTGTTCAGGGTGAGTACAGGATGGCATGTAACAATGCCACTGAACATCTTGTTGCAAGTTACACACATTTATTTGAAGGTTTTGGAGCCTCTTCTGTCCATTTGTGGCTCATTGAGAATAGCTATGATATGAGACCTCGGAAGAGTATCAGTGTCATGTACTTCAGGCCAAACATACTTTTCAAATGCACTACGTTTCAAGAAGTTAACTGTAACATCATCATCCACAGTTTTCAACACTTGGCCAATTAACTTTTTGGCATTTTTCTCTTTGGAATATTGAACCAACACCTATTTACAGTCCAAATTTCTATCTTTAACTACACATCCATTGCGATCCTTCTTGGCCTTGCTAAAATCTCTCCGACCACAGTGCTGGTCATCATCATCATGAGCTCCATCATTGCTGTCCTGGCTACCAATGTTTCCATCATCACCATTGTTCTGTTTATCATCATTGTTGGTACCAACTCCATTCTCATAGCCATTGTCATCTTTATCTTGGCTACCTGCATCGTCGCCGTCATCACCAAACTGCGTATCATCAGTGCCACCACCATCACTATTGTCCTCGCTGCTAGCATCATCATTGCCAGCATCATTGTCCTGTGTGCCATCATTGCCATGACTATCACCGCCTTCCATGCCACCACCATCATCATTTACACTGTCATCACAACTCCTGGCACAAGGATAATCATTTGTTGTAGATTAAATTCAAAGACACTCACCGATTTTCTGGATGTTCACGGATTTTACAGATGGATACTTGACTTTCTGAGATTATCATGTGCTCTCAGTCTTAAGACAACATTTGGTGGACTTAAGAAAGCCCTCAGGAATGACACCCTGTGCTTGTATAATAAACACACAAGCAACTACTACTAAAGCTACGTATCCTCAAAAATAAGTAGTTTTAAATCCATTACCAATGTAATTCCGTCACCATGTAATTCCATTACCAATGTTTTGATACAATTAATACAAGACATTTCAGATGTTGGTATTTGAGGCTTTAGGTAGGCAGATGAAGGAAGAGAATTAACAATTATATTATAATTCAGCAACAAATAAGCTCAGGAGGGAAACTTATTTCAAATTTCGTTAATGGAATTACAGCAAAAAAAGGCCAAAACTGGTCTTTCTCCTCTGCAAATACCAGATCCAGTTGTGGAAAGCACTTCACAAGATAAGATTCCAGGGTATAACCCTGTAAAATTAATAAGTATACAGAAGAATAAGTTCTTGATTGAAGTATTTTTTGAATTTTGTAAGATTCAGTCATAAGATTCCCATTTGTAAGATTCCCATACTTCAAGCCCAAAAAGTCTCCAAATTTCAAATCAAATTTTCAGGTGTGCTGTCATGTGCCTTTTTCACAGGAGTGACTTCCGTTTGGCAACTCTCTCATAAAGCCGAGATTTTTGAAGTGCTGCAGAGACTGTTGTTCTTCTTACAGGTTCTCCCATCTCAGCCAAGGAACTCTGTAGTTCTGTCAGAGTGGTTATTGGGTTCTTGGTCACCTCCCTGACCAAGGTCCTTCTTGTCAGGTTGCTCAGTTTGGTCGGACTGCCAGCTCTAGGAAGAGTCTGGATAGTTCCATATTCTTTCCATTTCCTAATGATGGAACTCACTGTACTCTTAGGAACTTTCAACATGCTAGAAAGTTTTTTTTATACCCTTCCTCAGATCTATGCCTCTTCACAATTTTATCTCGGAGTTCTACGGACAGCTTATTAGACTTCATGGTAGAGTTTCTGCTCTGACATGCACTGTCAATTGTGGCACCTTATATAGACAGGTGTTTGTTTATTTATTTATTTATTTATTATTTGTCTGCTAAGTCAAGGCTCGTGTGAGAGCTAACACATAAAACATATAATAAAGGGAGCGGGAGACAAGAAGGGGAGAGAAAGGGAAGCACAATAACAGTAGAGAACAGGGGCATCGGCAGATCTGTGGAAGGTAGAGGTCTGGAGTGGGGTACATGTGAAAAACAAGAGGTCTGAAACTGCACTGACTTTCAGGAAAGAAAACGGAATTTGAAAAAGGTGGATTTTAGGTGTATTAGTGAGGGCAGAAAAGATCAAGGTTTTGGATGGGGGAAGATGAGAGATGGTGGTGAACAGCTGTTTTGAAGATCTGGAGGGAGGAGTAGGATTGAAGAGCATGGGAGTTTGTTCCAGAGGTGGGGAAAAAGAGGAATGAAAGAGTGAAGGTGAGCATTGGGTCTTTATTTCGGCAGTTTCACCAGAAGAGGGTTGCTGGAGGATCTTGTGCATCCTACAGGAATATATAGAGAACAGAGAACAGACAGAGCAGGGGGGAGCTAGGGCAGACAGGAGTCGATAGAAGACAGAAAGACCACCAACCTGCGTGCGGTGAGAGAGTGAAAGGCCCTCAGAATCAGCTGCATCGTGGGAGATGCCAATGATTCTAAAGGCCTTGGCTTCTACAACGTGAAGCCGAAGTAGGTGTGAAGCAGGGGAATCAGCCCAGAGAGGATAGTAGTACTCCATTGAGCTGCGGATTAAAGCTTTGATGTGGTGAGAAGCTCAGTTGTACCTAGAAAGGACTTTGCACGACGGAGGATGCCCAGTCAGCGACTGGCTTTGGAGGCCAGCTTGGAAATGTGGTTTTCCCATGAAAGATCATGGCTGATAGTGAGACCCAAAAGCTTGAGTGACAGAACTTCTTTGAGAAGATTGTTGAGAAAGTAGATGGGAGGGTTGTCCAAATGGTCTTTTTGGAGACAATAGTGAGAGTGTGAGATTTGTCAGGATTGAAAGACATGTTCCACTTGTTTGACCAGTTTGTGGTTTTATCCAGGTCTGCAGAGAGTGAAGAGGCTGCTGCCTTCTGATCTGAGGGTTGAGATATGGAGCGGCAGAGAGTGGAGTCATCAGCAAAAACATAGAGAGAACTTTCCAGAGAGTCGGAGAGATCATTAATGAAGACCAGAAAAAGCACAGGTCCCAGAACACTGCCTTGAGGAACTCCAGCCTAGACAGGAAGAGATGAGAGAATTCCATTTAGAGCGACACGTTCACTACGACAGGAGAAGAAGTCCGCCAGCCAAGTGTGGAGATTTCCATGGATACCATAAGAGGAGAGTTTGGAGAGCAGGGCGGGGTGCCAGACCATATCGAAGGCAGGAGATATGTCAAGGGAGATGGCTCTGATTTCCTGTTTGGCGTTGAGGGTCTCCATCCATTGTTGAGACAGCAGAAGTAGCATATCCAGAGTAGAATGACCTGGTCTGATCCCAAATTGATGATCAGAGATCAAGTCATTGGAAAAGAGGAAGGATTTAATATCAGGAGCGATGATTTGGATTCCATGAACTTGCTGATGATTGGGATTGGGAGCAGGCTGATTGGTCTGTAGTTGTAAGGATCTGTTTTTGCACATTTTTTGTGTGAAGCGGTAATGTTGGCTGATTTCCAAGCTGATGGCAGAAGACCTTGAGCAAAAGAGACGATGAAGCGAACAGAGAGAGGGTGAGATAGAGCGGTAGAGCAGGATTTTAGGACCTGTGGGCTGATGCCGTCTGGTCCAGTTTCAGAATCGGAGTCGAGGTTTGACAGAAACTTCTCCACCTTGTCGGAAGAGAAGGATATGGGAACAGCTGGGTACACCTAGCTAAGGTGTGTACAGGGGTTTGAGCGAAGGCCCTGGATGTTTGAGGTCCATACCGTTAAGGAAGAGGGAGGGGAGCATCGGATACAGGAGAGGGGAGGGGCAGGGTAAGATGAGGGAGGAGAGGGTGAGGTCGGGAGAGCTGTTGATAGTGTGTTGGAGATTGCAGAAGAGCTAGGAAGAAGGGGAGGATGATGAGGACAAAAGGTTACATGGTGATGGGATGAGGCACAGTGAGGAGTAATTTGAGGTGGGGTAGAAGGAAGTAGACGTTTGGAGGAGGTGGAGGAATGAGTCGGAAGAGAGGAAGCGGGGAGGCGGCTGCTTTGTGGAGGAGTTAAGTTGCAACTTTGAGGAGGCGAGGTGAGGGGGAAGATTTGAAGTGGAGGGGTAAGGGGGGAGATTTGAAGTGGAGGGGTGAGGGGGGAGATTTGAAGTGGAGGGGTGAGGGGAGATTTGAAGTTGAGCGGTGAGGGGGGGGGGGGGGAGATTCGAAGTGGAGGGGTGAGGGGGGAGAATCGAAGTGGAGGGGGAGGGGATTCGAAGTGGAGGGGTGAGGGGGAGATTTGAAGTGGAGGTGTGAGGGGAGTTTTGAAATGGAGGGGAGAGGGGGTGGGGAGGGGAGATGGGGTGGGGGGTGGGGGGTAAGGGGAAGGTCATGGTGGAATGGGGGAAGGAGGGAGTAGAGGGAGTGTTTCTTTTTAAAATCTTGTCCATTCAATTGAATTGGCCACAGGTGGACTCTTAATCAAGTTGTAGAGACATCTCCAGGATTATCAAAGGAAATTTGATGCACCTGAGTTCAATTTGGAGTGTCATCGCAAAGGGCTTGAATACCTATTGACTCAAGAGATTTCAGCTTTTCATTTTTAATAATTTCGTTGGAGTTTCTAAAAAAAGAATTCCACTTTGACATTATGGGATATTGTGTGTCGATCGATGACAAAAAAAATCCTAATTTAATCCATTTAAAATTCAGGTTGTAACACAAAAAAATGTGAAAAAAGTCAAGGGGTGTGAATACTTTCTGAAGGTACTGTGGCTGAGATTCTGCCGTTTCTTTCCCCAGTTGGATAAAGCCATAACCTTTCCTCCTGGGCCAAACTACTTCCCACTTAGAGGTGGTGACCTGTTTTGTGGTTGCCTCCGTGCTGTCACTGGCCGCCTGGCTTTGTGATTTGGGAAGTGTGAGAGTTTGTGCTGCGGGTTTAAGTTCCCCTCATGAGCCCACAACAGTGCTGGTTACACGCACGTGCCTCCCATTACCCGAGTTCATAATCCACTTTATTGTTCCTTGATCTTTTCATTATTATTTAATGTGCAACCTCTCGCGCCGTTGTGGAAGTTGGTGTATAAGGTATTCTGGATTTATCCCTAAGACTTACCTCCTCTGCTCTCAGTTGATGGCCGTCCTAGCACAAGCTCCATCCCCTTCGGGAGTCTTCATAGAGAGCGGGCGGGTGCTGCGGGTGCTGTGGGTGTGTCCTGCTGGATGTGTCTAGCGAAGTGTCTCCCTGTGCCATCTCGTCTGACTGGTTACCTTACTTGCTTGTCGAGCTCAGCCTAGGACTCGTGGTTGGGATGGAGCCTGCATTTCCTTCCCATTTCCCGGTGTCATTTCCAGAGCGTAAGGACTTGCGCTTACCCTTTTTTCAGACACTCAGATAATGTTCCTGGTAAGAAGTACTGCACATGTCATCGGGGCCTGTCTGTTTTACTGTCGCTTCTCTTGTACCTTTTCTCTTTTTCTTCCCTTTACTTGTTCGGTACAAGGCACTCTGATAAACTAATTTGCTTTTCTTTGTCTATATGATGTGCCATCGTACTGGTATTTTTCCTGTTGCGTTGCCATCAGTTTTTTTCTTTTTTCTTTTAAAGCTGTTCACTTTTAATCTTTGAACTCGACATTCACTTGGTGTGTTTCACCATATTATGATGATAGCACTCCTATAGCGATTCCTCTTCGTCTGCCTCTCGTGAATGGTGATTCTCTTCATACTACTCTCACGATGCCTTCTCATACTACTCTCACGATGCCTTCTCATACTACTCTCACGATGCCTTCTCATGCTACTCTCACGATGCCTTCTCATGCTACTCTCACGATGCCTTCTCATACTACTCTCACGATGCCTTCTCATACTACTCTCACGATGCCTTCTCATACTACTCTCACGATGCCTTCTCATACTACTCTCACGATGCCTTCTCATACTACTCTCACGATGCCTTCTCATACTACTCTCACGATGCCTTCTCATACTACTCTCACGATGCCTTCTCATACTACTCTCACGATGCCTCCTCCATCCTCCTCTCATGATGCCTTCTCCATCCTCCTCTCACAATTCCTCCTCCATCCTCCTCTCACGATGCCTCCTCCATCCTCCTCTCACAATTCCTCCTCTCACGATGCCTCCTCCATCCTCCTCTCATGATGCCTTCTCCATCCTCCTCTCACAATGCCTTCTCCATCCTCCTCTCACAATTCCTCCTCCATCCTTCTCTCACAATTCCTCCTCCATCCTCCTCTCATGATGCCTTCTCCATCCTCCTCTCACAATGCCTTCTCCATCCTCCTCTCACAATTCCTCCTCCATCCTCCTCTCATGATGCCTTCTCCATCCTCCTCTCACAATGCCTTCTCCATCCTCCTCTCACAATTCCTCCTCCATCCTCCTCTCATGATGCCTTCTCCATCCTCCTCTCACAATGCCTTCTCCATCCTCCTCTCACAATTCCTCCTCCATCCTCCTCTCATGATGCCTTCTCCATCCTCCTCTCACAATGCCTTCTCCATCCTCCTCTCACAATTCCTCCTCCATCCTCCTCTCACAATTCCTCCTCCATCCTCCTCTCACGATGCCTCCTCCATCCTCCTCTCACAATTCCTCCTCTCACGATGCCTCCTCCAGCCTCCTCTCACGATGCCTCCTCCATCATCCTCTCACGATGCCTTCTCCATCCTCCTCTCACAATTCCTCTTCCATACTCCTCTTGCGATGCCTCTTCCATCATCCTCTCACAGTGCATCACGACGATGTGTGTATCTGTGTGCATGTATGTACACCGACTTGATATTCCATCGAGATTGGAAGGGAATTTTGAGCATTTTTCCCCCAATCAAAGTCACTTTTGATCTATTTCTCAAGCCATTGATGATGTTGAATGTTTTTTTGGCTTTTCTCCTTTATTGAGCGTCCATTTTCCCTCATGCCAGAATTGATGGTGATGTTGAAGCTCATAAGTTTCGGAAAGCCCATTTCATGTAAGGAAGTACAGCCTTGTGCTCAGCGTAGGGATTAGTAATTTTGCAAGTGCACGTCACAGTGATACGAGCAGCACAGTGCCTCTGGAGGTTGGCGGACTTTCACATTGGCCTGTTTGCAAATTGTGCAATGAGGCCACCAGCTTCATGGTTTAAAGCCAGTTTTCAACATTAAAAATGAATAAAAGAAGGATTATATGCTCTACCTACCTTGATATTCCCAGACTCTGCTTTTA
Organism: Myxine glutinosa; assembly: GCF_964187855.1. Lineage (NCBI taxonomy): Eukaryota > Metazoa > Chordata > Myxini > Myxiniformes > Myxinidae > Myxine > Myxine glutinosa. The sequence goes on from NC_136263.1 coordinate 64,543,708, forward strand.
GCAATGTTTCTTCACTTTCCGCTTGCTCTTCTTTCAGGCTCTTCAATCACCACTGTATGGGGTACATGATTTAATGTTGTTGCTTGTTTATTTGTTTTTATTCACTTCCTTTGATTGGGATTTAAACTCAACTGTCAGCAGGGAATTGCAAACTGACAGTAGAATTGCTTTGTGTTCAAATAAGATTTAACTCTTTTGGAAAAGAGACGAGCACAATACCTGAGCGAGCATGTTATATCACTCGGTCTCGCCTTAGATTCGATACCAAGGGGAAATCGCATTTTGTTACAGCTCCCCGGGCTGCACGGCTTTGGACGAGACTTTGAACTGGCTGTATTTTGTGAACGTAAATATCACATGGCGTCTCTTGAAGATTGCTTGATGGTGAGGACGGGTGTGGTGGTTGCATTACAGTAATCCCGTGAAAACGACGGTGGATGTCTGAAAGTACCAGGAGGCCCTTGGGTGACATTGATTATTTTTGTTCCAGTAAGCGAGTGTCGTGGATGCGTTGTGCTGAGAAGAAAACATGTAATGACCTTTGCTACGATGGGTGTTCTTTGCACGTTGACGTGGCAGCAGCAAATAGGCTGCTATGAGGTGGGCTAGGCTGTTTATTTTCCTTAACTTGTGGAGATAGATGGCGAATAAAGAAATAAATGTGCCGAAAATGTAATTAATTAAATTATGCAAAATTCAGTTGGCTTTGTGCTCATCACGATGCAGTTGTGTACTTACAATGATGTCTTTCCGATGGCACCTCTCGGCTTGTAAGTTATTTCCTGCATAACCCACGGGTGTGCTTGATGCACAAGCCATTCCTGTGTTTGGCACGGAATCCTGTGTTTGGTACGGAATCCTGTGTTTGGTACGGAATCCTGTGTTTGGTGCGGAATCCTGTGTTTGGTGCGGAATCCTGTGTTTGGTGCGGAATCCTGTGTTTGGTGCGGAATCCTGTGTTTGGTACGGAATCCTGTGTTTGGTGCGGAATCCTGTGTTTGGTGCGGAATCCTGTGTTTGGTATGGAATCCTGTGTTTGGTGCGGAATCCTGTGTTTGGTGCGAAATCCTGTGTTTGGTGCGGAATCCTGTTTTTGGTGCGAAATCCTGCGTTTGGTACGGAATCCTGTGTTTGGTACGGAATTCTGTGTTTGGTACGGAATCCTGTGTTTGGTACGGAATCCTGTGTTTGGTACGGAATCATGTGTTTGGTGCGGAATCCTGTGCTTGGTGTGGAATCCTGTGCTTGGTGCGGAATCATGTGTTTGGTGCGGAATCCTTTGTTTGGTGCGGAATCCTGTGTTTGGTGCGGAATCCTGTGTTTGGTGCGGAATCCTGTGCTTGGTGTGGAATCCTGTGCTTGGTGCGGAATCCTGTGTTTGGTGCGGAATCCTGTGTTTGGTGCGGAATCCTGTGTTTGGTGCGGAATCCTGTGTTTGGTGCGGAATCCTGTGTTTGGTATGGAATCTTGTGTTTGGTACGGAATCCTGTGTTTGGTATGGAATCCTGTGTTTGGTACGGAATCCTGTGTTTGGTACGGAATCCTGTGTTTGATACGGAATCTCTCGTGGCCTTTAATAACATGCACATGTCGTTTGGTGTCTGCGAGTAAAACAGTAGGCCTAAGATTATTTTAACTAATATTCTGTCAAAATTTATTTAAATCCTTAAATGATTTTTACAAAGCGTTTTGCAAAAGGTGTCTTGTGCATAGTTTTGGATGAAAATGACAGACTGTCATAATTCCCCCAACCCTCCCCCCAACACACATTAATCAATTTTGAGATGGTGGTTTAACACACATTCTTTGTCTTCTTGGAACATTATATACTTGAACTAACTGAACTAACTCATCCACCCTGCGCAGTGTTCAAGTGCAGTACATACAGTGCTGTACTTTAATTGTAATACAATAATGATTTTAATGATCATTTTTTAAAATGCGGAAGTTTAGTGTGATTGAAGTAGTCCAGAAGCAGTCCCGAATCCCACCCTTTTTACACCACCCTTTGAACCTTTATTCGAAATGAAGTACAGTCAGACCCTGACATTCGCGGGGGATACGTTCCTGGAAAATGTCGTGAATGTTGAATCCGCGAATGTGGGGGCATTGTTTGAATGGGAGTGTGTGTTGCGAGGGGGTTGGAGGGGGGGGGGGGGGGAGGTGGTTTAACAAATGTAGAAAATATGATTTGGGATGGGGGGTTAAGGTGATGGTGGAGAAAAGCTGTCTTGTTGATCTGGAGGGAAGAAGAATGAGTGGAGATGAGCAGTGGTTCTGCATTTAGGCAGTTTCACTATGGGCGGTTGCTGCTGGACCACCTGCGTCCTGCAGATACCAGAGGGGGATAAAGCACGGAGAGGGCAGATGGTGCAAGTCTTGACAAGGTGCCACCAGATTTTAGAGGAGGGAGACAAGTTTGAAAGCTCATTCTAAGATTGGACAGATATTGTTTTCTGGCTCTCCAGAGAGTAGACACTTGTTGTGAACTTTATGGAATGATCTGAGGTTGTCTTCAGTGGGATTTGCCTTCCAGGAGGAGAATGCTTTTGGTTCTCACTATCTGCTATGATCTTTCCTGGGAAAACCACATTTCCAAGCTGGCCTCCAAAGCCAGTCGCCGACTGGGCATCCTCCGTCATACGGAAGTCCTTCCTTGGCACTTCTGAGCTTCTCACCGCATAAAAAGCTTTCATCCGCAACTTGATGGAGTACTGCTCTCCCCTCTGGGCTAGTGCTCCTCGGCTTCATGCGGTTGAACCCAAAGCTTTCAGAATCATTGGAATCTCCGGCGATGCAGCTGATTCTGAGGGCATTTCACTCTCTCACCATAGGCAAGTTGGTGGTCTTTCTGTCTTCGACCGACTCCTCTCCAGCCTAGCTCCCCCAGCTCTGTCTGTGCTCTGTCTGTGCTCTGTCCCCCAAATATTCCTCCAGGATGCACAAGATCTGCCAGCAACCCTCTTCTGGTGAAACTGCCAAAATCAAGACTGTCTATTCACCTTCACTCTATCATTCCTCTTTTCTCCCACCTCTGGAACAAACTCCCACACTCTCTTCAATCCCACTCGTCCCTCCAGGTCTTTAAAATAGCTGTTCACCACCATCTCTTATCTTCCCCCATCCAAAACCTTGATATTTTCTACCCCCATTAATACAAACCAAATCCACCCGTTTCAAATTCCGACTTCATTCCTGAAATTCCTCGTAGTGTCCATTTGTTTTATACTGTGTACCCCCCCGCCCCCTCCCCCTCCCTTCCACAGATCTACCGATGTCCCTGTTCTCTACTGTTGCTGTACTTGTGTGCTTTCCTCTCTCCCCAACCTCTTGTTTCCCACACCCTTTATTATATGTTTAATGTGTCCGTTTATGTTTTTGTATTTTATGTGTTAGGTCTTACATTAGCCTCGACTTTGTATACAAAAAAAAAATGTTTCAAAGCAACTTAAATGCTAATTGTTTTAAAGCAACTGCCGCACCACAGGATTCACAGTACCAAGAGCAGAGAATGGGTAAGATAAAATTGAAGACAAGATGGTATGAATCTGTCCATAAGAGAGAGCAGGTTTCTGTGGAAGAATTTCCAGGCTGAATTAATATCAGTCACGGTGAATATAGAAGACCAGACCTGATGTATAAAAAAAAATTTTTTTTTTAAATCGCAAAGCATGGACGTAGAAGCAGGTTGCGTGTTATGAAGCACAAATGCGCAGGGGCCACGAATGTTGAAGTCTGACTCAACTGTGAAACAAGATTTTTGGAATTTTGTTCTACATTGTTCTAGTATATATAATAATTGATGATTATTAAATTAAATAAAATAATGATTGTAAAAGTCGTATAAATAAATTCATTCTGTTTTTTACCGTCATTTTCCACTGTGTCTATTACACCATCCAAATCTAACCTGATACATTAGTTCTTCATGCCTCTTGTTTGTATCCTTTATAAGGTACTTGGGGTATGTTGTGTTCGCTACATGGTGATCCACTCAAGATCTTGTGAATGTGGGAGCTAAAAATATGAGTGTTAACATTTCTTAAAGAACAGTAAGATACGTGTTAGGGCAACATGGTCTCAATGGATGTCTAGCTGCGTTGAAAACCTTTTTCTAAGAGTCGACTAAAACAACAGTCGACTAAAAAGAGTCGACTAAAACAACAAGGCTAAATTGGCAACAAATGAAAGAGTGGGATGGCCAAACCTCGAAGAAGGTGTTCTCTATAGTCTATAGAAGTCCAAGTTTGAACTGTTTGGCAATAATAAATTTGCCAAAAGCAGATGAGGGAGAGATACAACAGTTAAACAACCAGCATACAACAGCGACAGTGAAGCATGGAGGGATGGGGGAGAGGGAGGTGGGTGGATCAATAAAAGTATGGGCTGCTTAGTGGATTTACAAAAATTGAAGGTACATTGAATGCCGACAGCAAGTTTTAATCCATCATGCCATTTCTTTGGGAACATGTCTAATAGTAATAGGGCAGGGATGTATCTTCCTACATTAAACCAGCCCAAGCTTACAGCCGTTGTGGTGATGGATGAACTGTATGGGAAGCAAAGAGGCTCATGGAACACATCATTGAGGCAATAAGGGGTTATGCAGCACCCTCCAAAAGTATTGGAACAGTGAGGTCAAAATTGTTATTGCTATATACTCAATAAATTAGGATTTGAGATCAAAGATGAATATGAGGCAAGAGTACAGAAGGTCAGCTTTTTATTATTTATTGGTATTTCTATGCATATACAGTGCCTTCAGAAAGTATTCACATCCTTTGACTTTTTCATATTTTGTTGTGTTACAGCCTCAATTTAAAAATGGGTTAAATTGAGATTTTTTGTCACTGATCTACAAATAATATCCTCAAATGTCAGTGGAATTTTTAAAATGGAATTTTTACAAAATAATTCAAAATGAAAAGCTGAAATGTCTTGAGTCAATAGGTATTCAACCCCTGTGTTATGACACTCTAAATTGACCTTAGGTGCATCCAATTTCCTTTGATCATCCTTGAGATGTCTCTACAACTCAATTGGAGTCCACCTGAGGCCAATTCAATTGATTGGACATGATTTAGAAAGAAACACACCTTTCTTTATGAGATCCCAGTTGACAGTGCATGTCAGAGCAGAAACTCTACCATGAAGTCCAAAGAACCGTCCGTATAAATCTGAGATAGAATTGTGAGGAGGCATAGATCTGGGGAAGGGTATAAAACCACTTCTAGAGTGTTGAAAGTTCCCAAGAGAACAGTGGGCTCCATCATTTGGAAATGCAAAGAATATGGAAGTACACAGACTCTTCCTGAAGCTGTCCGTCCGACCAAACTAAGCAACTGGGCAAGGAAGGACCTTGGTCAGGGAGGTGACCAATAACCTAATGACCACGCTGACAGAACTACAGCATTCCTTGGCTGAATTGGGCAAACCTGCCAGAAGGACAACAGTCTCTGCAGCACTTCACAAATCTACGCTTTATGGGAGAGTGGCCAGATGGAAGCCACTCCTGAGAAAAGGCACATGACAGCATGCATGGTGTTTGCAAAATGCACGTGAAAGACTGAGCGCATGAGGCAAAATATTCTGTGGTCTGATGAGACGAAAATTGAACTCTGTGGCCTGAATGCAAAGCGCTACATCTGGTGAAAACCGAGAACAGCTCATCACCCATCTAACACCATCCCTATTGTGAAGCATGGTGCTGGCAGCATCATGTTATGGGGATGCTTTTCAGCGGCAGGGACTGGGAGACTTGTAAGGATAGAGGGAACAATGAATGGAGCCAAATACAGGAAAATCCTTGAGGGGAACCTGCTTCAGAGTGCAAAAGACCTCAGACTGCGGCGAAGATTGTGTGACGTAAAAGTCCTTGAGGGGCCCAGCCAAAGCTCAGACTTGAATCCTATTTGGAATCTGTGGAAACACTTGAAGATTGCTGTTCACCGACGCTCCCCATCCAACTTGGCAGAGCTTGAGCAAATCTGCAAGGACGAATGGGAGAAACTCCCCAAATCCAGATGTGCAAAGCTGATACAGATAGATATATGGTATATACCCAAGAAGACTCGAAGCTGTAATCGCTGCTAAAGGCGCTTCTACGAAGTATTGACTCAGGGGGTTGAATACTTATGTAAATTAGATATGTCTGCATTTAATTTTTTATAAACCTGTAAGAATTTCGAAAAAAAAATCCACTTTGACATTATGAGGTATTATGTGGGAGATCAGTGACAAAAAAAAATCTCAGTTTAATCAATTTTAAATTCAGGCTGTAACACAACAAAATATGAAAAATGTCAAGGGGTGTGAATACTTTCTGAAGGCACTGTATGTTTTACCATTGCAGAACAATAACACCTTTTATGTTCAGTCCCCCCATTTTAGGTAAGCATAAATATTGGAACAAATGACTTGAAGGTGTTTGTTGTTGCTCATATGTTTTGTGTTGCACTGATTGTTCACACATAAAAGAGCTGTGAATCTAAATTCATGGTTTTGGCCATTGCTCTTGTCTTGGAAGTCTGCCTTTGGAGACAGTTGACATAAGCCAACATGAAAACCACGGAATTGTTTATGAAAGAAAAGCAAGCAATTTGGAAGCTGAAAGAACAGAATAATTCACTTAGACAAAAATTGGGCAGATCAAATACAACAATTTGAAATATCTTGAAAAATAAAGAAACCCGTAGTATACCTGGCAATGGACAAAGGCTAGGTCGTCCAAGGAATATAACTGCAGTTGATGACAGAAAAGTCATCAGAGCTGTGAAGAAAACCCCAAAAACAACTGTCAGTGACATCACCGACATCCTCCAGAATGCAAGGGTGAGAGGATCACAATCTACCGCTGACAGAAGACAGTAGAATTACAAAGACCCCACCGTGAAATGCAAACCTCTCATCAGCACCAAAAATAGAAAAGCCAGATTTGAATTTGCCAAGAAGTACCGTGCTGAGGTGAGCCAGTGAGTTCTGGAACAAAGTGTTATGGACAGATGAGACCAAGATAAACCTTTACCAAAGGGATGGAAAGGCAAAAGTGTGGAGAAAGGAAGGAACTGCACATGATCCAAAGCATACTACCTCATCTGTGAAGCATAGTGGAGGTAGTGTCATGGTTTGGGCTTGCAAGACTGCCTCTGGAACTAGCTCACTCATCTTTATTGATGATGCAACTAATGATGGCAGCAGCAGAATGGATTTCGAAGTGTACAGAAACATTTTGTCTGCGCATGTGCAACAAAATGCCTCCAAATTCATTTGTGGTGCTTCACCATGCAACAAGACAATGACCCCAAAACAACTGAACACAACCAAGGAGTTCATCAGAGGTAAACAAAAAAAAAAAAAAAAATGGAAGATGTGAGACTAGCCAAGTCAATCTCCTGTTTTAAATCCAATGGAGCATGAATTTCACTTACTGAAGAGGAGTCTTTTTTTTTTTTTTTTTTTTTTTTGTATACAAGATCGAGGCTCGTGAAAGAGCGAACATTAATCACACAGAAAGACAAACAGACACATGAAACAAATAACATCGGGAGCGGTAGACAAGATGGGGAGAGAGGGGGAAGGACACAAACACAACATTTGAGAGCAGGGACCGAGAGACATGGAGACATCGAGAGATCTGTGGGAGGGAGAGGGCTTTGGGGGGGAGGCATGTGAAGGGGGGGAGGCATGTGAAGGGGGGGGGGGTGGGAGAGGTATAAACATATGGACACTGCCAGGATTTCCAGGAAATAAGTTGGAATTTCAAACAAGGTGGATCTGGGGTGAATTAGTGGGGGTAGAAAAGATCAAGGTTATGGATGGGGGAAGATAAGAGATGGTGGTGAACAGCTGTTTTAAAGACCTGGAGGGAGGAGAGGGATTGAAGGGAGTGTGGGAGTTTGTTCCACAGGCGGGAGAAAAGAGGAATGAAAGAGTGAAGGTGAGCAGAGAGCCGAGATTTCGGCAGTTTAACCATCAGAGGGTTGCTGGCAGATCTTGTGCGACCTGTAGGAATATTTGGGGGACAGAGCACAGAGAGAGCTGAGGGAGCAAGGCCGGAGAGGAGTCGGTAGAAGACAGAAAGACCACCTACCTGCCTGCGGTGAGTGAGTGAAAGGCCCTCAGAGATAGCTTCATCGCGGGAGATTCCAATGATTTTGAAAGCGATGTGTAAAGTCTAAAGTCAGAAACCCCCTAAAACAAACAACAACTGAAAATGGCTGCAGTAAATTATTAGAGCTTCTCTGCTCTAAGAGAGAGAGCTTCTCTGCCTCACACCAATGTTCACACTGAACTCCTCCGACATCCCAGGACCAACCAAAACTCTTCCCTTCATCCCCTTTACATTCCTTCCACCAACCTAACTGCTGCTTCCGGCACTCCCAACCATATCAGTGTTGCCCTCACCATCTCTCTCGGGACAGTCTGTTTATCTGGATGGTGGTTATGTTTTCACCTCTGTCTGTTTGTTTGTCCGTTTGTGAACAAAATATCTCAAAAAGTTGTGGACGGATTCGGACGAAATTTGGCAGAGATGTAGCGTATGTCACAAAGACGAAATGTTTAGATTTTGGTGAAGATCTGGATTCGCATAGGCTTTCCCTTTTTCTTTAATGTCATCTGCACTTCCTCTTCTGTGAGGACCTCTACCAACTAACCTTTCTCTTCCACAGAACTCAGTAGCTCCAGCTCACCGTTGCTTCCTTCATTGTTGGTTCAACAGCTGTTTGAAATATACGTCCTACACTTTCAATACTGCGCCCCTCTCTGTGAATAGCCTCCCACCTCCATCCTTAATCACCACCCCCTCCCCATCATGTCCTTGTTATCATCATCCCTGTCAGGAGCTAATTTATAGATCATCTTCCTCCCACCATCCTCTTCCAACTTGTTGTACACCTCCTCTTCCATATCATTCCTTGCTTTGTCCACAGCTCTCCTTACTGCTTTTTTCTACCAATACAGGTGCAGCAACCGTACATCTGGATGCCTCCCTCCTTGATCTTTGTCTGTCTGCCTCCATCATTAATCTTCTCTATCCTCTTCCAAACCTCCTTCTTTTCACCAACTGCCTTCGCTACCTCCTCCATCCACCATACCTGGTTTATATCTCTCGACGGTGCACCGTTTTCTGACGTCCTTCCACACAACACTTCTGCAATTCCCCGAAATGCCTCTCCATGCTTCTTTTACTCCTCCAAACCTTCTGCTTCTTCACTAAGTTGCTCATGCCTGGCCCTCACCCTCTCCTTGTACTCTACGGCGATGTTTCCCCTACACACTCCCCCACCTAATAACCTTCTGACCCTTGGTCTTAACCTCCCTCATTTTCTTCATCCTCACCACAAACACCACAGGGTTGTGCTGGGTGGTAACATGCTCTCCTGCCACTGCCTTGCAATCTTAACCCTCCACAGCTGTCGCTTCCTTACCACCACCAAATCGAGTTATGTTCTGTGCTGTCCACTCCTATAGGTAATCTTACCACAATTTCACAAAGACCTAAATGTATCACGTTTTCTTTTACATCCTTTCCCTACTAAATGGTCCTTCGTTCCACAGATGATGCAACGGGGAAGTATGTAGGATGACTTAAAGGTACAGACCCAGAAATACTTGATGTAGACCTAGACTGAGATAATCATAATGCTTTTCTTGTTGGAACGTTATAACACACAGATTCATCACCATGACCACCATTAGGATCCCCTGTCTTGCAATAATTCGCTTCATGTTTCTCCCAATGTACTTTACTCTATTTGTGAAGCGAGAATAGCATCTACAACAATGGACTTAACTTTCAGCTACATCCGACAGTTTGAGTGACCAAGTACATGCATTGGTGTCTCTGAGCATCTTTTCCGGACCATCATCTGCTTTCAGCACATGCTTTAACCAACACCCCACTCTTCTCCGTGAATTTAGACACCTGCGAAGAGGTTGAATCGCCCATACTATGCAGTAAACACCTCATTTCCTTGTCACAACAAGGAGAAAAGCATGTCAAATGGGCGTGGCCATGTTGGAACTGGGTGTGGCCTCCAAGGAGCACCAATCGCCAGTACAGGAAAGCATGGACATGCCCTCTGGTGATTCACCACTTTCAGGCCCTGTTTATTCCCCTTTGTTCCTCACTGTGCAAATGCAAACAGTGAGGGATGTTTTCATGGTACAGTACTTTGAACAATCTTTCAGCCAAATTTTGTTCTGTTCCACTTCCATGAGAGGTGCAATGATGAAGCTACGTAGGTGCCAGTGCACCATGGCAATAGGAGCATTTTACCCATAATTTACATCATACCCCTTTTGGTTAAAGGTCAAATGGCGGTCTAAAAAATAAATAAAAAACGTTTATTGTACTCGCTCAGTTTTGCCAATGTGGAATCTTGAAGACCATTTGGCCTTCCAAGATGTTCTTGGATCATAATAGTGTACTTGCATTGAAGTTGTGCACATGATATTTGATTAGTGTCTGACTTACTTTTTTTGGATTGTGACCTTATTAACAAAAAACACCTTTCCAATCATAACTTGAATGCTTTTTACGGCTAGATTGTAGATGGGGACACATTTTCTTAATCTACACTGTATCCCTAAATGTTGAAGATCAAGGCCATATGGCGGTCCGAAACAAATATGGCTATCACTGCACCACGGGCGCCTACCGCTGACGGGCGATCATGGTGAGGCCTACCATTGGCGATGGTTTTATGATCGCAGATATCTGGTTGTCTCCGAATATCCTTACGATTTTCATGATAGTACGCTGATGTCTACCAATTTATTAGTCCCCTACCTGTTTCACCTGAGGGGACTATAGGTTTGCTGTCTGTTTGTCCATTTGTCCATCCTTCCCACCTGTGGTTTTCCAGACTTTCTGTCCTTACACTTTAACATATTCAACTGAAACTTGGTACATGGCTTTATTATGATAATATACAGAAGTTTGAGTGTCAGGGCATTTCATCAATTTTTCCACAGAGTTATGCCCTTTTTGGACTTCGAAAATATAACGTCGGTAGGGGACATGCATTTTTTATTTTTTTTGTATACAAGATCGAGGCTCGTGAAAGAGCGAACATTAATCACACAGAAAGACAAACAGACACACAAAACAAATAACATCGGGAGCGGTAGACAAGATGGGGAGAGAGGGGGAAGGACACAAACACAACATTTGAGAGCAGGGACCGAGAGACATGGAGACATCGAGAGAACTGTGGGAGGGAGAGGGCTTTGGGGGGGAGGCATGGGAAGGGGGGGGGGGGGGGGGTGGGAGAGGTATAAAACATATGGACACTGCCAAGACTTCCAGGAAAGAAGTTGGAATTTCAAACAAGGTGGATCTGGGGTGAATTAGTGGGGGTAGAAAAGATCAAGGTTTTGGATGGGGGAAGATAAGAGATGGTGGTGAACAGCTGTTTTGAAGACCTGGAGGGAGGAGTGTGATTGAAGTGAGTGTGGGAGTTTGTTCCAGAGGCGGGAGAAAAGAGGAATGAAAGAGTGAAGGTGAGCAGAGAGCCGAGATTTCGGCAGTTTAACCATCAGAGGGTGGCTGGCAGATCTTGTGCGACCTGTAGGAATATTTGGGGGACAGAGCACAGAGAGAGCTGGGGGAGCAAGGCCGGAGAGGAGTCGGTAGAAGACAGAAAGACCACCTACCTGCCTGCGGTGAGTGAGTGAAAGGCCCTCAGAGATAGCTTCATCGCGGGAGATTCCAATGATTCTGAAAGCTTTGGATTCAACAGCGTGAAGCCGAGCCAGGTGTGAGGCAGGAGCACCAGCCCATAGGGGAGAACAGTATTCCATTGAGCTGCGGATGAAAGCCTTGTATGTGGTGAGGAGCTCAGGTGTGCCTAGGAAGGACTTCGCACGACGGAGGATGCCCATTCGGCGACTGGCTTTGGAGGCCAGCTTGGAAATGTGGTTTTCCCAAGAAAGATCATGGCAGATGGTGAGACCCAAAAGCTTGAGCGACAGAACTTCTTGGAGAGGATTGTTGAGAAAGTAGATGGGAGGGTTGTCCAGTCGATCTTTTCGGAGAGACATAGTAAGAGTGTGAGATTTGTCAGGATTGAAAGACATGTTCCACATGTTTGACCAGTCTGTGATTTTGTCCAGGTCTTCAGAGAGTGAGGAGGCTGCAGACTGCCGATCTGAGGGAAGAGGAATGGAGCGGCAGAGAGTGGAGTCATCAGCAAAGAGATACAGAGGATTTTCCAGAGAGTCAGAGAGATCATTGATAAAGACCAGAAAAAGCACAGGGCCCAGCACACTGCCTTGGGGAACTCCAGCCTGAACGGGAAGGGGAGATGAGAGAAATCTATTCAGGGCCACACGTTGACTACGACCAGAGAGGAAGTCCGCAAGCCATGCATGGAGATTTCCATGGATACCATAGGAGGAGAGTTTGGTGAGCAGAGCTGGGTGCCAGACCGTATCGAAGGCACGTGATATGTCAAGGGAGACAGCTCTGATTTCCTGTTTGGCATTGAGGACCTCCATCCATTGTTGAGACAGCAGAAGCAGCATGTCCAGAGTAGAGTGACCTGGTCTGAAACCAAATTGATGATCAGAGATCAAGCCATTGGAGAAGAGGAAAGATTTCATATCCGAAGCAATGATGGATTCCATGACTTTGCTGATAATTGGGAGCAGGCTGATTGGTCTGTAGTTGCAAGGATCTGTTTTTGCACCTTTTTTGTGTAAAGCGGTAATGTTTGCTGATTTCCAGGATGCTGGCAGATGACCTTGAGCAAAGGATAGGGTGAAAAGAACAGAGAGAGGGTGAGATAGAGCGGCAGAGCAGGATTTTAGGACCCGTGGGCTGATGCCATCTGGTCCAGTTGCAGAATCAGAGTCGAGGTTTGACAAAAACTCCTCCACCTTGTCAGGAGAGAAGGTCACAGAGTCCAGGAGCAGTTTGGTTTGACTGGGAAAGGTGGGAACAGAGAGAGATGGGTTTGGGACTAAGGATTTTGAGGCAAACACAGAGTTGAGGCATTCGGCTTTGTCACGTGCGATGTCAACTGTGTGGCCATTTGAGGTAAGGGAGGGGATGGAGGGGGAACAAACACCAGAAACGGATTTGACCAGACGCCACCAGGATTTGGAGGAAGGAGACAGGTTTGAGAGTTCATTGTTGAGTGAGGAGAGATAGTGCTTCCTGGCACTCCTGAGGGTAGACACACACTTGTTCCGAGCTTGGTGGAAGGAACTGAGATTTCCTTCAGTTGGATTAGCCTTCCAAGAGGCAAAGGCAAGTTGTTTCAGGGCAACTGCCTCACCACAAGATTCAGTGTACCATGGACGGGAGGAAGGGTAAGACAACTGAAGGCGAGATGGGATAAATCTGTGCATGAGAGAGATCAGTTTGCTTTGGAAGAATTCCCAGGAAGAATTGATGTCAGAGGCAGTGGAGATGGGAGACCAATCCAGACGATTGATGGCTGCTTGAAGACCGTCCCAGTCGGCCTGAGTGAAATGCCAGACTCGTCGACGCTGAGGAGGCTCTCTGAGAATGGCCAGAGAGATGTCCACTTTGACAAGCACATGATCAGAAGAACCGATTGGAGCAGAAGAAGAGCAGCAGACATTAGCAGGGAAGTTAGTCATAAACAAGTCTAGAAGAGAAGATACTCCATTGGCTGAGATCCGGGTCGGGAAATTGACAGATTGTGTCAATCCCAGTGAGTCACAGAAGTCCTTTGCTGAGGTGCCATGACTGGTGAGAGAGGAACCCACACCCAACCAGGTGGCATGATGACAATTGAAGTCACCACATATGAGGAAGAGAGAGTTGGGATGAGTGGATAGAAGTTGGTCCATGTTGTCAGACAGTGAAATGTAGATGGAGTCATCACTGTTTGGGGGACGGTACAGAACACATATGAACAAAAGGTGGGAGCGGAGAGGAAGCCGTAGCCAGAGGTACTCCTGGGGGTGAGGAGGAGAGAGGGCAGTGCAAGGAGAGTGAGGAAGAGAGTTTTTGATAAAGATAGCCACCCCACCACCAGGCCGAGGCTCAGGTCTATCATACCGGAGGAGGGAGTAACCAGGAAGAGATATTAAGGAATCAGAGACATCTTGAAGGAGGAAAGTCTCTGTTAAGCAGATCAAGTCTGGATTGTCAGAAGCAACCTGTATGGAGAGATCAGTCAGGTTTGAGCGAAGGCCCCGGATGTTTGAGGTCCATACCGTTAATGAAGAGAGAGGGGGAGCATCGGGTACAGGACAGGGGAGGGGAGGAGTAGGGTAAGATGAAGGATGAGAGGGGGAGGTAGGGAGAGCAGTTGTTAGTGTGTCAGCGATTGCAGAAGAGTTCCAAGAAAGGGAAGGATGAAGAGGATGAAAGGTTTGAAGGTGAAGGGATGAGGCACAGAGAGGGGTTGTTTGAGGGGGGGCAGAGGAAAGAAGAAGGTTGGGGGGGGGGTGGAGGTATGAGATAGAAGGGAGACGAAGTGGGGAGGAGGCAGCTTTGAGGAGGAGGGGGGAGGAGGGAGAATTGGAGAGGAATGGTATGGGGTGAGATTTGAATGGGAGGGGTTGGGGGGGAGTTTTGAAGGGGAGGAGTGAGGGGGGAGTTTAGGAGGGGAAGGGCAAGGGGGGAGTTCAGGAGTGGAAGGGCAAGGGGGGAGTTCAGGAGTGGAGGGGTAGGGGGGGAGTTTAAGAGTGGCGGGGCAAGGGGGGAGTTTAGGAGTGTAGGTGCAAGGGGAGGGATTTGGATGGGAGGGGCAAGAGGGGAGTTTAGAAAGTGGATGATTAATGAAAGACGAACATTGAAAACAAATTGGGTTTGTTGTGATTTTCAAGTTAACAATCCGGTTCAGAATGATGGAGGAGGGATGGAATGAATGTGAATTTAGACCATGTAGTGAGGGAGATGTATAAGATATTGAATTTCTTTTTTTTGAGGTGGAATGAGTTGGAGAGGAAATTGAGAAAAGCCTTTTAAATAGGAAGAAAAACAGCGTGTTGTAAAATACCACTGAGTAAAACACTGAAGGGGAAAGGTTATACATATTTAAATAATATTTAAACAGAACCGTGAACAATCTTATGTGCACAAAAATACCAACGGGGGGAGAGCCGAGAGGGACCACCACGAGTCACGTGAAGGGCAAACGGTGGATGGCAAGGAGTTAATGGGGGCGGGGTGAACAACACACCTGGACAGAAAATACAGGATGAGTCAACAGTACACGTGGAGAAAGGAAAATAAATGTTTTTGTTTTTTTTGTTTTTTTTGGTTTTTGGGGGTGGGGAGGTGGGGATTTAGAACGTTAGACAGAGTATTATGTTCGGGGTAGAAGGGAAAAAAACTAAGAGCCAAGCAAAACACGATTAAGATAACAAACACCGACGGGGGTACAACTATAAGGCCGCACACGAGGAGCAGAACACGATTAAATAATTACAAGTTACAGGAAATTCAAACCAAAAGTAACTATAATCAAAACAATAACGCATGGACGATAAAATAACGAGTTGAAATTTGACAATCTATCTGGGGAAATGGGGGAGAAACACGTGGTCGAAGAACGAACGAACGAACGAACGAATAAGAATGAATAAACGAATGAGAACAGAGAAGGAAATGTTTTTTTTTTGGATTTTTTTGAGTTGTGATTTACACAAGGAAGAGGGCTATGGGGTGAAAAGATTGGGAAAACAGAGAACGAAAGTTATTGGATCACAAAAACACGGACCGCTGAGAGAAAAACAAAGCCTCAAGGTTGTACAGTGTTCACTGTACAACTACAAGGCCTCAAAACACGACCCGAATTAACACGATTTTCAATACAGGTATGAAAGATTTGCACCGAAAATCTTCGTCGGGAGACAATATATACACCATAAAATAAAGTTATAACGAAAATACAAATGGGAACAATTACTTAACTTCGATTTTGATGGATAGCATGGAGAGCTGAGAATAAACGAACCCTCGCCAGCAAGACCGGAAACGGAAGTGAGTAAGAATTGTAAAGCAATTCTTGCTCTTGTTTTCTGCGTGGCCATGTTGGAACTGGGTGTGGCCTCCAAGGCCTCCCATAGCCCACGCTGCGCGCCCCACAGCCCACGCTGCTCGCCCCACAGCCCACACTGCGCACCCCACAGCCCACGCTGCTCACCCCACAGCCCACGCTGCACGCCCCACAGCCCACGCTGCACGCCCCACAGCCCACGCTGCTCACCCCACAGCCCACGCTGCTCGCCCCACAGCCCACGCTGCGCGCCCCACATCCCACGCTGCTCGCCCCACAGACCACGCTGCTCGCCCCACAGCCCACACTATGTTTTCCGTTACCGATGTGACCGGAAGCCACACTGCTCATACATTAGAAATGTATAAAAGCCCTGCAGGTAGTTGAATTATATAGCTATCATTTCACGGAATCATCCATACAAGTCCCTGCCATACGAGGTCTGCTGTGGCGAAAACAACCCAGAGAAAACGTAAACGTTTAACGGCTGAATGGAAACTGAAGATTTATCTGTTTGCAGAAGAGCACGGCAACAGAGAGGATGGTCGTGTATTTCAAGTGGACGAAAAAGCTGTGCGAGAGCGGTAAAAACAGCAGCCAAAATTAAAATACATGGCAAAACCTGAACAAGCCATGAGGAGTGGACGTGCCAAGTGGCCAACAATGGAGGAAGATCTGAAGACTTGGGTTATATCACAGAGAAATGCGAGCCCTTCAGTATCCACGACCCTGATACACCTTCGAGCCCAACAAATGGCGAAGCAGATGGGTATCACTGACTTTACGGGAAGATCTTAATGGTGTTTCAAATTCATGAAACGAAACAGGTTGTAGAACCCAGCACAAGGTCAGCCAAAAATTGGACTTGGAAGCAAAACTTGAAAAGCTTTTCGGAGTTTGTTGAAATGCAGACTTGGGCATCTGTGTGCCATATTTCCTCGGTAAAATGGATGAGGTACCCATCAGTTTTGATTTGCAGCTCTCATGGACTTTGGAGATAATAAAAAACTTGGCGACCATCAGCGTCATAACTACTCATAAGTACGGGAGTCCGAGCTGCTTCAGCTGTTTCACAGCGATACAGAAGACGAGGACTTTGTGGGCTTTATAGAAGACGTTTTGCAGCTTTGGAATTACCGTAGATATACATGTGTGTGGTATGTAAAATATGCGAAAGACATCTAATTATCAATATTACAATTAAACTTGCAAAAAAATAACTGCCTCTTTTTGTTGCACTTTAATAATTCATGGTAACCTGACTTTGCCCTATAAGCCGCACAAGAGTGTACTCCGCAGCTGGAATTTTTGGCACCAATTTTACGTACAACCCACGGGTTATTTGCATGAAAATACAGCAATAGTAATCTTTTTTTTACCTTTTCCCTACGGAGTGGTTACCCATCACACCCCCCCCCCCCCCCTCTCCCAGACTAACCATCTATTTTTGCCTCTGGGGTATCTCCCTCATTGTACACCGCTCCTTTCCTATGCCATCTCCAGGCGCTACATGACGTCATTGCCGGGCACCGAAGGGGGCCTGGCAATGACGCGCGCTGAAAGGGGGTACTCAGTTCTCACTCCGGTTTCTTGTTTTCTTCTTCGTTGTACACCGCTCCTTTCCTATGCCATCTCCAGGCGCTGCATGACGTCATTGCCGGGCGCCGAAGGGGGCTCGGCAATGACGCACGCTGAAAGGGAGTACTCAGTTTTCACTCTGGTTGTTTTCTTGTTTGTTTGTTTTCTTGTTTGTTTGTTTGTTTTCTTGTTTGTTTGTTGTACACCGCTCCTTTCCTATGCCATCTCCAGGCATTGCAAATCGTCATTGCCGGGCACCAAAGGGGGCTCGGCAGTGACGCACGCTGAAAGAGAGTACTCAGTTTTCACTCTGGTTTCTTGTTTGTTTGTTGTACACCGCTCCTTTCCTATGCCATCTCCAGGCATTGCAAATCGTCATTGCCGGGCACCAAAGGGGGCTCGGCAGTGACGCACACTGAAAGAGAGTACTCAGTTTTCACTCTGGTTTCTTGTTTGTTTTCTTGTTTTCTTTCTTGTTTGTTTGTTTTCTTTCTTGGTTGTCCGGGCGATATCTCAGCCATCCTTTGAGCTAGGAAGCTGAAATTTCAGCACAATAGTGAGCAAGTCCTTTGTCAAAAACGGTATTTTTTTTTTTTGATTAATCAATAAATTGAGGAGTTATTTAATTATTAGCGATTAATTAAGTACTTATTTAATTAATCAAATTTCCTTTCTCTTCTGACCATTAACTCAGGCACCTTTTGAGTTAGGAAGCTGATATTTGGACATGCCAATGACCAGGTGATTTGGCTGCAAATGATATTTTTGATTTATTAATTAATCAATTAATCGATTAATTATTTAATTATTCGATTAATGACAAAAAAATTTTTTTTTTTTAAAGTTACAGATTCTGATGAAATAGTGGTAGTTTATGTGTTCTCTGACCAAATTGATTAATAATTTAATTTTTTTATGATTATTATTTATTTATATTCATTATTAATCATTTATTTATTTTCTTTCTCATTTGGCCAATATCTCAGGCACCTTTTGAGCTGGGAAGCTAATATTTGGACATGAGTGACCAAGTGATGTGGCTATCAAGGATATTTTTGATTTATTGATTAATCATTTCATCTATTAATTATTTATTGATTAATCGATTAATTATTTATTGAGTAATCAATGAATTTTTTATAAATGACTTATTTAATTAAATTTCTAAAAGATACATCTTCGGATGAAGCACCAGTGGTTTAGTTATGCGATTAGCCAATTGATTATGAAAATATTTTGTGATAATCTTTTATTGATTTTAATTATACAATTAATCAATCAATTAGTGTACACCTCTCCCTCCCAATGCAGCCTCAATGAGCTGCACTGCGGTATTGCCGGGCGCCAGAGGCGCCCCGGCAATGCCGCGCTGCAGCATATTTAATTATTTGGCATGGGGCGGTGTACTTTGAATGTATGTGTACTTGTTTGTTTTCTTTCTTGGTTGTCCGGACGATATCTCAGCCATCCTTTGAGCTAGGAAGCTGAAATTTCGGCACAGTAGTGAGCAAGTCCTTTGTCAAATACGGTATTTTTTGTTTTTTGAATAATCAATTAATTGAGGAGTTATTTAATTATTAGCGTTTAATTAAGTACTTATTTAATTAATTAAATTTCATTTCTCTTCTGACCATTATTAACTCAGGCACCTTTTCAGTTAGGAAGCTGATATTTGGACATGCCAATGACCAGGTGATTTGGCTGCAAAGGATATTTTTGATTTATTAATTAATCAATTAATCGATTAATTATTTAATTATTCGATTAATGACAAAAAAATTTTTTTTTTTTAAGTTACAGATTCTGATGAAATAGTGGTAGTTTATGTGTTCTCTGACCAAATTGATTAATAATTTAATTTTTTTATGATTATTATTTATTTATTTTCATTATTAATCATTTATTTATTTTCTTTCTCATTTGGCTAATATCTCAGGCACCTTTTGAGCTGGGAAGCTAATATTTGGACATGAGTGACCAAGTGATGTGGCTATCAAGGATATTTTTGATTTATTGATTAATCATTTCATCTATTAAGTATTTATTGATTAATCGATTAATTATTTATTGAGTAATCAATTAATTATTAATTTTTTTATAAATGACTTATTTAATTAAATTTCTAAAAGATACATCTTCGGATGAAGCACTACTGGTTTAGTTATGCGATTAGCCAATTGATTATGAAAATATTTTGTGATAATCTTTTATTGATTTTAATTATACAATTAATCAATCAATTAGTGTACACCTCTCCCTCCCAATGCAGCCTCAATGAGCTGCACTGCGGTATTGCCGGGCGCCGGAGGCGCCCCGGCAATGCCGCGCTGCAGCATATTTAATTATTTGGCATGGGGCGGTGTACTTTGAATGTATGTGTACTTGTTTTCTTGTTTGTTGTACACCGCTCCTTTCCTATGCCATCTCCAGGCATTGCAAATCGTCATTGCCGGGCACCAAAGGGGGCTCGGCAGTGACGCACGCTGAAAGAGAGTACTCAGTTTTCACTCTGGTTTCTTGTTTGTTGTACACCGCTCCTTTCCTATGCCATCTCCAGGCATTGCAAATCGTCATTGCTGGGCACCGAAGGGGGCTCGGCAGTGACGCACGCTGAAAGAGAGTACTCAGTTTTCACTCTGGTTTCTTGTTTGTTTTCTTGCTTTCTTTCTTGTTTTCTTTCTTGTTTGTTTGTTTTCTTTCTTGGTTGTCCGGGCGATATCTCAGCCATCCTTTGAGCTAGGAAGCTGAAATTTCGGCACAGTAGTGAGCAAGTCCTTTGTCAAATACGGTATTTTTTGTTTTTTGAATAATCAATTAATTGAGGAGTTATTTAATTATTAGCGTTTAATTAAGTACTTATTTAATTAATTAAATTTCATTTCTCTTCTGACCATTATTAACTCAGGCACCTTTTGAGTTAGGAAGCTGATATTTGGACATGCCAATGACCAGGTGATTTGGCTGCAAAGGATATTTTTGATTTATTAATTAATCAATTAATCGATTAATTATTTAATTATTCGATTAATGACAAAAAAATTTTTTTTTTTTAAGTTACAGATTCTGATGAAATAGTGGTAGTTTATGTGTTCTCTGACCAAATTGATTAATAATTTAATTTTTTTATGATTATTATTTATTTATTTTCATTATTAATCATTTATTTATTTTCTTTCTCATTTGGCCAATATCTCAGGCACCTTTTGAGCTGGGAAGCTAATATTTGGACATGAGTGACCAAGTGATGTGGCTATCAAGGATATTTTTGATTTATTGATTAATCATTTCATCTATTAAGTATTTATTGATTAATCGATTAATTATTTATTGAGTAATCAATTAATTATTTAATTTTTTATAAATGACTTATTTAATTAAATTTCTAAAAGATACATCTTCGGATGAAGCACTAGTGGTTTAGTTATGCGATTAGCCAATTGATTATGAAAATATTTTGTGATAATCTTTTATTGATTTTAATTATACAATTAATCAATCAATTAGTGTACACCTCTCCCTCCCAATGCAGCCTCAATGAGCTGCACTGCGGTATTGCCGGGCGCCGGAGGCGCCCCGGCAATGCCGCGCTGCAGCATATTTAATTATTTGGCATGGGGCGGTGTACTTTGAATGTATGTGTACTTGTTTGTTTTCTTTCTTGTTTGTTTTCTTTCTTGGTTGTCCGGACGATATCTCAGCCATCCTTTGAGCTAGGAAGCTGAAATTTCGGCACAGTCGTGAGCAAGTCCTTTGTCAAATACGGTATTTTTTGTTTTTTGAATAATCAATTAATTGAGGAGTTATTTAATTATTAGCGTTTAATTAAGTACTTATTTAATTAATTAAATTTCATTTCTCTTCTGACCATTATTAACTCAGGCACCTTTTGAGTTAGGAAGCTGATATTTGGACATGCCAATGACCAGGTGATTTGGCTGCAAAGGATATTTTTGATTTATTAATTAATCAATTAATCGATTAATTATTTAATTATTCGATTAATGACCCAAAAAAATTTTTTTTTTAAGTTACAGATTCTGATGAAATAGTGGTAGTTTATGTGTTCTCTGACCAAATTGATTAATAATTTAATTTTTTTATGATTATTATTTATTTATTTTCATTATTAATCATTTATTTATTTTCTTTCTCATTTGGCCAATATCTCAGGCACCTTTTGAGCTGGGAAGCTAATATTTGGACATAAGTGACCAAGTGATGTGGCTATCAAGGATATTTTTGATTTATTGATTAATCATTTCATCTATTAATTATTTATTGATTAATCGATTAATTATTTATTGAGTAATCAATTAATTATTTAATTTTTTATAAATGACTTATTTAATTAAATTTCTAAAAGATACATCTTCGGATGAAGCACTAGTGGTTTAGTTATGCGATTAGCCAATTGATTATGAAAATATTTTGTGATAATCTTTTATTGATTTTAATTATACAATTAATCAATCAATTAGTGTACACCTCTCCCTCCCAATGCAGCCTTAATGAGCTGCACTGCGGTATTGCCGGGCGCCGGAGGCGCCCCGGCAATGCCGCGCTGCAGCATATTTAATTATTTGGCATGGGGCGGTGTACTTTGAATGTATGTGTACTTGTTTGTTTTCTTGTTTGTTTGTTTGTCTGTCCGGGCGATATCTCAGCCATCCTTTGAGCTCGGAAGCTGAAATTTCGGCACAATAGTGAGCAAGTGCTTTGGCAAAAACGGTATTTTTTGTTTTTTGATTAATCAATTAATTGATTCGTTACTTAATTATAATTATCGATTCATTAAGTACTTACACATTTTCTTTCTCTTCTGGGCATTATCTCAGGCACCTTTTGAGTTAGGAAGCTGATATTTGGACATGACAATGACCAAGTGATTTGGCTGTAAAGGCTATTTTTGATTTATTGATTAATCAATTGATCGATTAATTATTTAATTATTCGATTAATCATTAATGACTTAATTAATTACTTTTTTGAATGTTACAGATTCGGATGAAACTGTGGTGGTTGAGGTATCTGTTAGCCAATTGATTAATTATTTTATGATTTTATGATTATTATTTATTTATTTTCATTATTTTTCAGTTATTTATTTTCTTTCTCATCTGGGCAATATCTCAGGCACCTTTTGTTATGTTATGTTATTTATTTATTTGGCATGTGGGCGGTGTACTTTGAATGTATCTGTATTTGTTTTCCATTCGTTCATCCAAATGTTTGTTCCGAGTCCACCTGTTTCTCTTTCCCGCTGTCGATATGATCAACCTCTCCCACCTCTGTCCTTCTTCCCTTCCAGTAGTTGAGACTTTGTCTCAAAATTCTTTAAAACCTGTAATAACACAGCAATAATTACCCATTTCACCAAAAAATCCTCATCAGCAATGAGCGTTGATTCAACAACTCGCATTGAGTGGTATAAACACAAACTTTGGGGGGTATGGGGGTGGTTTATGAAAATAAATCAAAAATATAAAGTGAATGGATGATTTTTTAAAGTTCACATTTGCATTCACACAGAAACAATCTTTCATAATATGAGCTGCACTTAAGATGATGTCACTTGCACTTTAAGTTAATGAATTATGGAACAGCTTATTTGCTTGCTGGAACACCAGTAGTTTAAAGAATCTCTTGTTGTTATGGTTGCAATTCTTAAACTTTTAGAGCATCTTGTAAAACTATGTTTCCTTTTTATGTCTTCCAGACCATACGCTCTCCACATCCATCAGCACACAGTCGCCACATGCAGCTATGAGCTCACCCCCTCCCCTGTCCTTGGGAGTTCGCACGACCATGCCTTCGATGCCTTCGATGCCTTCCTCTCTCAATGGGCTTCCCTCTCCATACTCGGTCATCAGCTCATCAGGACTGGCATCCCCAGCACTTCCTGCTACACCTCAAGGACCCGGCCTTGCCTATGGGGCACTTGGAAATTCACAGGTTGGTTCCGACTTTCTGTGTCAGAACATGACTTTGCATTGGGTTTGTCTTGGCCTCAAGCTAATGCAGTCCGATAAGGAACTCTGTGGTGCCAGTATTCAGTGTTTTTACCATAAATGGGCTGCCATTATCGAATCAAAGTTGTATAAAATATGGTATAATGTGCTAATTTGTTTAAAAAAGAATTGCTAAACAAAGGATTTGACATGAACTTCCATGGTGTATGCTTGTACAAATGTCAAATATCAGTCTTGTCGACACACTCTAGAGTCTCAAAGGATCGTCAAACGAACATACCAATCTATGTTCCTCATTGGCCACTGGAAGAGGTTCAGTCTGTTGAACTTGAGTCTTCACCATCAGCCATGACTTCTCCTCGACCGACCATATAACAAACCTGGCTTCCCAATCCAAAGCCAGCTGTAGAGTGGGCATCCTCTATCATTCCAAATCATTCCTTGGGAAATCAGAGCTGCTAATAGCCTATAAGGCCTTTATCCATTGTTCATTGGAATGCTGCTCTCCCCTATGGGCTGGTGCCCCAGCATCACATCTGTGTCTCTCCTGGATTTGATGCAATCTAAAGCTCCAAACATTATGGGCATCTCTCACAATGAAGCCGAAGCACAAGGCCTGTTAGTGCCACATCACAGACAAGTTGGTGACTTTTTATACAAAGTCTAGGCTTATGGAAGAGCTGGGCCACAGAACAGATCAGGACACAACATAACAAAAGGAACAGCAAGAGAAGGGAAACGCCAATACCAGGGCGGAGAGAGACGGTAGACGGAGACGGACAAACAAGGGATGCAGGTAACGATGAGGGGTAGGAGAGAATGGATGGGATGGATAAGATGGATACATGAGCAAAAGTTTGAGAGGGTGGAGGTGGTTTGACGGATGTTGAAATGATCATAGCTTTGGATGGGGGTGATCTGAGATGGTGGTGAACAGGTGTCTTGAAGACCCGGAGAGAAGAATTGGATCAAAGAGTGAGGAAGGCTGTTCCATAGGCGGGAAAAGGAAGGAATAATGAGTAAATTAATGAATGGAATGAATGTGATTTTAACCACGTTTTCTCTGCTTAGTCCTCTGACCATGCGCAGCACCTCCAAAACACACGTTCTTCCTGTAACCCCCTCCAGGTTAACACAAAATCCAGGTTCATCTACCTCAACTCTTTTGTTCTGCTTTTCTCTCATTTGTGGAACTGCCTTCCTGAACTGCTTCGTTTGTGGACTGTTCCATCACACTCTTCCCTTCAGGGGTTCAAGCCAGTGATGCACAACTGTCTCATGCCTACCCCTGATCTTTCTGACCCCACTTAACCCTACCTAACCTAATCCTCTTGTATGTTACTGTGTTTCCACCCCTCCTTTCTTGATCTCTCTATTTTGCTTGTTATGTTCAATTGTGGCCCCACCTTCAGAACATTGCCATTTTACCCTGTGTTTCCTCGCTCTTCCATGAGCCTTAATTATGTATGCAAAAACAAGTGCACATGTTTTTGCAGCTTCACATAAGTCAAGCAGTCATGAATCCTGTGAGCAGTTCTGATGATGTGAAACCACCCCTTGGTCTCAATGGAGTAGGGAAGTCGCCAACAACTGGACACCCCCAACCTTTGCTGTCTAAGCACATCTGCGCCATCTGCGGCGACCGCTCCTCTGGTCAGTTCAGGCGACCTTGGCACTGCCATGCGGTGTCCTATCTCTTTGCACTAATAATAGCACCTTGCGGTTATTGGGGGGATCATTAGTGAGCTTATTAACGTGCCCTACATTCTCCGTTTGTTTTGTAGGAAAGCATTACGGTGTGCACAGTTGTGAAGGCTGTAAAGGGTTCTTCAAGCGCACAGTTCGGAAGGACCTCACGTACACGTGTCGTGACACGCGTGACTGCCTCATTGACAAGCGCCAACGTAACCGTTGCCAGTACTGCCGTTACCAGAAGTGCCTGGCGATGGGGATGAAGCGGGAAGGCAAGATGTCGTCTAATCACTGCCGTGGCTTTTTTTGTGAATTTTTTTCCTGTTCTGCAGTTTACACACTTGTCCACTGACTCCCGCTTGATCACATGTGTATGTATGTTTGTCCTGGGACTTTCCTCCCACATCCCAAGCCTGTACCCACGTAGCTGATACATGTATCTGTCCCTATTTTGCTGACCCTTAGCCTTATTGCATGTGTGCACAGCTGTGCAAGAAGAGCGACAACGCTGCAAAGAGAAAGAAGAAGGAGAGGTAGAGTCCAGCGGTGGTAGTGAGGACATGCCAGTAGATAAGGTCCTTGAAGCAGAGCTTGCTGTAGAGCCCAAAACTGAAACATATGTTGAAGTGGGCATCTCGTCCGCTGGATCCTCAGTACGTAGCATTGCTTTATTTACCTTACATTTTCAATTCAACTTCTCACTTTACTTTCTATTTTGTGACTCGTACAAATATATCAATCTTCGTATATCGGATCCCACTTCTCCCCACAGCCCAATGATCCAGTCACCAATATCTGCCAGGCAGCCGATAAGCAACTGTTCACACTTGTCGAATGGGCCAAAAGGATCCCACACTT
The DNA here is from genome assembly GCF_964187855.1 of Myxine glutinosa. Classification (NCBI taxonomy): domain Eukaryota; kingdom Metazoa; phylum Chordata; class Myxini; order Myxiniformes; family Myxinidae; genus Myxine; species Myxine glutinosa. Next base: position 64,569,788 of record NC_136263.1, read on the forward strand.
CTCAGAGCTCCCGTTGGACGACCAGGTCATACTACTTCGAGCCGGTACGTTGCTTTGGTTACCTTGATCTCCGTCATAGTGCAGTGAGGGGATGCAGCGTTGCCCCTCGTGGCCGTGACGTGCTGTTTGACGTGGTGCAATTCTGTTTCCATGGGGTGTGGAGCTAGGCTGGAATGAGCTGTTGATCGCATCATTCTCTCATCGTTCCATCGCCGTCAAGGATGGAATCTTGCTTTCCACGGGCTTGCACGTGCATCGCAGTAGCGCTCACAGTGCAGGTGTTGGTTCCATATTTGACAGGTTTGTCCTGCTTCATCGCATGGTACGGCACTGTTACATTTTGTTTTCATTTAAGATTTCTGCAATAGCTTTCCTCCTATATAAATTCTCTTGAGATATACAAGTTCTTCCCTTGATTGGATTTGAATTAAATGTTTATTGCGATGTGGGATAGGAGACCAAATTTCCAGTCTGGGAAATGAGTTTTTCACTTTAATTGTAACTAGCAGATGGACATACCCGTTAACGATGGGTTGGGGGGAGGGGGTGGATAAGCTTTTTCTAGAGGGTATATTGTGTACTTTACCGTTACCATTCTCCAAGTAGGCTTACAATGGAAATATATAAATGTGTTTGTTTGATCACACGAGAGTTGGGGTGGGCGTTTCTCGTCATAGCGGCCAATTTTTGTTAGCACGGGAGCCACGTGAAAATTAGCTATATAGTTTAAAGTTTTGCAGGAATTTGCATTTGTCACACTTCAGTGGAGGGATAGAAACATGAATTTATTGAAGAACAGAGAAGTAAACGCTGAATGCAGAGTGTTTAACAAGGAGTGGACTTCAAAATGCTTTTTTTGAACTTTGACTTTAACGGACAATCTGGTAAACATAAACTCACCAGGCACCTCTGTGTTATCATGCGAAAATGTTTCAACGCATTAAACTTTAATGGCACGAATGTTCACACATTATGAATTCGAAAATTATTGCCCATCCCTGCTCTTGAGCAACAGATTGAGACTGAGGATTGTTAGGACTGAAGGAATGACCAGCATATAATAATTTCAAGATCGATCGAATGATGGCACACAGTGTGGGCTGTGGGGCGCACAGTGTGGGCTGTGGGTTGAGCAGTGTGGGTTGTAGGGCACGCATTGTGGGCTGTGGGGCGCACAGTGTGGACTGTGGGGCATGCAGTGTGGGCTGTGGGGCACGCAGTGTGGGCTGTGGGGCACGCAGTGTGGGCTGTGGAGCATGCAGTGTGGGCTGTGGGGTGCACAGTGTGGGCTGTGGGGCACGCAGTGTGGGCTGTGGGGCACGCAGTGTGGGCTGTGGAGCATGCAGTGTGGGCTGTGGGGCGCACAGTGTGGACTGTGGGGCATGCAGTGTTGGCTGTGGGGCACGCAGTGTGGGCTGTGGAGCACGCAGTGTGGGCTGTGAGGTGCACAGTGTGGGCTGTGGGGCATGCAGTGTGGGCTGTGGGGCATGCATTGTGGGCTGTGGGGCATGCAGTGTGGGCTGTGGGGCACGCAGTATTGGCTGTGGGGCATGCATTGTGGGCTGTGGGGCATGCAGTGTGGGCTGTGGGGCACGCAGTGTGGGCTGTGAGGTGCACAGTGTGGGCTGTGGGGCATGCAGTGTGGGCTGTTGGGCATGCATTGTGGGCTGTGGGGCGCGCAGTGTGGGCTGTGGGGCGCGTAATGTGGGCTGTGGGGCGTGCAGTGTGGGCTGTGGGGCGCGCAGTGTGGGCTGTGGGGCACGCAGTGTGGGCTGTGGGGCGCGCAGTGTGGGCTGTGGGGTGCGCAGTGTGGGCTGTGGGGCGCGCAGTGTGGACTGTGGGGCGCGCAGTGTGGGCTGTGCGGCGCACAGTGTGGGCTGTGGGGCGCGCAGTGTGGGCTGTGCGGCGCACAGTGTGGGCTGTGGGGCACGCAATGTGGGCTGTGGGGTGCGCAGTGTGGGCTGTGGGGAACGCAGTGTGGGCTGTGAGGTGCGCAGTGTGGGCTGTGGGGCACGCAGTGTGGGCTGTGGGGCACGTAGAGTGGGCTGTGGGGCACGCAGTGTGGGCTGTTGGGCGGGCAGTGTGGGCCATGGGAAATGCGGTGTGGGCCGTGGAGCATGCCGTCGGAGTGGGTGCGGTGTACGATGGGTACAGTCAGGAAAGGGTTAACTTTATAGCGAGTTGACATTCTCTGTAAAGTGTGTTCCTCTTATGGATCCCAAATTCTGTCAAATGAATACAGACATTGAGATTTGCTTGTGTCATTGAGTATAGGGAAATGAATCGTTTGAAAAAGTAATTTATAAACTTTGAAAGTAAGACGCAAATTACTTCTTTAGGTGAGACAGAAAGGACATGGTACTGAGATGGAAGAGAATAAAGAATGAGCAAAGGAAGGAGTAACAATCAGAATGAGTTTTTGTGTAATTTTTTTAATTTGCTATTTGAGAAGAAAATGGAGAAGTATAATAGAACAGAAGTGTGAGAAGAGGACACCGAGGAGAGAAGAGAGATCACATGTCAGGCCGAAGGCAAACAGCAATGCTGTCTAGCTGAGGCCAAGATAAACACAATCTCGAATTTGCCACGACAGGACAAAGTACATACAGATAAGAGACAGAAAAGGATTCGTAAGACTTAACATGGATGGACAGGACAGATCCGTTCCGGAATTCTTAGCTTTTGAAGTGATCTTCACGAAGCAGGAAAATCCCATCTCAACATACACAATGTATTAACCGAATAGTTTATCATGAATGTTAATTTTGAGATTGCATACTCTTGAAAGACAGGTTCATTCACTGTTCGGTATCGAATCCATTTCATTTAATCTGCACATTCCTTGTCTTGTACTCGGCTAACCCCTGCTCTGGCAGGGAAAATGGCCTTAAAATGCCTGTTGTGTTTGTTGTAATTCCTTGTCTTGTACTTCCTTTGGTTTGTCATGGAGAAAGGTAAAAGCAGGGAGGGTAATGCCACCCACCGTTTGTATTTATGTAATATGTATATGCCCCATTTCCTTTGGTGCTGGAACTTGCCGCAAAGAAGCTTCCGGTTCATCAGATCATTCTCTGCCACGTACACCTAACCACCTACTTGTATATTGTTGGTACACGCCATTTTATACAGTGACATTAAGTTGTGTGGTTTTACCTGAAAGTCCAAATAATTTATTTCCAGGGTTCTAACGGAGCTGGTGTCCAAGATGCGTGACATGCAGATGGACAAAACTGAACTGGGCTGCCTCCGCGCCATTGTCCTCTTCAACCCCGGTGGGAAACCATATGACGTCACAACTCGTTTTGCCTTTCGACTGCAATCACGATGTCTGCTTGCATTCGTTTCTTCACAGGGAATGTCTAATATGCCTCCCCATGGAATGGATTGTCTTTAACCCAAAAGAATCCAAAGATTATATTTTTACCTCGTCATGGTACATCCTCATGCAAACACAGCCAGGAAAAAGTTTAACAGGAAGCGACGGTGATGTGATTTGTGACATACATAAATGGGAACCTCGGAGAGAATGTGGGTGAAATACATGGAAGATGGTAGTTATCCAGTGTGACGTGGTTGTGAGCTTGCGGCACAGTAAATGTGGGAATGGAAACTGCGCACCTGCAAAACCACCTTGGTGTGCATGGACTCCGGCCGACTTGTCCATTGCGGCCCAAACTCGTACGACCCGCCACGGATTTGCATGCGGCAGTAAGCAAAGCAGATACCAACCCAAAAGGGAAAAAGTCCCTCCTCAACCAGGCTACACACACACCTAACCATATGGGCTCCCAAACAACTCGTCATCGGGAGGCCCAACTGCCCCACACCCCCAACACCTCCTGAAGCATGGTGAGGCATTGCTGCCCCACAATTTGCTTCTCTACCCTGAGTCATCACACAACACCAACTTGCACTGCTCATATTAAAGGAGTGCAGTGGGTGGGGGATCGCTTGTGGATCGGCGATATGCATGGTAGCTTCGTGTAGGTTAGTTGGGCCCTTCCAGTCTGTCCTGAGACAGCTGCCATGCCACAAACTTCATACATTGCACACCTCAAACATAGATTGCTACAGAATTGTGCGGCACACCTTCCCAAATCTTTTCATTTTACCTTCTCACATTCACACTGGTGTCGGCTGTGCTATTCCACAAGGCAGTGTGTAGGTTCCTATCACATCCAAACACTCACGAGTTTTTCTGAAATATGGGACCAACTTCAAGCATCATTTTCTTATTGATTGAAACAAATTTCTAAGTTTATACGATTCATCTGGTTTAATATTATGTTCCTGATTTGTACTTTGTGAAGGCAAATTTGAGCTCAATGTGGGTAGACTTTCCCTTCAGCTTTATTGATTATACTTTAGTCCAGTTTTGACCAACAAATGCCTTGTGTGTCCAGATGCCAAAGGCTTATCCAACTCTGGTGAAGTGGAGGCCCTCAGGGAGAAGGTGTATGCTTCGCTAGAGGCATATTGCAAACAGAAATACCCAGAACAACCTGGCAGGTGATGGATCCCATCCCTCACTTCTTCCCTCCTGCTCTTAATCACAAACCTCCTTTCCACTCTTAGTCACATGTCTACTCCTTCCCTCTCTTCCTCCTTCACTCCATCCCTCCAGCTCTTTTTCACTCATTCCATCCCTACGGCTCTTTGTCCCTCACTCCATCCCTCTGGCTCTTCGTCCCTCGCTATATCCCTGCTGACTCTTCGTCCCTCGCTATATCCCTCTGGCTCTTCGTCCCTCACTCCATCCCTCTGGCTCTTCGTCCCTCACTCCATCCCTCTGGCTCTTCGTCCCTCGCTATATCCCTCTGGCTCTTCGTCCCTCGCTATATCCCTCTGGCTCTTCGTCCCTCGCTATATCCCTCTGGCTCTTCGTCCCTCGCTATATCCCTCTGGCTCTTCGTCCCTCGCTATATCCCTCTGGCTCTTCGTCCCTCGCTATATCCCTCTGGCTCTTCGTCCCTCGCTATATCCCTCTGGCTCTTCGTCCCTCGCTATATCCCTCTGGCTCTTCGTCCCTCGCTATATCCCTCTGGCTCTTCTTCCTTCGCTTCATTTCTCTGGCTATTCATCCCCAGCTCCATCCCTCACACTCTTATGTTCCTCGCTCCATCCCTCACACTCTTTGTCCCATGCTCATAAGACATAAGCAGAGGGAGTAAGATGTGTGTTCAGTCTAGGATGCGAGATTGTACCTTTTGCCCATACAAACTGCAGAGCACCCAGCAAAGTAATTTGACAGGAAAACCAAAATTCCAAACATGCATCCAATACAGGACGACACATCGGCCTAAATCCATACATTGTCGCTCCCTGAAGCTCACTCACTGAAGCACAGTGTCGCTATTATTCGCTGAGACGTTCTACGATCTTACCATGCACTGGAACCCAGGCAGCCAACAAAATCCTATGGTGTTGCTGTGCAAAAGGCAGAAAAAAGGAATTTTGAAGGATGTAATTGGTGAGAAAACAGTACGAGTCACAATAACGCAAATAAAAGTCTCGCGGGACAACCAGAAATTAGGTCAGGATATAAATTGCATGCAGTACACAAATTTGCTCAACAAAGATTGTGAGCCCAGTTTCCCTCTCGTGCCTGCAACAACTAACACAAAGGTGCCTCGGTGGCCATTGGCTTTTCTTCTTGACTGAATCCTTCCTGTTTATTACCTCCGCCACCAAAGGTGGATGGAGGTTATGTTTTCACCCGTCTGTTTGTCTGTCCGTTTGTTTGTTTGTGAAAAAAATATCTCAAAGAGTTGTGGACAGATTCGGATGAAATTTGGCAGAGATGTAGCGTATGTGACGAGGACGAAATGATTCGATTTTGGTGAAGATCCGGATTCGGATCCGGCTAATATAATTTTTTAAGTGATTCTTCACCATTTGGAGATAGCGCCAAAAACGATACCTAGCAGGATATCTCAAAAAGTTGTGGACGGATTTGGACGAAACTTGGTGGACCGGTTGGGTGTCTGACAAGGACGATTCGATTCGATTTTGGTGAAGATCTGAAAAGTTATGGATGGATTTGGATGAAACTTAGTGGTCCGGTTGGGTGTCTGACAAGGACGATTCGATTCGATTTTGGTGAAGATCTGAAAAGTTATGGATGGATTTGGACGGAACTTAGTGGTCCGGTTGGGTGTCTGACAAGGACGATTCGATTCGATTTTGGTGAAGATCTGAATATGGATTCGGATATGAAGTGATTCTTCACTATTGAGAGATTGGGCCAAAAACGATACATAGCAGGATATCTCAAAAAGTTATGGACGGATTTGGATGAAACCTGGGGGAGAGGTTGGGTGTGTGACCAGGAAGAATCGATTCAATTTTGGTGAAGATTCGGATCCGGCTAGTAAAAATTTTTAAGTGATTCTTCACCATTGACTGATTATGGCCAAAAACGATATAAAGCAGGATATCTCAAAAAATTGTGGACAGAGGATTTCGATTAAATGTGATTCTGTATTGTGATGTTCTGGTCTACTCTGGGATACAAAACGTAAACTGTTTACCTGGCGGAGTTCTGCTCTCTACTGAGTACCGTTCTAGTAAGCATTGCGTCACCTCGCAAATCTGGAATGGCCGTTTCTACATGGTGCTGCATACGCGTGCAGTGTACTGAACATGGACTCTGTGCCAGACGTAAGTAAGTGATACCGCTTGTTTGATTGCCGCATACCTATTGTTAGCGCAGCATCCTCGCCGCCAATCCCCAGATTTAAATTTGGCAGGAGAGCGTTTTCTAAAACGGTGTTGGAGCAAAAGTATTGCAACTCGTGGTGCGATCCAACCAAAGTTGACGCTCTTCCACATGTGCTTCAATGTTGTCCTTTCTGGGATGTTCGAAGTTGGATGTTTCTTCCACAACGTTGTCGAAAGAGAGCAAGAGTTGGATTTCCCACTTGAGAGTAAGAAGTATCAAGTCTGACCCAAAAGGAAACGATTATATGCAATTTTCTTCAAGGTTGTAGGCAAGTCTGCCGCTCTTCTCCCCTCACTGCTTCCTTCCTGCTCTTCTCCCCTCACTACATCCTTCCTGCTCTTCTCCCCTCACTACATCCTTCCTGCTCTTCTCCCCTCACTGCTTCCTTCCTGCTCTTCTCCCCTCACTGCTTCCTTCCTGCTCTGCTCCCCTCACTACATCATACCTGCTCTTCTGCCCTCACAGCTTCCTTCCTGATCTTCTCCCCTCACTGCATCCTTCCTGCTCTTCTCCCCTCACTACATCCTTCCTGCTCTTCTCCCCTCACTACATCCTTCCTGCTCTTCTCCCCTCACTACATCCTTCCTGCTCTTCTCCCCTCACTACATCCTTCCTGCTCTTCTCCCCTCACTACATCCTTCCTGCTCTTCTCCCCTCACTGCATCCTTCCTGCTCTTCTCCCCTCACTACATCCTTCCTGCTCTTCTCCCCTCACTACATCCTTCCTGCTCTTCTCTCCTCACTGCATCCTACCTGCTCTTCTCCCCTCACTGCATCCTTCTTGCTCTTCTCTCCTCACTGCATCCTACCTGCTCTTCTCCCCTCACTGCATCCTTCTTGCTCTTCTGTCTTCACTTCGTCCTTCCTGCTCTTCACCTTTTGCTCCATCCTCCCATTATGTGTAATGGTAAAGTGGTATCATGTTCTCATTACATGTTTTGGCACATGCATGTGCCATGCTGTGTGTGCCGTGGGTGAAAGGGTGGGAGCGGGTGCTGTGGAATTGTGAATACACTTGCTCTGTTGACTCAGTCACTCCTTGGTTCCTCATGCAGATTTGCCAAGCTGCTATTGCGGTTACCTGCTCTGCGGTCCATTGGCCTGAAATGCCTGGAACACCTGTTTTTCTTCAAGCTAATTGGGGACACACCAATCGACACTTTCCTCATGGAGATGTTAGAAGCTCCGAACCAGCTTACCTGAACCATCCACGTGGACATGTTGAAACGCAAACCAGTAACCATTGCTGGCTCACGTTTTCTTCCAATTGTTTTCCTCCTTTTACCATGCCTACAGACCCACCTGTAACCACATGGATTGATGGAGCTTTTGGTGACTTCTTTGCACATTGCTAGAAGAATGGGCCTCCCAAGCCCTCTGAAGCCCCTTATGATGGAAAGTTGGGGGGGAGAGGGATATGGTTTTGGGGGTGGGAGGGGCATGATGTGGGGAAAATGTGGAAGGGGATGGGGCAAGGGAGGCTGTGGGGTGGAGGGTGGGTGGGCGGTGGGGGATGATTTAAAGCCATTTGATATGGTGCACACGCTAAAAAGTATTTTTGTATAAATTGTAATTATCGATGCTTTTATGTCTCGGCTCAGGCTGTATGTGCTAGCGCTTTATGCTTTTGGAAAACGAGTGCTCGCGATGGAGCCTTCTCCTTCTTAACGATTCACAACTCTTCTTCTCCTTCTCATTCTGCTTCTTTTCCCAGTTCTCCTCTTCCTCCTTCTGCTTTTCTCCATCCTTTCCGATGTAAACGTCCAGTGTACAGTGTAGTGCACGAAACAGGAAAAGATCAGCCATAACCCCCGTAGTCCAGGCATCAGACAGATCATCTTTCTGCATCACCACACTCAGGTCTGCCATAGTACGTGTGCAGCTTTTTAATGGGATTTTCTGCTTCTTCTTTTTTTTTTTTGCTGCTATCTTCATCTATAGGTTAAGCACGGCTTTCCAACCTGACAAACCCTTAGTATTGTTTTCCTTATTCGACGGTGCCAAAGAAGTACGCTTTAGAGCATAGGTTCCCAAACTGTGGTGTGCAAGCTGCCAGTGACATGCCAAAGCAGTTTGCATGTGTTCATTTGTTTTTGGGAATCTGTGCATGCATTCTTCCTTGTACCTCTTTATTATGAGGAGCGTTCAAAAAATTCTAGGAATGGGATACTCAAAATAGCCCAAGACATGCAAACTTTGGCATAAAATATTTTTCAACATAGTGTCCCTTGACTTCAATGTACCTGCTCCATTCCTTCAAACTGCCTATGCCAATAAAACAGAAGTTTCAGATTGCTCCTTCAGCCACGTCTCAGTTGCTTTGGTAAATCCGTCGTCTCCCGCGACCATGCATTGAAAAACATGAAAACGGATCACTGGAGCCAGGCCCGAGCTGTATGGTGGGTTCATTTGGTCGACGTACCAATCACGGGTGGCGGTCTATGCAACATGGCCCTTGTGCACAGGCGCACACCTTTGGTCAACACCCTTTCGCGTTTCTTCTTGATGGCCTGCTGCAAATTTTGCACGAGGCTGGCATATTCCTTTGTGATTTTGGTTTTGTTAGGCATATAGTCAATTACCCGGCTTCCCTTGGCATCCCCGAAATTTGAGGCCATAATCTTGCTGGCTAGGGGTTAGTTGTGAACCATCTTTGGTGGCAGTGATCCCTTGCAGGGATTCCAATTTGGATTCAGCATCTCGGTGGTGAAGCCACATTTCGTCATCAGGATTGTTGGTCAGCTCGATATGTTTTGAACAGTTCGAGAAGCTCGCAATTATTCCAGCCGTTTTTGTCGAGCGTGAGTGTCTAGGTTTCAGGACATCCATCTTGCTGAGATATTGGTCTTTGTATGATGGTGGAAATGCCACATTGAGAAAATCCATGTTCTATGAATATTTTGGTGATCTCAATGTTGCAAGGCATGATGTAACTAAATATGACTAACAGTTTTTGGGTCTGTCACATCTGCTGGCCATCCTGACATGAGGTCATTCATCTTCAATGGACTTGGGTTCTCTCTGAAAGTAAGCAACCCATTTGTGGGGGCACACCTTTACCACAAGTGCTCACGCACAATACGGGGGCTCACCTTCACCATGCACAGCTATCATGCGTCCATGGATGCCTTTGGGGCTGGAACCGCTGGCTTGCATAAAAATCTGCTCAAAGCTCAATTTTAGTAAGATCCACAATTGTATTGCACAGCAAACTTCGAGATCATACTCTAAACAACAAACGTAAAATTAATATAAATATAATGGTGTGTATCAGGCACACCTGTTCGTTTATAATGAGCAAACAAGTGTGGCTGTTGGAGTGAAATGAGTAACCAGTTCCTAGAACATTTTGAACGCCCTTGAAGCACCATGTAGCGACCGTCGTATAATATCGGATGTGCAAAACCCGTTTTGATTTGTGATGGCTTTTGCCCCGTGTTACGACAAGTGTGTGCACTGATTTTACCGGTTAATAATTTTGAATCCTCTCTTGGATATCTCTACTGGAATTCCATAATTTTGAAATCTCAACTGGATAGGTGGCTGACTTTGGGTTCCTTGAAGAGAAAAACGTACTTGGATGGAACTAGGGCCTGCTCATCATTTAGACCTCGATAAAGCTGTGGATTTACTGGACCCTAGTACTCACGTCGTCAGAAGAAATAAAAACCATGATGCTTCCGGCAGCTCTGATAAGCTTCCTGTTACAACAATAGGTGGTCTTGAGAGATTATAAGAATGTGATCCCCGGCTATTTAGTAATTTGATTTATTTGGGAGTCGTGAAGAAGGTGAAACAGTCCATCATTGCACATTTTGCTCTGAACTCTTCTCCAATCATTCTGTGAAACCTCTTCCACATCCAAACACAAAGCACAGCTCTTTGAAAGAGGAGCCTTTGGATTCTGTTGAAAGAAAACCAAGGCGGTCCCAAGACTAAGAAAACAATACCCATTCAGCGGTGTCAATGATGAGGCTTTCGAAGTCCGACAAAGCCCGCTTAATGATTGCCCAAACTGGGAACACGTACAATAGGTGAGACCCATCAGGTGCATCGAGACCGATTCATGGAGATGAAGCTGGAGAACGGCTCGACCTTATTCCTTTATCCGGTGACGCATGATCAAGATGAGATGAAAGTAAAGGAAAAGCTCATCGAGAGCGTCAAGGACTGCCAGTTATTTTCTGAGAAGCGTGCAGTTGCAACTGATTTGGCCGAACCTTTTGCACTTCTTTGAAACCTGTGTGACAAGGAGGAGTTATTGTTTTTTTGAAATTCAATCAAGTTGTACAATTGCAGGAAAGGCATTCGACAAACCAGACGATGTCATAACACCAGCAGCGCGTGCTCGTTCGTAGGGACTCGAACCTTCACTGCCATGTCCACTAGTGTTCTGACAAAAGTTTGAGAAGTTGCACCTGGTGTCTGGAAGGAAACGTTTTTATTTATATTTTAATCGCCCAATGTTAAGGTCGTTTTGGATTCGGTTGTGAAGGTTGTGAATGCAATTGAAGTGCAATTGGCGAGTTGCCGTTTGTCTTCGCTGCAATGCTAATGAAGAAACTGCATCTCCATGCAGAAACGAGATTGCTTTCTCATGGAATTGTTGATCCCCTCTCATGTTTGAAGTCCATTGTGAGGTCCAAGTTCAGTTTCTTGTTTCATCAATAGGCCATGGTTATCAAGTTTTGCCTATTTAGAGGCTGATATTCATGCATCTCAATGAGCCTAATGCCTGTAGTGTACCAGGACTCAAACTGCTTTTGAAGTTTCTGACAAAGCAAAGGTATTGCTTTAGCAAAGGTACTTGAAACTCCAGAGCTGAATGAGGATGTTAAAGAATGGCTGTGACTGATCTGTTTCGGTGAATATTTTCCCAAAGACCGGAGAATCGTTTTCGTTTGCAGGGAACACCGTGTTAGACGACTCCTTGGTGTGCAAAGGGAAGAGAAGATTAGACGAGGAGGATTTCCACAGGTTTTCCACAGGGCATTGACATTTCTGATGCTGTTCCACACACCATACCTGTGGATTTTCCACCATGATTGCCACAATTCAAACAAGGCAAAGGATGAAGATCAACCTCGAGGCAGGCGAGCTGAAATCGACCAATACATTTCCTGGTGTCCAGGAAGTTTATAATTTTTGTATTGTTCATTTTAATATATTGTGGAGTGAGTGAGCAAAGTTTGGGAACCGCTGCTTTAAAGCGTCGTTGGGCGTCCATCAGTTATTGAGCATGGAGGTTTAAAAAGGAACCCATTTTCAGATACTTTTCGTTGGGCGTCCATCAGTTATTGAGCATGGAGGTTTAAAAAGGAACCCATTTTCAGATACTGTTTGTTGGGCGTCCATCAGTTATTGAGCATGGAGGTTTAAAAAGGAACCCATTTTCAGATACTGTTCGTTGGGCGTCCATCAGTTATTGAGCATGGAGTTTTAAAAAAGGAACCCATTTTCAGATACTGTTCGTTGGGCGTCCATCAGTTATTGAGCATGAAGGTTTAAAAAGGAACCCATTTTCAGATACTGTTCGTTGGGCGTCCATCAGTTATTGAGCATGAAGGTTTAAAAAGGAACCCATTTTCAGATACTGTTTATTATTTTTTAAATACATGGTCTTGGCTTGTGGAAGAGCTAGGGCACTCATGGACAAATCAGGACACAACATAACAAAGGGAACAGCAGGAGTCAAGGGAAACGCCAATAGCAGGGTGGAGGGAGAAGGTGGATGGAAACGGACAAAAATGGGATGCAGGTAGCGATGAGGGATAGGGGAGAACGCAAGGGGTGGACAAGATGGATACATATGCAAAATCCTCTCATTTGGTGTTTTTTGGCATCGTGGAAGCACGTCGGTCTTCGTCCTTCCATCATTTGGTGCGAAAACATCCTGGAGATTCCTGGCTGCTGCTAGCTTTGTAATGCTATGTTTTTCTTTCGTTCATTGTTTTAGTGTTTTAAATTTGCCAGTTTTAAAAGCTGGGATCCCACCATGATTGTAATCGACTTCCACTGTTCATTTCTCAGTGTGCCCTTCTCTTCCCCTCCACACCCCTCAGTTGCCACTTGTACGAAATGCAATAAAGTTAGAGCCCTCAGTTTGATCTCATCAATCATCGGCATAAGGGTAGGTTCCGGAGCATGGGATGTTACTTGCAGGATGAGAGGAGTTGCATTTTGGAAAACGGTCAAACGTTCTACTTGTTTCAAAAGAACATTTTGATTTTTTAAATATTAAATCTGACAAATGTGTTGTCATTGAGATAAAGAAAGGATGTTTTACCACCTGGAATTTGGTGTCATCTGTGAATCCAGCTCAGATACCAGGATGCTTTCGACAGCTCAAGTTCCAATCATTGTTGTGTCAATTCACATTTTGGGAAGTTTCTTTCCAATCCTCAATTTCTTCAAGTTTAAATTTTATCCGAAATTGGTGCGATAGCCATTTATTGCAATTGATGTCGTGTTTTAATAGGGTCTGTGCTGGTTATGGTGTGGAGCTCTGGAAGTGAGGTGCTGTGTGGCCACCTTTCACAATCGAAGTTCTTCGTTTTAAAAGAACTGGGTAGAAAATATATTCAGAATATACTTTCATGACACGACTTCATGGAAACCACAGGAAGAGGAGAAAAACATCCAAATAATTAATTCAGCTTGAGTGCCTAATTCAATGACCATTGGGATCATTCATCAGCTTAGCACATTCCATGAACATTGATGATTCAACTCCTTTACACAGAACCTCTCTAAACAGTGGGTCCACAACCTTAGTTGTGTCATGAGAACGGCCAATGAGGCATGAGGGTGAGACAGTTAAAAGTAGAAAGAATGTAGAGTATATTATAACCACAAAAAGAAAAGTGTACCAGGAGATATTTAGCCTGGGTCGAAACTTAACCCAGTGGTAAACTGGTATCCTGGTGTTTTGTTTTTTTTGTATACTGAATCGAGGCTCGTGAAAGAGCTAACATTTACTTCACCAACAAATCGACCAGACAAACAAAATATATAGAAAGAGGGAGCGGAAGACAAGATGGGGAGAGAAGGGGAAGCACACAAACACAACATTTGAGAGCAGGGAGATGAATGGAAGGGAGGGGGCTTGGGGGGAGGAGGCGTGGGAAGGGGGGGGGGGGGAGGGAGAAGTTTCAAATGCATAGCGATTAATTGGGTGCATCGTCCATCAAATGGTGGATGCCAAGCCCCCCGCAGGACCCATCTGCCAGCACTGGTCACAGGACGTTAAGAATTCTACATTGTCTTTCACAAAGAACAAGAAGAAGAAAACATTAAATGTCATAGCCCTCGGGGCGTTAGTAATTTTGCTGTACGGAGTTAAAGGCCATCAGTCTGCATCTTTTGTTGTATTACATAACAAAATATTCTGCTCATGTATACTCTCATGTATTGTATTTGTGCCAGGTTTGAACAAAATTGGTCCATACATGTCCGAGAAATGGTTGAGCCATGTTTAAGCTCCTCCCTCCAGGTCTTTAAAACAGCTGTTCACAACCATCTCTTATCTTCCCCCATCCAAAACCTTGATCTTTTCTACCCCCGTTAATTCACCCCAAATCCACTGTTTTGAAATACCGAATTCTTTCCTGGAAGTCCTAGCAGTGTCTATGTGTCTTATACCTCTCCTAACCCCCTCCATCATCCCCCCCGCACCCCCAAGCCCTTTCCCTTCCACAAATCTCCCGATGTCCCTGTTCTCTACTGTTGTACTTGTGTGCTTCCCTCTCTCCCCCCATCTTGTCTCCCGCTTCCTTTATTATATGTTTTATGTGTACGTTTATGTTTTTTGTGATTAATGTTAGCTTTTATACGAGCCTCGATCTTGCATACAAAAAAAATAAAATAATAATTACAAGCTACAAAATGGCCACCAGTCGGCCATCTTGGATCTGATCTCGAAAAAAATTGATGTACATGTATCCCGTCATTCATTATCTGTGTGCCAAGTTTGAACAAGATCGGTAAATGCATATTCGAGAAATGGTTGAGGACGTGTTCAATATCGTGTTTTTTTACAACTAAAATTGCCGCCAGTCTACCAGACGGCCATCTTTGATCAGATCACAAAATAAAGTGAGCACATGTATGCCATCGTGGACTGTGGTTGTGCCAAGTTTGAACAAAATCAGACATGCATGTTCAAGAAATGGTTGGAGACACGTTTAAGTAACAAAATGGCCGCCAATCGGCCATCTTTGATCGCATTGTGAAGCAAAATGATGTGCTTATGTATATCATCATGTATTGTCTTTGTGCCAAGTATGAACAAAATTGGTCAATACATCTCTGAGATATGGTTGCGGACGCACGGACAGACGAGACCCACTCCATAAGCCCCCGTTTCGGACAAAGTCCAATGGGGGCTAATAAGCAAATTATCACTCGCATCCTGAACAATCACAAATTCCTGCCAAAAATCTCTTGCCAGCCCACACCATTTGACAGGCATGGTGAGTATGCCAATACCCTCAAGTTCAGTTAAGGAGGCTTTTATCAAGGGAGGTGCAAAGCGCCCCTCCTTTTATATGGGATCGTTTATCTGTATGCAACTAAAAAAAAAAAAAAAAAAACACCTTTAGAGGCCATTTTTCCCCGCAAAGCGGGGGTTGGCCTTTTTCGGGAACCGTGGTTGTTTGTTGTTTTTTTGGAAGCAATGTTTTACCGCCGGATGCCCTTCCTGACGCCAACCCTTTTTGCCGCCTTTAACGACAAACAGGGAATTACCAGTGAAATGGTACTCAATTAGCCGACCTCGGAAGGATGACAGGCTGAGTCAACCCCCCTGGCGTTAATTCAGCGATCGACCGGGATTCGAACCCAGGATCCTAGGATCCTAAGCCGGCACCCTAGCCGCTAGCCCAACACCAGGGTCTATGCAACTTTAACATAGGGACTGAAAATTCATTTCTCGGCTTCTACCGTACGAAATAGGCTGCAAATTCCAGAAGTAAATGCTTTGCCCATCGAGGTAATATGTTCCAAATTTCAACAACGTCTGTTTCTGCATTCTTGAGTTTTGTTTAGAAAACTCAAAAAATTCACGTTGGTGTCTGTCTGTCCGTCTGTCCGCCCAAAATGTGTTGGCACTCATATCTCAAAGGCTATACATTGAAACTTGCTGAAACGTGGAATATACATTGGCCAATAGGTCTAGTTAATGGTTTTCAAAACAAATTCCACCTAAGTGCCAGTTTTTGCTTAAGCCCCTTGTTCTTTCTGGACTGGCGTAACCGAGACCTGAGACGCCCCTTCCAGGCAAACGCAAGGTAGGGTTTCGGGACAAGTCTCGCACGTACCTAAATACCTGCGCCGCCACGGAAGTGGGGAACCAAGCCTCGCACGAGCCACGTGTAATTTGGATACACCGAGCGGATTGCGTACCACGTGCAGTTACCGTTAGGATTGGAACCTGATTCAAGCGATTTTATTCGTACCACGCTTAGTCAATGATGGAAGGGACGAGATGGTCGAATAAAGGAATAACAGGTTTTAATTACTATTTACACTAGTATGTACAAGTCGGTAGAAGACAGAGACACAGAGCAGCCTTATACAGTCTTATGCTTAATTCCCAGACACAGGCCCGATCACACTCACAAAGGGGAAATGCAGGCAGGATGATGTTCACGCGCTGCTTTGGTCGTCCAGGAACGGCGTGGCTCTCCACGGTCACAGCACGTCCCGCGATGAAGGCAAGCAGGTGGTGGAAGGGACCCTCGTAGCGCGTCTCTCGAACAAAGGGGCAGATGAGGCAGGAAGGCGGGAGGGAATGTACGCGTCTCTCGGCGGCTTTCCACAGCACATTGAGTTACCGGCACGGTATCACTCGCGTAACCCAATAGAGGCTCGGCCTCAAGCTCAACCAAGCGTCCACTTTGGAACGAGTGCTTATACTTAGTTCATGCGTGTCTTTTCTCCGAACTCGTAACTCTCATCAATACGCGCCTCTCCAATATCTCAATGCACATGCTCACCTCTCCCTGAACTACTGGTGGGGGCTTCGCGCAACGGGTTTTATTGCCACGCCCTGAGCCCTCTCGAACGTTCCAACCACGCCCTGTGATGCATTGCCGCAGCCACTCCCTTTGAGCCCTGATTGGCGGCTCGCGCTTACCGTCAGCTTCTCTGCCGCCCTCATTCGGTCCCTGCTCGATTTGCCAGGCCTGCCTCATGTTAATTCATGCCAAAAAGCCAAAGGCAGCACAAGGACGCGTAAGGCGGCATAAGGCAATGGAGGCGGCATAAGGCAATGAAAGGACCTACTCTCATTATTCTACTCAACGCAAAACTAACACAGGAAAAGGACTATGCTCACAAATACTAAGAAATAACTGCACTATCGCGAGGCTACATGTTGTGGTGTGACTAAACTATGAGGGGGAAATTTAACCTTTATTGTACAAAACTCAAAACCGCAACACTACCCCTCTCCCTCGTCAGACCCGTCCCCGAGTCGAACCTAGCAAAATTGGAACGACCGGTTTTGAGAATGATCTGGAAAATTACTTTTACTTTTACATGTGACATATAGATGTGGTTCCCCCTAACATTTACTCTAACCCGTGTATGCGACAGTTTTAAAACACTAAATATGTCCCCCCTATTGCGTTGAGTAGCTACTCTAACAGAATCACGCCCACAATTAACCAAATCCGGAATTTGTCAAACTAAACATATAGCCGGTGGGCTGCATTTTTATATATAAGCACAGAAAAAAACTTAATTATTTACAGTTCTATGACCCAGGACCTGTCCTTTTTGGAAAGAAGATTGGAGGGGAGAGAAAGCACAGCAAAATCCAAAAACACACTCATAAATTCATAACATTTGCTGCTTGCTTCTTGCATCTTGCTTCTGTGTGCCTATATCAAACCGGCTAGCCCCCGGACCGGCATACAGGCCATTCCTGCTCTTCAGGGCGAACTAAACTTACCAATCTCATCCCTAGCACACCATAATAAAAATGCACAAAACATGTTTCATTTTATTTCTCTGCCAGGCAGGGCCAACCCTATGTGGTCCGACTGCGTGACATTACTGCCACTCAAAACAAGTGGTCCAAAGATGCAAGGTGATGCTGCAGCAAGGTGCTGCACAGCTGAGGTGTAAACCACCTTTAAAAGGTAAACCACCTGCACAGCAGAGGTGTAAGGCCACAAAACTTGTGGTCCATAAGTGTGTGGTGCAGCAAAGTGTTTGTGGCAGCAAAGTGCTGCACAGGTGCAGCAAAGTTATAACAAAAGGATATGGCAGCAAAGTGCTGCGCATTTCAGCTGCACAGGTGCAGCAGGGAATCCTGCACAGATCGATGGTGCTGCACAGTTCCACCTCCAAAATGGTCCTGGGGTGGGGGGGGAGAGACAAAGCACGACCAGCAAAGCGGAAAGGGCGCAAAGGTACACAAAAACACGATGTAATGCAGCACATGGGGCGTGGAAGAGCGAGCAGAGCAGGCTCATCCCTAACCGTCCGTACCCCTCATCGTCAGCTTACACTACCCTAGCCCTTTTTTTGTATTTACAAATTCGTCTCTACGTCTTGTCTCCCATATCCCCCTCTACTCCAAATTCGTCTCCCAATCCCTCCCAGGAAGGAAGGAATGGAGCAACCACAATGTCTCTTTACGTCACGATGCGTCTCACTTACTCAAACAGTTTACCAAGCCTTGGTGTGGAGCTTCGTCCTCCTTGGTGAATGGCTGTGGATGGCGCGAAGGGATTTCTCATCCTAACTACACTACTGACATTTACTTTTACACTACCCGTGGTCGTACCCTGCCAATCGGCCTCTTTAAACTATGTGGTTCTAAAAACAGAATTCCCATTGTCCACCCTGTGATGCCATCTGAATTTGGGTCTCACTCCCACAAATTTTCACACTGTGCCCCTGCACAATTTCGGGGCTGGGTCGTGTGGCTCTACAAGCAGGTCCAACTACCTGCGCACCTCCACCACCGAGGTCGCCACCCGAGCTTACCTGCTCCTGCGACTACCTAACTGGGGAAGGCCCCTCCTGGCTCTTTACCCCCTGATGCCCACCTTGGCATTGGGCAACCCGGGTCCTTCCCTTGGATCCTCGGGCCCCACTCAACAACTCACAACTACCATAACTGGCTCCCAGAGCCTACCTGCGGCCTCACCTGGCCGACAAACTACCAGTGGCGGAGTGCCCCAATAACCATACGCACCAATTAAACCACACACCCAGCCAGTCCACATAATCATGCACCCTCCAAAGCACTACTTTGCCACTACCTGCACCACAGGTATCCAATATCCATACAAATTTACCTGAGCCCTCTACCTGGCTTTACACTACCCACCCCGGGCATCCGTGAATGGGTTCCATCTCTTCCCATTCACTCCTTCGCACCATGCATTCCACACCTTTTATTCCACACCAAGCATTCCACACCAAATATTCTCACACACCAAATATTCTCACACACCATTTATTCCGCACACCACTTTTGTCTCGCACACCTTTTGTGCTCACACACCAATTATTTCCACTCACAACTCCATTTATCTCAATACACAATTTCTCACTCACACAGCATCATCTACCTAACTGCTTTTCCCCTAACACTCGTGCTTCCCCGTCTTCCCTTTACACTATGCACTCCCTTCGTCATTATCATCCAGCTAATCTACCTACGTCCCCACTACAGTACAGTGTCACTACTTAACTCTCATGTCTCTACACTCTACAGTCTGCTAATTCCCTACCATTTATGCTAGCCCTCCCTCGGCTAGCTTCGGTGCCCCATGGAGGTAACCATCGCTGCCCCCCCCCCCACCCCCCCATGTGCCTGTCACTGCCATCCCCCTAATCTAATGCTCATGGGCCCTGGTGTGAGGAATGGTAACACTACCATTCCCCCACGTAGGGTACACTATCCTCATCAGTCCACTACACTCGAGCCTCTCCGTGTGGGAATACATTGTCATCACGGCTCGACCTCGAGAGGCCGAGCGATCCATGTGGTTGGTTTGTCTCCTGTATGTGGTGTCCGTCTGGCATTTTCGATCCAGGGGAGGAGGCATGGATGGGCCGAGGTTCAGGGCCCCATCCTGGCGCGGGGCCTCGCGGTCCCACGCACGATGACCCAACCACCCACGGTCGGAGCACCGCACCCGCAAAGGTGCGCGGCTCCGAAATCTCCAACCTCCCCTTGAGCCTCGCCGATTGCCTTTGCCGCCACGGCACGGCACCAACCATACAGGGTGGGGGCCGGCACGGGTCGTGCACGGCGGTCCTTGTGAGACCGCCGCACCACCGATCCCGGCCGGTCCCTGCTGCACACAACTCACCGAGGGCTCGCGTCGGCTATCCGTCACGCTAAACGCTACCCCGGTCGGTGTCGATGCTTGAGCCGCGTTCTCACCACTCACGACCCACTCCGCACTCGCACACCCAGGTGTGCCCGCGCCTCCCATACACACCACTACCACACACCTTGGCACACTCACGCCCCTCACACACTTCAGTACGCACTCTTCTACCGCACAACCAGGCGCACATGCACCTTCCACACACTTCATTATCGCACACCCTCACACACACCCTGGTGCACACTCTTCCGTTACACACTCTGTAACACCCCCGGGTGTGCACTCCTGCACACACTGCAACATGCTATGGTGTGCACTCCTGCACACTCTCTGTAACACACTCTCCTGTTACACACTCTTCCCACACACAGTCTGTAACACCCACGGGTGTGCACTCTCCTGTTACACACCCAATCATCGCACACTCTTTTCCCCCACTCTTGTGTGTGCACTCCTTTGCACACTCTGTAACACACTCTCCCGTTACCGCACACTCTGGCACACACTTTTCTCTCTCACACCAACGCTCCGGTGCACACTTTTCTCTCACACGCGCACCAGTCGCCCTCGTACACTGCACAATGGACCTTCCACGACCGCCCGGGTTTCGTTTCTCTCCCAAGCGCGCCAAAAACCCATTCGCGCCAAACACATTCGTGCCATAATTCCTACTCACTTTGGGGACCTCCTTTCCCGCCAGCACCTGCAAACTTTCCATTGCGTTAGCAAGCCTGACGTCACGGTGCAAATACAAACTTTGGATGCATTCCATTACTTCCCTCTGTGCTATATTTTCTGACTCTGCTGTCTCTTCGGCCCCAATTGTTTCTTTCATTTCCATTATTTCTTCGACGACCGCCGGCGTGCATGAAATTTCCTCGTCCAATTCGGCGGCCGTCGGCTCTTCTACACCCCGTGTCACTATTTCATTATCGCCGGCCAACTTGGCTGTGCCTCGCTCAAGCTCGCTCCCCACGCGTTCCTCACATCGCGTCACCTCGTCGCGTACCAAGGCGACCTCCCCGCTCAACCTGTGCCCAATGTCCTCCCCCAATTTTTCCATATCACACCTGGATTCCTCCCTCATCTTTTTTAATGTCTCCCCTCGGGTGTCCATTCTTTCATTTATTTTATCCATTTTACTATTTATTCCCCGAATTTCGTCCTTTTGGGCACCAATGGTTTCTTTCAATTCGCTCTTTATTTCTTCCATTTCCTTGGTGGATTTGTCCCCCATTTCTTTGGTGGATTTGTCACCCTGGGCGTCCATTGTTGCCATTATTTGGTCCATAAAAAATCGCATGTACCCTGGCATCGCGGGCTCGGCTTCTGCCGCCACGTGCGAGGTGCCGCCATATTCTTCCCCTGCTGCCGCCCTCTCATCAATTTCCTCCTCTTCTACCAACCCTTCCTGTGGGTCCTGGGTCATCAATTCTACCTCTACCTCGTCTTCTACCCCCACTGGCATTCGACCGTCTTGGCTAGCCATGGTACGAATACAAAATTTTGGATTTAATAACTAAACTTCGGTTGCTCGTAATTTCGAGGATTTTGGTGTCCAAAAGTTTTGTCCAGGGTTCCGAATCCCCACTCCTGACACCAATTGTTACGGTTTTCCGCCGCCCTTCCTACCCTTACCAAGGGGAGATTAAGCCCCTTGTTCTTTCTGGGCTGGCGTAACAGAGACCTCACACGTACCTAAATACCTGCGCCGCCACGGAAGCGGGGAACCAAGCCTCGCACGAGCCATGTGTAATTTGGGTACACCGAGCGGATTGCGTACCACGTGGTCCGTGCAGTTACCATTAGTATTGGAACCCGATTCGAGCGATTTTATTCGTACCACGCTTAGTCAATGATGGAAGGGACGAGATGGTCGAATAAAGGAATAACAGGTTTTAATTACTATTTACACTAGTATGTACAAGTCGGTAGAAGACAGAGACACAGAGCAGCCTTATACAGTCTTATGCTTAATTCCCAGACACAGGCCCGATCACACTCACAAAGGGGAAATGCAGGCAGGATGATGTTCACGCACTGCCTTGGTCGTCCAGGAATGGCGGCGTCGCCCGGCGTGGCTCTCCACGGTCACAGCACGTCCCGCGATGAAGGCAAGCAGGTGGTGGAAGGGACCCTTGTAGCGCGTCTCTCGAACAAAGGGGCAGATGAGGCAGGAAGGCGGGAGGGAATGTACGCGTCTTTCGGCGGCTTTCCACAGCGCGTTGAGTTACCGGCGCGGTATCACTCGCGTAACCCAATAGAGGCTCGGCCTCAAGCTCAACCGAGCGTCCACTTTGGAATGAGTGCTTATACTTAGTTCATGCGCGTCTTTTCTCCGAACCCGTAACTCATCAATACGCGCCTCTCCAATATCTCAATGTACAAGCTCACCTCTCCCCGAACTCCTGGTGGGGGCTTCGCGCAACGGGTTTTATTGCCACGCCCTGAGCCCTCTCGAACGTTCCAACCACGCCCTGTGACGCATTGCCGCCGCCACTCCCTTTGAGCCCTGATTGGCGGCTCGCGCTTACCGTCAGCTTCTCTGCCGCCCTCATTCGGTCCCTGCTCGATTTGCCAGGCCTGCCTCGTGTTAATTCGCGCCAAAAAGCCAAAGGCAGCACAAGGAGGCGTAAGGCGGCATAAGGCAATGGAGGCGGCATAAGGCAATGAAGGCATAAGTAAAGGACCTACTCTCATTATTCTACTCAACGCAAAACTAACACAGGAAAAGGACTATGCTCACAAATACTAAGAAATAACTGCACTATCGCGAGGCTACATGTTGTAGTGTGACTAAACTATGAGGGGGAAATTTAACCTTTATTGTACAAAACTCAAAACCGCAACTATATATATATATATATATTTATACAGTATATAGATATACAGTATATAGATATATACAGTATATATATATATATATATATATCTATATACTGTATATATATATATATATATATATATATATATATATATATATATATAGATATATATATAGTATATATATATATATATATATATATATATATATATATATATATATATATATATATATATATATATATACAGACTTGGCATTTCATAGGGAATATTTTTTTTTTCTTGACTTGGGTTTACTTTCTGAATTGGGTATATCAATCTGGAGAGTTTCTTTCACGCTTCGGTGATTTCTTTGTTAAAAGAACCATGTCACTGATTGTCTGTCGCAGCAAGATGTCAATAACAGGATTATATCACAGGTGGCGTGACAAAATGTACGGACATGTACATTTGACGATTGGCTTCACAATCGGGTATATAAGGGTTGTTGCATTCTGTATTAGTGGAAAACAACTGATGCACGTCTACAAAAGTTATTGCCGCTTCCCCTGGAGATGGTCCGTCAACTCGACAATGCTGTTTGTCATTTAGTGGTGGCTTTATGAAATTCCGGCATTAAACAGCGTGCTATTGCTCGGCAGTATGGCATCACTCAAGGTCAGGTGTCAAAGATCCTGAAACGAAATGCTCAGAGGGGTGTCCCTACTCCAAATACCGAGGTCAGGACGTCCCCGCAGAACCACAAGGAGGGATGATCGCCAGCTGGACCGGTTAGTCCGCAATGGCCGTACCAAGTCAGCTAATCGGCTTAGGGCTGAGTGGCAGCAACTGACAAATGTGCCTGTATCCAGAAGGCTAGTCAACCAACGACTGGTTCAAGCAGGCTATCGTGCCAGGCGTCCCCTGAGAAAGCCACGTCTGACCAGACAACACCGCCAGCGCCGACTGCAGTGGGCCAGAGAGCACCGTCAATGGCAGCCAGGACACTGGAATCACGTGATCTTCAGTGACAAGTCTAGATTTCTGGTCTATCATCAATATGGCCGCGTCCGAGTGCGCAGACAAGTGCATGAAGCCTACAACGAAGATTGTATAGTGCCAAGAGTCCAAGCTGGAGGTGGTGGGGTGACCGTTTGGGCTGCTTTTCATGCAGGGGGCAAAACTGACCTGGTTGTTCTGAATGGAAACCTGAACCAGTTCAAGCACAGGGCCATTCTGGAAGAAACATTGCTTCCATTTGTTCGTGCAGCCTTTCGAGGAAACTTTGTCTTCCAAGATGACAATGCACGGCCTCATCGTGCTCGCATGATCCAACACTTTCTTGCTGACCGTGGTGTAGAGCATATGGAGTGGCCTGCCATGTCCCCGGATATGAATCCATGAGAGAACTTATGGGCAGAATTAACACGTCAAATCGACAACTTGGACCAGCAGCCTGCCTCTGTGCATGAATTGCAGCAGGCTATTTTTACTGCATGGCAAGCGATTCCTGTCCAAACCTTGGCAAATCTCGTGAACAGCATGCCTCAACGTGGACGTGCTCTCCTGAATGCTCGTGGGGGTTACACGAAGTACTGAACTGTAATTTTACTATCCGCAATCCCAGTCGTAATTTAACTTTTGTTTTTGTTTAAAAAAAAATTCGGCTAATGTGCAAAATAAAGAAATACTTCTGGAAAACGCACAGAAGTTTAACACAGTACTGTCCGTGAATTGAGTTCGATATCAGTTTACATCACTTTCAAGGATCAATTTACTTGCTTCGAAATGTCAAATGTGGTTTTTGTTTCTGTTAAAGGTCACATTAACAAAATCTAGAATAATTTCAACATAATTCCAATGAACTTTTGGTTCTAAGTCATCTTGAAAAGTAAGTTCACCCCCACAAAAAAAAATTCCATATTAAATGCCAAGTCTGTATGTATATATATATATATATATATATATATATATATATATATATATATATATATATATATGTATATATATATTGTTACGGACACGACTTATTAAGATGTTATGCTGGGCCGAGCGGAATGGCCGCCGTGTTCGCACAAGTTACCCGATTATACTCGAACGTTGGCCGAATCGCGCTACGCTAGATCAATGAAGGAAAGGACACAACGGCTGGGTTAAATGACACGACACCAGGGGTACAGTTCTCAAGACCTCCGGAGGAGGATATAATATGGGATATGCAGAACGTTTAGATTACACGGCACAAGAGGTACAGCACAGAAAGGTGGGCACTTATACACGGTCTTATCTTATTCCCGACAGACCACAGACAAACGGGACAAGACTGACTCACACAGGGATTGATGGCAAGGAAGGGCAGAATCGATGGCTCAAGGTGCACCTTGGCTCAGGGGCAGAATCGACCCGGTCCGGTCCAAAGATGCGGGTAGGTATCGTCGCGCTGGAGGTGGCGTCCGTTCTTCTTCGTAGCTGAGGCGCATCTGACGTCACCTCCGTCTTCCTGCGCATATCCAGCGGGGAGTGACACGCCCTCGGCTCGTTAGCTCCGCCCCAGATGGAATCGGTCCGCCGCTTCTTATTGGGTGCGGGGGGTTACCGGGCTCCAGCCTTGACGAGGAGCTGACAGTCAGCCCCTGAGTGGTAACCCCGTCGGAGCACATGGTCAATGGCGGCTAACCAAGCCGGAGTGAGGACGCGCACTCCCCGCGCCGCTGTTGTTGTTGTTGGTGTTGTTGTTTCATGGGGAAGAGATGCGGGGAGGTATGGGGAGGTCCTAAACTTACTACTGGTGCCATACAATCACATTCTGGTGCAACGAAGAGTCAGAATTAATGGAAACGAGTCCTTAACTGACATAGACTAAGAATAACTAGCAAGATGTCCTATAGTTGTCTACGTGAGATGCGGTGAACCTGGGCACGACATTTAATGGGGGAAAAAGGGGAAGGTCGGGGCTACAGAGTGTTATTTACAGACAATGGGACTAGGGAATGGGGGATTGGGGATAGTTGGGGAGTATTGGGGAAATAGGGGAATATTTACAAGCGGATATGGATGGAGGCCAAATCCCATATCCGCAACAATATATATATATTGTTGCGGATATGAGGATGGCATTTTTTTGATTGTGTGTATTGGATTGTGGTAAACTGCTGTGTACCATTGGTTGGATATGGCCCCTCTTGCCTCCAGAGTTGTATAAAGGTAAAAAAAGGGCGTTTCGGTAATTGGTCCATAAAGCATACACGTCAGCCAATCATAGAATACCCCTGTTCGATAGCTTATATCTTATTATGTGTCTTAGGGTAAGGCTGTGTCTCCCATTAACTTAAATACTCCATTGTACCAAGTGAAATAAGAGTAGATCCCCTTTCATTTCATTTCAATGGCCAACTGCATTTTGGGCGGTTTTCTTCAACCACCATTGGCCACGAGGCAGGGTTGGGGAAGAAAGGCATGTCTCCACCTCGTCATAGAGGGGAGGAGTGAGCCAGCCCCGAACAACCAACTAAGCACGAGGGGTTTGGTTTGAGAGGGCGGAGGAAGAGCGTTTGGGGGAGGTTCGCAAAGGTTGAGGGGCGGGGCCTATATAACCCGCCGGCGGGGCGTTCCCCAAGCAGTTGAGACAAGGAGGGAGGAGACAAGAGCTGGGTCGTCAGAGAGTTGCGCTTTTACTGAGTCCAAAGAAAGAGCTGGGTCGTCAGAGAGTTAGTTGCACTTTTACTGAGTCCAAAGAAAGAGCTGGGTCGTCAGAGAGTTGCGCTTTTACTGAGTCCAAAGAAAGAGCTGGGTCGCCAGAGCAGATGCGCTTTTACTGAGACAAGCAGCTCCGACCCGTGACTCCGCGCACACGACAGGCTCGGTGGCATCAGCGGCCGTCGAGGTCCAGCCCGACGTCCCGTGCGGGATCAAGCTCCAGCCAGCTCCGTGCCGTCCTCCCCCCTCCAGCCACACACCTCCTTCCAGCAATCCACTCTGCAATTCCCCGTGTGAGTCAGTGTCTTTGTTTGTTCTGTCCTGGGTAGTAAGTAAGCCTGTTAGATAAGCTAGTATTTTCCCTGTGTCTCTAAAAGCTTCTGTATATTATTTTATTATCTTTCCTTCTCCTTGGTTATTTTGAGCCTGTAAATAGTAAATAAATTTAGTAGTATTTTCAACCCTTTTCTCGTCTTATTCCTTTCCCTCTTTGCATTTGTCATCTTAGTCTTTTCCCGATTGAATAGCGGTGGCGCGATACGGCCAACGTTTGGGTTGAATCGGGTTTTAGTCGGGGAATAACTGTTCGGCCGCGGTTACACCACCGCTCGGTCAAAATAACATCTAATCCGCGGTCCGTAACAAATTGGTAGTCAGGAGTTGGGATTCGAACCTGGGACTAAATTTATTTAGCCCAAATTTTGGACACCAATTGTGTTATTACGTAACAAATTGGTGTCGGGGAGTGAGATATGAGGCCCGAAGCGCGCTTAACGCGCTCAAAATTACGAGCTGCTGAAAATTTGTGTTTTAAAGCAAGACCCGAATTTTGAAATCGCGCCATGGCTGGTCAAGGCGACAGGATGCCGGTGGGAGAGATAGACGGGGTGGAATCGACCCAGGACCTCGGGGAAATGTATGTGGAGGAAAGGGAGGAGGAGAACATTGGCAATGTGGTTGAGGGGGTATCAGGCGCACAAAATGGCGCTCTCGCGCACGTGGTTGAGGGGGCCACGGCCACGGAACCAATGAGCGCGGCCCAAATACAAGCCTTCATGGCCCAATTCATGGTGGAAATGCAGGAAAAAAAACGACAGTATGGAACAAATGGAAAACAGAATAAGGGCCAATAGTGAAAAAATGGAAGACAGAAGGAGGGCTGATAGTGAGAAAATGGA
Organism: Myxine glutinosa; assembly: GCF_964187855.1. Taxonomy (NCBI): domain Eukaryota; kingdom Metazoa; phylum Chordata; class Myxini; order Myxiniformes; family Myxinidae; genus Myxine; species Myxine glutinosa. The sequence goes on from NC_136263.1 coordinate 64,597,540, forward strand.
CAACAGAATGATGGGGGCCCTTATGGGAGAAATGGGGAACCGGATGGAGGCTCAGAGTGAGCAAATGGGGATAATGAGGGACGAAGCGAGGGCTAATAGTGAGCGAATGAGGGACGAAGTGAGGGCTGATAGTGAGCGATTGGGGGGCGAAATGGGGGGCAAAATGGGAGAAATGGGGGAACGGCTAGAAGCTAAATTTGAGGGGTTAGACAACGGGATAAAAGAGGTAAAGAATGGGTTAACGGGGGTGGAAAATAGAATGGCTGCCCAGGAGAATCAGATAGAGGGGGTGAAAAACGGGTTAATGGGGTTGGAAAATAGGATGGAAGACAAATTGCGGGAGATAGGGGAGCAATCCGCCCGAGAAATTAAACAAATGGGAGAGCAGATAGAGGAGGTGAAAATCGGGGTAGAAACCAAACTGGATGCTCAGAGGGATGAATTGGGACAGATGAGGGCGGCATCTACAAAAGAGAGGGAGGAGATGAAAGAGAAGATACGACGAGGTGTAAGTGAGGAGGTCTCGGGAGTACGCGAGGAGGTAAAGCGAGGTGAAAAGCGTATAGAGAAAGAGGTGAGAAATGGGACGGCAAAGTTACAAGGGGGCATAGAGGACCTGACGGAGGAGGTGGAACAGCTGACGGAGGGACAGACGGAGTTAGTGGAGCAGGTTCAAAGGAACACTGCGGTACTAGGGGGGTTAAAAGCGACACAAAACGACATTAAAAATGACTTAATAGCGACACAGAGGCAATGTCAGATGGTACGTGAGGGACTGACAATGAGGTTGGACGAGGTGACAGAGATAATGGAGACGAAGGACCGGCAGGTGAGGACGCACATAGAAACGGTCAAGATAGCCTTAGAGGACGAACTTGAGGAGACGCACCGGGAAATAAAAGAGGTGAAGCAAAAATTAGAGGAGGTGGAAGAAGGGGTGAGTGAAATTAAGAAGAGACGGACAGAAACTAAGAGAGAAATACAGGAGGAGGTGATGGAATATGTACAAGGTCGGTGCTCAACTCATAATGGTGTGCTCACCTACCAAATAAAGAGTTTGCAGGTGGCGAAGGAGGTGCGGAGACGAGGTGCCAAGGTGAGTGGCGATATACGTGAAAATGCATATGATGTGAGGGGAGCTTCAGTCGGCTTGGGGGTTGTTGTGGACCCGGGTGTTCGTGAAAGGCCGTTGGTGAAGTGTGCGACAGGTCTGGTGTGCGAAAGAGGAGGTGTGCGAGAATGTCCGACTCTGGGGTGTGTGAGGAAAAAGTGCGCGCCGAGGAGTGAGTGTGCTGTCGCGAGTGAGTTGGTCGAAGCGCGTGTGCGAGGGGGCACATTGAAGCGCAGGGTGGTGAGTGTTACGGAGGAAGTAACGGGAGAGTGTGCGCAAGAGGATGCGCGAGAAAGGTGTGTAACGGACAGGTGCATGGGAAAAGAGTGCGCTGTCAAGAGTAACGGAGAATGCACGCCTGTGATGAGTGTTACAGAGGATGTAACAGGAGAGTGTGCGAAAGAGTGTGCACAAGAGGATGCGCGGGAAAGGTGTGTAACGGACGGGTGCATGGGGAAAGAGTGCGCTGTCAAGAGTAAGGAAGAATGCACACCTGTGGTGAGTGTTACAGAGGATGTAACAGGAGAGTGTGCGAAAGAGTGTGCGCAAGAGGATGCGCGGGAAAGGTGTGTAACGGACGGGTGCATGGGGAAAGAGTGCGCTGTCAAGAGTAAGGAAGAATGCACACCTGTGGTGAGTGTTACAGAGGATGTAACGGGAGAGTGTGCGTGAGAAAGGTGTGTAATGGACAGGTGCATGAGGAAAGAGTGCGCTGTCGAGAGTGGTGGTGAAAGTAGTGAGAGTGACACGGAGCGCGAGTTGGTTGTGACAGGTGAGAGAGGATGTACACCTGGAATGGAAGGAAGCACCTGGAATGGTAGAGCGTGTATGGGAATGCACGCTGGAATTAGTAGTGAGGCACGTGGTTGGGTGTGCGAGTGAGAGCACACCTGTGATTGTCACAGAGGAGGTGACCGAGAAGGGGGCGCGAAGAGGTGTGTTGGTGAGGTGTGGGAACGACGAATGTGTGCCAAGGTGTTCGGTGGTCAGGTGTGTGACCAAGTCTGTGAGCGGAATGAGTGTACCTGGGTGTGTTAGAGAAGGTACGACGAGGAGCATGGGAACAGCTGGATGTATGAGCAAGGAACGGGCTGCTGGGTGTAAGCATGCAGGTGAGGCATCGACGGTAACCGGGTTAGAGGTTAGAACGACTTATAGCCGAATCGGGCCCTCGGTGCGTGCCGGGTTTCGCATGCCGCGAGGACCAGCGGGGATCCGAACCATGGCGGGTTTGAAAGGACCGCCGTACGGGATCCACGCTGGGCCGCGCTTGGAACGGCCGCGTCCGTGCTCCGCTAGGCGGAACGGGCAGCCCGATAGGAAGGGTCGTCATGGCGACCCCTTTTTGTTGAAGCGTTCCGGCAGGTCGAGATCGGGCAATTGGATGGCTCCGTGCCGAGGTGGTGCGTGGGATCTCGGCCCGGGTAAGCCCCCGTCCCTGCACCGAATGCGGGACGTATCCAGCCGCTGGCACAAAACAACCCGCATTCATTGCTCGGCTTTACGAAGCCGAGCTTTAGAAGTGAATTGGCGCACCGAGAGGCATTAGTAAGTAGACGGGTGATGAGGTTAGTGTTTTGGACCCAAAATTAGAAAAAGGAAAAATTTGATGATTGGCAAAGGATTGGCAGAGTGATGATTGGTAATGGTACAGTGATTGGCAGATGATTGGCAACTTTTTGATTTGTGGAAATTGGACGAGCAAAATTTATAGTAAGAGATGCCCCATGTGATGGGATGGCCAATCCACCATCCCTCACAGCGGGGGGCAAAGGAGCACTAGTTTATGGGGTTGATGGCAGTGAAAACTAGCCCGGGAGGGTTAGGATATATCGTGTGTAGGGATCTAGCGAAGATGACATTAGGTAACGTTAAGATTTGTTAGTGACTGATACCTGTAGTGGGGACGCAGGTAGATTAGTGTGGATGATAATGACGTGGTATGTGCTTAGTTTAAAGGGAAGACGGGGAGCACTAAGTTAGCAGGGCAACAGGTAGTTCACATGATGCCGTGTGAGTGTTGGAGGTGTATTCAAGTGTATTGAGCAGTGTGTGAGGATTGAACAGGTGTGATTGCACAGGTGTGCAACTGAACAGGTGTATGGAGCAGTGTATGAGGGAGTAGTGGTGATTGCGTGTGGTGTTGACCAAATGGTCCAGGAAGGAAGGAGGGTGCAGGTGGCACCAGGTGTGAGTGCACAGGTGTGTGGAATACATGGAGTGTGGAGTATATGGAGTATTGGAATGGATGGTCGTGGAGTGAGTATGATGGAAATTGTGGAGTGGAGTGGATGGTGCGAAGGTGTGAATGGGGGAAGAATGGACCCCCATCACGAATACCCGGGGCGGGTAGTGTAAGTGTTAGGTAGAGGGTACAGGTAAATTGTGGTTGGATATTGGCATCTGTGGTGCGGGTGGAAGAATGATGTTTGGATGGGTGCATTAGTGTTGTGGAAATGGCTGGGCGTGTAGCCTGTTAGTGTGTGTAGTTGGTTTGGGCACTCCACCACTGTGAGGATGTCGGCCAGGTGAGGCCGCAGGTGGGCTCTGGGAGCCGGTAGCGTTGTTGTGGATGGGGCCCGAGGATCCGGAGGACGGACCCGGGTAGCCCAGTGCCAGAGGGCACCAAGGGGTGACAGAGCCAGGAGGGGCCTTCCCCAGTTAGTTAGGTTAGGGTGAGGAGCTAGTTATGCTCGGGTGGCAACTACAGTGGTGGAGGTGTGCAGGTGGGTAGACCTGCTGGGAGAGCTACACGTCACAGCCCAGAAATTGTGCAAGGGCACCGGGAGTTGAATCGAGGGAGTGAGACCCCAAATTGAGCAGCACCACAGTTTGGTCAATGGGAATTGGTTTTTAGAACCCATAGTGTAAGTTGGCCAATGGATTGGCAGGGAGAGACCCCGGGTAGTGTAAAGTGTGTTAATGTCATTTAGAGGATAGTTAGGATTGAAGTCTCCTCGCACCATCTACATCCACTCACCTGAAGTGACAGGTACTCCACACCATGCCAGGTTGTTTTTATTATTTTTATGATGCAGATGTTTGGATTGTGAGACGCATCATGACGTGGGTGTGACATTGTGCTTGATGTTCCATCTCTTCCTCCTTTTGAGGATTGATGATGAATTGGTGATGGCAAATTTTGGATAGTGGGATTGTGAAGACGAATTTGGTATAAGGGAAATATGGGGAAGACGTGACGGTAGCGACGAATTTGTAAATGTGTAGATTTTGTAAATATGGGGTAAGGGCAAGGGTAGTGTAGGTGACAGGGGGGGTGACGTACGGTAGGGACGAGCTTTCTCACTTCGCTCTCCGTACGCATTTCGCCCTGCATTGCCTTATTGATGTGTACCCTTGTGACCTTACCCCTCGCTCATTTGTCTTTCCCCTTTTGTCTCCCACATGACCTGTGCGCCATTGGGCGCCGAGGGGAGCGTGCGTGAGTCGGCCATTGTGCGCCCGGAACTCTCAGAACCAGCTGTCTGCATCGATGCACCACATGATGGATCACATGTCTGTGGCCGAGCACCACTTATGGACCCCATGGGTTGGGGCATGGCCCCTCTGCTGGAACCGGCCATGAGGGCCCGAAATCTTGCTGACGGACCTAGGCCACAGGGCACCGATGCCCCACAGGTGAACCACACGTAGTCGGCCTGGTGGGCCATAAATAAATAAAAAGGACACATTGGGTGCATTTTTCAGTTCAAATAGGCCGCCAGTAAGAAAAGCAAAGAAAATGACAACAACTGGAAGAAAATAATAATAGCCAGCAGAGGGAGCCGAAGAGCAAGAGATCACCTGCAGGGTTAGGGGTTGTTGATTTATTTTTATTATTGAACATTCATGAACACTGATGAACTGTGGTGACTGCACCGATTGGTGCTTGGGGGTGTATTGGTGCGTTTTTCGGTGCTTTCATGGTGCATTGATGCAGAGCAGACTGTCTCCCCCCCAGAAAGAACAATTACAGGTCCTGGGTTAGTCTTGTAAATAAAAGTAGTGTCAATTGTAAATAATGCTCCCCACCGTCAATGTATAGTTTGAAGACCATTCCGCAATTCGGTTAACTGTGGGCGTAAGTCTGTTAGGCAGGGTGCAATGGAGCAGCGGGACACATTTATTTATGTTTTAAAACTGTCGCACTCAGGGTCAGGTTAAAAGTAGAGGGAACTACACCTACGTGTCACACTAAATTAAAGTTATAGACCCGGGACGTGCCTAAGAGGAGGAGGGTGCAGTGTTGCGGATATGAGGATGGCATTTTTTTGATTGTGTGTATTGGATTGTGGTAAACTGCTGTGTACCATTGGTTGGATATGGCCCCTCTTGCCTCCAGAGTTGTATAAAGGTAAAAAAAGGGCGTCTCGGTAATTAGTCCATAAAGCATACACGTCAGCCAATCATAGAATACCCCTGTTCGATAGCTTATATCTTATTATGTGTCTTAGGGTAAGGCTGTGTCTCCCATTAACTTAAATACTCCATTGTACCAAGTGAAATAAGAGTAGATCCCCTTTCATTTCATTTCAATGGCCAACTGCATTTTGGGCGGTTTTCTTCAACCACCATTGGCCACGAGGCAGGGTTGGGGAAGAAAGGCGTGTCTCCACCTCGTCATAGAGGGGAGGAGTGAGCCAGCCCCGAACAACCAACTAAGCACGAGGGGTTTGGTTTGAGAGGGCGGAGGAAGAGCGTTTGGGGGAGGTTCGCAAAGGTTGAGGGGCGGGGCCTATATAACCCGCCGGCGGGGCGTTCCCCAAGCAGTTGAGACAAGGAGGTAGGAGACAAGAGCTGGGTCATCAGAGAGTTGTGCTTTTACTGAGTCCAAAGAAAGAGCTGGGTCGTCAGAGAGTTGTGCTTTTACTGAGTCCAAAGAAAGAGCTGGGTCGCCAGAGCAGATGCGCTTTTACTGAGACAAGCAGCTCCGACCTGTGACTCCGCGCACACGACAGGCTCGGTGGCATCAGCGGCCGTCGAGGTCCAGCCCGACGTCCCGTGCGGGATCAAGCTCCAGCCAGCTCCGTGCCGTCCTCCCCCCTCCAGCCACACACCTCCTTCCAGCAATCCACTCTGCAATTCCCCGCGTGAGTCAGTGTCTTTGTTTGTTCTGTCCTGGGTAGTAAGTAAGCCTGTTAGATAAGCTAGTATTTCCCCTGTGTCTCTAAAAGCTTCTGTATATTATTTTATTATCTTTCCTTCTCCTTGGTTATTTTTAGCCTGTAAATAGTAAATAAATTTAGTAGTATTTTCAACCCTTTTCTCGTCTTATTCCTTTCCCTCTTTGCATTTGTCGTCTTAGTCTTTTCCCGATTGAATAGCGGTGGCGCGATACGGCCAACGTTTGGGTTGAATCGGGTTTTAGTCGGGGAATAACTGTTCGGCCGCGGTTACACCACTGCTCGGTCAAAATAACATCTAATCCGCGGTCTGTAACAATATATATATATATATATATATATATATATATATATATATATATATATATATATATATATACATACATACATATATACAACAAAACAACAACATGCATTTTAAAGGCCATTTTCCCTGCTAGAGCGGGGGTTAGCCTTGCGGTCCCCATGACAATCTTCTCCATTTTGCCCTATTTTCTGCATCTCTCCTTGTTAACCCCCTTGCCCGCATTTCTTCTTCCACCATCTTTAGCCAAGTCTTTCTCGGTCTTCCCCGTCTTCTACTTCCTTCTACATTCATTTCCATCACTCTTCTCAACCAGTCACTTTCATCCTTCCTCAACACATGACCAAACCATCTCAACCTGTTCCTCTTCACAGCATCAATCACAGGCTCTATTCCCATCATCTTTCGCAATTCATCATTTGTCTTCCTCTCTCTCAACGATACTCCGCACATCCGTCGAACCATTCGCATTTCCACCCTTTCCAACCTTCGTTGCTGCTCTACGTTCATTACCCATGTCTCGCTCCCATAAATCATAACACTTCTCACACATGCAGCATACACCTTTCCCTTCAGCTTCAACGACACTCCCCTCATCATCAGCACGCCACTCAATTCCCGAAACTTCTTCCATGCACATCTCACTCGAGCAACCGTTGCCGAGTCTGATCCACCTTCTCCATTCAGCATGTCTCCGAGGTAGCAAAATGTTTTCACACCTTCCAGCTTCACGCCGTCTCCAAGATCCAACTCAACATTTCCTCTATCTGCAGCTTGCAGATATCTGCAGCTATCTATCTGCAGCTCAACATTTCCTCTATCTGCAGCTTGCTCCCTCTGTGCACACCTTACATTTGAATGTAGCTGCCACACTGGTTAATGACCCTCTCAGACCACTATATTTTTGATGAACCCACTCAGTGCACATTGTACACTGAATGGAGTTCACTCCGACACCCTTCCTACACACAGCACAGGGCCACTTCCCAGTTCTTTCCACCTCACCACATGCTTTACCACTTGCCATCACCTTCGTCTTTCCGATATTCACCTTCAGACCTTTTGTCTCCATACATTCCTTCCACGTGTTCATCTTTTCCTTCAGTCCATCCATACTTTCCGCAATCAACACCAGATCATCTGCATACAACAACTCCCACGGTAAACCCTCCTTTACGTTCTGAGCCAGCACCTCCATCACAGCTACAAATAGTAGTGGACTTAGTACCGACCCCTGATGCACTCCCACCTTCACCTCAAACTCACCACTGTTCCCGTCCTTCGTCCTTACAGCTGTGCGTGCTCTTTTGTACATTGCCATCACTACTCTGATCAACCATTCCTCCACTCCTAACTTCCTCAATGCCCATGTCAATACTTTGCGTGGAACCCGATCGAATGCTTTCTCCAGATCAACAAACCCAAGAAACAACTTCTTCCTCTTCTCCATGTACTTCTCCTGCAACTGCCTCACAATGAAAAGCGCGTCTGTCATTCCTCTTCCTGGCATAAATCCAAACTGCATTTCGTCGATCTTCACTTTCTTCCTTATCCTCCTCTCCAACACCCTTTCCAATACCTTCATTCCATGCTCCAATAACTTTATCGCTCGGTACGAGCCACACTCCAGAGGGTCACCTTTCCCCTTGTATAGAGGGACGAGGGTACTCAGTTCCCAATCCACTGGAATGCGGCCTTCTTTCACCACCAGATTACAGATCTCTGTCATTCACTTCACACCCCAACTTCCTGCTGCCTTCAACATATCTCCCACAACTCCCGTCAGCCCTCCCGCTTTTCTACCCTTCATTGCTTTTATCGCTTCCTCAACTTCCTTCTCAGTTATCTTCTCTGCCGGTCCTAAAACTGGGTTACTCTCTATGTTGCCATCTCATTCATTCTCTGTATTCAACAGCATTTCCATATATCTTTTCCATCTTCCTTTAATTCCATCTGGGTCGACAACGTTTTGTCCCACTTCATCCTTCAAGCAGCTCACCCCCATCACATCACACCTCTCTTTCGCTATCTGCTTTGCAATCCTGAATACTGCTTTCTGACCCTCTTCCGAATCCAAGCGTTCTCCAAACATTTTCCTACATGCCTCCTGCGCCTTTGCTACCTCTTTCTTTGCAGCCTTCCTGGCTGCCTTATAACTTTCATACTCTGCTGTTTCTGCTCCCGTACCCTTCGCCTTCTGCCACTCCTTGAACTTCTTCCTCTTCTCGTCAATCCTCTTTCCAACTTCATCATCCCACCACCATGTTTCCGAGTGCCTCGGTGGTCCTTTTGTCCATCCACATACCTCACCAACGGCTCCCAACAGACAAGCTTTTATTGACATCCAACCACTTTCAAGCTCAACCACATCATCCTCGACCCTACTCAGCCTCTCTTTTAATGCCTCCCTTACTGTCACCTCTTTCAACCTCCACACCTTCATTCTCGGTTGGTACTTCACCCGCCGAGCTCTCCTCGCACCTTTCACCCTTACGTCGCAGACAACCAAGTGGTGCTGTGAAACAGCCTCCTCCCCCGGGATCACCTTTGTGTCTCGGAGGTGCCCCCTATCTCGCCTACGCACCATCAGGTAGTCAACGGTTGTCGTCGACCCACCTGACGTGTATGTAACAAGCTTATTGTCCTCTTTCTGGAACTGAGTATTACAAATCAACAAATCAGCTCCATCAGCATACATACATACATACATATATATATATACACATATAATACGTTTATTTTATATAGCGCTTTTCAAGAAGCCCAAAGACGCTTTGACAGAGTACAAAAAACAAGTGCAAAAAGACAAAAATCAATAGGTAAATAATCAAAGCAAAAGGAAGGAGAAGGAGAAGAGATAGTCAGGGGTTAAATGCTGTGGGTTAAATGTTGAATGAAGTGTTGAACAGGTGGGTCTTGAGTGATGTTTTGACCGTGGTGAGTGAGGAGGAGTCTCTGATGGTGTGAGGTAGTGAGTTCCAGAGGGTGGGAGCAGCAATGGAGAAGGCCCTGTCCCCCCAGGATCTGAATTTGGTCCGGATGGGGGGGGGGGGGGGTCAGTAGGTTGGTACCAGCAGAGCGGAGGTTGCGGGTGGGAGTGTGTCTGGAGAGGAGGTCAGCCAGGTAGGATGGGGCCAGGTTATGGAGTTGCTTTGTCGGTCAAGAGGAGGATTTTGTACTGGATTCTCTGGGGGATGGGGAGCCAGTGAAGCTTGTAAAGGACGGGGGTGATGTGGTCACGGGTCCGGGAATGGGTGAGTAGACGGGCAGCGGAGTTCTGAATGTATTGGAGTTTATTGATGATTATTGAGGGTGAACCAAAGAGGAGGCTGATGCAGTAGTCCAGACGGGAGGTGATGAAGGCGTGGATGAGGGTTTCTGCAGCCGTGGAGGAGAGGGATGGACGGAGACGGGCGATGTTTTTCAGGTGAAAGAAGGCTGTCTTTGTGATGTGTTTAGTGTATTTGTCGAAGGAGAGGGTTTGGTCAAAGATGATGCCAAGATTCCGGATGTGAGGGGAGGTGGATACTGGGAAACCGTCGATGTTGAGGGCAAAGTTATGGGTGGATTTGGTGAGCGTTTTTGGGCCAATGATGATTATTTCAGATTTATCATGGTTAAGTTTGAGGAAGTTGATTTGAATCCAGGATTTTATTTCAGTGATGCAGTTTGTCAGGATAGAGTGGGTGGCGGTGGAGATGGACTTGGTGGAGATGAAAAGCTGGATGTCATCGGCGAAGCAGTTGAATTGGACACCATGACGGCGGATTAAGTGACCAAGAGGGGACAGGTACAGGATGAAGAGGAGGGGGCCAATAACTGAACCTTGGGGGAGGGGAGCAGTGGGGGATTTGCAGTTATTGATGGAGATGAACTGGCGTCTGTCAGAGAGGTATGATTTGATCCAAGAGAGGGCAGTGCCGGTAATGTTAAAGGTGGTTTCAAGTCGGGTGAGGAGGATGGGGTGATTGATGGTGTCAAAGGCGGCGCTGAGGTCGAGGAGGATGAGAATGTTGAGGTTGCCAGCGTCAGAGGAGAGGAGAAGGTCGTTGGTGATTTTGAGGAGAGCAGTTTCAGTACTGTGGTTGGAGCGGAATCCGGATTGGAATGTTTCATACAGGTTATTGGCAGAGAGGTGATGTTTGAGTTTAGTGGCTGCAGCGCGTTCCAAAACTTTTGACAGAAAGGGTAGGTTGGAGATGGGTCTGAAGTTATTTAGGGTGTCAGGGTTGAGTCCAGGTTTTTTCAGAATGGGGGTAACAGCAGCAATTTTGAGGGATGGTGGGACGATGCCTGTAGACAGGAGGAGTTTATTGTTGCAGTGATAAGTGGAAAGAGAGCAGGAAGGGAGGCCTTGACAAAGCTGGAGGGGATGGGGTCAAGAGTGCAGGTGGCAGTTTTCATTCCTATGAGGAGTTCAGAGAGGTCAGTAGGGGAGACGGGAGAATTGAGACAGGGGTTGGCAGGATAAGGGGGGGCAGGTGGTTTGAGGGGGAGCGGGTGCGGTGTATATATATATTGTTACGGATCTGGGGGACGGCACTCCCGTTAGCAAGGGGGGGTTAATCCACTTGTCCTGTTAAGCTGGCTGTCCGACCGGTCCTGGAACTATCTCGCCACTTCCGGTCAGCACTGAATAGGGTAATAGGCCAATTCTTCCTATGACCTAAGTACCAGCGCCTTCCGGTAAGCGAGGAAATGAGCCCCGCCCGAGCCGCGACTGTAATGGACACGCCGAGCGAAGCGAGCCACGACTCAGGCCGTTAACAAAAGACTAAACCCGATTATAAAGCGGTTCGGCCAAAATCGCGCCACGGGTACTCAATTGACAGAAATCACGAAAGCGATCGGACGAGAATGAAACCAAAGAATAAGGAGGAACAGGTATTTATTAATTATGTACAACAAACCAAAGAAAGAGTAGGAACGAAAATAATTTACAGGGCGAATAAGAAGAAGATACACAGGGCAATTCTTAAACAGGCTTACGTATCCCCAGGACAATACAGACATAACAAACTCACGTACACGAATGGGAATTGCAGGCAGGAAGGGCTGGACAAAGGAGAAGGGTCCGTGCAGAACGGCAGGGCTGGAAGGCTCGGGTGGGAAAACGCAGCAACGACGTCCGCTTCAGCTCCATGCTCCGCGCTGGAAGTGAGCAGCCGGTGACCCCATGTATTCGGTTTCACAAGGCAGGGGCTGTTTGAAGCAGCGTGTCCGAGCTTCATGTGGCAGGGGTTGTTTGAAGCAGCGTGTCCAAGCTTCCCGCAGCTTTGTCTCTCTCTCTGCCTTCTCACCGACTCTCCTCCAACTCCACCCAACTTCTCGGTTCGTGCTCCCTCACTCATCTGCGTAAGCAGTCCCTCACTCCTCCTTTTATTGCCCTCCCCGAAATCAAACCGCGGGCTACGAGGGCACGCCTACCGATCGCTCACCGCGGTGCTGTTCGGCTGTTAGGGCTGGCTGACTCCACCTCTGATGATGATGAGGTGCCACGCCCGTGATCTGGCGGCTCCCCTCCCCCCCCCCCCCCCCTTCTTCTCCGAGATGAGCACATGGCAATGGTGGCGTGCGGGATGGAAAACCACTCGCACCGCTTTTGAAAAGAACGAAAGGGACCTATCTTATTTGATTAATGCAACGTAGAGTCAACTATTGGAAACACAGCCTTACCTGAAACACATAATAATGAAATAACTACAAAGAGGGCTTATGGTTCGCTACGTGTTGCAATGTGGACTAACTAGGGGACGACCTTTGACCTTCACAATGAATGGAAGTATTTACAAAAAGAATTATTTACAAAGGGGTATATTTACAACAATTTACAAAGTGCAGGGTTCTCAAAACCCCAACACAGCACCCTCATTCCTCCAGGCACGTCCCGGCCGAAAAAACTTTAACTTAATGTGACACTCAGGTGTAATACCCCTCTACTATTAACCTTACCCTGAGTGCAACAATTTTAAACACAATTAAGTATGTCCCCCTGCCACGTTGCATCCTGCCTCACAGATTCACACCCACAGAATAACCGAATTGCGGAATTATTCGCAAACTAAACATTGACGGTGGGGAGCATTATTTACACAGCACTAATTTGTATTTACACGGCAAACCCAGGACCTGTCATTTTTAGGAAACAAAAAGAACCCTGTGGGAGAGAGGAAAAGCATGCACTGCACCGATACACCACCTTCACATGCCCGGGGATGCAGAATTGATATTGCAATGCATCCCCGAGCATGCAAGCACCAAAAACACCATAGCAAGCACCATCAAGCACCAAGCACCATCCAGTGCACAGTCATACATTTCAATAAAAAAACAACTGTTGCATGGTTCTTCTTTCTTCTGCTCCCTCTGCTGGCCGATGTTCCTGATGTTGTTCTTTTCTTGCTCTTGTTGACTCTTGTGGCTTGCTGCCTATTTGACCATAATAATAAAAAGTACAAACGTGTCCATTTTTATTTATGGCCCACAGGGGCCAACTATGGGTGGTCCACCTGAAGGGCAAAAGGGGCCACCTCTCCGTGGTCCGCAAGCCAACTCTTCCCTGGCCATCATGGCCGGTCCCAGCAGAGGGGCCAGACCCCAACACGTGGTGTCCATATGGGTGTGGTGCTTAGCCACAAACGTGTGGTCCATAAGGTGGTGCTAGGCCGCAAGTCGTGCGGTCCATAAAGTGGTGCATCGGTCCAGGCAGCTGGCAGCGGCGGCTCGGGCACACAGATGCGGCTCCCGCACGCTTCCCCTCAGTGCCCAGAGAGCACGGTCAATGGGTGGGGAGGAAGACAAAGCAGAGTCAGCGAGGTGCAAGGGCGCAAGGGTACACATCAACACAAGGCAATGCAGAGGTGAGGTGCGCATGGAGAGCGAGCGGAGAAAGCTCGTCCCTATCGTACGTCACCCCCCCCTGTCACCTAATCTACCCTTGCCCCTTACCCCATATTTACACCAATTTACAATTCGTCTCTACGTTCTGTCTTCCCCATATCTCCTTATACCAAATTCGTTTCCAATCCCTCTTTCTCAAATTTGCCATCAACCAATCTCTCATCAATTCCTCATAAGGAGGAAGAGATGGAACAACCAGCACAATGTCTCACCCACGTCATGACGCGACTTACATCCCCAAAACATTTGCAACAAAAAAAAAATACCAAACCATGGTGTGGTGTGGAGCACTGTCATCACCTCAGGTGAGTGGATGTAGATGGTGCGAGGAGATTTCCATCCTAACTATCCTCTAAGTGACTTTAACGTTCTTTACACGACCCGGGGTCTTTCCCTGCAAAACCATTGGCCACTTTACTCTATGCTGTTCTAAAAACCGAACTCCCATTGACCAAACTGTTGTGCTCATCAATTTGGGGTCTCACTCCCCCGATTCAACTCCCTGTGCCTTTGCACAATTTCAGGACTGGGTCGTGTGGCGCTCCCAGCAGGTCTGCTCACCTGCACACCTCCGCCACTGCAGTTGCCTCCGAGCTTACCTGCTCCTTACCCTACCCTATTGACCTGGGGAAGGCCCTCTGGCGCTCTCCCCACTCGGTGCCCTCTCTGGCACTGGGCTACCCGGGTCCGTCCTCCGGATCCACGGGCCCCATTCACAACTCTACTGGCTCCCAGAGCCCAACTGCGGCCTCACCTGGCCGACATCCTCACAGTGGCTGAGTGCCCATTTAAGCACACACACACTAACAGGCCACACACCCAGCCATTTCCACTTCACTAATGCACCCATCCAAACACCATTCTACCGCACGCACCACAGATGCCAATATCCACCACAATTTACCTACACCCTCTACCTACTTTTAAACTACCCTCCCCGGGTATTCGTGAAAGGGGTCCATCTTCCCCATCCACTCCTTTCGCACCAACCACTCCACTCCACGTTTTCCACACTACTCACTCCACACCATCCATTCCATACTCCATTCCATACTAGCTATTTCACACAACCATTCTCCATACACCTGTTCACTTGCACACCTGTTCATCACACCTGGTGCTCCCTGCACCCTCCTTCCTCCGGGACCATTCACTCCATACAATGCACAATCACCTCACACTTTTCACAATACACTGCTCAATACACTTTCAATTCTCCAAACCATTGCCTCAGGCACTCAGATTTTCCCACGCTCACACACACATCTTTCCCGAGCATTGCCTCATTTACTCAACACCAAGATTCTCACACACACAGCCATTCTCAACCAACTCCTCATTTGCTCAACACCAAGATTCTCACACACACAGCATCATCTAACTACCAGGTGCCCTTCTAACTTAGTGCATCGCCGGTCATCCCTTACACTATTGCACATACCACGTCGTTGTAATCCACCTGATCTATTCTACGTCCCCACTACAGGTACATGTCGCTACTTAACTCTACAGTTACCTATGGTCAGCTATTTCCCTATACAATTATCCAAACCCTCCCTGGCTTGGTTTTCACCACCATAACCCCATAAACTATAGCTCATGTGCCCGGGGTGGATGTGAGGGATGATGGATTTGCCATCCCTCCACCTCGGGCATCTCCCACTATCAATTTTGCCCATCCAATTCTTGCCAATCAAAATTTGCCAATCTTTACTGCCAATCATCTTCGCCAATCAAATTTAGCAATCCAATTTGCCAATCACCAATTTCCTACTCCTACCAAATGTCCATTAAACTTGAGCCTCGGTGCGTCATTACATTCTCAAAGCTCGGCTTTGCCAAGCCGAGCAATGAATGCGGGTGGTTTGTCTACTGCGGTTGGGTCCGTCCGGCATTTGGTTCAGGGAAGGAGGTTTACTCGGGCCGAGATTCCAAGGTCCACGACGCGGAGCCTTTCGGTCTCCTGCCCGATGGCCCAATCTCGCCCGGCCGGAATGCCGCAACCACAAGGGGGCGCCGTCCCGACCCTTCCTACCTTCCCTTGCACCGGGCCGCCCGCTCCGCTTAGCAGAGCGCGGACGCGACCATGCAGGGCGAGGCCCGGCCCGGATCGTGCACGGCAGTTCTTTTGAAACCGCCGTGATTACGACCCCCGCCGGTTCCCGCAGTACCCAAAGCCCGGCACGGTCCGAGGGCTCGCGTCGGCTAAACGTCGGTCTAACCGCTGCTCCGTTTCATGTCGATGCTCCCCGTACATACTCACACCACTCGTTCCTTTTCCTCCTCACACATCCAGGTGTCTCCATACACTTCGTTATTGTACTTTCTCTTACACACCACCCAGGTACACTCATTCCGCTCACAGACTTCGTTACACACCTGACCACCGCAAACCTTGGCACACACTCGTTGTTCGCACACTTCATCAACACACCTCCTCGCGCCCACTCCTCGGTCACATCCTCTGTGACAACCATGGGTATGCACTCTTGTGCACACCCAATCACACGCTTCAATGTGCCCTCCCGCACCCGCGCCACCACCAACTCACTCTCCGTGTCACTCTCACCACCACACTCTGTCGTGCATTCACTCTCACTCTCGACAGCACACTCACTCCTCGGCGCCCACTTTTTCCTCACACACACCTCCGTTCCACACCTTTCTTCCCCCGTTACGTCCTCCGTAACACTCACCACAGGTGTGCACTCTTCTGCACACCCAATCATCACCGCACAGCCTTGCTCACCAATACCTCTCGCACTCCCCATGGTCGGACATCCTTGCACACACCCTCTTTCCACACACTCTGCACCAGTCGCACACCTCACCAGCGGCCTCTCACGAACGCCCGGGTCTAGCCCAACACCCAAGCTCACTGAATCTCCCCTCACACCATATACATTCCCGAGCATATCGCCACTCACCTCGGCACCTCTTCCCCTTCGCTCCTCCTCCGCCACCTGCAAACTCTTTATTTGGTCAGTAAGCACGTCATCACGCTGTGAGCACAGACCTTGCACCAATTCCATCACCTCCTCCTTTGTCTCTTTCTTAGTCTCCCTCCGTCTCTTTTTAATTTCACTCACTCCCTCTTCCACTTCCTCTAATTTTTGTTTCACCTCCTTTATTTCCCGGTGCGCCCCTTCAATTTCTCCCTCTAAGGCCACCTTGGTCGTTTCTATGTGCGTCCTGACTTCCCGTTCTTTTGTCTCCATTGCCTCTACCACCTCTTCTAACCTCTTCGTCAGTCCCTCATGTACCGTCTGACATTCCTTCTTCATCGCTATTAATTCCCTCTTTATTTCTTTCTGCGTCGCTTTCAACCCCCCTATTACTGCCGTGTTCTTTTCCACCTGCTCCCCTAACTCCTTTTGTCCCACTGTCAGCTGCTCTACTCCCGCGTCAGGTCTTCTATTCCCCCCTGTAACCTAGCCGTGCTGTTCCTCACCTCTTTCTCTATGCGCTCCTCACCCCGCTTTACCTCCTCGCGTATCCCGCGACCTCTTCGCCCACTCCGCGCCTCATATCCTCCCCCATCTCTCCCATCTCTTTGGTAGATGCCGCCCTCATCTGCTCCAAATCATTCCTTTGGGCATCCAATTTACTTTCCAACCCGTTTTTTACCTCCTCTATCTGATTCCCCATCTGTTTAATTTCCCTTGGTGGATTGCTCCCCTATTTCCCTCAATTTGCCTTCCATATTGTTTTCTAACCCCGTTAACCCATTCTTCACCCCTTCCATCTGGTTCTCCTGGGCGGCCATCCTATTTTCCAACCCCGTTAACCCATTCTTCATTTCCCCAATTTGATTACCCATGTCCTCCAATTGGCCACCTAATTTACGTTCTAGCCCCCCAATTTTGCCGTCGAGCACCCCTATTTTGCTGTCGAGCCCCCCTATTTGGCTTCCCAATTCAGTTGTTAATCCACTAATTTGGCTTCCCAATTGCTCACTGGTGCCCCTCGCTTCTTCCTTTTGGGTGTCTAATTTACTTTCCAATCGCTCACCCATTTCATCCATTTTATGCTCTGCCTTGATCATATAGGCTTTCATTTGCATCATAAATAATTGGAAGTCCCCTAGCCCCGTGGGCTCGGCACTCGCCGCCACGTGCGAGGCGCCATCTTGTGCGCCTCCAACCTCGTGCGCGACGCCGCCATCTTGTGCGCCCGGAACCCCCTCTACCACATCCTCGTCACTCTCCTCCTCTCTCTCTCTCTCCCAATTCCTCCCTGGGGTCCTGGGTTGCCTCTAACTCCTCTTCTAACTCCCCTACCGGCATCCGATCGCCTTGATCATCCCTGGCACGATTTTAATTTGGATGTTAATAAAAATTTCGGCCGCTCCAAATTTTCGACCAAATTTTCAGTTGTTTAAAAAATAATTGGTTCGGGCCTCAAATCCCACTCCTGACACCAATTATTACGGATCCGGGGGACGGCACTCCCGTTAGCAAGGGGGGGTTAATCCCCTTGTCCTGTTAGGCTGGCCGGCCGACCGGTCCTGGAACTATCTCGCCACTTCAGTTCAGCGCTGAATAGGGTAGTAGGCCAATTCTTCCTATGACCTAAGTACCAGCTCCTTCCGGTAAGCGAGGAAATGAGCCCCGCCCGAGCCGCGACTGTAATGGACACGCCGAGCGAAGTGAGCCATGACTCAGGCCGTTAACATAAGACTAAACCCGATTATAAAGTGGTTCGGCCAAAATCGCACCACGGGTACTCAATTGACAGAAATCACGAAAGCGATCGGACGAGAATGAAACCAAAGAATAAGGAGGAACAGGTATTTATTAATTATGTACAACAAACCAAAGAAAGAGTAGGAACGAAAGTAATATACAGGGCGAAGAAGAAGAAGATACACAGGGCAATTCTTAAACAGGCTTACTTATCCCCAGGACAATACAGACAGAACAAACTCATGTACACGAATGGGAATTGCAGGCAGGAAGGGCTGGACGAAGGAGAAGGGTCCGTGCAGAACGGCAGGGCTGGAAGGTTCGGGCGGGAAAACCCAGCAACGACGTCCGCTTCAGCTCCACGCTCTGGGCTGGAAGTGAGCAGCGGGCGAACCCACGTATTCGGTTTCACACGGCAGAGGCTGTTTGAAGCAGCGTGTCCGAGCTTCACGCGGCAGGGGTTGTTTGAAGCAGTGTGTCAGAGCTTTGTCTTTGCTTCACGCAGCAGCTTTGTCTCTCTCTGCCTTCTCACCGACTCTCCTCCAACTCCACCCAACTTCTCGGTTCGTGCTCCCTCACTCATCTGCATAAGCAGTCCCTCACGCCTCCTTTTATTGCCCTCCCTGAAATCAAACCGCGGGCTACGAGGGCACGCCTACCGGGTCGCTCACCACGGTGCTGGTTGGCTGTTAGGGCTGACTGACTCCACCTCTGATGACGATGAGGTGCCACGCCCGTGATCTGGCGGCTCCTCCCCCCTTCTTCTCCGAGATGAGCACATGGCAATGGCGGCTTGTGGGATGGAAAACCACTCGCACCGCTTTTGAAAAGAACGAAAGGGACCTATATTTTTTGATTAATGCAACGTAGAGTCAACTATTGGAAACACAACCTTACCTGAAACACATAATAATGAAATAACTACGAAGAGGGCCTATGGTTCGCTATGTGTTGCAATGTGGACTAACTAGGGGACGACCTTTGACATTTACCATGAATGGAGGTAATTACAAAAATAAATTATTTCCAAAGGGGTATATTTACAACAATTTACAAAGTGCAGGGTTCTCAAAACCCCAACTATATAATTTTATATATATATATATATATATATATATATATATTGATAGATAACGGTGATATAATATAACAAATATCATGAAACATTTACATTTTGTCATCCATTGTATAATTTAAATAAACATAAATGCAAATTTCGCATGTGGAAAAAGTAAGTACACCCCTGCATTTATCACTACTTAAAAAACCTAAAATTAGAATCAGGTACACCAGCTCAGGTGAAAATGATTAGAACATCGTTAGAGAGGATCTTGGAGGAACCTGTCTTATTTAAACCTCAGACATTTAGTTTGGTTTGCTCTTTGTTGTTGAAGTGTGCGGTGTCACCATGCCTCGATCAAAAGAGCTCTCTGAGGCCTTCAGAAAGAAGGTTATAGATGCCTACGAGTCTGGGAACGGATTTATAAAGATCTCCAAACAATTTGAAATCAATCATTCGACTGTCCGGAAGATCATCTACAAGTGGAGAAGATTCCAAACAACTGCCAACTTGTTCAGGCCAGGCCGCCCCAGCATGTTCCGCCCGAGAGCAGACCGCAAGATGCTGAAAGAAGTCTCTAAGAACCCCAGAATGTCATCATGGGACCTACAGGTAGCTCTTGCCACTGTTGATGTCAAAGTGCATGAGTCTACCATTAGAAAGGGGCTGCACAAATTTGATCTACATGGGAGGTATGCCAGGAGGAAACCTTTGCTGTCCAGAAAGAACATCAGGGCACGAATAAAGTTTGCCAATGAACACCTAGGTCCTAGGCAAAGACCAGCACTTCTGGAACAATGTGCTTTGGACAGATGAGTCAAAGGTAGAGCTATTTGGCCACAAGAACCTGATACCAACTGTAAAGCATGGTGGTGGAAATATTATGGTTTGGGGCAGCTTTGCTGCATCAGGGCCTGGGTAGCTCACCATCATAGAATCCACTATAGCCCATCGGCATAGTAAAAAATACGAAACCAATTGTTCAAATTGTTCTAAAAGCACCAAAATTGGCACACATGTAGATTAATACATTCTGAACAATTTTGGATATGGAGGCATTCAAGATTCTCTTTTCATTTTTTTTTTCTTTTTTTTTTTTTTCTTTTTTTTCTCTTTTTTTTTTCTTTCTCTTTTCATTCATTCAAGATTCATTCAAAATGCACTCTTCCAATGTTTCATGCCATCACAGGGTGTGATACTGTGTCAGCCTTCGTCGGACATGGGAAGAAATCTGCCTGGGCAACATGGAACACGCTGCCAGAACTCACTGATGCCCTGCTGAGTCTGGCAAATGCACCCACAAGCATCCAAGAGGATACAATGCATGTCATCGAGAGGTTTGTATCTGTTAAACTAAATATCTGTTAAATATCTGTTATTTAACAGATATTTAAATTTAACAGATAACAGATATTTTGTATCTAAATATCTGTTAAACACTTATTGATGTTAATTCTGATGTAAAAAAAAGGAATTTTGGCCCATCTAGCACCATACTAACGACACATAATGAAGTCTATGTAATGACGCTAATGGTAAATGGCGGCCATTTTGAACAATGGCCGCCATATCTTCCACAGGGCTAATCTTGAATGCCTCCATATCCAAAAATGTTTAGAATATATTAATCTACATGTGTGCCAATTTTGGTGCTTTTAGAACAATTTGAACAATTGGTCTGCTATGCCGCAGGACTACTATGAATTCTCCATTGTACCAGAGGGTGCTTGAGGATAATGTGAGGCCATCTGTCGGAAAGTTGAAGCTCAACCGAAGGTGGACCATGCAACATGACAATGACCCTTAACATACCAGTAGATCCACCAAGAAATGGCTGAAAAGAAAGAAAGGGAGGGTTCAGGAATGGCCAAGTCAAAGGCCGGATCTAAATCCCATTGAGATGTTGTGGGGGGATTTGAAACGAGCTGTGCATGCAAGAAACCCCTCAATTTAGCTCTTTCACGAGCCTCGATTCAGTATACAAAAAAAAAAAAAAAAAAAAAAACCCCTTCCCACGCCTCCTCCCCTCAAGGCCTCTCCCTCCCACACATCTACCTGCTCTTAAATGTTGTGTGCTCTCAAGTGTTTGCGTGCTTCCCATTCTCTTGTCTTCCGCTCCCTCTTTTTATATATTTTGTTTGTCTGGTTGATTTGTTTGTGAAGTAAATGTCAGCTCTTTCAAGAGCCTCGATTCAGTATACAAAAAAAAAAAAAACAAAAAAAAAAAAACATCGCATAGCTGAAAGAATTCTGCATGGACAAGTGGGCAAAAATTTCTCCCAGTCAATGTCAAATTGGTAGACAGTTATAAGAAACGCCGATGTGAGATTGTTTCTGCCAAAGGGGGGCAATACCACCTTTTCGAGCCAAGGGTGTACTTATGTTTTCCACATGCGAAATTTGCATTTATGTTTATTTAAATTATACAATGGACTACAAAATGTAAATGTTTCATGATATTTGTTATATTATATCACCTTTATCTATCAATATGGTTGAAATGAAGATCAAATAGCTGTATGTTGAAATATGTTGAAAAAGTCAAAACTTTACTTGCGGTGTACTTACTTTTTCTATACACACTTTATACACACTTACTATACACACTTTATACCTCTTATTACAAAAAATATAACGTGCTGGCCTATTGGATAAAGCATCGGACTCCCAAAGGCACGGCCTCTGGCCACCGGGTGGTGCGGTCCACCATGGTAAGGACATGGGTGAAACCCCGCGATGGGGGCAGAGGTCCCACCAGGTCCACGTGCACGTGGTCGAACCGACGTTCCGGCACCGTAAACGGGGCCAAGGGGGCCTGTGTGTGCCGGTGCACCTTCGCGCGCTGGCACACGAGGCACGTCCTGGTCCAACTGCGGACGGCCTTCCGGAGGCCATGCCAGACAAACTTGTCGGCGACCAACCTCTGGGAGGTCTTCGTGCCCGGGTGGGACAGGCCGTGGATGGCGTCAAAAACCTGGCGCTGCCAGCCTGCGGGCACGATGGGGCGAGGCCGCCCGAGGGAGACTTCGCAAACAAGGGCCGTGCCCACGCCGTCGAAGGGCACCTCGGTGTTGCGGAGGCCCGTGACGGCGGTCCGCAAGGCCTGGACCCCGGGGTCGGCGGCCTGGTCCGCCGCCATCCGGGCATAGTCGATGCCAAGGTGGACTGCGTGGGCAACGGCCCGGGAAAGGCAGTCGGCCACCGTGTTGTCCTTTTTCCGCGACGTGTCAGATGTCCGTCGTGTACTCGGACACGGCCGCGAGGTGACGCTGTTGCCGGGCCGACCACGGCTCGGCGACCTTGCCTATTGCGAAAACCAGCGGCTTGTGGTCGACGAAGGCCGTGAACGCACGGCCCTCGAGCAGATGGCGGAAGTGCCTGACCGCCAGGTGGAGCCCGAGCAACTCGCGGTCGAAGGTACTGTACCGGCGTTCGGGCGGGCGAAGCTGCCGGCTGAAGAACGCCAGCGGTTGCCAAGCACCACACACCCATTGCTCGTGCACCGCGCCCACCGCGTAGTCCGAGGCATCGGTGGTGAGGGCGATCGGTGCATCGGGCGCCGGGTGCGCAAGCATGGTGGCGTTGGCCAAGGCGAGCTTCGCGCCCGAGAACGCCGCGTCCATCTGCTCGGTCCAGGTAACGTCACCTTTGCCCGGATTCCGTCGAAGGGCCTCGTGTAAGGGGCGCAGGAGCTGGGCGACGCGGGGCAGGAACCGATGGTAAAAGTTTACCATGCCCAGGAACTCCTGGAGCCCCCTGATCGTGCGGGGGCGCGGAAGAACCTTCACCGCCTCCACCTTGGCCGGTAGGGGGACGGCCCCGTGCCTGGTGACGCGGTGCCCCAAAAAGTCGATTTCAGCGACACCGAACCGGCACTTGGCGGGGTTCACGATCAGGCCGTGCTGGCCCAGACGTTCAAAGAGCGTGCAGAGGTGACAAAGGTGCTCTTCGCGGGACGCGCTGGCGACGAGGATGTCGTCCAGGTAGACGTATAAAAAATCCATGCCGCGCAAGACGCTGTCCATGAGGCGCTGGAACGCCTGAGCCGCATTTTTCAAACCGAAGGGCATCCGAAGAAATTCGAAAAGCCCGAATGGCGTGATGACAGCCGTCTTCGGGATGTCCTCCGGCCTGACAGAGACCTGATGGTAGCCGCGTACGAGGTCCACCTTTGAAAAGAAGGACATCCCCGCCAACCGGGCGGAGAAGTCCTGGATGTGGGGGACGGGGTAGCGGTCGGGGGTGGTGGCGTCGTTGAGGCGCCGGTAGTCCCCGCACGGTCGCCATCCCCCGCCGGGCTTGGGCACGATGTGGAGCGGGGACGCCCACGCGCTCTCGGAGCACCGCACGATGCTGAGCCGCTCCAGCGTAGCGAACTCCGCTTTAGCTACGGCAAGCTTCGTCGGCTCGAGGCGGCGTGCCCGGGCATAGACCGGTGGCCCGGCGGTGGGGATGTGATGTTCCACCCCGTGCTTGACGGTCCCCGCCGAGAAGGTGGGTCGCGTGAGGGCCGGGAAACCCGCGAGGAGGCGGGCGAATTCGTCCGCTGACGGAAGCGTACAGATGAACCTCGCCGGAACGGAACCGCTCAGCAAGCCGCTCGGCGAGCCGCTCGGTGAGCCGCTCTGTGAGCTGCTCAACGAGGCGGGCAGCGCACACGCGAGCGAGCTGAACGTCTCAGCCTGGACAAGCCTTCTGCGCTTTACATCGACCAGTAAGCCATTAGCACATAAGAAGTCTGCGCCGAGCAGTGCCATGGGCACGTCGGCCGTAACGAACGACCAACGGAAAACCTGACCTCTGAACCGCAGGGAGAGACAGCATTTTCCGTACGTGCGTATAGACGTACCATTGGCCGCAAGCAGCGCGGGACCTCGGCCCGTGGTGTGCTTGTCGGACGTACCGGCAGGAACGACACTCACCTGCGCCCCCATGTCGCACAGGTAACGGCGCCCGGACAAGGTGTCCGTTATATACAGAAGGCTGTTTGAATTGCCGACGCTCACCGTTGCCACCGAGCGCCGGCTTGCCCGTTTCCCGACCTGCCGAATGAGCACGGCGGGCGACACTGCCGAGCCTCGTGGCCGAACTTGGCGTGGAAGAAACACCAGGCGGGCAGCTGCGGCGTCGGAGGCCATGGTTTTCTTCGCGGCGGCGGCGGTGGTGGTGGGCGGGGCGTGACGGCGGACACGAGTTGCGGTGCATCGGGGAAAGCCTCGGGAGCCTCGGGAGCCTCAGGAGCGGCAACCACGCCAAGACTCGCCTGCGTGTCCAAATCCGCGTAGTATTTGTTGGCCTCAGCAGCGAGCGCACGGGGTTCCATTAACGCGGAACCAGCCAAAGCGAGGCGGACTCGTGCTGGCAGCTGGCGTCGAAACAACGCCCGGAATAGAGCGTTCGGGGTTTCGTCGCCTATGAGCGCCAGCATATGGTCCATACGGACCGACGGTCGCGTGTCCCCGATCTCGGGGAGGTCCAAGAGGCGATCGGCCCTTAGGACCGATATGACGCGGGTGGCCGTGCCAGGCCCGAGGGCGGCGACCACGTGGCAGTACATGGTCTCGTCCACCGTGATGCCTCGAAGTCGGAACTGGGCTTCCGCCTGCAGGAACCAAACTTCGGCTTGTGACTCCCAGAATTCGGGGAGCTTGATGGAGACCGCGTTGGTAGCCATTGTTGCGGCGGTTTCGGGTAGTCAGCGACGGCTGACTCGAATGTCGGAGGTCACCAATGAAGCACGCAGTGCTACGCGCGTGACTTGCTACCAAGGAGGAAGCGGACAACGCGGTAAGTTTATAGTTCTTTATTCCAAAGAGGTCACTGTAGCACTGGCGCGCTCCGGGCTGCGCGCCCGGTGTATATCCTGCGGCCACGCCTACCCCTCGGGCGCGGCCGCCGCCCACTTGGTGCGCGGAATGATGTCACCACGCCAGTGGGCTTTCGTGTACGCCACAATAGATTTATTGGTGAAAGTTAATTTCCTTACAAATGAGGATAAATAATGGAAAATAATGAGACTGTATCTGATGAAACAACCAAAGAAAAGAATGGTTATTAAAGAGGTACAAGGAATACATCTTCCTCAGGATCACGACGTTGGGAAATTTATTTTAAAACTTAGTCCGTCAAGATATTCTAAATTATTTCCTTAAGTTTGAAGAAGGTTTTGTTATTTAACCAGTACAACTTAGTAAATTTATCAGCGATGTATTTCCTTGTAATAGCGAATGAGTACTTCGTGCATTATAATTAGCTTTAAGTTAGTTTTTCCCTCTCGCCTTTTTGAAACCTATTTTGTAATCTCTAAGTAATGTAAAATATAACTCTAAAGCTAACTTTAGGATGTGCTTACAGATATTTCGGAGGACATGTAGAGATGATCAGTTGTGTGTGAGAAAGAGCGAGCACCGAGCAGGCGACGCAAACATGGCGGCGCCCAGTTCGGAGTGTCGTGAGGTGAGTTGTCGGGACCAAGATGATGTGGAGCATCAACAGGGAGAAGTAAATGATCTGGAGGAGGCGGAAAATGATTCTGACTCTGAGTCGGTTTCCTTTAAGGATTTGGTGAGTTTGCTTCGATTATATTAAACTGATGTGCGACTTGTGGAGCATTCCAGGCTCCACGTGTCTCAATCGTTTACGTGTCGCTGGCGGCATCAAACCGCTGATACAATGCCCACTGTAGCCGTAGGTTAGAGCAGGAATTTGGAAAAAAATCAGGATGCCGGCGATAGCTCGCCTACTCTTCGTGAAGGGTTCATGGGATATATAATGTCCACCGAATAACGCTGTCAGACGGGACGCCAAGTTTAACCTCCATCCGTGGGATGGTACAAACATTGATGCCTTTAGGTAATGAAGCAAAAGAGTATTTAGTCATTGGGCCTACACTTGTAAACAAGAACATCAAAGTACAGTAGCACTAACTATCGTGTGCAGCCACTTTCCAATCATTTTCTGTGGGCGTGGTCTGTGGCACTGATGCAGTGCCCTCTAGTAGTATTAGTATTACCATTGCACTGGTACTCATTTCACCGACCTCGGTAGGTTAACAGGCTCGGTCAACCCCACCTGGTATTAATTCAATGGCCGACCGGCACTCAAAATCGGGACCCTCAGAACCCAGGCTACCTGCCCGAACCATTCAGCCAACACCAGGTTAAGTTACAGTAACAAACTGCTTACAAAGTACCAAGCAAGCCAGGCTTCTACAATTTAATGAACCATTCGAGTAAAACATTTGTCTTCTGTCCCTTCAGTTCTTTGTTCAATTTTCAGGAACGCACACAGTAATACACGCACACAGTAATACACGCACACAGTAATACACGCACACAGTAATACACGCACACACACACATAGTAATACACGCACACAGTAATACACGCACACAGTAATACACGCACACAGTAATACACGCACACAGTAATACACGCACACACACACATAGTAATACACGCACACAGTAATACACGCACACAGTAATACACGCACACAGTAATACACGCACACAGTAATACACGCACACACACACATAGTAATACACGCACACAGTAATACACGCACACAGTAATACACGCACACAGTAATACACGCACACAGTAATACACGCACACACACACATAGTAATACACGCACACAGTAATACACGCACACGGTAATACACGCACACAGTAATACACGCACACGGTAATACACGCACACAGTAATACACGCACACGGTAATACACGCACACAGTAATACACAGTCACAGTAATACACGCACACAGTAATACACGCACACAGTAATACACGCACACAGTAATACACGCACACAGTAATACACGCACACAGTAATACACGCACACACACACATAGTAATACACGCACACAGTAATACACGCACACAGTAATACACGCACACAGTAATACACGCACACACACACATAGTAATACACGCACACGGTAATACACGCACACGGTAATACACGCACACGGTAATACACGCACACGGTAATACACGCACACGGTAATACACGCACACGGTAATACACGCACACGGTAATACACGCACACAGTAATACACGCACACAGTAATACACGCACACAGTAATACACGCACACACACATAGTAACACACAGTCACAGTAATACACGCACACAGTAATACACGCACACAGTAATACACGCACACAGTAATACACGCACACAGTAATACACGCACACAGTAATACACGCACACAGTAATACACGCACACACACATAGTAACACACAGTCACAGTAATACACGCACACAGTAATCCACGCACACAGTAATACACGCACACAGTAATCCACGCACACAGTAATACATGCACACAGTAATACACGCACACAGTAATACACGCACACAGTAATACACGCACACACACATAGTAACACACAGTCACAGTAATACACGCACACAGTAATACACGCACACAGTAATACACGCACACACTAATACACGCACACAGTAATACACGCACACAGTAATACACGCACACAGTAATACACGCACACAGTAATACACGCACACAGTAATACACGCACACAGTAATACACGCACACAGTAATACACGCACACAGTAATACACGCACACAGTAATACACGCACACAGTAATACACGCACACACACACATAGTAATACACGCACACAGTAATACACGCACACAGTAATACACGCACACAGTAATACACGCACACAGTAATACACGCACACACACACATAGTAATACACGCACACAGTAATACACGCACACAGTAATACACGCACACAGTAATACACGCACACAGTAATACACGCACACAGTAATACACGCACACAGTAATACACGCACACAGTAATACACGCACACAGTAATACACGCACACACACACATAGTAATACACGCACACAGTAATACACGCACACGGTAATACACGCACACAGTAATACACGCACACGGTAATACACGCACACGGTAATACACGCACACAGTAATACACGCACACAGTAATACACGCACACAGTAATACACGCACACACACATAGTAACACACAGTCACAGTAATACACGCACACAGTAATACACGCACACACACACATAGTAATACACGCACACAGTAATACACGCACACAGTAATACACGCACACAGTAATACACGCACACAGTAATACACGCACACACACACATAGTAATACACGCACACAGTAATACACGCACACAGTAATACACGCACACAGTAATACACGCACACACACACATAGTAATACACGCACACGGTAATACACGCACACGGTAATACACGCACACGGTAATACACGCACACGGTAATACACGCACACGGTAATACACGCACACGGTAATACACGCACACAGTAATACACGCACACAGTAATACACGCACACAGTAATACACGCACACACACATAGTAACACACAGTCACAGTAATACACGCACACAGTAATACACGCACACAGTAATACACGCACACAGTAATACACGCACACAGTAATACACGCACACAGTAATACACGCACACAGTAATACACGCACACAGTAATACACGCACACAGTAATACACGCACACAGTAATACACGCACACAGTAATACACGCACACACACATAGTAACACACAGTCACAGTAATACACGCACACAGTAATACACGCACACGGTAATACACGCACACGGTAATACACGCACACAGTAATACATGCACACAGTAATACACGCACACAGTAATACACGCACACAGTAATACACGCACACGCACACAGTAATACACGCACACACACATAGTAACACACAGTCACAGTAATACACGCACACAGTAATACACGCACACAGTAATACACGCACACACTAATACACGCACACAGTAATACACGCACACAGTAATACACGCACACAGTAATACACGCACACAGTAATACACGCACACAGTAATACACGCACACAGTAATACACGCACACAGTAATACACGCACACTGGAATACACGCACACAGTAATACACGCACACAGTAATACACGCACACAGTAATACACGCACACAGTTATACACGCACACAGTAATACACGCACACAGTAATACACGCACACAGTAATACACGCACACAGTAATACACGCACACAGTAATACACGCACACAGTAATACACGCACACAGTAATACACGCACACAGTAATACACGCACACAGTAATACACGCACACAGTCATACACGCACACAGTAATACACGCACACTGGAATACACGCACACAGTAATACATGCACACAGTAATACACGCACACAGTAATACACGCACACTGTAATACACGCACACAGTAATACACGCACACAGTAATACACGCACACAGTAATACACGCACACTGGAATACACGCACACAGTAATACACGCACACAGTAATACACGCACACAGTAATACACGCACACAGTAATACACGCACACAGTAATACACGCACACAGTAATACACGCACACAGTAATACACGCACACTGTAATACACGCACACAGTAATACACGCACACAGTAATACACGCACACAGTAATACACGCACACAGTAATACACGCACACAGTAATACACGCACACAGTAATACACGCACACAGTAATACACGCACACAGTAATACACGCACTGTAATACACGCACAGTAATACACGCACACAGTAATACACGCACACAGTAATACACGCACACAGTAATGCACGCACACAGTAATGCACGCACACAGTAATACACGCACAGTAATACACGCACAGTAATGCACGCACAGTAATACACGCACAGTAATACACGCACAGTAATACACGCACAGTTATACACGCACAGTAATACACGCACAGAAATACACGCACAGTAATACCTGCACACAGTAATACACGCACACATTAATACACGCACACAGTAATGCACGCACACAGTAATGCACGCACACAGTAATGCACGCACAGTAATGCACGCACAGTAATACACGCACAGTAACACACGCACAGTAACACACGCACAGTAACACACGCACAGTAACACACGACCAGTAACACACGACCAGTAACACACGCACAGTAACACACGCACAGTAACACACGCACAGTAACACGCACAGTAACACACGCACAGTAACACACGCACAGTAACACACGCACAGTAACACACGCACAGTAACACACGCACAGTAACACACGCACAGTAATATACGCAGAGTAATACAAACACAGTAATACACGCACCGTAATACACACACACAGTAATACACACACACAGTAATACACACACACAGTAATACACGCACACAGTAATACACGCACACACACATAGTAACACACAGTCACAGTAATACACGCATAGTAATACACGCACACAGTAATACACACACACAGTAATACACGCACACAGTAATACACGCACACACACATCGTAACACACAGTCACAGTAATACACAGTAATACACACACACTAATACACGCACACAGTAATACACGCACACACACACATAGTAACACACAGTAATACACACACAGTAACACACACACAGTAATACACACACACACACACACACACACACACACTAATACACGCACACACTAATACACGCACACAGTAATACACGCACACAGTAATACACGCACACAGTAATACACGCACACACACACATAGTAACACACAGTAATACACACACAGTAACACACACACAGTAATACACACACACACACACACACACACACACACACACACAGTAATACACACAGTAATACACACACAGTAATACACGCACAAACACATAGTAACACACAGTAATACACACAGTAATACACGCACACACACATAGTATATATAAATAAAAATAACCACCTTTAGAGGCCATTTTTACACGTTATTACAGTAACACACACACACACACACACACACACACACACACACACACACACACACACACACACACACACACACAATAACCCACATGCACACAGTAACACACACACACACACACACAGCAACCCACACAGGAAACAGGAACCCACATGCACACACACAAACAGTAACACACAGAGGAACCCACATGCACACAGTAACACACACACACACACACACACACACACACACACACACACACACACACACACACACACACACACACACACACACACACAGTAATACACAGTAATACACACAATAACAGACACACAATGTTTGCATCCTTGCTGATGGAAAGTCACTCCTGTCTCTCTTCATCCGCATTCATCATGATTTGTACAGCTGTAGCGGCACACGACGATATTTTGCTTTAAAGTACAGTATTGTTAGCAATTCAATGGGGTTTTAAATCAGAAGATTGTAAAGGGATGAAATCAAACAGAAGATCAGTGACAGCTTTCCACTTGCGTTCACACATTCAGTGCGTGTTTTGGGGGTACCAATATGGCTGCCAGTACCCTTCCGGCGCGGTGATGTCAAAATAGACACCCAATTCAGCATTGAGCCTCCAATCCAGTTAGTATAGATAGACTATAGAGATCAGTGAGTACAGGGTGGTCTGAAAGTCGCTTTACACCTCTCTATTGAAGCATTCGTTCTTAAACTCTGTTCATATACAGATTGTATTTTGCAGTATTTACAATAATTAATCAGTCGTATCTGGATGTGCTCAACCATCTACTGAGTCAGCATTGCCCCACACCCGGACGGGGGTTGAGGGACGGAAGGGAGGTAGGAGAGGGTGAGGGAGGTGTGAGAAACAGCAGTGGTAAAGGGACTTTCTGGCCACCCTGTAGATATCCTTTTTACTTGTTCATTTCACCCATGTTTGTGTTTCCATTTGCCTTTGTGTGGTTATTTTGTTGAAGTCTGGTTAGAAAGATGATTCTGCATTGAAAATACACAAACCAAGCAATCCCATTCTATTGGAGAGAGATCAATATTGCAGTTGCAGGTGGTAGACAGAGATAGACAGACAGATAGAGAGAGAAGCTCGTCTTTGTGGTTTAGAGTTGTAACGTTGCGTCATCTGCTGTTGTCACACATCTAGAGATTCTTGAGAGTATACATGTTTGTTCCTGACATTTAATGATAATTTTGTGTTTACAGGGGGTCACAGATGTTCTTTGTGAAGCGTGTGACCAGTTGGGCTGGAGTACCCCAACAAAAATACAGAAAGAAGCCATTCCAGTCGCCTTGCAAGGTACGATCTCGGTGCGTGTAAACAATTAAGTAAATACCTGGAACAGTTATCTTGGTACCAGAAAGACACTCACTTTGTCTGTCCATCAGGACCAGCAGGGAAATTCTCAAATTTATTTCTACACGGTCAGTCTCTGGGAAAGATACAGTCTCATCTATCTCCAAGATCCACCACCATGGAATTCTCAACAGGTCTTGCCATCCTCAGCTTACACAAGGTGTATGAGGCTCTTATCCAAAGTTTCCTTTAATATGGCTCCCGCCTGTGGATTGCTGCTTCCCATCCTGCCTTCCCTCCTCAGAATTCCTCAGAATTTAAGGCCAGCTCTGTTGCATTGGATTCACACATCAAGAATCTGCATCTCAGGGTCTGCTCTTTGCTCGCTATGGGCAGGTTGGTAGGCTTGTAGTTTTTTCTGGCACTACTATGGTCTTACTCATGCCCTTTGCCCAGCCACTGGCCCTCTAGGTTTCACCTGTTCTGCCAGAAACCCTTTCCACGCTACTTTCCCTAAGTCCAAACTCAACGCTCACCTCCATTCTTTACTATTAGAATGTAGTAGGCCTCTAGTATGGACCGTGTGTTTTGAGTAGGTTACATTGCCATGTAACAGCTGTGAGGCAAAATTGTACCTAATATGTGTGCTCGGGGGAGGGCAGTGGGTGTAACCTTTAGGATAGATCGGGTAAGGAGGTATATGTCAAACCTCACCATAAAGCGGGCGGGGTTAGGTGAGAACTTGGGGCCACAAAAAGGCACAATGGAAGCGCTTTATGCTTCAGTGAACCGATCGCAAACTGTTCGGCCGTTGTGAGCAAACGGTGGTGGTGAGGTGGGAAGCAGAGCTGATATGGTGAATCTACCAACAGCATGAAGCGGATTGTGACAAGCAGCCTTCAAGAGCTGCGAGAAGGTTCGGGATGAGGGGAGGAAAGGCGACAATTGCCATGGAAGAGTGCCACCCCCATCCCGGGCAGCGACCAATGGGGATCAACCATGAGTGTTTCCGGGTGGTAAAGCTGTCATGCGTGTGCTCTCTTTCTCTCTCTGTCTCTCTCTACCTCGCTCTTCATCTCTCTAGCTCTCTTCATCTCCCACTCTCTTCATCTCCCACTCTCTTCATCTCTGCCGTGGACCAAGGAGGAGGAGAGCGCCTTCATGCTGTGTGCCCTGATCCAGAATGTGACTCACACGCAATGCCTTTTCCCCGCTGATCGTGCACCTGTTCCACAGACAGTCATCGTGACAATTAAAGTCTTCACCTGCTTTCCCTTTGTCAGTAAGAGTCTGATGTGTGGTGCCGTAGGTGGGTAAAGATTATTTATCCCTTTACCACTGTCCATAAGCTGCGTGTTTCCCTTCTCCCTGCTTTTTTTTTTTGGATACTGAATCGAGGCTCGTGAAAGAGCTAACATTTACTTCACAAACAAATCAACCAGACAAACAAAATATATAAAAAGAGGGAGCGGAAGACAAGATGGGGAGAGAAGGGGAAGCACACAAACACAACATTTGAGAGCAGGGAGGTGTGTGGAACGGAGAGGGCTTGAGGGGAGGAGGCGTGAGAAGGGCGGGGGGGGGGGGGGGGGGAGGGAGAAGTATAAAACAAGGACACCAAGGACTTCCAGGACAGAAGTTGGTATTTCAAAAAAGTAGAATTGGGGTGAAATTAGTGGGGGTAGAAAAGATCAAGGTTTTGGATGGGGGAAGATAAGAGATGGTGGTGAACAGCTGTTTTAAAGACCTGGAGGGTGGAGTGGGATTGAAGAGAGTGAGGGAGTTTGTTCCAGAGGCAGGAGAAAAGAGGAATGAAGGAGTGAAGGTGAGCAGAGAGTCTTGATTTTGGCAGTTTAACCATAAGAGGGTTGCAGGCAGATCTTGTGCGACCTGTAGGAATATTTGCGGGACAGAGCCCAGAGAGAGCTGGGGGGGCGGGGGGGGGGGCAAGGCCAGAGAGGAGTCGGTAGAAGACGTAAAGACCACCAACCTGCCTGCGGTGAGTGAGTGAGAGGCCCTTGGAGTTAGCTTCATCGCGGGAGATTCCAATGATTCTGAATGCTTTGCTTTCAACAGCGTGACGACGAGCTAGGTGTGAGGCAGGAGCACCAGCCCAGAGGGGAGAGCAGTATTCCATTGAGCTGTGGATGGAAGCCTTTTATGTGGTGAGGAGCTCAGGTGTGCCAATGAAGGACTTCGCACGACGGAGGATGCCCAGTCGGCGACTGGCTTTGGAGGCCAGATTTGAAATGTGGTTTTCCCAGGAAAGATCATGGCAGATAGTGAGACCCAAAAGCTTGAGTGACAGAACTTATTGGAGAAGATTATTCAGAAAGTGGATGGGAGGGTTGTCCAGTCGGTCTTTTCGGAGAGACATAGTAAGAGTGTGAGATTTGTCAGGATTGAAAGACATGTTCCACTTGTTTGACCCATCTGTGATTTTGTCCAGGTCTACAGAGAGTGAGGAGGCTGCAGACTGCCGATCTTTGGGATGAGGAATGGAGCGGCAGAGAGTGGAGTCATCAGCAAAGAGATAGAGAGGATTTTCCAGAGAGTCGGAGAGATCATTGATGAAGACCAGAAAAAGCACAGGGCCCAGAACACTGCCTTGGGGAACTCCAGCCTGAACAGGAAGAGGAGATGAGAGAAACCCATTCAGGGCCACACGTTGACTATGACTAGAGAGGAAGTCCGCCAGCCATGCGTGGAGATTTCCATGGATACCAAAAGAGGAGAGTTTGGTGAGCAGAGCGGGGTGCCAGACCGTATCGAAGGCACGTGATATGTCAAGGGAGACTGCTCTAATTTCCTGTTTGGCATTGAGGACCTCCATCCATTGTTGAGAAAGCAGAAGCAGCATGTCCAGAGTAGAGTGACCAGGTCTGAAACCAAATTGATGATCAGAGATCAAGCCATTGGAGAAGAGGAAAGATTTCATATCTGAAGCAATGATGGATTCCATGACTTTGCTGATAATTGGGAGAAGGCTGATTGGTCTGTAGTTGCTGTGATCTGTTTTTGCACCTTTTTTGTGCAAAGCGGTGATGTTGGCAGATTTCCAAGCAGATGGAAGATGACCTTGAGCAAAAGGGAGGGTGAAGAGAACAGAGAGAGGGAGTGAAAGAGCGGAAGAACAGGATTTTAGGACCAGTGGGCTGATGCCGTCAGGTCCAGTTGCAGAATCAGAGTCGAGGGTTGACAGAAACTTTTCCACCTTGTCAGGAGGAAAGGACACAGAGTCCAGGAGCAGCTGGGTACGACTGGGTACGGTGGGTACAGAGAGGGATTGGTTTGGGACACAAGATTTAGAGGCAAACACAGAGTTGAGGCATTCAGCTTTGCTTGTGACGTTTTCCCATCTTTCACCTCTCATGTGCGCGTTCCACTGCCTAGAATCGGCTTAATTGGAATAACCTTGGTGAACGTTAAGTTAGGATAAGAATTGGTAATATAACGCAGTTTGACCTTGCATTTTTCAGCTGCTTGCGAGACCCAAGGGCCCTGGCACTGAGGCATATTGCATTTGTGAGCCTCTGACACAACTATACAGTCACGTGATAAAGTAAGTATACCCCATATAAAGTTTTGACTTTTTCAACATATATCAACATACAGCTATTTGATCTTCATTTCAACAATATCGACAGATAAAGGTGATATAATATGACAAATATCATGAAACATTTACATTTTGTAGACCATTGTATAATTTAAATAAACATAAATGCAAATTTCGCATGTGGAAAAAGTAAGTACACCCTTGGCTCTAATAGGTGGTATTGCCCCGTTTGGCAGAAACAACCTCAAGTAGGCATTTCTTATAACTGTCTACCAGTCTCTGACATCGACTGGGAGAAATTTTTGCCCACTCGTCTATGCAGAATTATTTCAGCTGCGTGATGTTTGAGGGGTTTCTTGCATGCACAGCTCGTTTCAAATCCACCCACAACATCTCGATGGGATTTAGATCCGGGCTTTGACTTGGCCATTCCAGAACCCTCCATTTCTTTCTTTTCAGCCATTCCTTGGTGGATTTACTGGTATGTTTAGGGTCATTGTCATGTTGCAAGGTCCACCTGCGGTTGAGCTTCAACTTTCCGACAGATGGCCTCACATTATCCTCAAGCACCCTCTGGTCCAATGAAGAATTCATAGTGGATTATATTATGGTGAGCTGCCCAGGCCCTGATGCAGCAAAGCTGCCCCAAACCATAATATTTCCACCTCCATGCTTTACAGTTGGTATCACGTTCTTGTGGTCAAATGCTGTCTTTGGTTTTCGCCAAACATGTCTTCTGGTGCTGTGGCCAAATAGCTCTACCTTTGTCTCATCTGTTCAGAGCACATTGTTCAAGTGCTGGTCTTTGCCTAGGTGTTCATTGGCAAAGTTTAGTCTTGCCCTGATGTTCTTTCTGGACAGCAAAGGCCTGGCACATCTCCCATGTAGATCAAATTTGTGCAGCCTCTTTCTAATGGAAGACTCGTGCACTTTGACATCAACAGTGGCAAGAGCTACCTGTAGGTCCCGTCATGACATTCTGGGGTTCTTAGAGACTTCTTTCAGCATCTTGCGGTCTGCTCTCGGGCTGAACTTGCTGGGGCGGCCTGGCCTGAGCAAGTTGGCACTTGTTTTGAATCTTCTCCACTTGTAGATGATCTTCCGGACAGTCGAATGATTGATTTCAAATTGTTTGGAGATCTTTTTAAATCCCTTCCCAGACTCGTAGGCATCTATAACCTCCTTTCTGAAGGCCTCAGAGAGCTCTTTTGATCTAGGCATGGTGACGCCGCACACCTCAACAACAAAGAGCAAACCAAACTAAATGTCTGAGGTTTAAATAAGACAGGTTCCTCCAAGATCCTCTCTAACGATGTTATAATCATTTGCACCTGAGCTGGTGCACCTCATTCTAATTTTAGGTATTTGAAGTAGTGATAAATGTAGGGGTGTACTTACTTTTTCCACATGCGAAAGTTGCATTGATGTTTATTTAAATTATACAATGGACTACAAAATGTAAATGTTTCATGATATTTGTTATATTATATCACCTTTATCTATCAATGTTGTTGAAATGAAGATCAAATAGCTGTAGGTTGAAATATGTTGAAAAAGTCAAAACTTTACATGGGGTGTACTTACTTTTTCATGTGACTGTATATGAATGTTGATTGTCGCTGTTGCACAAGCTTTGAGTGCAACGTTTCTTCATTATGATTATGGAGTTGCGTGATCCTGCATTTTACTTCCACTGACTGAGTCGTATCCCAGTGTGAGATAGTGGTATTTGTAGTGCTTTACGTCATTAAATTTCGAAATATGATTTGTATGCATCAATGTGTTGCAGGACGTGACATCATTGGCCTGGCGGAGACTGGTTCTGGGAAAACCGGAGCATTTGCTCTTCCCATTCTACAGGCTATTCTACAGGTTCCACAACGACTGTTTGCTCTTGTACTCACGCCGACCCGTGAGCTGGCTTTCCAGATATCCGAACAATTTGAAGCTATAGGGTCTTCCATTGGCATCAAGACTGGTAAGACATAAACTTTTAGTTATTGCATTTCACCCTGGTGTTGGGCTAGCGGCTAGGGTGCCGGCTTAGGATCCTAGGATCCTGGGTTCGAATCCCGGTCAATCGCTGAATTAACGCCAGGGGGGTTGACTCAGCCTGTCATCCTTCCGAGGTCGGCAAATTGAGTACCAGTTCACTGGTAATTCCCTGCTTGTCGTTAAAGGCGGCAAAAAGGGTTGGCGTCAGGAAGGGCATCCGGCTGTAAAACATTGCTTCAAAAAGGGGACCGAAAAACAACAACAACCACAGTTCCCGAAAAAGGCCAACCCCCGCTTGCGGGGAAAAAATGGCCTCTAAAGGTGGTTTTTATTTCACCATGGGGCATTGAATAAGTTTGATGAACGAGAGCGTCACGCTACTCTAAGACACACAGACAATAAAATGTGTATAATGAGGTGATTGTGTGGAGGAAAAAACCACATTTGCACGTTTCCTTTTGATTTCAGATACTTGATAATAAATGATGAAAAAAAAAAAAATGTTGACAGATCTTGGACTATTAGGACTATTGTGAGTATCTCGTTCGTAGAGCTTTTTGAATATATATTTATTTATTTAAATGGACAAAGGCTCGTAATAGAGCACACACATGCTGATGCACACACACACAAGGACATACTGATGAGACAAACACTTGACACTGCCACCTAGCTTGGAGGAAGTGCTGTCACTTCCTGGGATGCTCTGGGTACCAGTGACGTCACAACAATGGCACCGCTTTTCTCACCGTACTCAGCGTGGCATTTCCTCAATAGGAATTTCCTCCTCCCCAGAGATGCCAACCAATGGGGATTGTCTGTGCTCTATCCTTTTCAAGCAAGGAAGCAGCACGTACCATTTAAAAAGTCTTTGGTATGACTTGAACCGGTCCAAACCGGATGGGTGTTTTTTAGGAGACACAATCTCCTTACTGGATGGCCATTGGCTCTGTACGGGAGCTCAACCACCCTTTGCCAGGTGTTGTTTTTAGTCCTGGCAGGGTGTCACAGTCACCCTCCCCACTAGCCAAGCCAGTGAGGGGTGTCGGTTTAGTCGCCGACAACCTGACCATGCAGCAGGTCGCACTGGGTTACGTGTTACCAGTGGCAGTCCCAAAAGTCTGATCTGACCAGAAAATGACCAGAGAATGAATTCCCCGCATATTGGGATCGAACCCAGTTGAAAAGATCATCCTCTCTTGTTTCCCACTATGATCCTTAATTTATTTAAACAAACAAAAAACGCGCGTGCGTGCGTGCGTGCGTGTGTGTGTGTGGTTTTTGTGTGTGTTTTTAGCAGAAAATCCACAATACGAGCAGGGTGCCTCATTGACATTAATTAAATAAGTTACGGACGTAGCTTCAAACGATCGATCCTTTATTTTCGACAAGCTATCAGCCAAATAGGCCTCTTCTCAGTCTACAAGAACAGCAGGCATGCATATAAGACATTGGTATGATATTGATACATAAATAAAATACATACAAAAAGGACATAGATATCGATAACAGCTGCTCACCTTCCTCAAGATGAACTAGAGTGAGCTTACAGTTGATAATGTACACACGTACATCTATAAATAAACACATACATGCACATATTCATATACTGTGTATATTCATATACATGCACTGCCTGCATATTTTGTTAATGACATATTTAAAGGTAAAAGGGATGTTTTATGAAAAAATGAAGTGAATGACATGGTGAATGAGTTGAATGAATTGAAGTGGATTGAAAGAGTTGGAACATCCTTTAAACTTCAAAATTTATGCCGTGAGGGAACTTTGTCTGAAGTTTGTGTGTCTAAAAAGACTTGTTTCAGAATTGTGGCGTGTGATCGATTTGCAATTGATTCGATGGCAGAGATTTGGATATCGTCTGAGTGATCTGGTTGATTAAAATAATCTATATGATAAAATAAAATAAATAATTAAAATTAAAATAATCAACCACATCTATCTATAATTCCAGCAATCTCTGTGTGTGTGTGTGTGTGTGTGTGTGTGTCTGTGTGTCTGTGTGTCTGTGTGTGTGTTTGTTTGTTTGTCTGTGACCGCTGTTTCTCGACAACCACGGGTCCGATATACTTTAAACTTGCCAGGTATATTGCTGGGGACCCGAGGATGTGCCTTTTCAAGGTTTCATATTAATCGGACAAGTAGTTACCGAGCTATGTCCAAAAAACGATTCAACCAATCAGAGAGCAGCGAGCTATCACGTGTGCCGAACGTGGCGAACAGACTCTGCCTCGGACGGCACATTTGAGAGCGTATTCATTTATTTCACGTTGGCAAACTATGTTGGCGTTAAACTATGTTTTAAAACTAATTAAAACTAATTTGCGATTCATCGTAACTGCGATTTGCGACCTTCCGGACAGTGAAGACTGCACTTCCGGGAGCCAATCACAGAACGCGTTGTTGCGTAGGCGTGGCCGATGTGAGAGCGAGCCGAGCCGAGCGCGTGCGCCATTACGGTTCGTAATTCGATTTCTTCCGGAGAAAATAATAATTTCTCGATTTCTTATGCGCATTATTTCTCCCAATTCAGTCAGAGCGAAGGGCGGAAGCGAAGAATGAATGAATGAATGAATGAATGATCGTTTTAAGGCCATTTTCCCCGCTAGAGCAGGGGTTAGCCTTGCGGGTCCCATGACAATCATGGTTCCCTGTTTGAGGCAATGTTTTTATGGCCGGATGCCCTTCCTGGCGCCAACCCTTGGTCGCCTCTTACGATGCGCAGGGATACGGTGTACCTATTCTAAACCGGGATACACACCGGGATCATTCATCCCAGCAAGCTGGTACTCAATTTGCCGACCTCGGAAGGATGACAGGCTGAGTCAACGCCCTAGTGTAGGCTGTTATGTCATTTCGTGTTTTTTTTTTGTTAAAAGCAAAATTCCACCCGATTCCTTGTCTTTGGGGTGTCACATGCTCGAAAAAATAGGTTGCCAATTTTTCAAAACGGATTAAGGGCGTCAAATCCAAGATGGCCGCCAAAACATACAAACTCCACCAAAACTGGCATTCTGAGCGTTCTAGAGCGTACGGGTAGCGTTTTTTTTTTTTTTTGGCAAGGAACGGGCACCCACGTACGGGCATGCCCTAGTAATTTTAATCAACTTAATTTAATGAACTAATAATTTTAATGGGCTACATGTAAATGGGCTACAGGTCAAAGTAAGGGACGGGGTTACCGAGGGTGCAAGAGTTCATGAGAGAATGTGGTACAAATGAACTACCATTTTGAAGGAATGGAGAGAAGAGCACAAAAGGCCAGACTCTGTAAAGTAATTGCACAAATGGGAATAATCAAATTGAGAAAGAGTTTGGCATGCTGGGGAATACCAAGATGGCGTCTGCTCGTGTTTTGATATCCCTGCCACTCAGCATGTCACCGGGGTCTTATTCAAGTGGAAGGTTGTATTTTTTAATGGAGAAAGACCATGCAATGGGCTGTGATGAATAAAAATGTCACGTCTTCAATTGTGTCAACATCTGTGCTTCATTTTGTGCATGTTGAAGAGCGAACATTTGGGGATATGTCCATGAGCTTGTGGGTCTTTCTTTATTGCTCGTCCTGTGCAAATCACAGGTGGTAGGTTAGTTTGTTGGACTGTCCATTAAAGTTGTTGTTTTTGCTCATTGTTCCACAATTAGACAGCAGGTGGCGTTGCAACCTTTTGGCTGCTATATAAAGTTACCCTTTTTATTAAAGCACGGGGAAT
This sequence comes from Myxine glutinosa, assembly GCF_964187855.1. Taxonomy (NCBI): domain Eukaryota; kingdom Metazoa; phylum Chordata; class Myxini; order Myxiniformes; family Myxinidae; genus Myxine; species Myxine glutinosa. The sequence goes on from NC_136263.1 coordinate 64,639,180, forward strand.
TTGGAGGCGAATGATTTTCAGGGGTTTGATCAAACGTCTTTGCACGATTTCCCAGAATGCCATTGGTGACCCGCTGGGGCCCCACCGCCCCCTTTGGAAGAAGGCATCTGGGGTGGTTGCAACCAAATATGCTCATCAATAACTGGAAGCCATTGCAGAAAGTTATTAAAGGGACACAGACCCCTCAGAGTTTGACACCTGAGTCTGCGCAGCCACACCGGCAACTGGAATACAACACAACAACAACATGCATTTTAAAGGCCATTTTCCCTGCTAGAGCGGGGGTTAGCCTTGCGGTCCCCGTGACAATCTTCTCCATTTTGCCCTATTTTCTGCATCTCTCCTTGTTAACCCCCTTGCCCGCATTTCTTCTTCCACCATCTTTAGCCAAGTCTTTCTCGGTCTTCCCCGTCTTCTACTTCCTTCTACATTCATTTCCATCACTCTTCTCAACCAGTCACTTTCATCCTTCCTCAACACATGACCAAACCATCTCAACCTGTTCCTCTTCACAGCATCAATCACAGGCTCTATTCCCATCATCTTTCGCAATTCATCATTTGTCTTCCTCTCTCTCAACGATACTCCGCACATCCGTCGAACCATTCGCATTTCCACCCTTTCCAACCTTCGTTGCTGCTCTACGTTCATTACCCATGTCTCGCTCCCATAAATCATAACACTTCTCGCACATGCAGCATACACCTTTCCCTTCAGCTTCAACGACACTCCCCTCATCATCAGCACGCCACTCAATTCCCGAAACTTCTTCCATGCACATCTCACTCGAGCAACCATTGCCGAGTCTGATCCACCTTCTCCATTCAGCATGTCTCCAAGGTAGCAAAATGTTTTCACACCTTCCAGCTTCACGCCGTCTCCAAGATCCAACTCAACATTTCCTCCATCTGCAGCTCCCTCTGTGCACACCTTACATTTGAATGTAGCTGCCACACTGGTTAATGACCCTCTCAGACCACTACATTTTTGATGAACCCACTCAGCGCACATTGTACACTGAATGGAGTTCACTCCGACACCCTTCCTACACACAGCACAGGGCCACTTCCCAGTTCTTTCCACCTCACCACATGCTTTACCACTTGCCATCACCTTCGTCTTTCCGATATTCACCTTCAGACCTTTTGTCTCCATACATTCCTTCCACGTGTTCATCTTTTCCTTCAGTCCATCCATACTTTCCGCAATCTAACACCAGATCATTTGCATACAACAACTCCCACGGTAAACCCTCCTTTACGTTCTGAGCCAGCACCTCCATCACAGCTACAAATAGTAGTGGACTTAGTACCGACCCCTGATGCACTCCCACCTTCACCTCAAACTCACCACTGTTCCCGTCCTTCGTCCGTACAGCTGTGCATGCTCTTTTGTACATTGCCATCACTACTCTGATCAACCATTCCTCCACTCCTAACTTCCTCAATGCCCATGTCAATACTTTGCGTGGAACCCGATCTAATGCTTTCTCCAGATCAACAAACCCAGGAAACAACTTCTTCCTCTTCTCCATGTACTTCTCCTGCAACTGCCTCACAATGAAAAGCGCGTCTGTCGTTCCTCTTCCTGGCATGAATCCAAACTGCATTTCGTCGATCTTCACTTTCTTCCTTATCCTCCTCTCCAACACCCTTTCCAATACCTTCATTCCATGCTCCAATAACTTTATCGCTCGGTACGAACCACACTCCAGAGGGTCACCTTTCCCCTTGTATAGAGGGACGAGGGTACTCGGTTCCCAATCCACTGGAATGCGGCCTTCTTTCACCACCAGATTACAGATCTCTGTCATTCTCTTCACACCCCAACTTCCTGCTGCCTTCAACATATCTCCCACAACTCCCGTCGGCCCTCCTGCTTTTCTACCCTTCATTGCTTTTATCGCTTCCTCAACTTCCTTCTCAGTTATCTTCTCTGCCGGTCCTAAAACTGGGTTACTCTCTATGTTGCCATCCCATTCATTCTCTGTATTCAACAGCATTTCCATATATCTTTTCCATCTTCCTTTAATTCCATTTGGGTCGACAACGATTTGTCCCACTTCATCCTTCAAGCAACTCACCCCCATCACATCACACTTCTCTTTCGCTATCTGCTTTGCAATCCTGAATACTGCTTTCTGACCCTCTTCCGAATCCAAGCGTTCTCCGAACATTTTCCTACATGCCTCCTGCGCCTTTGCTACCTCTTTCTTTGCAGCCTTCCTGGCTGCCTTATAACTTTCATGCTCTGCTGTTTCTGCTCCCGTACCCTTCGCCTTCTGCCACTCCTTGAACTTCTTCCTCTTCTCGTCAATCCTCTTTCCAACTTCATCATCCCACCACCATGTTTCCGAGTGCCTCGGTGGTCCTTTTGTCCATCCACATACCTCACCAACGGCTCCCAACAGACTAGCTTTCATTGACATCCAACCACTTTCAAGCTCAACCACATCATCCTCGACCCTACTCAGCCTCTCTTTTAATGCCTCCCTTACTGTCACCTCTTTCAACCTCCACACCTTCATTCTCGGTTGGTACTTCACCCGCCGAGCTCTCCTCGCACCTTTCACCCTTACGTCGCAGACAACCAAGTGGTGCTGTGAAACAGCCTCCTCCCCCGGGATCACCTTTGTGTCCCGGAGGTGCCCCCTATCTTGCCTATGCACCATCAGGTAGTCTAACGGTTGTCGTCGACCCACCTGACGTGTATGTAACAAGCTTATTATCCTCTTTCTGGAACTGAGTATTACAAATCAACAAATCAGCTCCATCAGCAAACTCCAAAATCCTTTCACCTTCTCCATTTCTCACACCATATCCGTAACCCCCATGAACTCCATCAAAACCATCCATACTCCTTCCCACATGTCCATTTAGGTCTCCTCCTACCACAACAACTTCCTCATCTTTCACGTTTTCCATCAGCTTCTCTATCGCACACCAGAACTTGTCCTTCTCTTCATCGCTTCGACCAACCTGCGGAGCATATCCCGAGATGACGTTCACCAAGAGCTTTCCAATCATCATTTTCACCATCATCAACCTATCACTCACTCTTGTCACACTCACCACACTGTCTACAAACTCCTCAGAAAACAGGACACCAACACCATTCACGCCCTCCGGGCACCCTTGCCACACAAACTTGTATTTCTGTCCCTGCCTACCCTTCACCATTCTCACACCACTTCCCTTCCATCTCATCTCTTGCACACAACATATGTCCACTCTTCTTCTGACCAATACTTCCACCACTTCTCCTGATCTCCCTGTCATTGTCCCTACATTCCATGTCCCAAACCTCAGAAACCGATCTCCACTTCGGGCTGTACCCTGCCCACATGTAGTTGTAATTGTCATGGTTCTCTTTTTGAGGCAATGTTTTAATGGCCGGATGCCCTTCCTGATGCCAACCCTCTTAGTCGCCTCTTACGACACGCAGGGATACGGCGTACCTATTCTTATCCAGGGTACACACTGGATGTGTGTCCAGGACTTATCCTGGACTTATCCAGTCCAGTCCAGGACTTATCCAGGACACAGCTGGAATGTGTGCCAAAAATAATCAAGACTGCACCTTCTCCATTAACGAAGAAGATCTTAACCTCACTATGAGACGGAGCTAAGCAAAAAGCTGAAGAGGTTCTTCCTTTTCCAAAACCAACAAGAAATAAGCTCCAGTCGAATATAAAGAGGATATTTCCATCTATCTATAATTCCAGCAATCTCTGTGTGTGTGTGTGTGTCTGTGTGTCTGTGTGTGTGTTTGTTTGTTTGTCTGTGACCGCTGTTTCTCGACAACCACGGGTCCGATATACTTTAAACTTGCCAGGTATATTGCTGGGGACCCGAGGATGTGCCTTTTCAAGGTTTCATATTAATCGGACAAGTAGTTACCGAGCTATGTCCAAAAAACGATTCAACCAATCAGAGAGCAGCGAGCTATCACGTGTGCCGAACGTGGCGAACAGACTCTGCCTCGGACGGCACATTTGAGAGCGTATTCATTTATTTCACGTTGGCAAACTATGTTGGCGTTAAACTATGTTTTAAAACTAATTAAAACTAATTTGCGATTCATCGTAACTGCGATTTGCGACCTTCCGGACAGTGAAGACTGCACTTCCGGGAGCCAATCACAGAACGCGTTGTTGCGTAGGCGTGGCCGATGTGAGAGCGAGCCGAGCCGAGCGCGTGCGCCATTACGGTTCGTAATTCGATTTCTTCCGGAGAAAATAATAATTTCTCGATTTCTTATGCGCATTATTTCTCCCAATTCAGTCAGAGCGAAGGGCGGAAGCGAAGAGCGTTGTTTTTTTTGTTTACGGGCGTACGGGCGGGGTAGAGCGTACGGGTAGCGTTTTTTTTTTTTTTTGGCAAGGAACGGGCACCCACGTACGGGCATGCCCTAGTAATCAATAATATGCATAATAATATGCTTGATATGCATAATCAATGCCAAACAGGAAATCAGAGCTGTCTCCCTTGACATATCACGTGCCTTCGATACGGTCTGGCACCCAGCTCTGCTCACCAAACTCTCCTCTCCATGGAAATCTCCACGCATGGCTTGCGGAGTTCCTCTCTGGTCGTAGGCAACGTGTGGCCCTGAATGGATTTCTCTCATCTCCCCTGCCTGTTCTGGCTGGAGTTCCCCGTGGTAGTGTTCTGGGCCCTGTGCTATTTCTGGTCTTCATCAATGATCTCTCCGACTCTCTGGAAAATCCTCTCTATCTCTTTGCTGATGACTCCACTCTCTGCCGCTCCATTCCTCATCCCTCAGATCGGCAGTCTGCAGTCTCTGCAGACCTGGACAAAATCACAGACTGGTCAAACAAGTGGAACATGTCCTTCAATCCTGACAAATCTCACACTCTTACTATGTCTCTCCGAAAAGACCGACTGGACAACCCTCCCATCCACTTTCTGAATAATCCTCTCCAAGAAGTTCTGTCGCTCAAGCTTTTGGGTCTCACTATCTGCCATGATCTTTCTTGGGAAAACCACATTTCCAAGCTGGCCACCAAAGCCAGTCGCCGACTGGGCATCCTCTGTCGTGCGAAGTCCTTCCTTGGCACACCTGAGCCCCTCACCACATATAAGGCTTTTATCCGCAGCTCGATGGAATACTGTTCCCCCCCCTCTCGGCCGGTGCTCCTTAGGCTGGGCCAAATCGGAGGTGATTTTCCTAATTCAATGTAATTTACCTAAAAGTTGTGAGTGAGTATCAGGAACAAAATCATGAAAAAATAATTCAAAAATATTGACGTTTTACGGTCAGACAGCCCGTTACCATAGCAACAGTTACAGACGGCTCAAAAAATGCCTAAATTGACGATTTCTCAAGTTGTGTTTGACCCCCAGAGTTGATTCTGGTACCAAAAGATGCAGAATTGAAAGCCAAGGATGATTGGATAGCTTAACAATGTCTGTGACACAATTCAATACCACTTTTATCCAAAAAACTGATTTTTGTCTGAAATTTCAATCATATTTATGGAAAAAAATTGAAAATTTTGCTTTTTAATCATAGGATAACCATTAATCAAATTAAATTTACTTTAAATTGTCTTTTACAACCTTGTATTGTCCAGTTTTTATAACTGTTATAACGTTGTTTAAATTTGGCCATCTTAATTTCAATAAAAAAAAGTTAACAAAAGCAGCTTACAATCATTAATTTTAATGCCTGCTTTCGGTTGTTACTGTAACCATTCATCAGGCAAGTATGCTGTTTTTGTTTACTTTTCTCATTCAAACATTATATTAATAATTGTTTTTTTATTGCAGTGCATCACATAGGCAATTAGGCATGGATACAAAAGCCAAGACCGTGTTGTGGCTCTTCGAAAAGTGTCCCCCCATCTTCAATCTACCAGGAAACCAGGGATTCACTGGCCCTTATCCACCAACAGGGGAACTGGTTGTTCTCCAGTACCATGGGTATCACAGACATCTGCAGGAAACCAGCCACCTTCAGTCTAGCAAAAAGGATGCAGTCAAGCTTGTAGTGAAGGACTTGCAGGACCGTCGGCAGCTGGGAGATATCTACACACCCGAAGAGCTGGAAGACATAACCAGTCTCGCTGCATTCATGTCAGTCTTCTACACTAAAGCGTGGTTGACATGTACCAGTGCTGCAGATGCACCATCTAACGACCTGTACCTGATGAAGAACCTCCTCAAGGCTGAGGCCAGTATCGCAAAGAATCCAACAAAGTGGCCTGCCAAATTTCTGTCCTTTGTGCCTGTGGCCCGAGAGAAGCTACAAAACCATTTGTGGTACCTCTCAGAGAGATTGGTCTCTTTGGCACTCTTCTCGGACAGAACGTCATCTGACAAGCAGACTATGAGAAGGGCTATGCTCAGGTACCATGGGGCTGCACATAACATGATACAGGAGATGCCAGCCTCACAGCAATTGGGGAGTAAAGCCCTCAAAGACTTTATTGGTTACGACTCTTGGAGCATGTTTGAACTCTTGGGTATTGACTCCAGTTTTGTCAAGCTCCCCGTTGCACAGTGGCCCACCGCAGACAGCTATCGTCATGGCAAGGAAGTTGTGGCCAAACTCCCAGTTGTCAATGACGCAGCAGAGCGGACACTTGGACTCGCCACAGATTTGAACACAAACAAGGCCCCCAAATCTGAGGCGCAGCTCCAGGCTCTATACAGGGTTGTGAAGGGCGTCAGGGAGAAGCTGCATGGACTGGCAACATCCACTGAGGTTGTGACTAAGAAGTCATTGGCCTCCATTGATTACAATTGGGACTAGGTTTTTTATTTTGTTATCAATGTTCAATGTCAGACCTTAAATTTGAGACAAAAAAGCTTAATCAATGACAAAAGTTAATTTAAAGTACATTTAATTTGACTATAGCTCTGATTAATGATTATCCTATGATTAAAAAGCAAATTTTTTTTTTTTTTCAAACAAATGCCTTAAATTTGAGATGAAAATGAGTTTTTGGGATAAAGGTTGTATTGAATTGTGTCACAGACATTGTTAAACTATCCAATCATCCTTGGCTTTCAATTCTGAATCTTTTGGTACCAGAATCAACTCTGGGGGTCACACACAGCCTGAGAAATCATCGATTTTAAGAATTTTTTGAGTCGTCTGTAACGGTTGCTATGGTAACGGGCTGTTTTACCGTAAGACGTCAATATTTTTGAAAAAACATTTCATGCTTTTGTTTCTGTTACCCAGCCACAACTTTTAGGTAAATTACAACCTTGTAGTATGAAAAATTGAGAATCACCCCTGATTTGGCCCAGCCTAGTGCTCCTGCCTTACACCTAGCTCGGCTTCACGCTGATGAAACCAAAGCTTTCAGAATCATTGGAATCTCCTGCGATGAAGCTAACTCCGAGGGCCTTTCACTCACTCACTGCAGGCAGGTTGGTGGTCTTTCTGTCTTCTACCGACTCCTCTCTGGCCTTGCTCCCCCAGCTCTCTCTGTGCTCTGTCCCCCAAATATTCCTACAGGTCGCACAAGATCTGCCAGCAACGTTCTTATGGTTAAACTGCCAAAATCTGGGCTCTCTGCTCACCTTCACTCTTTCATTCCCCTTTTCTCCCACCTCTGGAACAAACTCCCCCACTCCCTTCAATCCCACTCCTCCCTCCAGGTCTTTAAAACAGCTGTTCACCACCATCTCTTATCTTCCCCCATCCAAAACCTTGATCTTTTCTACCCCTGCTAATTCACCCCAGATACACTTTTTTGAAATTCCAACTTCTTTCTTGGAAGTCCTTGCAGTGTCCATATGTTTGATACCTTTCCCACCTTCCCCCAAGCCCTCTCCCTCACACAGTTCTCTCGATGTCCCTGCTCTCAAATGTTGTATTTGTGTCCTTCCCCCTCTCTCCCCATGTTGTCTACCGCTCCCCTTATTTTGTGTTTTATGTGTCGGTTTGACTTTTTGTGTGATTAATGTTAGCTCTTTCACGAGCCTCGATCTTGTATACAAAAAAAGAAAAAAAAGAAGAAAAAAAAAAAGAAGAGGTGTACTGGAGTTTAAAGGAAAAGGAGACAATCTTCTGCTGCAAAGCATATTATGAGCATGAGACATGGGGATGCACGGAAAGGTAGAACGTTTTATTAACGAACTTGGTCCTTGCAACGTGATCCGATACTGAAATGGAGGTGGCTACTTTGAGTCCTGGGGGGATTCAGTTCCACCTTCTGAAATCCGCACATGGAGATTACAACTATTGAATGGTTCCATTATTCGAATGGATTGGAGTTTGTCAGTTTGAAGAAAATTGACATCCACCGATTATAATTTCATTTTTGTAAAGGGGATGTTGGGAGTTGTGGTTTGATTTATCACACCTGCCTGAAAGTTTATGAAGTTGAGAATGTTCACCTAGAATGTGTGTGTGTGGTGTCCTTTATCCTCACTAATACTTTGTTTTGCAGTCGTAATTGTCGGTGGCATTGACATGATGTCACAGTCGCTGATGTTGGCAAAGAAACCTCACATCATTATCGGTGAGCAGTCACTTGACCTGGCTGTGGTACTGCACTCCACTCTATTGGACTGTGTATTACACTGTTGCTTTTATTTCTATTGATGCTTGCCATTAAGATTTGGTGTACCACAGTTATAGAAGGTTAAACCACAGTTTTGGTTGGTTAAAGAGATACTGTGATGGTTTGATGGCAGCAGCAATAGACCTTTGATTACGATGAATGTTTGTAGTAAGTGTTGTAATATTTATTTCCATTTTCCAGTCGTTTATAACATGTTTTTATTTAACCACAGGGGGGCTGGCTGGATAGCGTAAGCTCTAGGCCTAGAGGTATGCACCTTCAATTCTAAACTGTCTACCCCCAGTTTGAATCTTGGCCTAACTATAAACTGTCATCCTGGTGTTTTGCGGGCAATGCGATTTATCAATGGGTGTGCCGTCCCTCAGATGAACGTTAAACTGGGTGTCCCATTTGCGGGCATTGGTCGGTGGACATTAAAGACCCGCGGTGTCTTTTGCAAAGAGTAGGCGAGCTGTCGTCAGCACCATTATATCGCCTGCACCCCTAAAAAAAACCACAAAAAAAAACCTTTAGAGGCCATTTTTCCCCGCAAAGCGGGGGTTGGCCTTTTTCGGGGACCGTGGTTGTTGTTGTTTTTTGGTCCCCTTTTTGAAGCAATGTTTTACGGCCGGATGCCCTTCCCGCCGCCAACCCTTTTTGTCGCCTTTTACGACAAGCAGGGAATTACCAGTGAACTGGTACTCAATTAGCCGACCTCGGAAGGATGACAGGCTGAGTCAACCCCCCTGGCGTTAATTCAGTGATCGACCGGGATTCGAACCCAGGATCCTAGGATCCTAGGATCCTAAGCTGGCACCCTAGCCGCTAGCCCAACACCGCGGGTCTTTAATGTCCACCGACTAATGCCCGCAAATGGGACACCCAGTTTAACGTCCATCTGAGGGACGGCACACCCATTGATAAATCGCATTGCCTGCAAATCAACCAGGATGACAGTTTATAGTTAGGCCAAGATTCAAACTGGGGGTAGACAGTTTAGAATTGAAGGTGCATACCTCTAGGCCTGCACCCCTAGCCAGTTAAAAAATTCCTGCATTAACCTACAGGGGCACTGCATCAGTGGAACAGCTGAAACCACCCCTAACCCCCCCCCCCCCCCCAAATGATGCTACCCAAAGCTATCTGCTGCATATGAAAGAAAAATTGAACCACATATTGTTAGGATTCATATTGATGGTTGATTGGCAGTTTTTTTTTAACCACGCGAAGGGGAAGGCGGGGTTTAGCAATTGGCTCATGTCCGCGAACTTAGGTTTACGATCAAGGAACTACTAAATGTCAGTCAAATGTTATATTTTGAACACGAATCAGAAAATGAACCTGCAGTTTAGCAGGACCTTGGCTCTGAATTTGTCACGATCACACATGCGCAGAGAGGAGCAAGATTTATTTTTTTACTCTCCGCCTGTCTGGCAGTCAAACAAAATTGTGAAAATCATTCCAAACAGGAAACTTGCTGTTTTTAAAGATGCCATAAAGCAAACAAACAGGCACGAATAACTAATGTAACATGTTCGATAGGGTGGTGTAAAATATGCTGCATCAACGATGCTAAACTTTTGAAAAATAATTATACAACCTTTCCAATCCCTATTTTAGTTTGACTGAATTATATTCTTGAACATTGTAGAGCACAAATCGCATTTTTGGCACTTTCAAAACCCTTCCGTTTAGCAGTACTTGGACAAAATATTACAGCATTTTATGTAATCACGACCAAACAAATTTGCCGCTTGCAGACCCTGCCCTTGTTGTTTCTCAGAACAGCACGGGTTCTATGAACTCCTTCGTTAAAATCCTGAATTGATTCCTATCTTTGAGTTTGTCGATTAGTATATTTTGTGGTTTGTTGTCGTTTGTGCCGAAATATCGTTTAGGTGTCCTGTTCAGTCAAAGATACTTTATTGTGAGTGTCTTTCACACTTGGCATACATTGCAGGAAGAACTGATTAAAAGAAGGGATTTGGTTTGACACCTGCAGTCTGTGTTTATAAAATATAATGCGTACCTCCCAGCCACACCAGGGCGATTGGTGGACCACCTTGAGAACACTAAAGGATTCAACTTGCGAGCCATAAAGTACGTGGTTATGGATGAGGCCGATCGCATTCTCAACATGGACTTTGAGGTTGAGGTAAGAGCTGCTATATCTCTGTTTTTGCAACGGAAAGGCAGGATAACTAAATAGCCATTGATTTTAAAAACACTTATTTTCTGGTGGGCATGATTGGTAGCGCAATCCTTTAAAAAAAATTTTGTATTCAAAGTCGAGGCCCTTGAAGAGCTAGAATACTGAACGGATCAGGACGCAACATAACAAAAGGAAAAGTAGACAGAGGGGGGAAACACAAAGAGCAGGGCTGAAGGATAAAATAGAGGGAGACCTGGACAAATAAGGGAAGTGGGGAAGATGCAAGGGGTGGACAAGATCGAGGGAAGAATGAGATTGAAAAGAATGTGGAAGTTGGTTCCTGGTTCCACAGGTGGGATAAGGAGAGGAACGAATAAGTGGAGGTGAGCAGTAATTCTGGATTTTGGGAGTTTCACCAAAAGGGGGTTGATGTTGAGGTGTTATCAAGGTTGCAAGGGGTTGACAAAGCACGGAAAGAGCGAAGGGTACATGACCAGAAAGGAGGCGGTGGAAAACAGAGGCCACCAAATTGTCTGTGATAGGCCAATAAACTCAGCTTCATTGCGGGAGATTCCAATAATTTTGAAGACCTTGGTTTCCAACGGGTCAACCTGAGCAAGGTTTGAGGCAGGAGATCCAGTCCAAAGGGTAGAGCAGTACTCCAAGCTGCGGATGAAGGCTTTGTAGTTGGATCGGAGTTCAGGTGTGCCAAGGAGGGACTCTGTATGACGGAGGATGCCCAGTTGGCGGTTGGCTTTTGAGGCCAACTTAGATATGTGGTTTGCCCAAGAAAGATCATGGCTGATAGTGAGACCCAGGAGTTTGAGTGCCTGAACTTCCTCAATAGGATTGTTAATGAAGTATATAGGATGGTTTGCCAGACAGTCCTTTTGGAGAGAGTGTGAGGTGAGATTTGTCAGGATTTAAAGACATGTTCCAAGTGTTTTACCAACTTGTAATTGTATTAAGGTCTGAAGAGAGGGGAGAGGCACTCCTGCATGCTTACCTGAAGGATGAGGGATATCATGGCAGATGGTGGAGTCATAGGCAAAGAGATAAAGGGGATATTCTAGAATCAAGAGAGTCAGAGACAAAATGGACAGGGAATGTTGTGCTGAACATATGGACTCTTTGGAAATATCTTTCCTAACTTTTTCTCAAAACGAGGCATTTTGACTTCGTATTGTTTTCTCTTTTTCTCAGGTTGATAAGATACTGCGCGTCGTTCCAAAAGAGAGAAAAACCTATCTGTTTTCTGCAACAATGACCAAAAAGGTGAATTTGAGTTGTGTGCCCGATGTTGTTTCTCCATGCTTGCGGATATTTTTATTCTTATTTTTTAATAAATTACAGACCTGCCTACCTTTCTGAATTGTCTGTCATCTTTTTTTTCTTTTTCTTTTTTACTTGATGCCTCTTTCCAGCAGACTCACCTTTCCCACTCATTTTGTGGTTAGAGGCCATGATTAACGATAATTACAGGTTCAAGACAGCAAGTTGAGAGGTGCAGGGAGGTGTTTGCGGTTCAGAAACCAGATAGAGTATTGTACAGCATCAACATCTGTGCACCTCCCCTCATGTCCGTGGTGATGGTGGTTGGCTGGGTGGGTGGGAGGCGATGCGGGGGTGGGGTGATGGGGGCTCACAAACTTGGGATTACTGAAGGTCGATGGGATGTGAATACGTGCAACTCGGGAATACGTAAGGTTTACTGTACTCATCTAGCAGCTGAAACACCCTTCACATCATATCAATGGTGTTGTGATAAACAAATCTGCAGCTGTCTCGGTCAGTTCTGGAAGTTTTTATTTATTTTTTAATAAAAAATGTGTAAGAATAACTAAAACTATTTCTGTAAGAAAAATACAGAACTTGAAGGTGCGAAACATTTTCACTTTGTGAATACTGGAAAGGTGCCTGAAAAACTATCCATCATACCTGTGGTGCAGTGGTAAGCAAAACCACGCTTGGCTAGAGGTCCATTCTGCATGTTCATGAAGTGAATTGAAGTTGGGCCAAGTAGTCCTTCACATTAAGAAGATGCCTGCATGATGATTAGTAAACAGGGGAAGTTGCCTAAACTATAACATTTTATTATTAGTCCCCTACCGGTTTCATCAGAGGGGACTATAGGTCGTCTGTCTATCCGTCCCACATGTGGTTTTCTGCACTTTTTCCCCATATCCTTTAACATATTCAACTGAAACTTGGTACACGGCTTTATTATGATAAGTTAGAGAACAAGTTTGAGTTTTGGGGCGTTTCACCAATTTTTCACGGAGTTGTGCCATTTTTGGACTTTAAAAATATCACACGTTGTACATGGGTCAGTTTTCCAGACTTTTTTCCCCTTACCCTTTAACATATTAAATTGAAACTTGGTGCATGACTTTATGATAAGTTACAGAAACTGCAACATATTCTGTAGCTTTGCATACCTAAAACAATTTGTCCTACTGTATATGGCTCACAATTGCTGCGTGCTTGGAACAAGAACATTCAGTGGGACCAGTAGGGGACATGTATTGCATAGCAATTCTCCCTCTTGTTATTCTTGCTTTTTTCCAACAATGTCTCTTAGGCTCAAGGAGGTCATTATATACACGTCATATTAATTACAAATCTTTTGACGGTGTACAAAATCAACTCAATATATTTGGGATATGAACCAGGGACTGGATAATTAGTAAAAAAAAAAAAATGGCGAGAGGCTGTATGGAAAACATTGGATGAGATTATCTCAGAGTTAAAGGCCTAACAAGGGAGCTAGCAAGGGTTCATGTAGCCTGGAAGCAGCCATTGGGTGCATCACGGCTTGCACACGCAAGCATGGAAACGGCCGTATTTTACGATGATGATGATGATGATTGCCTTGTGGCTCTCTGTTGGTTCTAAGGTGCAAAAGTTACAAAGGGCAGCCCTGAAGGATCCTGTAAAGTGTGCTGTCTCTACCAAGTACCAGACCGTGGAGAAGTTGCTGCAGTACTACATATTTGTTCCTGCCAAGTTCAAGGTTTGAAATGGATCTTTAACTTGCTCAAACAAACTACTGCTGGTTAAGTTGTGTATATAGTCTCTGAATTTGCAAAGTATATATTTGAACTTTGATAATAGACTTGCAAATCTTGTGTTCGTAAAAGACACCACATATTGCATTTTTTTGAGCTAAAGTAAATCCTTTGTGTTGAACATACAATATCATTGTAACAGGATTAAAGTGCAAATGGCATTGTCGTAATAAGGTTTCAGGACTGTATTTATTTGGGAAAAAATCCTTATCTATGGTATTCAATGTTTCTGGCATTTCTGACACAACTATGGATTGGCTGTTTTCAGAGTACAAAGCAACATGTTTCAGACAGAGATAGCACACTGAATGGATCAGGATGTAATAGACAAAAACAGGATGCAGAACTCGCATGCATGGAGAAGGAAACTCCAAGGAGGAAAACGTGGAAAATTAGGAGGGATTTAGGTGGGGTTAACGAGGGTAGAAAAATTCATGGTTTTGGATTGGGGACGATCTGAGATGGCAGTGAGCATCTGTCTTGAAGACCTGGAGGGTAGTAGAATTAGGTTGAAAAAGATGTGGAAATCTATTCCACAGGTGGGAAAAAGAGGAACAATTGAGTGGAGGTGAGCAGTGATCCTGGATTTAGGTAGTTTCCCCAGAAGGGGGTTGATGGTGGACCGTGTGAGCCTTGTCGAAACCTGGGGGGGAGGGGATGGGGACAAAGTACGGAACGAGCAGAGTGTGCAAGACCAGAAAGGAGGCGGTAGAATATGGAGAGACTACCAAACTGGCTGCAATGGTAAGCCCATAGACGTAGCTTCAGCATGGGAGATTTCAATGATTTTAAGGCCTTGGTTTCCATGGCTTCATGGTGTTAGGCAAGGGAGCCAGCCCAGAAGGGAGAGCAGTATTCCATGAAGCTGTGAATGAAGGTCTTGTAGGTGGATAGGGGTTCAGCCGTGCAAAGGAAGGACTTTGTATGATGGAGGATACCCAGGTGGCAGCTGGCTTTGCAGGCTAACGTTGAAATGTGGTTTCCTCAAGGAAGATCCTGGTTGATGGAGAGACCCAAGAGTTTGAATGACTGAACCTACTCAAGATAATTGTTAAGAAAGTAGATGGGGGGGGGGGGGGGGGGTGGGGGGGGGGGGAGGATTATTATTCCTGATTATGATCGACTCAACCTGCTGATGCTTATTGACAGTGGATCATGCTATAATGTGTGAGGGAGCAATGTTATGCTAAAAGAAAACATCTGTTTGACCTTTGCATTGGGTTATGGACATTATGACATGTAGGCCTATGTGTGGCACTGAATGAATTGTGAGCTTTGACTTTGAAAGTGAGGAAGCTCAGACTGTGGAGCAGTCTGTCAGCTGATCATTCAAAGGTGGTATTCATAAGAATATTATTTATGAAAACACTTTATAACTTGTAAAACACAATAACAAGTAGTATAACCACACAGCGTTTACAAATCTATTCACAACATAGAACGGTACTCGGTAGAGCGCACACCTCCACCAAGCGGAACACTTTACGTTTTGTGTCCCACTGACAGGCCGGATCTGGACCTGAACCAAACTCTAATCGGCTTGTTCTTGTCGCCGAACCAACTTGTCCACCATGTTATGTCATAACCTATCCACAACATCGTTTTTGGTCCCATCTCTCAATGTTGAACAATCACTGAAAATAATAAGACATTTCTCGTATCCGGATTGGGATCTTTACCAAAATTGAATCAATTCGTCCTTGCAACATACCCAACTTGTCCGCCAAGTTTCATCTAAATCGGACCATAACGTTTGAGACAGGGGTGAAAACATAACCTCCATCCACCTTCGGCGGTGGAGGTAACAACAGTAGAAAGACAGAGGGGTACACACCAATGGCAGGGTTGAGGGACAAAATAGAAGGAGACCTGGAGAAATAAGGGACGTAGGGAAGAATGAGAGCGAGGGGAGGACATGTGGGGCTAAACAAGATGGATACAGCCGCGAACTCTCAATCACAGAATTTGAAAGAGTAACTGGAAACTTGGAAAGACGTCGACTTTGCCAGGATTAATGGAGGTAGATGACCTGAGATTAAGGTGACCAACTGTCCTGAAGCTCTGGAAGGGTGAATGTGATTTAAGAGACTGAGGAAGTTGGTTCCACAGGTGAGAGAATAAAAGAAGAATGAATAAATGGAGGTGAGCAGGGAGTCTGGATTTTGGGAGTTTCACTGGAAAGGGGTTACTGGCAGAACACCCGCACTCTGCAGAAACCTGCGGGTTGAGAGGGAGGGAGACCAGACACCAGAAAGGAGGCGGTATAATTCGTCCTTGTCACACACCCAACCTGTCCAAAGAGACAAACGATCACCGACCTGTCTGCGATGTGAAACTGATAGGGCCAGAGACTCAGCTTGTTATTCTTGGGAGTGCACCATGAATGGCTGAAAGCTTCTTTCTTTTTTATTTTTCGGCTTTTCCAAGCCGGTTTGTCCATTTTTTGCTGAAGGTTGTGCAATGCCACACGATGGGGTATCATGTTACAGTCCTGTGGCACCATAACAATCGATTGTCAGCACAAATGTGGTAATGTCACAGTTGTTCAAAAGGTTTGGTTGCACGATTGGCTTGTTGCACTTGAAGAGCTGCAATAGCCAAGGCATCACATCTGGAGTGAGGGTTTCCTTCAAAACCCCAAAAAACTTATGAAAATGACGTTTGTGGTTCAACTAGTCGTGTCGCTTAACTAACTGTTCATTCCAAAGGAATGAGAAAAATTCCATTCACCTGTCAACCGGTGCCAGATAAGCTCTGAACCCAGCCTAGTGGTTACCCAGCAATGGGGAAATTGAATTTACAACTAACCTGTGGTGTCAATCTACATTGGAGGACAGGTAGAATAATGGACATTGACTGAGGTATATTAACTGCCATGGGAAGTGAGGAGAAGCTGATGTTTCAGGCGATAACCCTTCGTCGTCGGAGAGCTCTTTTGAGCTTTCCAAGTTTATTGAAGCCGCATCCTTTGCACTGAGACCATGCGTGTCTTGTCGTGTCATGTCACGTGTCGTGTCAAATCGTGCAGTGCCGTCTGGCCTGGCATCGAGAAGTCGTTGAACTCGGTTCGGTGCATTGATGTATCATAATTTCACAAGAGTTAAAGTTGTAAAAACTAGCCTTCTGTGAAGCATGCGTTTGGGGGTGTTTGTGGTTCCCTACGTTTTTGAATGACAGTTACATTAAAGATAGGTTTCTCCTTCTTCCTATGTTTATCCTCCCCATTTTCCCTACATGTAAAAAAAATTATGTTACACATGGATTGTAGATTTGTGTTCCTTTTTTGCTGCACAGGATTGTTACCTCGTTTACATCATTAACGAGCTTGCTGGAAACTCGTTCATCGTCTTCTGCAGTACATGTAACAACACTCAGCGTACAGCGCTCTTGCTGAGAAACCTTGGCTATGCGGCAATCCCCCTGCACGGCCAGATGAGCCAGGTAACCCTTTCCCTTCTCCCCCACTTCCACACACTCCTCCCCCATTTATGACTACAACTGAGGAAGGCAAATCGTGCAGTATTTTTGAGGATTGGGCTGTCACTCTGTCGATAACCTAGGCCAATGGACCAACATCGATTGGTTAAATAGTAAATAGTGGACATTGATTGATTAAATACTGGATTATCATGCATGTACAAAAAGTAATTCGTGAAAGGGATTACTAAAAGTTGTTTGAAGATTTTATTGATTGGCAGGATGGCCTGGAGGTACGTGTGCATTTGCCCATAAGCTGTCTAGCTTGGGTTTGAATCTCAGCCCAGCTATTAACTCCCAGTGTTTCATAGGCAGGGTGATTCATCAATATGTGTGACGTCCCACGGATGAGTATGAAACGGGCGTCCCGCCTGCCGGCATTAGTTGGTAGACGTTAAATATCCCATAGTGTTCTTCATGAAGAGCAGCGAGCTATCGCTGGCACCCTGAACCAATTCCAAATTCCTGCTCTAACCTGAGTCAAACGTCAATCCGGGACACCCGATTCATGGAAGACTTGGCCCAAGCTTTACCCAACCAACCCCACAAGCACGTGGAAATAGTTGTGGCCATTAATGAAGAAGAATGATGGGTTGCAAATTTGTTCTACTTCATTATCGATGGTTCTTAAGGGGCATAAAGTGGAAATCCCAATGATTTATCCATCGGGATTACATCTCCCGATGTCCCTGCTCTCAAATGTTGTGTTTGTGTGCTTCCTCCCCTTCTCTCCCCATCTTGTCTGCCGCTCCCCTTTTTATATACTTTGTTTGCTTGTTTGTTTGATTTGTTTGTTTGATAAATGTTAGCTCTTTCACGAGCCTCGATTCTGTATACAAAAAAAAAAAAAAAAAAAAATCCACTAATTGGTGGAACTCTGGCCCATCTTTAACTGCTAGCACCATTCCCAGTGAGTGTAGGGAAAGCAGCTTTCATTTTGTTTCAGTTAATTGCAAATGGTAAACTGCTGGATTTCCAGTTTAATTTATTGGTAACGAGTGTTTTGTAAGGTACAGTTTTGGGGTTAGACCACAGAACTTTTTCAATAGTTTGAAGGAAAGGAGTTTTTTTTTTTGGAATATGATTTGAGCCTGATTGTTGAGGTTACCTTTAGTTCACATTATTTTATAATCTTTTGTGTAAAGCATTGTGGGCTTTTTTTTATGCCTCCGCCGATGAAGACGCCGAGACATTATGTTTTTGGGTTGACGTCCGTCCATGATAACTTGACAATGGCTGAAGGGATCTAAATCAAACTTAAAGTATGTACTGTGATGTAAAGATTAACTGTTTAGAATTTGAGGTCAGAGGTCATGTTAGGTAAAAATCCTGTTACCACAATAACTTGTGAACCGGCTATGGGATTTTGACCAAAGTTAGTACAAGTATGTATTATGATGCAAAGATTAACTGATTTCATTTTGGGGTCAAGAGGTCAAAGGTCAGAGGTCATGTTGGGTAAGAAATGTAATACTTGGGAACAACTGAAGGGATTTAAATCAAAGTTGGTACAAGTATGTGTAATGTTGGTGAAGGTATGTCAGTCGACATCATGACGTCGAAGAGTGCTGTTCTCCTTTTAGTATTTCTTTTTCTTGCATATATGTTTTTTAGAACAAACGATTGGGATCGCTGAATAAGTTTAAGGGAAAGATGCGTTCGGTCTTGCTGGCGACAGACGTGGCTAGTCGTGGACTGGACATTCCCCACGTGGACGTGGTTATCAACTTTGACATTCCCACCCACTCCAAGGTAGGTTTGTTCTTCTTATAATTGCACATGTATGTTTTGGAGTTTGTGTTGTTCTTGGAAGTAAAAAGTTGAGAACCATCTTCCCTGTTTGAGATGTACAACATTCGTAGCACAGTCCAATCTTATCTCGTGGTAAGAAGGAAGAACAACTTTAGATAATTGATGGTCACATGACCTTAGTAGCATCAGTTCTTCAAGTATAGTAATGTAATCTTGTCACATGTGCAAGACTATCCTCGTTGTACTCCTTGCATTTTGTTTGTGTAAGCTTCTCTCTGATTGAACACTGTTGAGATTCTCACAGTTGGAAGACGTCACTCTATGCTGATGTCCAGTTTTCTATATGTGCAACACATTAAGTCACCTGCAAGTAGTAAAGAGTTGCCATTTCTATTCAGCTTTGCATCGTGAGGTTGTGTAATCTCCTGGAATGTTCCTATTTAATCCATCCAAGTTTTTTCTGCACTTTCTCGTGGGAGAATTGGATGTTCTAGAAACTGTGTGAGGATATTGTCGTCTTCCTAGCAGCTCCCATTCGTTGAAGGATGTTGAAGAAACTCAGGCACTTATAATTTGTAGAGCATTTTAAAGAAAAACTCAATTGGTGAGGATACTGGATCTTTAGGATTTCAAATTCGGCCAATCACCGTTCGGCTCACGTGTAAGCCCAGCACGACGGGGCTGGTGAGAGTACCGACTTTTTTTCCCCTCCTCAAGTGGACACCTCTTAACTACAGCCATTTATTTCATTTCTTTACTGAGGAATAATCTGCAGACTTTTATATCCACATTATCAAATCCATTTGAACCGAGCTCAGCAGGACGAGACACCGGCGGTCGGCATTCGACGCATACATGCACACAGCATGTGAGCCCTGTTCAGTATGAAATCTATAATATTGTCATCAAATGTTCTTTGTACATTTAAATTCTGCATTGTGATGATGGCTGTACTTTGAACCCGAGATCCCTTCTCCATTCCTGGTGCAACTTGGATCAAACGCCCAAAACCATTCAACTTGTCTCATCCCACACCCTTTCAAGCATGTGGAGTTTCTTCCATGTGTGTTACGTCTCATGCTGTCATCCCCCCCCCCCCCCCCTTCCTCTGCTTTCCAGGATTACATACACAGGGTGGGTCGGACTGCGAGGGCGGGTCGTGCTGGGAAATCTGTCACATTTGTCACACAGTGAGTTTAATCCTCACCACCTGTATATATTTATTAAAATCATTTTCGATGACATTTCATCCTTCTTGCATGAACTTCGCAAATCATCCATATTTACCTCCGCCACCAAAGGTGGATGGAGGTTATGTTTTCAACCCTATCTGTCTGTCTGTCGGTCTGTTTGTTTGTTTATCTGTCCGTTTGTGAACAAGATTTGGCAGAGATGTAGTGTATGTGACAAGGACGAAATTATTACATTTTGGTGAAGATCCGGATTCGGATACGGCTACTAGAATTTTAAAGTGATTCTTCACCATTGGGAGATTGGGCCAAAAACTATACATAGCTGGATATCTTAAAAAGTTAGTTATGGACGGATTTGGTCGAAACTTGTTGGACAGGTTGTGTGTGTGACGAGGAAGAATCTATTCGATTTTGGTGAAGATCCGGATCGAGCTAGTAGAATTTTTAAAGTGATTCTTCACCATTGAGTGATATGGCCAAAAACGAGGGGTAAATCAGGGTATGAAAGACTGGACCTACGGTGATTCCTGTGATTGATTTTGATTAAATGTGATTCTGTATTGTGATTTTCTGGTCTACTCTGAGATACAAAACGTAAACTGTTCACCAGGTGGAGGTATGCTCTCTACTGAGTGCTGTTCTAGTTTTAAAATTGCGATTGTGAATAGAATATTCAAACGATCACATTTTGTAACTTTAAGTTCTGGTTAAAAAGCCTTTTCGAGGAGGAAAGTCATTGTTTGAGACTCAGATTTTTTTGCTCGACCTCTTGTTTCGTTGCAAATGTGGTTTGGTGTTCCCATCCAAGCACTTGCTTCGTTATGCTCTGTCCAGAGTTCAAATCCTGTATAACTGTTCATTGTGCATTAATGCACTTTTCATTTGTGTAATGGATCACTCAACATGGTCTCCTAAAGTTCGTCCTACCCGAGGCATATATCATGTTGTAAACACTTGTGATGAAATTTGCATGGAATGGATTGGTCATTTAAATATCATACGCTTTGAACCGACTAATCGGTGGTTTTTTGTTAGTTTAACTTGAACTCGGATTGAATTGAAGGTTTTTATTTTTCAACTTTCGTTGTCGCACTCGGTGTCACATTGTACTCAACCGTCTGTATCATGGGATCGGATATGTGATAACATTTGTGACATCACCCTTGCTAGGTATGACGTGGAGTTGTTCCAACGAATTGAGCAGTTGATCGGTAAGAAATTACCGGAGTTTCCAACTCAAGAGGACGAGGTGATGATGTTGGCCGAACGCGTTTCTGAAGCTCAGCAATTTGCAATCACGGTATGTCCATTGATTGGTTCCATCTGGTGACTGTGCAATGATCCACTACTCAACACGAGGTCTATATTATACCTGACAACTACTGTGAGGATCGTTATTAATTGGCCTTGTCATTTGTTGGGGATAATGAGCCAGATTAGAGCCAAATAAAATGGTGGGGTGATGGGGGTGTTTGTGGGTTTATATACGTATGTATGTTTCTTTGGTTGTTTGCTTGTTTTGTTACCTCCACCCCCGAAGGTGGATGGAGGTTATGTTTTCACCCCTGTCTGTTTGTTTGTTTCTCTGTCTGTCTGTTTGTGAACAAGATATCTCAAATAGTTGTGGATCAATGCCGATGAAATTTGGCAGATACTTAGGTGGTGTATGTGGCACAGACGAAATGATTAGATTTTGGTGAAGATCCGGATTCGGATCCGGCTAGTATAATTTTTTAAGTGTTTCTTCACTATTCAGTGATGGGGACTAAAAACGATATCTCAAAAAGTTATGGATGGATTTGGACGAAACTTGGTGGACAGGTTGGGTGTCTGGCAATGACTAATCGATTCAATTTTCGTGAAGATATGAATATGGATTCGGATACGAGATTTAAAAAAACTTTTTTAGTGATTCTTCACCATTGAGTGATGGGGCCAAAACCAATATATAGCATGATATCTCAAAAAGCTATGGACGAGTTATGACTAAACTTGGTGGATGAGTTGGGTAGGTGACAAGAACAAGCCGATTAGATTTTGGTTCAGGTACGAATCCAGATCCGGCCCATCAGTGGGATGCAAAACATAAACAGCTCAGCCAGGCGGAGGTATGTGCTCCACCGAGTGCCGTTCTCGTTTTTGTTCATTTTTAAATAAAAAGGCACATCCAACCCAAAAAGTATCTACATCTACTCTGCTAATGTAGTGATAAACTAGATGGTATTCATAGAATACTTACCCCGCACAGACGACTTCGTGCAAACGAACTGTTTTTTAAGGTTTTATTTTTTTTTCTTTGATCCAACATGGCTGCCAGACCACATTACCGATGACGTCATAAATTTACATTCTCCAATAAAATTCTTGCGTACATCACGATCAATAAATTTCAAACGGATCTGACTAAGCGTTGTACTTGTCGAATTATAATGTCATAATGGAAACACCAATGACGTCATCATTAACAACACTTGTTGCCCATGTGGAGTTCTTTACAATGAGCCACATTTCAATTTTTCCCATGCAGCAGTTTCGGAGATCGAGGTCCAAAGTTTTTCGGTTACATCAGTAGACGCATACAATGGTGAACATTACACGTCAATCAGACCAACGGATGCTGAGAAAATTACTTTTATAAATGCAGACGTACACGTGTGCAACCGATCGCTTAGCTCCGCCTTTCACTTTGCGATCGCAGGGTAACAAGCAAGAGTAGATTATGTCTTAGGCAATGTTTCACCCGCTTCTGCCTGGTGTTGACTTAACGGTTTATGTGACTGGCTTGAGATCTTAGGGTCTTGAGTTTGAGCCCCTGTCGTGCCATTGAAATAACTCCAGGTGGGTTGAATCAGCTTGTCGTCCTTCCGAGGTCGGCAAAATGAATACCAGCTTGCTGGTAAAGGGGGCATTGCATCAGCAGCACAGCTGCGCGCCCAGAAAATGATGCAGCCAAGCAGCTACAGGCTGCATACAAACCGCCACCACTCGCATCCCAGTGAGTTTCCTCAGGGCAATAGACACGTAGCCGCGGCATGTGTCCGCTTTTATTCCCGAGGCGACAATTTTTTCCGCTCACATTCAGGTTCAAGATGTCAATTGAGGAGTGTTTTTCTTTTGCCTAACGGAACCTTCAGCAACAAACACCAATTGCATCATCAATGGTCTGCTCTGCTCTTTTTATTATTTACTATGTGTGAGTATGTCCACAGTCTCCCCAGTTAGACCACCCTCTCGGCTCTTGACGTGCCATGCCTCCATTATCGATGTTGTTTGTTGGATGCTCTGTCTTGTACATGGGTACCAGGTCCAAACAATGAAAACACTTCTGAGGAAGCTCGCTGCGAACCGGGTGAAATGTCACCTTATATCTGCTCTTGTTTGTTTATTATTCGATTCGGGGAAAAGATTAGCAGGGTAGATCTAGTTACCTTTTTGGTTGGATGTGCCTTTTTCTTATAAAAGTAAATGAGTATAATCCCAACAGCCCCTATCTTCATACGAAAATATGCAATTTGGTGCCTCTGTCTGTCTGACTTAGTGTTACGGGGTCCCCCCCCCGCCTTACCCCTGGTCTCGGTGGACCTCCGGACCCCGAGAGGGTCCCCGGCAGAAAGATGTTTTTATCCCTCACTGGAACCAGCAAATGAAACAGTCGAGTCAAATGATGCAACCACACCCGGTTATAAGCCAACCATAATATATTATAAATCCCACACAAAGAGCCATACCGCAATGGGGCAAGCCATACAGCAATGGGGCAATCACACACAAAGAGCCATACAGCAATGGGGCAATCACCCCTACCTTCAAATCCTACGATAATATCATTATCAAGCCCCTCAACCCCACACTCACGGCACCTCCCCCAATGTCTCTGCTCCACTCCAAGGCGAAGTCCCAATGTCTCTGTGCGCTCCCGCGATCGGAGAGTCAAGGCCCGATGGTCAATTGAGGCGTCGACGAGCGAGACGACCCCGAGGTCACGTGCTCAGCCCCCAGCAGCACAGCGGTGGAGAGGAACCTCACAAAGATTCGAATTGAGGCGTCGACGAGCGAGACGACCCCGAGGTCACGTGCTCAGCCCCCAGCAGCACAGCGGTGGAGAGGAAGCTCACAAAGATTCGAATTGAGGCGTCGACGAGCGAGACGACCCCGAGGTCACGTGCTCAGCCCCCAGCAACACAGCGGTGGAGAGGAACCTCACAAAGATTCGCTCCGACGTACACGTTGCGGTTCAACCCGCGAGCCTCCGTAGAATTCGCACGTGCCCCTCTCTGGCACGGCCGTTCCCGGCAATCCACCAGGGAATAATGCCCAGCCGACACGACGAAAGCCTGTTCCCTGCAGGGTGCTCGCATGGCCAGAATGGCGGGCAGCTTTCGCTCCAACCCGGGTTCTCAAGGTCTGGATCCTCCGGAACCTCGCTGAGAATACCCGGCGACACAGGCTCCCCGCACTACGGCGATATTTCTTATCGACCGAACTTACTTTTAAGGACGCAAGGTTCCCTCGCACTGTATGTCGAACGCTCGGCCCAGAGCCTCCTCCACCACCACGTCTCTTTCCGATCTCCTCCCACCTCCCTTTTCTTTGCTCCACCTCTTCCGGTCTCGATCCGGATTTCCTTTAAACAACAACAATCCCAATACTTGGACCCACAATAATAATAACAACACTAGGAATGAGTGCCGAACCCGTAACACTTCCCCCCTTCAGGAAAGAAAGTTTGACCCCAGCGAAAACGTTCTTTGCAGGCCAACTTTTGTAAACAAACCACCCAAGCCCATTGATAGCACTTTTTCCCGGGAGGCCGAGCTGAGTATTCCTTACATGGACGCCTTTAGGAACGTGGAGTTCACGGTTAGTCCATGCAGGAACGTTTACTACATGGACGCCTTTAGGAACGTGGCGTTCACGGTTAATCTGTGTTGGAAAGTTCACTACCTGGACGCCTTTATAAATGTGGCGTTCACAGATAATCCATGTAGGAATGTTGGCTCAGCTGCTCCGCAGCATTCAGTGCTTCAACTCTTTCTAACTTCCCTAATATTCACGGTTGGACCACTTGTCACTGTAGTCCCGTGAATAACGGTCTCCTTCTCGGTCGCTACCCCGATAGTCATTCCTTCGGGAGCTGCCGTAACTCCGGGAGCCTCCATAGCAATATCGGCTGCGGCCACCACCAAAACTACCACCAAGTTGTCCTCTTCTGTGGCCTCTTCGACGCCTACGAAATGCCCTCCCTACTGTTATGGTCCAACCCTCCAACTCCTTGTTATTCAGATCCTTTTCTGCATTTCTGGCGTCCATTGAGTTTTCAAACGTGACAAAGCCAAACCCTCTGGACTTCTGTCTCTCCCTGACTTTTATCAGCAGCACTTCCAAAATCGGTCCATATTGGCTGAAGGTAGACTCCAGAACAGTCCACCTACAAAGAGCTTGCCAACTTTGCCTCCATCCCTGACTGGTGTGGTGTTATTTCCCATATCGGACTTTTTCACAACCATCAGGTTACTAGAAACTTGACCCCTGGCCAAATCATTCCCAACCACAACTGATACTCCCTCGACAGGAAGAGTGGCTTGCAACCCCACAGTGACCGGTCCTGACACCAAATCAGACTCTAGATTGATGACATGAAGGGGAGCGCTAACCCAGCCACCGATCCCCTGCAACCGAACACTATCACCAGTTGCTGTACCCTCCGACAATGGCAAAATGCCTTCAAGCATTAAGGATTGATGTGCTCCTGTGTCCCTCAATACCCTAACAGGTCTTGTGTTAGTCGAGTCTCCCTCCAGTGAGACAAACCCCTCATAAATAAATGGTTAGTAACTCTTCTGCGGGTGATTACTCACGTTTGCCATCGCATTCGGAGTGGTACTAGTCGGACTCCGCTCCCGATTTTCCTTTCCCAAAGCATGACAGTGGGACATCAAGTGTCCCGATTTATGGCAAAAAGCGCAAGTAGGCCCGGAGGAGAACCTCGTGGTCTGCCTCGAGGCCCACGGAGGATACGACTGCCTTGAAACCGTTGACTTCCGACCTCCAGAAGTCGTGATATGAGAGTGGTCCTCCTCTCGAGGCCGTCCCCATGAATTTTCGTTCTCCGCCCCTGCTGTACCATAGCTCCCCTGGCTAAGTCTAGGCGAGAAGTTAGGGTTGTGGAACCCCATCCTGTGGGTTAAGGCATAGTCATCTGCCATGGTTGCTGCCTCATACAACTTTGGTACTTTCCTTTCCTCCAGGTGTATTTTAATGTCCTCGTGGACACACTGTTGGAATTCCTCCACCAGGATCAATTGCCGCAATAGTTCGAAGTTTTTCCCAACTCCTTTCGAATCGCACCACCTATCAAACATGGTTTCTTTCAATCTGGCAAACTCCACGTGGGTCTCACTCTCCCTCCTCCTGGCATTCCGGAATTTCTGCCGGTAAGCTTCCGGGACCAATTCATAGGCTTTGAGAAGGTGTTTCTTCAATACCTCATAATCTGCACACTGGTCAATCGGTAAAGCCGAATAAATCTCTTGAGCTTTACCCACCAGAACACTTTGCACTAGTATGGACCAGTACTCCTCAGGCCAGTTTAACTGTCGAGCCACTTTTTTTTTCTTTTTTTTTGTATACTGAATCGAGGCTCGTGAAAGAGCTAACATTTATTTCACAAACAAATCAACCAGACAAACAAAATATACAAAAACTTTCTCAAAGTGTGGAAAAAACTTGGCTACCTCCTCATTGAAGGGTGGGACCAGCCTCACATGTCTGCCAACATCCCAGGTGTTCTGACTAGGTGTCGAACCAGTCAGCAGGGATGGTACCTCTCCCCGTTCTCTTATTAACTCCAGCTCCTTGACTTTAATTTCCTGCTGACGCGCCAATTCACGGTCCTTTAACTCCCTTTCGGCTCTTCTCTCCTCTGCTTCGAGGTCTCTTTCCACTCTCCTTTCCTCTGTTTTTTTGTCTTCTAACCTTTCCTGAAGCTCTCTTTCCACTCTCCTTTCCTCTGTTTTTTTGTCTTCTAACCTCTCCTGGAGTTCTCTTTCCAGTACTTTTAACCTTTCCTGGAGTTCTCTTTCCACTCTCCTTTCTTCTGCTTGTTTCTCTTCTAACCTTTCCTGGAGTTCTCGCTCCTGTGCTTTTTCCCTTTCCTGGCTCCGTAATTGCATCTCCAGTTTCCGGAGCTCCACATTTTCTTGTTCTTCTGGTAACCAATCCCAGACTACCTCTTCCCATGCTTTTAATCCCACCATAGATTGTATCACCACTGTCTGCAACTCTGCCTTCCTCATATTAGTTCGGACCTCCAAGCTAAAATGTTTGGCCAATTTCCAGAGGTCCGATTTTACAAACGCTCTGAACTGTGCTTCACTCGGGGTCACCGTAAACTTCTCTGCATCAAATGCCATAGTGACTACTGGTAACACCTGTTAACCTTCACACAATAAATTTCTAACAAACAAAAACAAAAGTATATATATTTTTTTGTTGTTGTTGTTGTTGTTGTTTGTTTTTGGGAAAAATTTGGGAATGTTGGAAAAAGTTCCAAACTTGGGAATTCTTTCCCGGACTAAATTTAGGAATTTTTTTAGATCCCGGACGCAGACCCAATTGCGAGTCCACGAATATCAATTTGGACCAGCCCCCAATTTCTGTTACGGGGCAATCCACCAGGGAATAATGCCCAGCCGACACGACGAAAGCCTGTTCCCTGCAGGGTGCTCGCGTGGCCAGAATGGCGGGCGGCTTTCGCTCCAACCCGGGTTCTCAAGGTCTGGATCCTCCGGAACCTCGCTGAGAATACCCGGCGACACAGGCTCCCCGCACTCTGGCGATATTTCTTATCGACCGAACTTCCTTTTAAGGACGCAAGGTTCCCTCGCACTGTATGTCGAACGCTCGGCCCGGAGCCTCCACCACCACGTCTCTTTCTGATCTCCTCCCACCTCCCTTTTCTTCGCTCCACCTCTTCCGGTCTCGATCCGGATTTCCTTTAAACAACAACAATCCCAATACTTGGACCCACAATAATAATAACAACACTAGGAATGAGTGCCGAACCCGTAACACTTAGATGCATTCGGTCGTTATTTGTCCGATCTCAACCAAACATGACAGGAAGATAAAGGGTCAATTAATGGAGGTTTTAGTGACTTCATATCCACCCTCCCCAGGGGAGTTTTCCGTATTGGGTGTAATCCGTGTTGAGGTGTATATCTGTGTTAAGATAGCTAATCATGGCATTTTTACAAGGGCGCTTCGAATAACAAAAGTAATACGAACACTAATGACAATAGCATAATGGTAATGTTATTACAAAACAGTATTGATACAATTAATATCCTCCCTCCACAAGGGTTTTTTCCTCCTTGAACAGACTTTGTGTTAACGTGGTATACATAGCTTGTTGTGGGGCAGGCCTACCAGCAGTAAAAATATAAACCACAAACATGTATGATTACCTTTTGAACCAGTCGCTACTGCTGTTTAACATGAAACGGAAAGGGAGTAAACCCAGGGTGTGTACAGTTACCAAGCAGCTAGTGCTACTATATCAAATACAGTACTGTATATATACTCACACACACACACACACACACACACACACACACACACACACACACACACACACATATGTATATATATGTGTATATATATATATGTATATGTATGTATATATATATTGTTATGTCTGGGGGGTAAAGGAATATCTAGACCCAGGTAGATCTGTATAGGTAGGTATTCGACTGTCGCGATAGGGAATCTACCCTGTAATAAGTTCTGTGTTTTTAGGCGGTTTGTCGGGATAAGAGTATACCTGTGAACATACCAGGATGTTCGTGTGTTAAATAGAGTAGGGACTAAGATAACCCCCTGTGTGTCAGACCTGGTAGCCAAACCTTTGTCCCTTATGGCAATGCATACTCATATAAACACTTAGATAGGCCCTTTAGTGCACACATTAATTGGTTCCCTTCCCTTACAATGACTTTGGAACAAGACAGGCAGGAAGCCAGATCGGGGCACTGCCGGATGGCCGCCGCCGGCCACACCTCCGGCAGGCCTAGCAACATCGCGTGACACGAGCTATAACCACGCTACACTTGCTACAGGGAACGTGTGATTGGTTGGGGCGGAAGGCGCGAACCTCCAGCCAGTCAGGGCGGGAGGCGCGAAGACACAACGGAGAAAGAGGTTGTTCATTGGAGGGAAGGCGCTGGAAGGTTCGGTGAACGGCGGGAAGCTACGAGGCGCTGATTGGGGGGCGTGCCAAGACCGACGTCACAGGCCAGGTTATAAAAGGGGGCGCTGGACGACTTTCTCTCTCTCCTGGCTTCTTCGCTCTCCTGGCTTCCTCGCGTTCGTGGTTTCCTCGCGCACTTGGCTTCCTCTCTAGGCGCTGTTCTCCCTGTCTCGGCTCTCTCTCTCTTCGCGGTGGACCTCGTATGGGGATCGCTGGCCCTGCGTGGATGCGTGGTGCTTTTGGGTGCTTTTGGTTCTGCTTCTGGAGCTTGGAGTGGTGCTGGGGCCTCGTGTGCGATCGCTTAGGAGCTTAGAGCCGGACGGGGCTGCGTCGAACGACAGACAGATAAGGCCGCACACACAGAACATTTAACAAGTACACGACGAGACATTTCTTTTCGTAATTCATTTGCCCCTGTCTCGTTTCTGAAGTGAGGTGTGTAGGATCCCAATTTAGGCTCATTATTTATTCATCGTCGCGTTTCATTGTTTCGGGTTCCGTTGAATAAACCTGTTCTTTTTGTACATTCTAATTCGGTTTTCGCTTGAGTTAATTCCCCTGCAGGATCGGAGCTGCCGTCAGTTCGCTCAAGGTAAGCGCTTTTGCCGCATCTTCCTCTTCCCTTCTTCCTCCCGTGGGTTTATAGCAAAGTCCGTGTTTGATCGTCGCCTCCAGTAAATCCGTTTGGTCCATCCGCGCGCGGTCCCTGGTGTTAACCTGGAAGGGATCGCGTGACTATATATATATGCAGACTTGGCATTTAATATGGAATAATTTTTTTTCTTGACTTGGGTTTACTTTCCTAACTCAGTATATCAATCTGGTGAGTTTCTTTTACACTTTGGTGATTTATTTGTTAAAAGAACCTTGTCACTGATTGTCTGTCGCAGCAAGAAGTCAACAACAGGATTATATCACAGGTGGCTGTGGCAAAATGTACGGACAGGTGCATTTGATGATTGGCTTCACAGTCGGGTATACAAGGGTTGTTGCGTTCTGTATTAGTGGAAAATAACTGCTGCACGTCTCCATAAGTTATTGCCGCTTCCTCTGGAGATGGTCCGTCAACTCGACAATGCTGTTTGTCATGGAGTGGTGGCTTTACGAAATTACGGCATGAAACAGCGTGCTATTGCTCGGCAGTATGGCATCGCTCAAGGTCAGGTGTCAAAGATCCTGAAACGAAATGCTCAGAGGGGTGTCCCTACTCCAATCCCGAGGCCAGGACGTCCTCGCAGAACCACAAGGACTGTTGATCGCCAGCTGCACCGGTTAGTCCGCAATGGCCGTACCAAGTCATCTAATCGGCTTAGGGCTGAGTGGCAGCAACTGACAAATGTGCCTGTATCCAGAAAGCTAGTTAACCAACGACTGGTTCAAGCAGGCTATCGTGCAAGGCGTCCCCTGAGAAAGCCACGCCTGACCAGACAACACTGCCAGCGCCGATTGCAGTGGGCCAGAGAGCACCGTCAATGGCAGCCAGGACACTGGAATCACGTGATTTTCAGTGACGAGTCTAGATTTCTGGTCTATCGTCAAGATGGCCGCGTCCGAGTGCGCAGACAAGTGCATGAAGCCTACAACAAAGATTGTATAGTGCCAAGAGTCCAAGCTGAAGGTGGTGGGGTGACCGTTTAGGCTGCTTTTCATGCAGGGGGCAAAACTGACCTGGTTGTTCTGAATGGAAACCTGAACCAGTTCAAGTACAGGGCCATTCTGGAAGAAACATTGCTTCCATTTGCTCGTGCAGCCTTTTGAGGAAACTTTGTCTTCCAAGATGACAATTCATGGCCTCATCGTGCTCGCATGATCCAACACTTTCTTGCTGACCGTGGTGTAGAGCATATGGAGTGGCCTGCCATGTCCCCGGATATGAATCCGATAGAGAACTTGTGGGCAGTATTAACGCGTCAAATCGACCACATGGACCAGCAGCCGACCTCTGTGCGTGAATTGCAGCAGGCTATTGTCACTGCATGGCAAGCGATTCCTGTCCAAACCTTGGCAAATCTCGTGAACAGCATGCCTCAACGTGTACGTGCTCTCCTGAATGCTCGTGGGGGTTACACGAAGTACTGAACTGTAATTTTACTGTCCGTAATCCCAGTCGTAATTTAACTTTTGTTTTTGTTTTAAAAAAATTGGCTAATGTGCAAAATAAAGAGATACTTCTGGAAAACGTACAGAAGTTTAACACAGTACTGTCCATGAATTGAGTTCGATATCAGTTTACATCACTTTCAAGGATCAATTTATTTGTTTCGAAATGTCAAATGTGGTTTTTGTTTCTTTTAAAGGTCACATTAACAAAATCTAGAATAATTTCAACATAATTCCATTGAACTTTTGGTTCTAAGACATCTTGAAAAGTAAGTTCACCCCCACAAAAAAAATATTCCATATTAAATGCCAAGTCTGTATATATATATATATACAGCAAAACGGCTCTCTCAGGGTCAAACTCGGTATCGTTTTGAGCGCACGGTTCAGACCTTCAAGAAAAAGTTTATTTTGTAAAAATCGAGCCACGCGTTCAAAAGATATGACTGGTTTTGTTCGCCGGCACGTCGGTGCTCGAATCGGCTCGCGGTAAAATCCAACACGTCCTTTGTCGGGTCCGTCTGAACCAACCACGGGGCCTAGAAGGCTGGGACTGGTCTCAAAAGTTAGGTCTGGATCATATCTCGAAACGCTGGAAGCTGCACCTCTCTGTGATAATCTTGTGGACCATGACAAGAGATCGTGCGACACGTGGTTATCTTGTCATTGCAAGTACAGTATCTCTGCCGTCAACTTGTTCAGAGTGCCGGCGATAGCTCGCCTTCTCTTTGTGGAAAACACGGTGAGATCCTTAACATCCAACAACTAATGGGACGCAAACGGGGCGCCCAGTTTAGCGGTACACACATTGATGAATCACCCTGCCTGTGATTCACCCATGACAGGTTATAGCTGGGTCGGGATTCAAACCCAGGCTGGACAGTTTAGACTTTAGAGTCAAGTGTGCGTACCTCCAGTCCAGGCCATCCTGCCAGCTTGTATGCTGGCATACAGGTGAAATATAAAGCGCGAGATATTTTTATATATACTGTATATTTAAAAAAAAATTGGTGTGGTTTTTGGCGGGCTGGAACGGATTAATAGCATTTCAATGCATTTCAATGGGGAAATTTGATTTGAGATACGAGCAATTTGAGTTACGAGCTCGGTCACGGAACGGATTAAACTCGTAAGTCAAGGTTCCACTGTATATGTATATATATATATGTATATATATATATATATATATTGTTGCGGAGATGAGGACTGTATATTTTTTGATTGTGTGCTGTACTATTATTATTATTGTTTATTCTGCGCCCCCCTACCTCCGGAGCTGTGTAAAGGTGAAAAGGGCATCCCATAATTAGTCCACAAGCATACACATCAGCCAAGTAATAGAATACCCCTGTTGATAGTTATCTCTTATTCTGTGTTTTAGGGTAAGGCTGTGTCTCCCATTAATTGAAGTACTCCATTGCACCAGTGAAAGAGAATAGATCCCCTTTCATTCCCATCCCCAAAATCCCCATTTCCTTCACATCCCCTTTCGTCATTGCCGAGCCTCGATTGCCCATATTACATCCCCTCTCGTGATTGCCGAGCCTCGATTCCCCATTTCCCTCCCCTCCAATAACCGCCATTGACCACGAGGCAGGGTCGGAGAAGAAAGGCGTGTCTCCACCTCGTCATAGAGGGGAAGAGGGGCGTGCCCGCCCGTCGTCATCAAGGTCGGAGCCAGAGGGTCGCGCGACCAACCAGGGCCGAGGTGAGCACCCCAATGGGCGTGTCCAAAAGGCCGGCGGCTTAATCGCTGGAGGCGCTATAAAAGCCAGGCACGCAAGAAGCGAGTGAGTCGGTTGCCAGTAGAGGGTCCGTGAGGAGTTGGTCCCCAAGAGAGAGAGTCGTGAAGGGTCGGTTGCCAGAGAGAGTTGGTCACAAAGAGTTGGTCACAAAGAGTTGGTCGTCAAGAGAGAGTCGTGAAGAGTCAGTCAGTGGAGTCGGTGGTCAGTTGGTTGCGGTGAGGAGTCGGTGGTGGCGGTCAGTGGTTGCGTTGGTTGCGGTGAAGAGTCGAGGAGGGAGGAGATCAGAAGACAGGAAGGCCTTGAGTTGGACTAAGCAAGAGAGGAAGTTGTTGGACTGGGTGGGACTAAGGAAGGAGAGAGAACCCGTCACACCAACCCCCCAAGCTCCGCATTGGCTCCACCAAGCGTTCACCTCCACCAAGGCTCCACCAAGCTCCGCGTTGGCTCCACCAAGCGTTCACCTCCACCAAGGCTCCACCAAGCTCCACGTTGGCTCCACCAAGCGTTCACCTCCACCAAAGCTCCACCAAGCTCCGCGTTGGCTCCACCAAGCGTTCACCTCCAGCCATCCACCTCCTGCCATTCCTGTCATTCCCCGCGTGAGTCTGTCTTTTGTTTGTTCTGTCCCTGGGTATTTAATTAAGTCTGTAGGTAAGCTAATATTTGCACTGTGTCACCTGCGTCTTATGTGTTGTAAATAAACTTGATTGCTCCTTTTTGCTTATGTGTGTAAATAGTAAATAAATTCAGTAGCATTTCCAACCTTTTTGTCTTCTTTTTCTTCTTCACATCCGTGTCGCCTTTGTCTCTTCCCTATTGACTAGCTGCGGTGCGACCCGGCCAACGTTTGGGTGGAATAGGGTGAGTCGGGGATCCTGTTAGGTCGCGGTAATACACCACCGCTCGGTCATCATAACATCTAAACCGCGATCAGTAACTATATATATATATATATATATATATATATATATATATATATATAAATATATATATATATATATATATATATATATATATATATGTATATGTATATATATATATATTGTTGCGGATCTCGGGTTCGCCGCTCTCCTTACCGAGGGGGGGGGGGGGGGGGGGGGGTGGGTTAATTCCCTCGTCCATTAAGCTGGCCGGCCGAGTCCTGGAGCTATGACGTCACTTCCGGTCAGCGCTGAATAATAGTAAATCCGTTTGGTCCATCCGTGGTCCCTGGTGTTAACCTGGAAGGGATCGCGTGACAATATATATATATATATATATATATCGATATATATCTATATATATATTGTTGCGGATCTCGGGTTCGCCGCTCTCCTTACCGAGGGGGGGGGGGGGGTGGGTGGGTTAATTCCCTCGTCTATTAAGCTGGGCGTCCGAGTCCTGGAGCTATGACGTCACTTCCGGTCAGCGCTGAATAGGGTGGTAGGCCAATTGCTCCTATTACCTAATTACCAGCGCCTTCCGGTAAGCGAGGAAATGAGCCCCGCCCGAGCCGCGGCTGTAATGGACACGCCGAGCGAAGCGAGCCACGACTCAGGCCGTTAACAAAGACTAGACCCGATTATAGCGGTTCCTAATCGTGCCACAGGTATTCAATCAGGGAAAAGACTAAAGCGAACGGATGAGAGGAAAACCCAAAGAATAAGAAGGAACAGGTGTAATTTATTAATTATATAGAAAACCAAAACCAAAGAAGAAGCGAAAGGAATGTACAGTGAAGAAGAAGAAGCAGATACACAGGGCAAACCTTATACAGTCTTATATTATCACACGCCCAGGACAGTACAAACGGACTTACACGTATGGGGAATAGCAGGAAGAAAGGTCCAGCCGATCAGCGTGGGCACCGGTCCGGTTCTCGTCCACGTCTTTTGTCCACGCTCACTCCGGCTCACGTCTCTGGTGCCGCGGCGAAACTCCGGCAGGCAGCGCGGTTGGTATGGTCGTTATTGAACGCCAGCAGATTGTCTCTCTCCAACTCTGTCAAGCAGTCCCTTTCACCAGCTCTGACACGTCGCGCCAACCCTCTCTCCTCTCGGCTGCCACGAACCACCACCCTCTGCACTCTGCTCTGCCCGAAGCCACGAAGCACCAACTCACTTCTCTCTCTGCGACCCTGCCACTCTGCCCTGCCCTAAGCACCAACTCACAACAACCCTCTGCGACCCTGCCGCTCTGCCACGAAGCAGTTCCACACGAGCGCTTATGTAACGCGCTCCCGTATTAAGCTGCGGTTCATCCGGATACGCCCACCGAGGCGCTGGCCTCGGCCCTGGTTGGGTGATGAGGGCTCCTTGGCTCCACCTTTAACAGGGATCCGCCTCGCTCGATAGCTCCTCCCCCCCTTCTTCTCCGGACTTGACCGGTGCTTAATGGCGTCTTGTGCAGCAAAACGCGGCCAACAAAAGGCAGGGGAGGGCAGGAAAATGAGCAACCCCGACTGTAGGTGTTAATTGATGGCTGGAGAGAGAGAGAGATTGGGAATAATTGATGGGGCCTATCTTATTTGATTAATGCAAACGCAGAGTCAAACTATTGGGAACAGATCCTGAACTAGAACACATACTAATGAGATATCTAAAGAGGTTTCTATGTGTCCTACGTGTTGTACATGGCCTAACTAGGGTGCAACCTTTACAAAGGGGGATATTTACAAGGCTTATTATTTTACAAAGTGAAGGTTCTAAAAACCGTAACACAGCACTCTTCTCTCCTCCAGGCACGTCCCGTGCCGACAAAACTTTAACTTAATGCGACACTTAGGTGTGGTAACCCTCTACTATTAACTTCACCCTGAGTGCGACATTTTAAAAACAATTAAGTATGTCCTGCCTGCTGCGTTGCATTCTACCTAACAGATTCATGCCCACAGAATAACCGAATTGCGGAATTAATTTTCAAACTACACATTTACGGTGGGGAGCATTATTTACAAAGACTACTATTTGGTATTTACAAACGCGAACCCAGGACCTGTCTTTTGGGAAACAAAGGAAGAACTTTTGAAAAGAGGAAAGACATGCACTGCACTGCACCGATACCACCAGCACCAATAAGCACCAATAAGCAAAAAGCACCAAAACCACAAAAAGCACCACTATGCACAAAAAGCACCATCCGGTGCACAGTCATCACATTTGTTATTAATAAACGATGACGTCTTCTCAGCTGGGCCGATGTTCTTGGCTGCTGGGCCGATGTTCTTGATGTTCTTTGCTTGCGGCCTATTTGAAAATAAAAAGGGCACACAACGCGTCCGCTTTTCTCTTAATTATGGCCAGCAAGGGCCAACTAGGGTGGGCCACCTGTATGGCTTAGGTGCCACCTCAACCGTGGTCCGCAAGCAGATTTCGCTGGCCACAATGGCCGGTCCCCAGCAGAGATGCCAGGCCCCAAAACGTGGGGTCCATAAATGTGGTGCTCGGCCACAAAAACGTGTGGTCCATAAAGTGGTGTACCGGTCCAGGCAGGCAGCAGCGAGGGTGCGGGCACACAACTGTGAACACCTGCGCACTCCCCCCGGGCCCAAAATAAACAAATCCGTGAGTGGGGGAAGGAGGACAAGCAAGCAGCGGGGCAAGATCGCAAGGGTACACATCAATACAAGGCAATGCAGACAGGAAGGGCGCTGGAGAGCGAGCGGAGAAAGCTCGTCCCTAGCGTACGCTCCCCCCCTGTCACCTAATCTACCCTTGCCCCTACCCCGTATTTACACAATTTACAAATTTGTCTCTACGTCCTGTCTTCCCCATATCTCCCCTAATACCAATTTCGTCATCAATCCCTCTAACCCAAATTTGCCATCAATCAATTCCTCATAAATCCCTCCTAAGGAGGAAAATATGGAATCGCAAGCACAATGTCACCCCCACGTCATGATGCGTCTCACCATTCTCAGACATTTGCAAAAAACAGTGGTGTGGAGTCCTGTCACCTTGGTGAGTGGATGCGGATGGTGCGAAGAGACTTTCAATCCTAACTACCTTCTAAATGACTTTAACACACTTTACATTACCCGGGTACTTTCCCTGCCAAACCATTGGCCATTTTTACTCTATGTGGTTCTAAGAACCGAACTCCCATTGACCAAACAGTGGTGCTCACCAACTTGGGGTCTCACTCCCCCGATTCTACTCCATGTGCCCTCGCACAATTTCCGGGCTGGGTCGTGTGGCACTCCCAGCAGGTCCGCTCACCTGCACACCTCCGCCACTGTAGTTGCCTCCCCGAGCTTACCTGCTCCTTACCCTAACCTACCTGGGGAAGGCCGTCTGGCGCTCTCACCCCCTACCGCCCTCTCTGGCGTCGGGCTACCCGGGTCTGTCCTCCGGATCCTCGGGCCCCATTGAACACTACTGGCTCCCAGAGCCAACCTGCGGCCTCACCTGGCCGACAGACTAACAGTGGCGGAGTGCCCATTTAATCACACACACTAACAGGCCACACGCCCAGCCAATTTACTCCACTAATGCACCCCTCAAAGCAGTACTCTGCTACTCTCGCACCATAGCTGCCAATATTCAACCACAATTTACCTACTCCCTCTACCTACTCTTAAACTACCCTCACCGGGTATTCGTGAAGGGGTCCATCCTGTCCCCACTCACCCTTTCGCACCATACACTCCACTCCACGTATTCCACACTACTCACTCCACACCATCCATTCCGAACTCCATTCATTCCAGACCATTTATTCCATGCAACCATTCCCAATACACCTGTATTGCACTTGCACACCTTGCAAGCCAATCACCCAATGCACAATCACATCCATTCTCAATACTGTGCACTTCACTTGCACACCTGGTGGCACTTGCACCCTCCTTTCCTCCAGGACCATTCACTCAATACAATGCACAATCACCCACTGCATCATCTGATCTATCTACTGCCCTTCTATAACTCGTGCTCCCCGTCTTCCCTTATACTAAGCACTCCCTCGTCGTTATTATCCATACTAATCTCTCTACGTCTCCTCTACAGGTATCATGTCGCTACTTAAATCTAAAGTTACCTATGGTCATCTTCTAATTCCCTATACATTATATTATAACCTAACCCTCCCGGGCTAGTTTACACCGCCAATCCCCATAAATCTACTGCTCATGTGCCCCAAAACGTGAGGCGAATGGTAAACCTACCATTCACCATCACTATCACTGCTACCATCAATCGTCCACTACTCTGAGCCTCTCGGTACGTCATTACATTATCAAAGCCCGGCTTCGCAAAGCCGAGCAATGAATTCGGGTGGTTTGGTCTCCTGCAGGTTGGGTCCGTCCGGCATTCGGATTCAGGGGAGGAGGTTTTGTCGGACCAAGGCTCCAAGCACCATCCCGGCGCAAGCCCTTGCACTCCCAAGCGCGATGGGCCAGCCTTGCCCAGCCGGAACGCCGCCACCACGGGGGGGCGCTGTTCCGACCCCTCCTACCTCCCCTCGAACCGGGCCGGTCACCTTGCCTAGCAAAACTCGGAATCGACCGTGCAGGGCGGGGCCCGGCCCGAATCGTGCACGGCGCCCGAGCAGGAGCGACGCGACACCGATCCCCGCCGGCTCCCGCAGCACACAACGAACACCACGCATATAGAGCTCGCGTCGGCTGTACGTCGGGCTGAACGCTAACCCGGTCAACGTCGATGCTTTCCTTGCATGCTCACACCACGCGTTCCTTTTCCTCCTCACACATCCAGGTGTCTCTATACACTCCGCACATTTCCTGCACTCTATCACCGCACTCTGTCCGTGCACACTACCCAGGCACACTCACACACTCCGTTACACACCTGACCACCGCACACCTCGGCGCACACTCGTCGTTCGCACACTTCATTAACACATCCTCGCGCACCGTCTTGCGCACTCTCCCTTGGTACGTACTCCGTACCACTCATGGGGGTGCACTCTTGCATCCACCCAATCACGCGCTCCACAACCAACTCAGGTGTGCCTTCTCGCACACTCACCACAACCAACTCGCACTCCGTACACTCGGTTTCGCACATACCCTCCGACGTGCGTTCGCTCTCGCACCCGGTATCACACCCATACTCTGTCACACACTCACTCTTCGACGCACACTTTTTTCTTACACGCGCGCCATTTCCACTCACACAGCGCACCACGGACCTCCCACAAACGCCCGCAGTACGCTGGGATCCCAAGCGCGCGAAAATTATTTTCGCGCCAAACACTCCTGCAAAACCTTTTTGCACCATACATCACCCGGCTCACCTTCGGGATTCTTCCTCTTCGCCGCTCCAACACCTGCAAACTTTCCATTTGGTTAATAAGCACGGCATCATGATGCGAGCACGGACTTTGCACATATTCCATTTCTTTCTCCCGCGAGTGCTTTTCTAAGTCCGTCTCTTCCGCCCCAATTTCCACTTGGTTCGGTTTTAATTTCTTTTTTCTCGACGACCGCTGGCTCTAATATAATTTCCTTTTCTACTTCAGCGGTCGTCGGCTTTCCCATACCCCGGGTCGCGATTTCTACCCCGGTCCACCCGGCTGTACCTTTTTTTTTTTTTCTTTTTTTTTTGTATACAAGTTCGAGGCTCGTGAAAGAGCGAACATTAATCACACAGAAAGACAAACAGACACATAAAACAAATAACATCGGGAGCGGTAGACAAGATGGGGAGAGAGGGGGAAGGACACAAACACAACATTTGAGAGCAGGGACCGAGAGACATGGAGACATCGAGAGATCTGTGGGAGGGAGAGGGCTTTGGGGGGGAGGCATGTGAAGGGGGGGGAGTTATGTGAAGGGGGGGGGGGGTGGGAGAGGTATAAACATATGGACACTGCCAGGATTTACAGGAAAGAAGTTGGAATTTCAAACAAGGTGGATCTGGGGTGAATTAGTGGGGGTAGAAAAGATCAAGGTTATGGATCGGGGAAGATAAGAGATGGTGGTGAACAGCTGTTTTAAAGACCTGGAGGGAGGAGATTTTGGCCTTGCTCCAACTCGCTCAACCCGCGCTCCTCGAGCCGCGTTACCTCGTCGCGTACAAATGTGCTTTTCCCGCTTGACCTGCGGTCTATGTTCTCCCCAAATTTTTGTATGCGGTCGCCCATTCTATTACCACACCCTTCAATTAGATTTCCCAATTGCTCACCCTGAGCTTTAATCTCGTCCCCTTGGGCGTCTAATTTGCAATTTATATTTTTCAATCCATTCAGGAGCTGCGCCATGAAGGCTTGCATGTCGCCCACATAGGATTGCATATCCATTGGCGCTGCGGGCGCGGCTCTCGCTGCGGCCATGTGCGAGGCGCCGCCATTTTGTGTGCCTGCAACCCCCTCTACCACACCTTCATTATCCTCCTCTTCCATTCCTCCCACTTCTTCCCTGGGGTCCTGGATTGACTCTAACCCTTCTTCTATCTCCCCCACCGGCATCCGATCGCCTTGAGTATCCATGGCACGACCAATTTGGATGTTAATACTAGATTTTGGCCGCTTGTAATTTTTGACCAAATTTTTTCCAGTGTCCAAAATTTGGTTCGGGTCCCAAATCCCACTCCTGACACCAATTGTTGCGGATCTCGGCACTCCCCTTACCGAGGGGGGGGGGGGTTAATCCCCTCGTCAATTAAGCTGGCCGTCCGAGTCCTGGAGCTATGACGTCACTTCCGGTCAGCGCTGAATAGGGTGGTTGG
The DNA here is from genome assembly GCF_964187855.1 of Myxine glutinosa. Taxonomy (NCBI): domain Eukaryota; kingdom Metazoa; phylum Chordata; class Myxini; order Myxiniformes; family Myxinidae; genus Myxine; species Myxine glutinosa. The sequence continues at coordinate 64,680,123 of NC_136263.1, forward strand.
CCAATTGCTCCTATTACCTAATTACCAGCGCCTTCCGGTAAGCTAGGAAATGAGTCCCACCCGAGCCGCGGCTGTAATGGACACGCCGAGCGAAGCGAGCCACGACTCAGGCCGTTAACAAAGACTAGACCCGATTATAGCGGTTCCTAATCGTGCCACAGGTATTCAATCAGGGAAAAGACGAAAGCGACCGGATGAGAGGAAAACCCAAAGAATAAGAAGGAACAGGTGTAATTTATTAATTATATACCAAAGAAGAAACGAAAGGGAATGTACAGTGAAGAAGAAGAAGCAGATACACAGGGCAAACCTTATACAGTCTTATATTATCACACGCCCAGGACAGTACAAACGGACTTACACGTATGGGGAATAGCAGGAAGAGAGGTCCAGCCGATCAGCGTGGGCACCGGTCCGGTTCTCGTCCACGTCTTTTGTCCACGCTCACTCCGGCTCACGTCTCTGGTGCCGCGGCGAAACTCCGGCATGCAGCGTGGTTGGTATGGTCGTTATTGAACGCCAGCAGACTGTCTCTCTCCAACTCTGCCAAGCAGTCCCTTTCACCAGCTCTGACACGTTGCGCAGATGCAATGAAGGACACACATACAGTCATACATACACCTCTCTCCTCTCGGCTGCGGCGAACCACCACGCTCTGCACTCTGCTCTGCCCGAAGCCACGAAGCACCAACTCACTTCTCTCTCTGCGACCCTGCCACTCTGCCCTGCCCGAAGCACCAACTCACAACAACCCTCTGCGACCCTGCCGCTCTGCCACGAAGGAGTCCCACGCGAGCGCTTATGTAGCATATTAAGCCGCGGTTCATCTGGATACGCCCACCGAGGCGCTGGCCTCGGCCCTGGTTGGGTGATGAGGGCTCCTTGGCTCCACCCTTAACAGGGATCCACCTCGCTCGATAGCTCCTCCCCCCTTCTTCTCCGGACTTGACTGTGTGCTTAATGGCGTCTTGTGCAGCAAAACGCGGCCAACAAAAGGCAGGGGATGGCAGGAAAATGAGCAACCCCGACTGTAGGTGTTAATTGATGGCTGGAGAGAGAGAGATTGGGAATAATTGAAGGGGCCTATCTTATTTGATTAATGCAAACGCAGAGTCAAACTATTGGGAACAGATCCTTAACTAGAACACATACTAATGAGATATCTAAAGAGGTTTCTATGTGTCCTACATGTTGTACATGGCCGAACTAGGGTGCAACCTCTGCAAAGGGGGATATTTACAAGGCTTATTATTTTACAAAGCGAAGGTTCTAAAAACCGTAACAATGTATATATACACAAAGAATTAAGTTAAGCACCCCTACACAAAGAATTAAGTTAAGCACCCCCTAATATATATTCTTTGTGTATATGTATACATTGGCATATATTCTAAGGTATGTGAGATCAAATAATGATTGGTATGACATTAGCAATTATCCATTGATGAAATGCAGATGAGTGCACTCATCTGTGACGCCCATCGCTCGTGCAGCACGTGTTATCATCCACGTGGTCGTGATTGACGCAAAGATCGCTAGAGGTCTTCTCAGAACAATGACTGTACGTTAGAAAACATAAACGTCATCCACACTGTCCGTGATGGACCTATAGCTCCATACTTAAATTGAGGTGAAAATATGCCTAAAATTCCCAAAAAATTTCACCTTAAATTATTCAGAATAAAATATTGAAAACGGCATGATTGTTATGTTTTTATGTGACCATAATATCACTTCTCCAGAAAATATAGCAATATCATGGGTATATTACACTGTTTTGACGACAACAAACTTGTAATGTGCGAGGTTGTAAAAAAACGGGGGGGGTGCTTAACTTAATTCTTTGTGTATATATATATATATATATATATATATATATATATATATATATATATATATATATATATACTGTATATATATATATATATATATATATGTATATATATATATATATATATATATATATATATATATATATATATATATATATATATATATATATATATATATATATATATATATATATATATTGTTGGGGATTTGGGAATTGTGTGTGTAAATTGATGTAAATTGTCCCCTTTTTGTATGCTGTAAATCCTGTAAATATCACCCTCCAAGTATCAAAGATCAAAGGTCGTCTGTAGTTAGGCCATCGCACACACGGAGCAAATCCATGATTTCCCTCATTAGTTATGTCCTTATTCTATGTAGTTGAAGGCTCTGTTTTCCACTAGTTCATTACGTTGCATCAATTAAATAAGACAGGTCCCTCCGACGTCCCATGGCATCTTCCAAGTGCCAGGTTTGCCAGGTTTGCTGCAATTGACTCCTTCAGCCACTTTGCTGCATTTTCATCTCCTTTATCCACTTTGCTGCATTTTCATCTCCTTTATCCACTTTGCTGCATTTCATCCCCCGCCCACTTTTTTGCTGCATTCGACTCCATTACGCACGAGGTAACCTCGGAGAAGAAAGGCGTGTCTCCACCTCGTCATAGAGGGGAGGAGTGAGTCAGCCCCGCTCAACCAACCAAGAACAAGGGGTTGGACTTAGAGAGGGTGTGGAGAGAAACATCGAGGAGCTTCGCGAAGGTTCAAGGGAGGGGCATATATAACCCGCGGTGGCACGGCCCCCAAAAGAGATATACGTGCGACGATTGTGAGAGCAGCAGGTTGAAAGGGAGAGATACGTGCGACGATCGCGCAGGCAGGAGATCGAGTGAGATAGACGCGTCAGACGATTTGGAGAGAAGGGTAGGACCAAAAGAGCCCGAGGCGTGCAGCGACAACCAGCCCCTGCCGCGTGCAACGAGATACGTGTGCCGACGTCGCCCTGCTCGCTCCCAGCCTGACAAGGACCGGCTTGCTGTGCGCCCTGCCAAGCCTTCCAGCTTGTGGTTCGACCTTCTTCTCCCTCCAGCCAAACCAACCTGCAATTTCCCCATCGTGTGAGTCGGCCCGTTTGTCCGTCTTTCATGTTGTCTTGGGGTTTATAAGTAAGACTGTTATAAGTAAGACATGTACAAACCACCATTAAATAAGCTAATCATTGCACTATGTCTCCTGCTCCTTCCATTGCCTTGTAAATCGAATCCTTTCCTTTCTGCTTTAGTTGTGTGTAAATAGTAATAAATCCTGTTATTCCCTACTTTGTCTTTTTCTTCTTCATGCTCTTTCGGTCGCTTTAGAGGTTTCCATCATTGCACACCTGTGGCACGATTTGGCCAACGTTTAGGATCGGGTTTAGTATTGTTAATGGCTCGAACATCGGGTTGCTAAAACCGCTCGGCAACTAGTCCATCTAAAACCGGGGTTTGAGCGGTACTTGTCTCCCTGTTCTGCGGAGGGACGGATAAAGGTATTCGGGATAAACCCTGGACCCATAACCCTGATCTGTTCCATCCCGCGGGAGGGCGTTACAAGTACCAGGACCGGGGAGACAGCCAGCTTAACAGGACAAGGGGCTAATCACCCCTTGCTAACGGGAGAGCCGTCCCCCGTATCCATAACAACATATATATATATATATATATATATATATATATATATATATATATATATATATATATATATATATATATATATATACATATATATATATATACATACATACATACATACATACATACATATATATATATATGTCGAGATCGAAGACCTCAAGGGAAGGAAGAAGAAGAAGAATCAGAAGAAGAAGAACAACAATGTTTAATAAAATCGATTATACACACACGTGTGGAGCGAGGCTCGAGAATGTACCGCCTACACGCAGCGGACAATTCCTCAAGACACTCGCTGAAAAATAAGTGGAAAGGCATTTCATTTATAGCAAAATATTAGACAAGAATCTGCGCTAAAAACATAGCAATACTGGGCCATAAGGACAACATCTCCCATTGTCCCGTCCTACAGAAGGTCAAATTTAGACAACACGATGTAAGCATAATGATAGGCTGCGCCTTTCTGGCTTTTTATCTAAACATATCAGACCTGAGCGCAGGCCGAAGAAAATATTCTCATACACTAGGCTAAATGGTAGATGAATGATTGGATACACATGCTGAATACCATTACAATCAAGTATATGTAATGTCTATATTTCTTCCGAGGTGTTAGGTTACGTCCTTGCTTTAGGAGACATACTAAAACTACAAAGATATATAATTAATTATTCCCTTCGTGAAGGAGGCGTTTGGCGCCATGTTTTCCTGTACGTGGGTCGCGAACATTTTATCTACTGTTTGGCACATAATTCAAGGACTAATTTACTAGGCTAAGGATCCACCCTGCACCTCGAGCCTCGAAACCACATTTTGTCCACTCACCTCTGCCTGCAGTTGAGTTCAAATCAGTTTTTCAGAAGCACGATATATAATTTCAGATGTTATGATCAATTGAGTCATTTAGTTTAAACCTTAATGGCTGACAGTTCCTTCCTTTGTCTTTACAAGACACCTCCTTGGAAAGACACCAAATTCATCAATTAGTTACATGCCAGGCACGACATAGCGTCACGTATGCTCAAAGAGAGATACCGGCCCTTAACTGGCCGTCTAACATTCAACGCATAAATTGTTAGCCATGATTCGCGACGACGGCGCCTGGTCAAGAGATTGCTGCCGCCCGCCAGATTCCGAATCCACCCTCGCTGCAGCGTAGGTGCGACCCGGTTGCCAGCCAGATTAAGGGGCCCTCTTTATGCAGGTGAGGTCCTCGCGAATCAGGGCAAACAATCGACGTTAAATGCCATCAAGCCCTGTGAATGTGATTTGCTGGGTGGTGTAAATAATTTTTAAAAGAACGTACACTTTCTAAATCACAGATATAATCATCCCAACTAAAATCATAATCATTATCAGAATCCCAAGCATCAAATAGGTTCATCGATTACCCCATATACTCCTTCCTTTTCTGCCAACAACATATCCAAAACCACTTGATTCTGCATCACCATCGTTCGCATATGCATTAATTCGTTTTCCAATTGTAGTTCTACGATTCAGGTTTCGTTTCCAATTCGTTTCATTACTAATGCGAGACTATCTATTTGCCAATCATTCATAATACATAAGAGGCGTTAGCCAGTACACGCAAGGGGTTTTCCACACAAGTATCACAATCATCACAAACATCGATGCAGGCATCAGCCAGTAGCCAGTTCCCACAAGGGATTTTCACAGTCATCACAAAAATCAATACAAAATTCTGAAGCGCTGGTCACATCTGCCTTGTTGAAGGACCCATTCAGGTCGACGGCCTTTGTGGTCAAGATCATGGTCTTCCAATGGCGATTTCTTCATCGTCCATCCTGAAAAATACTTTCTTACACACACCATGATCAAATTCCTAGCCCCCCCCCCCCCCCGTCCCACCAATTGGCATTTAGTTACCCTCTCTCTCAGATGGTTGGCTTATTCATAGCCGCATTTCCTGTGTCGTGTCTGGAAATTCTAATGCCATATTTACTTTCACCAATTTCCGAAAATTCCTTCCTTTTAATCATCTTCCCTACATTTAATAATACATGATTTACCAAATTTACCTTGGGAAAAATGGATCCCAGATAACAAGTCCCTCCCCACTGTTCGGGTAGGTATGGATATGCTTTATTTCCGCAAATAAACATTACTCCATGGGGTGGGATAAGGGCCGAGGCCATGCATTTACTGATCTCAACGCGGGTGGCGCTTGGTGTTCCCCAAGATATGGTTAGCTTGGTTACGTTATGCTGGACTTGGTCATCTATGGTTATTACAAGGGGGCCTCCCTTTTCTCTCCATCTGGTGTCGGATGGCAGGGTATGGGTACATTCCGAGGTTCCCATCTGAACGTGTCCCTTTCCTATAAGACACACCCGTCCCTTTTGCTCTGTCACCCAGACTGGATCAGGTGGTTTGTCTAACAAAGCCTGCTTAATGGGTGGGGTATATCGAAACTCCCGGGAACACACTGCTGGGGATTTTGGGCCTATCAATTCCAAGGTTGTGGTCAGACATGGGGTACGCAAGGGTCCTGAGCACATATCTCGTAGGGACAGGGGCAGCACTACCATTTCTATCCCTGTCGTACTGGTGTGGGGAAAATGCATACACACCCAACACCGTGATCGGTTCTGTACCTCCGCCATTGCACGGGTCACAGTCCAATACGTATTTTCCTTTGGCTTTTTCTTGCTTTCGATCCGTGGGTGCGGAATTAATATGTGTGAGATGCATGGTGGCCTATCATCGTAGGGGGAGGTCATGAATTCACATTGTAGTAATAGAGTAGTGCCGCTGTTCAGTAATACATGCGTGGTTAAATTGTTCGAGTCCTTTCAATATCTGTCTAAACCTACTGCCATTTAACGACGCTTCCCAGATGACGGCTCCCATACACTATTCTGGCACAAAATTGTTGCATCCTACAGATGCCACGATTATTTGAACAAACTCATTTTCCTAATCCACCCTTTCAATTTTCATTTCAATTTAAAGTCAATCCAATGTCCTCTAATACCTCTCTTAGCATCCCATGCACCTGTTGCAGACACCTGTTTTAGCCTCTGGCCCAATAGCTGCCCAATAAACAAATAATAAAAGGAAAATAACCTGATCTATTTATTGAAATAGACCTAATCCTCATGTTGGTCAATTTTTTCCTAACAAGCGGTGGTGCAGCATCCTCGATCTGTGGTGGTGCGTTTGAGGTGTCTGTGTTTGTGGGTATGGCCAACTTACAATGTGTGGCATGTACCCAGGACGACTTGCCCTCACCAAAACACCGCTGTTGGTGTGATCAGAAGAACTTGGTGGTGTGGATGGTGGTGTGGATAGGCTTGCTTGCTGGCTCCGGCAGGGCTTCCCGAACACATTCATGTATGCTGTGTGCCACATGGGAGAGATCTATGCAAAACTTTAAAAAACATGTCATCCATGATAGGTAATTTAAGTGCTGCCATATCCGTTGTTGGCTGATGCCGTTGACATATAGCGCACGAGCGACAGACCATGGTAACCACAGTCGAAAGGCCTGGTGCTGCCCAGGTGGAAGTGACCTGCCTCATCACCCCCCTATGGCACACATGGCCATTTTGATGCGCCAATGCGTGCCAACCATGGCAATAAAGCTCGCGGTGCCACGGGTTTGTCATTAATCGTCCACATTTGTCCTTCCGCGGGGCGTTGAGCTCCCAATTTAATCCAATCTTGATGTTCTACGTTTGAGGCCGCGGCTTGTAATTGTATTACATCGAACTCTGTTGGTGCGGATGTCGGAACGTCTGTCTTGAGGTGCCAAATTAATTATGAACCCTTCATTGTTGTCCAACACATGGACCGTTCGGTGTTCAACATTGTATCGACGCCTTACTGGCGTTTTCCGCAGTCGGTCCATCATCCATGTACAACAGTACCCTGCCATTCCCAAAAATCGCAACGAACACACTAACACTTCACTGTTATCCTTCACTTCATTTCAAAATTTCACTGTTATCTTATCAATACCTGGACATTTTTTCCCTTCCTTACTAGATACGCGAATTTCACATCAGTATAAACCCACTGGAAAAATTATCTGAAAAATAACGAAATCGTCTCCAAGTTCTCTAGCTAATCTCCATCCGCAATCACCAACTTTACCCTCCTATGCATTTTATAATTTAATTGATGTAATTCCCATATACCTGGTGGGGTTCTGTTCACCTGGTCTGCAGAGCCGTGATCCAATCTTCACCAGCCCCCAATCACCTTCTTATCACAAAACAACAGTCCATAACTAACCACTTTTCTTTATTTCCTGTCTTCTCCATCAACTTTTATAATCTTTTCCCCTCCCTTTCTTAGCAAACCTTGCAAAGTCACTTGTCATTGACAAATGATCCATCTAATTCGACTTTCCTTTATCATCTTCGCACTTTCCACGACATTCTTCTCACTTCCTTTTAAACCTTTTCTTCAGACACAACCCACATGAGTTATGAATACAATTTCCCCTTTCAGGCACGTGTCTAGCCACTCACAAAGTGTCCATAAGACAACGTCATCATATTCCACAGAACTCCACCACCCTATTAAATCCTAAACATGCCTAATGGGCAATCCACGAAAAAATCAAAGCATTTTCAGTCCCCCTTTTCCCATATACTAGTCAATGTAAGTCAGCCAAACATAAACAAAGAGGTTCCAGCGAGTTGTGACCTCCATAACTCTAAACAACTCCGCTGGCACCTTTTAAAACAAACTTTCCCAGTCACTTACTAAAATAAAGTGCAGCTCTTGTCCGTAGATATACGTTAACCAAGGTTACATGAGACTTGACAACAATAGAATTTGGCTACCTACAGAGAAAGTACCTGCACAACACATTTACAAACCAATTCATCCCCTCGTATTAGGGGACGTCACAAATGTTCCACCACAATTCACAGCAGGTGACCACCCACCTGCCTTCTGTCGAAGTCCAGTTCAATTTCCATTCACAGACAGACAGACAGACGAACCCCCAACGTACTAACAGGATGGTCTCACAGAGGCCATTCCATTCAAATCTGTAGGCTGCCACGATTCTTCCCGCCAGGACACACTATCATAGTCCCCATAGTCACACGACACGTCAGCAGACACAGTGAAAGACATTCAACACCATAACAAACGCCGCAGAAACTGCTCCTCCTTGATCCATATCTGCAGACGCAGTCAGACACACCCAGTTGGACAGACAGACTGGCTTCACATTACAACTGCAAACATCCGAAATGACAACAGCTAACACCAAATATTTATTGTCCCCCTTTCAGGGAAGTCAAATCAACCCTCATTAAAGCACAAAACCGAAAACGACCATATACTCAGAGTATATACCATATACTCAGTGAGACCCGAAAATCAAGCAGACAGACCGACAATCGAACCTGTCTTTCGACACTGCCGAACGACAAGTCTGCAGACACAGAGGGAGTGACCTTCGACCCCCAGTAGATACCGCGGACACCGCTGTTGGTCCGCACCTGCAACTCCATCACGCCTGCAACTCCCTCAAAATCAGTGTTCAGAGACATGACTCCATGGACAGCCAGAAAGCCAGACAAATACGGATACACACACACAGAGATTAATATATTTTTACAGATTAATATACAGAGATTAATAGATTAATATGAACAATTAATATATTGTCCACATTCATCTTGGTCACCCCAACCCCTTCTGGCTCTCCCCAAGAGCTCCGTGTCCGGACAGACAGACAGATAAACGGACCGGGTGAAACCATAACCATCCATCCTTCCGATTGGACTCACGTCAGCATCACATGTCATTCTCGCCTTCATTCAACGCATTCTGCCATCCCAAGTCGGCCAAATACAAGCCCCGGCCATGCCGTTGAATAAACACCCGGTCGGTTGACAGCCTATCATTTTTGAATTTCACTCCCATTCTCCCTTGCTACATCTGGAGAGCCGTTAATGTGGGGATGTAATTGAACACTTGTTTTTTAAAGCCCTGTCTACACATGCTCTCCATAACATTCTCATTATTCCCTGCCAATTTTACTCATCCGGATTGCCCAACGCCCGCAGGCAATTTGGGGAATCCCTTGTCAGTCAATGACACACATCAATGACACACACACAATAAACACAAATACACGCTGCAATGACAGATCATTCATTCCCTTATACACACATACCATGTGACTGACCATTCATTCTCCATACAATACAGTATAAATTCATGCACTCATGCACACTTCAATCCTACTTACCTGTGAACTCCAACACATCCAGTGCGTACCTTAACTTAAAATACTCATCTTATTACAGTACTCACGCCGGAGTATTCTTAACACTAAGATCTATTACCTATTCTTATCCTTATTCTTGGGTTAATCCCTCCTAGTAGTCCTAAGATCGGGTCGCCCCCCGATCCCTAGCCTTAAACGCAGTTCTCACGCCGGAGTAACTTAACACCTATTATCTATCACCCACATATGGGTCTACTTGCTTCCCACGCAGGAAGCTTACCTGAGGGATATCCCTCCTTATCTTGGGCGCCCTGTATAATCGATTCATTACCCACTGCTGCTCTGGTTTATACTAAATTTGGTTCGGAATGCAAGCCAAGTTGTACAGCCGACAGAGGTCCACACGTCCAAAGCAAGGCGGGAGGCTTCAATTTCGAGGTGCAAAAATGCGTACCCACCAAATTAGATGCCGGCAGGCCTCCTTTCCGACCTGGAACGTGAGGATCCACCTCGTCTGCACACTTGGATGATCCCACTCCTGACACCAAAATTGTCGAGATCGAAGACCTCAAGGGAAGGAAGAAGAAGAAGAATCAGAAGAAGAAGAACAACAATGTTTAATAAAATCGATTATACACACACGTGTGGAGCGAGGCTCGAGAATGTACCGCCTACACGCAGCGGACAATTCCTCAAGACACTCGCTGAAAAATAAGTGGAAAGGCATTTCATTTATAGCAAAATATTAGACAAGAATCTGCGCTAAAAACATAGCAATACTGGGCCATAAGGACAACATCTCCCATTGTCCCGTCCTACAGAAGGTCAAATTTAGACAACACGATGTAAGCATAATGATAGGCTGCGCCTTTCTGGCTTTTTATCTAAACATATCAGACCTGAGCGCAGGCCGAAGAAAATATTCTCATACACTAGGCTAAATGGTAGATGAATGATTGGATACACATGCTGAATACCATTACAATCAAGTATATGTAATGTCTATATTTCTTCCGAGGTGTTAGGTTACGTCCTTGCTTTAGGAGACATACTAAAACTACAAAGATATATAATTAATTATTCCCTTCGTGAAGGAGGCGTTTGGCGCCATGTTTTCCTGTACGTGGGTCGCGAACATTTTATCTACTGTTTGGCACATAATTCAAGGACTAATTTACTAGGCTAAGGATCCACCCTGCACCTCGAGCCTCGAAACCACATTTTGTCCACTCACCTCTGCCTGCAGTTGAGTTCAAATCAGTTTTTCAGAAGCACGATATATAATTTCAGATGTTATGATCAATTGAGTCATTTAGTTTAAACCTTAATGGCTGACATATATATATATATATATATATATATATATATATATATATATATATATATATATATATATATATATATATGTTTGGTATGACCGCGTCTGCACAGTTTACCCGATTCCACTCGAACGTTGACTAAGTCGCGCTATGCTAAATCAATTAAGGAAAGGACACAACGGCTGGGTTAGATGACACGACACCAGGGGTACAGTTCTCAAGACCTCCGGAGGAGGTTATAATATTTGTATGCAGAGCGTTGAGATTACAAGGACAAGAGGTACAGCATAGGAAGGTAGGCACTTAGACACACTTATCTTATTTCCCGACAGACCACAGATAAACGGGACAAGACTGACTCACACAGGGATTGATGGCAAGGAAGGGCAGGTAGTCGCTGGACAGCACAAGGTGCACCTTGGCTCAGGGACAGGATAGCGCGGTCCAAAAGATGCAGGGAGGTATCGTCGCGCTGGAGGTGGCGTCTGGTTCTCTTCAAGCTGGGGGCGCATCTCTCGTCACCTCCGGTAAGTGGCTGCGTATATCCAGCGGGGAGTGACACGCCCTCGGCTCGTTAGCTCCGCCCCAGATGGAATCGGCCCGCCGCTTCTTATTGGGTGCGGGGGGTTACCGGGCTCCGCCCTTGATGAGGAGCTGACAGTCAGCCCCTTCGTGGTAACCCCGTGGAGCACATGGGCAATGGCGGCTAACCAAGCCGGAGTGAGGACGCACACTCCCTGCGCCGCGCCGCGCCGCCCCCCTCTGTTGTTGTAGTTGTTGTTGTAGTTCCATGAGATGATGGGAGGATGCGGAGATGAGGTTGTGGGGAGGTATTGGGAGGTCCTAAACTCACTACTGGTGCCATACAATCACATTCTGGTGCAACGAAGAGTCAGAATTAATGGAAACGAGTCCTTAACTGACATAGACTAAGAATAACTAGCAAGATGTCCTATAGTTGTCTATGTGAGATGCGGTGAACCTGGGTGCGACATTGAATGGGGGAAATAGGGGAAGATCGGTTCTACAGAGTGTTGTTTACAGACAATGGGACTAGGGAATGGGGGATTGGGGATAGTTGGGGAGTATTGGGGAAATAGGGGAATATTTACAAGCGGATATAGATGGAGGCGAATCTCATATCCGCAACATTGCACCCTTCTCTACCTCGGGGCGTCCCGACCCGATAAATTTTTACCTAACTTTAGTGTGGCACTCAGATGTAGTTCCCTCTACTATTAACTCTACCCTGAGTGCGACAGTTTTACAGATGTTCACAAATGAGTAAATATGTCCCCCTGCGACGTTGCACCCTTCTCCTCACAGAAACACACCCACAGGATAACCGAATCGCGGAAAGAATTCTCAAACTAAACATACAGCCGGTAGGGAGCATTATTTACACAAGACTACGCTGATATTTACACTACGATCCAGGACCTGTTTTTGGAGGAACACATGCAGATGTTATGCATAGAGAGAGCACGCATGCCAGCATCGATACACCAACCCACGAGTGCCCTGTGGCCCTACGGCCTTTAATAATGTGCAGAGCACCCCTTCCAAGCACCAAAAGCACCACCCCATCATGTACAGTCAGCACCATCCGGTGCACCAATAAAGTGTTCAACAATCACCGGTGGTGTCGCAGCCGGCCGATGTTCTGCCGCTGGTCTTGCCTTGGAGCCCACTTGGTGTTCTGGCTTCCTTCAAAAATAAAGAAAGGCGCCAACCGCGTCCATTTCTAAATTGTGGCCGTCAGGGGGCCAACTAAAAGTGGTTCACCTGTATGGCATAGGTGCCACGTTGACCCATGGGTCCATCAACGGGTGGTGCTTGGCCGCAAAAGACTGCGGTCCATGGTGGGCGGCCACAAAAATTGCGGTCCATATGGTGTATCGATCCCGGCAGCAAGCAGCGAAAGTGCAGGCCCACAACTGCGGAGCCAGCACCTCTCTCTCCTCTCTCTCTGCCCCAAAGCCAGATCCTCGGAGGTGGGAGACAAAAGAAGAAGACAAGTGAGTAAGGTGGTAAGGGCGCAAAAGTGCATGCAATATAAGGTAATGCACACTGGGGGCACATGGGAACCAGGTGAGACAGGTACGTTCCTACCGTACGCCCCCCCCCCCACCGGGTAACCTACATGGCCCCTCCCTTACCCCTTACTGTATCCAAAAAACACAACACTACCCATAAACATCTACTTTACAAATCAACAAACGTCCCTACTGTCTTCCCCGTTCCTCCCATAAACCAAATTCGTCTTCTCTCCCTCCTATCCAATCAAATTTGCCATTTCCAACTCTCATCACCATTTGCCATCGCCAACTCAACATCAAAATTTGCCATCACCAATTCATCATCAGTCCCTCCTAGGGAGGGAGAGATGGAATCACCCGAATGTCTCATCCACGTCGTGATGCGTCTCACAAATCCACACAGCAATTCTCATTTCCTGCACACAGAACAAAGAAAACACAGGTGTGGAGTCATCATCTTCACCTCAGGTAAGTGGCTGCGTATGGTGCGACAGGTTCATCAATCCTAACTATTTCCTAAATGACTTTAACAACTTTACATTACCCGGGGTCTTTCCCTGCCAATCCATTGGCCAACTTACACTATGGGTTCCAAAAACCAATTCCCATTGACTAAACTGTGGTGCCTCTCAATTTGGGGTCTCACTCCCCCGATTCATCTCTCGGTGCCCTCGCACAATTTCTGGGCTGCGACGTGTAGCTCTCCCAGCAGGTCTACCCACCTGCACACCTCCACCACTGCAGTTGCCTCCGAGCTTACCTGCTCCTTACCCTAACCTATCTACCTGGGGAAGGCCCTCTGGCGCTCTCCCCACTCGGTGCCCTCTCTGGCACTGGGCTACCCGGGTCCGTCCTCCGGATCCTCGGGCCCCGTCCACAACTCTACCGGCTCCCAGAGCCCACCTGCGGCCTCACCTGGCCGACATCCTCACAGTGGTGGAGTGCCCAAACCAACTACACACACTAACAGGCTACACGCCCAGCCATTTCCACAACACTAATGCACCCATCCACAATACCATTCTGCAACCGCACCACAAATGCCAATATCCAACCACAATTTACCTATACCCTCTACCTAACACTTACACTACCCGCCCCGGGTACTCGTGAAAGGGGTCCACTCTTCCCCCATCCACACCTTCGCACCATGCACACCACTCCGTACCACTCACTCCAACTCTCTCCACACCACTCATTCTCTGCTCCATATATTCCACACACCTGTGAGAGCACACCTGTGATTGTCACAGAGGAGGTGACCGAGGAGGGGGCGCGAAGAGGTGTGTTGGTGAGGTGTGCGAGCGACGAATGTGTGCCAAGGTGTTCGGTGGTCAGGTGTGTGACCAAGTCGGTGAGCGGAATGAGTGTACCGAGGTGTGTAAGAAGAGGTACGACGAGGAGCATGGAAACGGCTGCATGTATGAGCAAGAAAGGGGTAGCGTGTGCATGTAAGCGTGCAGGTGAAGCATCGACGGTAACCGGGTTAGAGGTTAGGTCGACCTTTAGCCGAAGCGGGCCCTCGGTGCGTGCCGGGCTTCGCGTGCCGCGAGAACCAGCGGGGATCCGAGCCACGGCGGGTTCGAAAGGACCGCCGTGCGCGATCCACGCTGGGCCTCGCGTGGAACGGCCGCGTCCGGGCTCCACTAGGCGGAGCGGGCAGCCCGATAGGAAGGGTCGTCATGGCGACCACTTTTTGTTGAGGCATTCCGGCAGGTCGAGATCGGGCCATGGGATGGCTCCGTGCCGAGATGGTGCGTGGGATCTCGGCCCGGGTAAACCTCCTTCCCTGCACCGAATGCGGGACGTATCCAGCCGCTGGCACCAAACAACCCGCATTCATTGCTCGGCTTTACGAAGCCACTATACTAAGGTGAGGTGCTATACCTGCAACCGTCTGGGTCACCTGGCGCGGCACTGTCGAGCCGCACGCCGGGATGATCCCCGGCGGTTGAGGTCCTCAACTCCGCCCAGGGGGGAGCGGGTTAGCCGACCCCAGACACCCCCCCGCCAGACCCCGGGAAACTAGAAGGTGTCGGGCACGTAGGGCGGTGTTCGGCAGAAGAGGATGGAGGAGAGCCCTCATTGACGCGACAGGTCATTTATTGTGGCCAAATTGGAACCGGTAGCCTGACAATCAGATGCAAAATTGCCGGCGTGGGGGTAGACGCCGTGGTGGACACAGGAGCTAGCGCCACGATCATCAGCCCTGTGGTCCTTGATTCGAGCGCAGGTGGCTGGGATAAGATACAGCGCCTGCAAAATTATAGTTTGCAACTTGCTACCGGGGTAACGGCCCCGATCATAGGGCGTGGTTCTGTGACCCTCAAGTTAGGGTCGGTAAGGAGGGAGATAGATGTTTGGGTGGCGGAGGTGTGCGACCCATGTTTAATAGGGTTGGATTTGTTGACTGCCAGCGGTTGTAAAATCGACTTGTGCCGGGGGATCCTGCAGGTGGGAGTAGAAGAGCTGCCGTTAGGGGGAGTGAGCACGGCCGAGAGAGCGGAGCTGGAGGCTTCCGAGGCCGTGACCATCCCCCCAAGGGCCGAGGCGATAGTGCCGGCCCGGTGGGCAGCTCGCCCAACATGGCAGGAGTCCTGCGGCCTGGTCGAACCGGTGGCAGCGCAGTCCATACCGGGTTTAATCGTGGGCCGCACCCTTGTAAAAACGGACGGACCGGTAGTGGCCGTCCGAGTAATAAATATGAGTACAGAACCACGCACTATAGTAAGGGGCACGAGGGTAGCTGGCTGCACCCCAGTTGAGGAAGTCGCGACAGTGAGGGGCGAGAACGTCCAGCCGAGCCGACCCCGGGGGGAGCCTTCAATAAGAAGTAGGAATTGGCCCGATCCCATTTGCGAGATGGTAAATCGTAGTAGCGTAGAGTTGGGAGGTACCCAGAGGGAGGCCTTACACAAACTGGTTGGGTCCCATTTGGACCTCTTCTCCCTGTCCACCGAGGATATTGGACGTACGGGCCTGGTGAAACATCAGATCCACACCGGTGAGGCCCGGCCTATTCGTCAGGCCGCCCGACGGCTCCCTTGGAGCAAGAGGGCGGAAGCTGACGAGCAGGTTGAAAAAATGCTCGACGCAGGTGTGATCGAGCCCTCGGGAAGTCCTTGGATGTCACCTGTTGTGCTGGTCAAAAAGAAGGATGGGACCACGCGGTTCTGCGTGGACTATCGCCAGCTAAACAACGTGACACTCAAGGACTCATATCCCCTGCCAAGAATTGATGACACCCTCGATGCCGTTGCGGGCTCAAATTGGTTCTCGACTTTGGACCTCAAGAGTGGGTATTGGCAGGTGGAGATGGATAGGGCAGGGAAGGAGAAAACGGCATTTTCCACAGGTAAGGGACTGTATCAGTTTACTGTGATGCCGTTTGGTTTGTGTAACGCCCCCGCCACCTTTGAAAGATTGATGGAGCATGTACTGGGCGGCATGCCATGGCAATCATGCCTGGTGTACCTGGATGACGTCCTGGTACATGCCCAAACGTTCCCCCAGGCAGTAGCTAATTTGGACCAGGTGTTCGGGTGCCTCAGACAGGCAGGGTTGAAGCTGAACCCGAGTAAGTGCACCTTGTTTGCCAAGGAGGTGGCCTATTTAGGCCACGTCATCGGTTGCGAGGGGGTAAAAACGGACCCAGACAAAATTAAAGCGGTAGAGGAGTGGCCCGCACCACGTACCATCAAAGAGGTGCGGGGATTTTTGGGACTCTGCTCCTACTACCGGCGCTTTGTGGCGAAATTTGCGGAGTTGGCCCGTCCCCTCCACCGGCTTACGGAGAATGGGACGCGATTTAATTGGACACGGGAGTGCCACGAGGCCTTCCAAAAATTGAAGGGGTGTCTAACATCCGCACGCCTTCTAGCTTACCCCACTAGCAACGGGGCATTTACCCTGGACACGGATGCGAGCCAGGAAGGATTGGGCGCAGTTTTGTCTCAGACACAGGAGGGCGTGGAGAGAGTGATTGGTTATTATAGTCGGGCCTTAAGTAGGCCCGAGAGAAATTATTGCGTCACTCGCAAAGAGTTATTGGCTATGCTGGCTGCCATGAACCATTTCCACCCGTACTTGTACGGGCGGAAATTTTTGGTTAGAACTGACCATTCCTCCTTGCAATGGCTCCTTCGGTTCAAGGAACCAGAGGGCCAAATTGCAAGGTGGTTGGAAAAGTTGCAGCAGTACGATTTTGATGTGGCCCATAGGGCCGGGAAGGCCCATGGTAATGCGGACGCACTCTCTCGGCGTCCTTGTCTGGGGGAAAACTGCAAATTTTGTGCGAGACACGAGGAGAGGGAACAATTGGGCGATTCGGACCCGACCCTCGTTGTCCGGGCAACCCGGGTGAGAGGGCCAATTTTGCCACTAACCGCAGATGAGGAATTCGGAACTTTGGCATGGAGCACGGCCCAGCAGGAGGATCCTGTCCTGGGGCCAGTGTTCAATTGGGTCAAATTGGGGCAAAGACCTTAGGGGGAAGAGGTCACCCCCCTCGGGGCACAGACCAAGGCGTATTGGGCTCAGTGGCAGACCCTGGAATTGAAGGATAACATCTTGTATCGCAAGTGGGTGGAGGTTCCCTCTGATAAAACTTCCTGGCTGGTGGTAGTCCCAAATAAATTTAAGACCGATATATTACAACAGGTGCATGGTACCCGCCCCGGCGGCCATTTGGGCAGGACAAAGACGACATCGCAGGTACGCCGGAGGTTTTATTGGGTGAATATGAGGCGCGTCATACAGGACTGGTGTCGGAGATGCGACGCCTGTACTGCCAAAAAGGGACCAGCACGGAGGATGAGGGCCCCCCTTCAATTACACCAGGTGGGGGCCCCCCTAGAGCGGGTGGCCATGGATATCCTAGGCCCACTACCCCGCACCCGCCGAGGTAATAAGTACATCCTCGTTGTGATGGACTACTTCACCAAGTGGCCGGAGGCCTACGCCCTCCCCAACCAAGAAGCAGGGGTGGTAGCGCAGGCCTTCGTGGAAGGATTTGTGTGCCGGCATGGGATTCCACAGGAGTTGCACACCGACCAGGGACGAAATTTTGAGAGCAAATTGCTAAAGGATGTGTGCAGTCTCCTGTCAATTCGGAAAACCAGAACAACGCCTTTAAGACCTCAATCTGACGGGATGGTGGAAAGATTCAACCGAACTCTAATCCCACTCCTGACACCAAATGTTACAGACGCGGTTTTGGATGTTAGTTTACCGAGCGGTTTGGTATGACCGCGTCTGCACAGTTTACCCGATTCCACTCGAACGTTGACTAAGTCGCGCTATGCTAAATCAATTAAGGAAAGGACACAACGGCTGGGTTAGATGACACGACACCAGGGGTACAGTTCTCAAGACCTCCGGAGGAGGTTATAATATTTGTATGCAGAGCGTTGAGATTACAAGGACAAGAGGTACAGCATAGGAAGGTAGGCACTTAGACACACTTATCTTATTCCCGACAGACCACAGATAAACGGGACAAGACTGACTCACACAGGGATTGATGGCAAGGAAGGGCAGGTAGTCGCTGGACAGCACAAGGTGCACCTTGGCTCAGGGACAGGATAGCGCGGTCCAAAAGATGCAGGGAGGTATCGTCGCGCTGGAGGTGGCGTCTGGTTCTCTTCAAGCTGGGGGCGCATCTCTCGTCACCTCCGGTAAGTGGCTGCGTATATCCAGCGGGGAGTGACACGCCCTTGGCTCGTTAGCTCCGCCCCAGATGGAATCGGCCCGCCGCTTCTTATTGGGTGCGGGGGGTTACCGGGCTCCGCCCTTGACGAGGAGCTGACAGTCAGCCCCTTCGTGGTAACCCCGTGGAGCACATGGGCAATGGCGGCTAACCAAGCCGGAGTGAGGACGCACACTCCCCGCGCCGCGCCGCGCCGCCCCCCTCTGTTGTTGTAGTTGTTGTTGTAGTTCCATGAGATGATGGGAGGATGCGGAGATGAGGTTGTGGGGAGGTATTGGGAGGTCCTAAACTCACTACTGGTGCCATACAATCACATTCTGGTGCAACGAAGAGTCAGAATTAATGGAAACGAGTCCTTAACTGACATAGACTAAGAATAACTAGCAAGATGTCCTATAGTTGTCTACGTGAGATGCGGTGAACCTGGGTGCGACATTGAATGGGGGAAATAGGGGAAGGTCGGTTCTACAGAGTGTTGTTTACAGACAATGGGACTAGGGAATGGGGGATTGGGGATAGTTGGGGAGTATTGGGGAAATAGGGGAATATTTACAAGCGGATATAGATGGAGGCCAATCTCATATCCGCAACAATATATATATATATATACACAGACACACATACATACATCATTTCTTTTTTAACCATTTGCTCCTCTACTTTTCCAAACAGGAAATGAAAGAGATTCATGGAAAAAGGAAAAAGCGGAGAGAAGATGCAGATGATACAGAAGAGTCTGTTGGATTTCGTAAGAAGATAAAAGGAGGGAAATGGAAAAAATGAATCAAATGCAGAAATGTGTCGGGGTTTTTTTCCCACATGCATCAAGGTTGATTTATCAGATCTTTGTACAGAAAGGATTGGGGTTTGTGTGTAAACGGTATTTTCCGTTCCTTATGTTGATGCTACTTGAAGGTCCCGAGATAAATCTATCGATGATGGATTTTATTTCTTCTTCCTAACAGCTGTGATGAAAGCAACCCACTGATGTTGATAAATGTGTGTGCAGCCCTTTCGGTTGTTGTCTCCACATTATGCACAGATTGGAGTTTGTAGATGAAATAAACAAACTTTAGGACCCCATGTACAAACCACCATTAAATTTGTTAATAACCCGTAAATACCGTTCAATTTGTTTTGTACAATTTTGCTTTCCTTTTACTATGCTGCGATTATTTTTTTATTTTTTTCTATTCTGCATTGACCTCTTAACTTATTTATTTAATAACGATGAACCTCTGCCTTTTTATTTAATTAGTGACGTTTGTTTTTGTTGCTCTCCAACCCTTGACTCATTTTTGCATTTTTAAATTAAAAATTACCGTTATACAGTCACGTGAAAAAGTAAATACACCCCATGTAAAGTTTTGACTTTTTCAACATACAGCTATTTGATCTTCATTTCAACAATATTGATAGATAAAGGTGATATAATATAACAAATATCATGAAACATTTACATTTTGTAGTCCATTGTATAATTTAAATAAACTTAAATGCAAATTTCACGTGTGGAAAAAGTAAGTACACCCTTGGCTCTAATAGGTGGTATTGCTCCCTTTGCAAGAAACAACCTCAAGTAGGCGTTTCTTATAACTGTCTACCAGTCTCTGGCATCGACTGTGAGAAATTTTTGCCCACTCCTCCATGCAGAATTATTTCAGCTGTGCGATGTTTGAGGGGTTTCTTGTATGCACAGCTCGTTTCAAATCCCCCCACAGCATCTCGATGGGATTTAGATCCGGGCTTTGACTTGGCCACCCATTCCAGAACCCTCCATTTCTTTCTTTTCAGCCATTCCTTGGGTGGATTTACTGGTATGTTTAGGGTCATTGTCATGTTGCATGGTCCACCTTCGGTTGAGCTTCAACTTTCCGACAGATGGCCTCACATTATCCTCAAGCACCCTCTGGTACAATGAAAAATTCATAGTGGATTCTATGATGGTGAGCTGCCCAGGCCCTGATGCAGCAAAGCTACCCCAAACCATAATATTTCCACCACCTTTTCCATGCTTTACAGTTGGTATCAGGTTCTTGTAGTCAAATGCTGTCTTTGGTTTTCGCCAAACATGTCTTCCGGTACTGTCGCCAAATAGCTCTACCTTTGACTCATCTGTCCAGAGCATATTGTTCCAGAAGTGCTGGTCTTTGCCTCGGTATTCATTGGCAAACTTTAGTCTTGCCCTGATGTTCTTTCTGGACAGCAAATGTTTCCTCCTGGCACACCTCCCATGTAGATCAAATTTGCGCAGCCTCTTTCTCGAGGAGCTCTTTCTCGAGGAGAATGGTACTCATGCACTTTGACATCAACAGTGGCAAGAGCTACCTGTAGGTCCCGTGATAACATTCTGGGGTTCTTAGAGACTTCTTTCAGCATCTTGCGGTCTGCTCTCGGGCTGAACTTGCTGGGGCGGCCTGGCCTGAACAAGTTGGCAGTTGTTTGGAATCTTCTCCACTTGTGGATGATCTTCCGGACAGTCGAATGATTGATTTCAAATTGTTTGGAGATCATTTTAAATCCCTTCCCAGACTCGTAGGCATCTATAACCTTCTTTCTGAAGGCCTCAGAGAGCTCTTTTGATCTTGGCATGGTGACGCCGCACACTTCAACAACAAAGAGCAAACCAAACTAAATGTCTGAGGTTTAAAGAAGACAGGTTCCTCCAAGATCCTCTCCAGCGATGTTCTAATCATTTGCACCTGAGCTGGTGCACCCGATTCTAATTTTAGGTATTTGAAGTAGTGATAAATGTAGGGGTGTACTTACTTTTTCCACATGCGAAATTTGCATTTATGTTTATTAAAATTATACAATGGACTACAAAATGTAAATGTTTCATGACATTTGTTATATTATATCACCTTTATCTATCAGTATTGTTGAAATGAAGATCAAATAGCTGTATGTTGAAATATGTTGAAAAAGTCAAAACTTTACATGGGGTGTACTTACTTTTTCACGTGACTGTATGTATTTATTTTTTTGAATAATATTTTGTAAATATCTTGCTTTCTCTGTCATTAGCACAAACAACTTTAACCCAGCTATATTTAAAAAGCCGAGCTCGATGGTGTAATGGTTAGAGCGTCCGCTCCGGGTCTGGGAGGTGGGTGTTTCAAACCCCGTCCGAGTCGTACCAAAGACTTTTAAAATGGCACGTTCTGCTTCCTTGCTTGACGGTCAGCATTTAAAAAGATAGAGCACAGACAAACAATGCAGGGAAGGCAATGGCAAACCACCCAGTATAACACTTGCCAGGAAACTGCTTCAACAGCACGAACGCTCTGTAATGAGTATGGTACATCAAAAGGGTTTTAAAGAGAAAAAAAAATCTTCTTCATGATGATTATTCAAGAAAAATTATTTTTATAAAATGAATTGAATATAAAAATGTGTTGTGAAGGACTTACCTATAAATCCCACACATACCTGGAATGCAATTGGTCAGGTTGTGCAACAATGTTAAAGGGACTCGTTCTGCAAAATATGCCACTTTTGAGTGATTATTTATATTGTGTGATGGATTTTTTTTTTCAATAAATTGATTTTCAAATTACGTTTGCTTAAAAACTTGCATGGACGTTCAACATACTGAACGAGGATCCCCATAAATGACATCGGCTGAACGATATGCCCCAAATTTGCAATGTGCTGAAGACGTAGAGCGGAGAAAGAAGACGAAGAGGCAACAAAAATGTCTAACGAATTGGATTGTTTTGCTGAAATTAGGCCGTCGTGATTCTGGCGTGTATGGCAGGTGTGACATCTTGAATTGACCTGTTGCCTGAGCACAACCGGGGACAGGACGTCTGCGAATGTTGTTTCACAATTGGTGGCACCTGTCACTGTTGGAATCGAATCAAAAGGGGACCTTTCATTTCCCAGCATATTATCAGCATGATTTTACCAATAAACTACTGAACCTTGAACCTTCTTCCACAACAGCTGTTGGACGCTTCCACTCTGCTTTGTCTCTCCAGTTTGTAGTGGCATATTGGAGTTGGCAGGGTGGTCCAGCGTTACGTACACTCGCCGCCCTAAGCTTTCTGGCTTGGGATCGAATCCCTACCCAACTACAAACTGTCATTATAGTGTTTCACACAGAAGCCTGATGTTGGCTTAGCGGTTAGGGTGCCGGCTTGGGATCCTAGGATCCTGAGTTCGAATCCCGGTCGATCACTGAATTAACACCAGGGGGGTTGACTCAGCCTGTCATCCTTCCGAGGTCGGCAAATTGAGTACCAGCTTGCTGGGATGAATGATCCCGGTGCGTACCCCGACCTAGAATAGGTACACCGTATTCCTGCACATCGTAAGAGGTGACTAAGGGTTGGCGTCAGGAAGGGCATCCAGCCACAAAATAATTGCCTCAAAAAGGGAACCACGATTGTCATGGGGACCACAAGGCTAACCCCTGCTCTAGCGGGGAAAAATGGCCTGACAACGATCATTCATTCATAGTGCTTCACACAGACAGGGTGATGTCTCATCTGTCGGTATTACTTTGTAGACGCGAAAGATACCACGGTGTCCTTCCTAACCTTAGAGTGCATTGCATCAGAGGTACAGTCGCACCCTGATCAGCAAATGATGCTACACTGCAGCCTTGAGCTGCATACGATGCAAGTGGCATCTTCGTTTCATCCCGTGTCACAATCCAAGATAGTGTTGCGTTTATTTCTGTTACGTGTATTTCTGTTACGTGTTACCTCCTCAAACTCAGGTTACGCTGCCCCTCAGAGTCTTGAGAGGGAACGCGGCAGAAAGATTTGTTATTTTGAGTGTTCTCATAAACCATGGTAAAACCACACCAATGCAATTGTGTAGAACAAAACAAGTAATTGTATTAAGAACTCTGTCTGGACACGTCTACGAAAAGACCGCCTGGACAACCCTCCCATCTACTTTCTCAACAATCATCTCCAAGAAGTTCTGTCACTCAATCTCTTGGGTCTCACAATCTGCCAAGATCTTTCCTGGGAAAAACACATTTCCAAGCTGGCCTCCAAAGCCAGTAGGCGACTGGGCATTCTCCGTTGTGCGAAGTCCTTCCTTGACACACCTGAGCTCCTCACCACATACAAGGCTTTCATCCGCAACTTAATGGAATACTGCTCTCCACTCTGGGCTGGTGCTCCTGCCTCACACCTCTCTCGGCTTCACGCTGTTGAAACCAAAGTTTTCGGAATCATTGGAATCTCCCACGGTGAAGCCGATTGTGAGGGCCTTTCACTCACTTACTGCAGGCATGTTGGTGATCTTTCTGTCTTCTACTGACTCCTCTCTGGCCTTGCCCCCCCCCCCCAAGCCTGGTCTGTGCTCTCCCCCCCAAGTACTCCGACAGGTCGCACAAGATCTGCCTGCAACCCTCTTCTGGTGAAACTGCCAAAATCAAGACTCTCTGCTCACCTTCACTCTTTCATTCCTCTTTTCTCCCGCCTCTGGAACAAACTCCCTCACTCTCTTCAATCCCACTCATCCCTCCAGGTCTTTAAAACAACTGTTCACCACCATCTCTTATCTCCCCCCCCCCCCCCACCCCCATCCAAAACCTTGATCTTTTCTACCTCTGTTAATTCACCCCAGATCCACTTTTCTGAAATACTGACTTCTTTGACTTCTTTCCTGGAAGTCCTAGCAGTGTCCATGTGTTTTTTTAACCTCTCCCACCGCCACCCCCTTCCCACGCCTCCCCCCCCAAGCCTTCTACCTCCCACAGATCTCCTGATGTCCCTGCTCTCAAATGTTGTACTTGTGTGCTTCCCCTTCTCTCCCCATATTGTCTCCTGCTCCCTTTATTTCGTCTTGTGTCCATTTGTTTTGCTTTTTGGTCATTAATGTTAGCTCTTACACGAGCCTCAATCTTGTATACAAATAATGATAATAAATAAATAAAACACACAACTCTCACATCTATCTATAATTCCAGTAATCTCTGTGTGTATGTGTGTCTGTGTGTGTGTGTGTGTGTGTGTGTGTGTGTGTGTGTGTTTGTTTGTCTGTGACCGCTGTTTCTCGACAACTACCGGTCCGATATACTTGAAACTTGCCAGGTATATTGCTGGGGACCCGAGGATGTGCCTTTTCAAGGTTTGAAATTAATCGGACAAGTGGTTCCCAAGGTATGGTCACCGTACTCGCAAGCCGTTCGCTTTGGCTTTGCGAATGGACCAAACCATTTCATGTAAATAGAGGGGGGGGGGGGGGGTTCTGTGGTCGTTCGCTTTGGCAGTGATAACACAAGACAAGACAACACAAGACAGACACTGCACAGATATATATTTAGAATATATAGAAGATAATGTAAAAAAAAAAAAAGGCAATTTATTTTACATTTCCGGATTCAGCGTTCAATTCTATATAAGTGAGTGTATTTTGAGGCATGTGTGACTTCAAATAAAATTGTAAGCCAGAAAAACGTTCGTTTCATTCCTTAGGGATACAACATGTAAAACTGGCCCAAACGTCAAAACAAAACTCGCTCATTTTAAGTCGTACAAGCTAATGCGACCACTCATTCTTCTGGGAAGAATCCCGTGCACATGCTTGTCACACTTATAACTCACCAAAGTCTTTATAATTTCATCAAATATGGTCCAGGCAATCTAGCCCATTTTTTCACTCAACTTGGAACAAATTGCAACAGAATTTTTTTTGCCACAATACATTTCTACAACATCCCCAGAACAACATACTTAAAGTCCCAAGCAATCCCAACATGGGAAATATGTCTAATTTGCATAATCCAATATGGCCACCAATCTGCAATTATAGAAGTTAGTAATAGCAATGAAATAATAATTATAACACTCTAATTATAATTATAATTATACTGTAATAAATAATAAATAAATACTCGAATTATAATTATAACACTCTAACTCTAACACTCTTTACTCAAGAACAATGCATCCAGTATATTGCGGACAATGTTGACTATAACGTAGCAACAGTAGATGGCACTGGGACATTTCATGGCATGGGCATCATAGCTACTGTTACACCACAAATAAAGACCTCAAGACCTGTCCCCACAATGTCTGTTACAGCTTCGGACATTGCTGCAGTTGGCCGTATAAACATTGAGTACTTCCATATCCCTGCAATGATGCCACCACTCACCTATCTGCCACTTGTACACACGGCTGCAGATGATCCGACATCTCAACTTGACATTCTATGGAAAACCTCCCGATTTCTTCGCTCTCCAAGACCAGCATGGTCTGGTATGATGCAAATGTTCCATCATGGCCAATATCCAGGACAGTCTTCTGTGATATTCCTTCCAATGATTGATCTCAATCCTAGTGATCCAAATTGTATCTATTCCACACTAAAGTTTGTGTCAGCTCAGGCCATGCGACATGGTGTTACTCCTGTCCTCACATTCGATCAACCCTTGTATTGGAAAGCATTATCAATTGTTCGATCTCAACCAGTTGACAGTCATCTCCAGCGAATGGTCCTCAAACTGGGAGGGTTTCACATGGAAATGAGTTTCCTGGGTAGCATTGGGCATCTGATGGCAGGTTCCGGATTGGAAGAAGTCCTTGAGGTTGTGTACGCTAGTAACACCGTGAGCCACATGTTGACTGGCAAGGCTGTGTCCAGAGCAGTCCGTGGTCACATGCTAGTAGATGCTGCACTGAACACCATCCTTCTGTCCAGCGCATACAATGTACCAGTGCCATCCAAAATGAAAGCAGAGGACCCTGATGAAGTGATGACAGGTGATGATGTCGAACAACATTCTGACACAACCGACTTGACCATAGCAGCAGAAGTATATGACAATGCAGTTTCCTCTACAACATCTGTAGAAAATGTGTGTTTGGCAGATGTCTGGATCAGAATTCAAAGCAAACTGAAGGAAAAGAAAGATATAATGACCACAATGCGGACCGCAGAACTCTGGGTACAATATATGGAAATGGTAGACATTCTACAGAGGTTTCTCAAGGCTGAACGCACAGGCAATTGGAAAATGCATCTCCAATCAGTACGTGAAATGTTACCATACTTTGCAGCATCTGGACACACACTATATGCAAAGTCTGCATATATCTATCTTCAAATGATGTTAAATCTGCCAGAGACACACCCAGAAGTCAACCAGAAATTTGAGCAGGGATACCATGTGGTGAGACGCAGCGATAGATATTGGTCAGGATTGTCGACCGATCTCATTATTGAGCAAGTGCTCATGAGAAGTGTTAAGACAAGTGGGGGACTTACAAGAGGCAAGGGGATGACAAAAACCCAGCGCTTGGTGTGGGTCCTATCTATGCCAGCATGTGCAAACATCAATGATGTCATGCAAAAGCTCAGTGGTGTGTCATATGAAACCAGTGACCAACACAAGGACATATCATCAGCATGACAAGCTAGAGATGTCAGCGACACCCTTGACCTTATCAGTTATCTTGAAAAGAGAAACCCATTTGTTAATAACAGTACACTGCTCAACATTGCAAATGGCATGAAAGCTCAGGAAGGAGTCAATGTTGAAAGATCAAGAGAGGTTGGTGAACGGATTCTAGCGTCAATGGTTGGGAAATCTGTCGATGAGTTTGTCTTCCGAAAAGCTGATCAAGCAAAGACACTCGGTACAAGATCAACTGTCAAAATCAAAGGCGAATCTGTGAAGGTGGATCCACAGCTGATATTCCAGAGGCTGATAACTGTCGCTGAACGCTGTGAAGATGTTCCATCACTGTTCAAGTATGAACTCTGAAGTCACCCTCCTGCATTGTTCGAATCTTCCTCCCTTCCACTGCAGGCCAATAAGGCAACTCTTGCTGATTCCATCTGGAAAGTCATCCTAGAGAAACAACGAGAACCTACTGAAAATGTCCAGTACATCCTTGATGGTGGTGCTCTACTTCACAGACTACCCTGGCCAAGAGTTTCTACCTTAGATTATGTGTGTGATCTATACACCAACTATGTTGTACAGAAATATGCTGATGCTACTGTTGTCTTTGATGGCTACAATGATGACCCATCAACGAAAGATGCCACACACATGAGAAGAACAGGAGCCTGTACTGGTGTGACAGTTCACTTCGCAGGTGAAATGGTGATTCAATCCAGAAAAGAGGATTTCTTGAACAATGCGAGGAACAAACAGCGCTTCATTTCTTATCTGAGTGACAAACTGGAGACAGCTGGGTGCAATACATTTCATGCGAAGCAAGATGCTGATTTGTTAATTGTTCAAACAGCTGTCGCCTCTGCACGAACAACAGACACTGTCCTGGTGGGAGATGACATGGACATACTCACCCTTCTTATTCACCATGCTGAAATGGACACACATGACTTCTTCCTGATACCAGAACCAAAGCAAGCTTCAAGAAAGAACAGGATTTGGAACATGAAGCAATCAAAGAATTTGCTTGGCAGTGATGTATGTGACTGTATGCTGTTCGTACATGCTATTCTTGGTTGCGATACAACTTCTCACCTGTTTGGTTTGGGAAAGGGTGGAGCACTGAAAAACAATCATGAACGATGCCTTCTTCTATCAACAAGCTAAAGTTTTCAGTCAAACACATCAAATGGAGGAGAAGGTTATCGCCAAGGCAGGAGAACATGCACTAGTGTCCGTTGTATGGAGGATCTGAGGAGGAAGGATTGGACACCTTACGGTACAAGCTGTTTTGTGAGGTCACCAAGAATGTTTCACATGTAGAGCCACAGACCCTGCCACCCACCACTGCAGCTGCAAGATACCACAGCCTTCGTGTGTACCACCAAATACAGCAGTGGAAAGGGATCGATCTCAATCCACTGGAGTGGGGATGGCACAAAGCAGATGGACATTGCCTACCAATACTGACAGATCAGGCCGCAGCACCATTAGCACTCCTGGACGTCATCTGCTGCAACTGTAAAAAGGACTGCAATACACGAAGATGTACTTGTAGAAAATATGGTTTCACATGCAGTGCTGTGTGCGGGGAATGTCATGGTACAGGTTGTACCAATGCAGAACTGCCAGATTTCACAGAGGATGACAAAACTGTTTAATCGTTTGAGTTGGATGTTCCAGCATTTTGTATACCTATGTGGCGGACACAATGCCAGCGGGTAATAATTCCGCGCACCAGTGGGTGGCGCGAGCGACCGGGCGTGGAAGCACGGCTCGGGACACGCCCGGAGCAAAGGCGTCACGAGGCGCAGGGTGGAACTGAAATACATGCCCCGCCTTTCGGCCGACCGGCCATGCCCGAGGGCAAGGCGTGGCCTCGGGACATATATGCAGGCTCGAAAGTCGAGCCCGCCCAGTGCTTACGTGCGAGCATAGAATAAAGTGTTTTGGTTTGTACAACGCGTTGTGGCCTACCTTCTTGGCAAACGAGTTGTGTGCGCATAGCACCACACTGGTGACCCCGACTGGTTCAGCCGTAGCTGACCCCTGAACGCGCCATGGCTACCAACGCTGTCGCCGTTAAACTCCCGGAGTTCTGGGAAGCACAGGCCGACGTTTGGTTTGTGCAAGCCGAGGCCCAATTCCAGCTCCGGGGCATCACAGCGGACGACACCATGTACTTTTACGTGGTCGCCGCCCTCGGGCCCGGCACTGCCGCCCACGTCATGTCCTTCTTTCAGCACCCGCCGGGCGCCCACAGGTACGCATCGCTCAAACGACTGCTCCTCACCACGTTTGGGCTCACGGAGGCCGACCGCGCCGATCGCCTCCTTGACCTTCCCGCCATCGGCGACACACGACCGTCCATTCGGATGGATTATATGTTGTCCCTTCTTGGCGACAAACGCCCGGATTTCCTTTTCCGAGCGCTTTTCCTCCACCAGCTACCTGCACAGGTGCGGTTCGCGCTGGCCGGTTCGGCCATAATGGAACCCTGCACCCTGGCCAGAGAGGCGGACAAATTTTTCGCGGCCTCCGACACGTGGCCGACGTATGGCGCTGCCGTAGTGGATCCCGGTGCGGAGGTTTCAGCGCCTATGTGGCGGCCTCGTGGCCGCTGCTACACCCCGTCCACCACTGCCGTCACGACCGACGTGGCAGCCACCACCGGGGCAAACCTGGTGTTATTATCATGCCAGGTTCGGCCGCAAGGCTAGGGCGTGCCGCCCGCCGTGCTCTTTCGACAGGTCGGGAAACGACCGGGCCGGCGCTCACTTGTGGCCATGAGCGTCGGCCATTCCGGCAGCCTCCTGTTCATCACAGACACCTCGTCTGGTCGCCGATTTCTGTGCGACACTGGAGCACAGGTAAGCGTCCTCCCTGCCTCCGCGTCTGACAAGCAAGCCGCGGGCCGGGGCCCCGCCTTGCTCGCCGCCAACGGAACTCCCATCTGCACATTCGGGAAGCGTTGCCTCTCGCTGCGTTTCGGGGGACAGCGCTTCCAATGGTCTTTCGTCACCGCCAGCGTGCCAATGGCCCTGCTCGGTGCGGACTTCCTTTGTGCGCATGGGCTGTTGGTGGACGTTAAGTGTCGACGCCTCGTCCAGGCCGGAACCTTCAGCTCGCTCGCTTGTTCGCTGAGCGGCTCGTTGAGCAGCTCACTGAGCAGCTCACCGAGCGGCTTACCAAGCGGCTTGCTGAGCGGTTCTGTCCCGGCGAGGTTGGTCTGTACGCTTCCGGCAGCGGACGAGTTTACCCGCCTCCTCGCCAGTTTCCCTGCACTCACGCGGCCCACCTTTTCAGCGGTGGCCGTCAAACACGGGGTGGAACACCATATTCCCACCGTCGGACCACCGGTCTACGCCCGGGCGTGCCGCCTCGACCCAACGAAGCTTGCCGTTGCGAAAGCGGAGTTCGCCACGCTGGTGCGGCTGGGCATCGTACGGCGCTCCAACAGCGCATGGGCCTCTCCTCTGCACATTGTGCCCAAGCCCGGCGGCGGATGGCGGCCGTGCAGTGACGACCGCCAGCTCAACGACGCCACCATCCCTGACCGCTACCCGGTCCCGCATATTCAGGACTTTTCCGCCCGGTTGGCGAAAACGACCATTTTTTCCAAGGTGGACCTCATCCGGGGCTACCCCCAGGTCCCCGTAAAACCGGACGATGTACCGAAGACGGCCGTTTTAACACCTTTCGGCCTCTTCGAGTTCTTGCGGATGCCTTTTGGGTTGAAAAATGCGGCCCAGGCGTTCCAGCGGCTCATGGACAGCGTCTTGCGTGACTTGTCCTTCGTCTACGTCTACCTGGACGACATCCTAGTCGCGAGCGTGTCCCGGGAGGAGCACCTGCTCCATCTCCGCACGCTTTTCGAACGCCTGGGCCAGCATAGCCTGATAATCAACCCCGCGAAGTGCCGTTTCGGCGTCACTGCCATCGACTTCTTGGGGCACCGCATCACCAGGCACGGAGCCATCCCTTTACCGGCCTTGCCCCCCCAGCTCTCTCTGGGCTCTGTCCCCCAAATATTCCAACAGGTCGCACAAGATCTGCCTGCAACCCTCTTATGGTTAAACTGCCAAAATCAAGACTCTCTACTCACCTTCACTCCTTCATTCCTCTTTTCTCCCGCCTCTGGAACAAACTCCCTCACTCTCTTCAATCCCACTCCACCCTCCAGGTCTTTAAAACAGCTGTTCACCACCATCTCTTATCTTCCCCCATCCAAAAGCTTGATCTTTTCTATCCCCGATAATTTCACCCCAATTCCACTTTTTGAAATACCAACTTCTGTCCTGGAAGTCCTTGGTGTCCTTGTGTTTTATACTTCTCCCACCCTCCCCCCCCTTTCCCACGCCTCCTCCCCCCAAGCCCTCTCCCTCCCACACATCTCCCTGCTTTTAAATGTTGTGTGCTCTCAAGTGTTTGCGTGCTTCCCATTCTCTTGTCTTCCGCTCCCTCTTTTTATATATTTTGTTTGTCTGGTTGATTTGTTTGTGAAGTAAATGTCAGCTCTTTCACGAGCTATTCAGTATACAAAAAAAAAAAAAAAAAAATTCTTCCCTTTCTCCAAGCTATTCTGAAATCTCTGACACACCTTCAACAGCTCTCCCTTCCTCTTCCTCCTCTTCCACATCTTACCCTACCGCTCCTCCCCCCTGTTCTGTATCCGATGCTCCCCCTTCCTCTTCTTTAACAGTATGGACCTCAAACATCCGGGGCCTTCGCTCAAACTTGACTGATCTCTCCATGCAGGTTGCTTCTGACAAACCAGACGTGATCTGCTTAACAGAAACTTTCCTCCTTCATGATGTCTCTGATTCCTTGGTATCGCTCCCAGGTTACTCCCTCCTCCGGTATGATAGACCTGAGCCTCGTTGCTATCTTTATAAAAAACTCTCTTCCTCACTCGCCGTGCACTGCCCTCTCTCCACCTCACCCCCAGGAATACCTTTGGCTACGGCTTCCCCTTCGCTCCCACCTTTTGTTCATATGTGTGTTGTACCGTCCCCCAATCAGTGATGACTCCATCTACATCTCGCTGTCTGATAATATGGACCAACTTCTATCTACCCATCCCAACTCTCTCTTCCTCATATGTGGTGATTTCAATTGTCACCATGCCAGTTGGGTGGGTGTGGGTGCCACTCTCACCAGCCATGGCTCTTCAGCAAAGGACTTCTGTGACTCACTGGGACTGACACAATCTGTCAATTTCCCGACCCAAATCTCAGTCAACGGAGCATCTTCTCTTCTGGACTTGGTTATGACTAACTTCCCTGAAAATGTCTGCTGCTCTTCTTCTGCTCCAATCGGCTCATCTGATCATGTGCTTGTTAAAGTGGACATCTCTCTGACCATTCTCAGAGAGCCTCCTCAGCGTCGTCGAGTCTGGCATTTCACTCAGGCCAACTGGCACCGTCTTCAACCATCAATCATCTGGACTGGTCTCCCATCTCTACCGCCTCTGACATCAACTCATCCTGGGAATTCTTCCAAAGTAAATTGCTCTCTCTCATGCACAGATTTATCCCATCTCGTCTTCAGTTGTCATACCCTTCCTCCCGTCCATGGTACACGGAATCTTGTGGTGAGGCTATTGCCCAGAAACAACTTGCTTTCGTCTCCTGGAAAGCAAATCCAATGGAAGGAAATCTCATTTCCTTTCACAAAGCCCGAAACAAGTGTGTGTCCACCCTCAGGAGAGCCAAGAAACAATATCTCTCCGTCCTCAGGACAGAACTCTCTTATCTGTCTCCCTCTTCCAAATCCTGGTGGCGTCTGGTCAAATCTGTTTCTGGTGTTTGTTCCCCCTCCATCCCCTCCCTCACCTCAAACGGCCACACGGCTGACTCCGCACGTGAAAAAGCTGAATGCCTCAACTCTGTATTTGCCTCGAAATCTTGTGTCCCAAACCCATCCCTCTCTGTACCCACCGTACCCAGTCGTACCCAGCTGCTGCTGGACTCTGTGTCCTTTCCTCCTGACAAGGTGGAAAAGTTTCTGTCAACCCTCGACTCTGATTCTGCAACTGGACCTGACGGCATCAGCCCATGGGTCCTAAAATCCTGTTCTTCCGCTCTTTCACTCCCTCTCTCTGTTCTCTTCACCCTCTCTTTTGCTCAAGGCCATCTGCCATCTGCTTGGAAATCTGCCAACATCACCGCTTTGAACAAAAAGGTGCAAAAACAGATCCCAGCAACTACAGACCAATCAGCCTTCTCCCAATTATCAGCAAAGTCATGGAATCCATCATTGCTTCAGATATGAAATCTTTCCTCTTCTCCAATGGCTTGATCTCTGATCATCAATTTGGTTTCAGACCTGGTCACCCTACTCTGGACATGCTGCTTCTGCTTTCTCAACAATGGATGGAGGTCCTCAATGCCAAACAGGAAATTAGAGCTGTCTCCCTTGGCATATCACGTGCCTTTGATACGGTCTGGCACCCCGCTCTGCTCACCAAACTCTCCTCTTTTGGTATCCATGGAAATGTCCACGCATGGCTGGCGGACTTCCTCTCTAGTCGTAGTCAACGTGTGGCCCTGAATGGGTGTCTCTCATCTCCTCTTCCTGTTCAGGCTGGAGTTCCCCACGGCAGTGTTCTGGGCCCTGTGCTTTTTCTGGTCTTCATCAATGATCTTTCTGACTCTCTTGAAAATCCTCTCTATCTCTTTGCTGATGACTCTACTCTCTGTCGCTCCATTCTTCATCCCTCAGATCGCCAGTCTGCAGCCTCCTCACTCTCTGCAGACCTGGACAAAATCACAGACTGGGCAAACAAGTGGAACATGTCTTTCAATCCTGACAAATCTCACACTCTTACAATGTCTCTCCGAAAAGACCGACTGGACAACCCTCCCATCCACTTTCTGAATAATCCTCTCCAAGAAGTTCTGTCACTCAAGCTTTTGAGTCTCACTATCTGCCATGATCTTTCCTGGGAAAACCACATTTCAAATCTGGCCTCCAAAGCCAGTCGCCGACTGGGCATCCTCTGTCGTGCGAAGTCCTTCCTTGGCACACCTGAGCTCCTCACCACACACAAGGCTTTCATCCGCAGCTCAATGGAATACTGCTCTGCCCTCTGGGCTGGTGCTCCTGCCTCACACCTAGCTCGTCTTCACGCTGTTGAAACCAAAGCATTCAGAATCATTGGAATCTCCCGCGATGAAGCTAACTCCAAGGGCCTCTCACTCACTCACCGCAGGCATGTTGGTGGTCTTTCCGTCTTCTACCGACTCCTCTCTGGCTTTCCCCCCCCCCCCCAGCTCTCTCTGGGCTCTGTCCCGCAAATATTCCTACCGGTCGCACAAGATCTGCCTGCAACCCTCTTATGGTTAAACTGCCAAAATCAAGACTCTCTGCTCACCTTCACTCCTTCATTCCTCTTTTCTCCCGCCTCTGGAACAAACTCCCTCACTCTCTTCAATCCCACTCTACCCTCCAGGTCTTTAAAACAGCTGTTCACCACCATCTCTTATCTTCCCCCATCCAAAACCTTGATCTTTTCTACCCCCGCTAATTTCACCCCAATTCCACTTTTTTGAAATACCAACCTCTGTCCTGGAAGTCCTTGGTGTCCTTGTGTTTTATACTTCTCCCACCCCCCCCCCCCCTTCCCACGCCTCCTCCCCCCAAGCCCTCTCCCTCCCACACATCTCCCTGCTCTCAAATGTTGTGTGCTCTCAAGTGTTTGTGTGCTTCCCCTTCTCTTGTCCTTCCGCTTCCTCTTTTTATATATTTTGTTTGTCTGGTTGATTTGTTTGTGAAGTAAATGTCAGCTCTTTCACGAGCCTCGATTCAGTATACAAAAAAAACAACAGAAAAAAAAAGCGTGCCTGCCCGATTACATAGTACCACTTGTAAAGTTTGGTGGAGGAGAAATAATAGTGTGGGGCTGTTTTTCATGGTTCGGGCTAGGCCCCTTAGTTCCAGTGAAGGGAAATCTTAATGCTACAACATACAATTTTTTTTATATTTTTTTTGTATACTGAATCGAGGCTCGTGAAAGAGCTAACATTTATTTCACAAACAAATCAACCAGACAAACAAAATATATAACAAGAGGGAGCGGAAGACAAGATGGGGAGAGAAGGGGAAGCACACAAACACAACATTTGAGAGCAGGGAGATGTGTGGAAGGGAGAGGGCTTGGGGGGAGGAGGCGTGGGAAGGGGGGGGGGGGGAGGGAGAAGTATAAAACACAAGGTCACCAAGGACATTCAGGACAGAAGTTGGTATTTCAAAAAAGTGGAATTGGGGTGAAATTAGCGGGGGTAGAAAAGATCAAGGTTTTGAATGGTGGAAGATAAGAGATGGTGGTGAACAGCTGTTTTAAAGACCTGGAGGGTGGAGTGGGATTGAAGAGAGTGAGGGAGTTTGTTCCAGAGGCAGGAGAAAAGAGGAATGAAGGAGTGAAGGTGAGCAGAGAGTCTTGATTTTGGCAGTTTGACCATAAGAGGGTTGCAGGCAGATCTTGTGCGACCTGTAGGAATATTTGCGGGACAGAGCCCAGATAGAGCTGGGGGGGCAAGGCCAGAGAGGAGTCGGTAGAAGACGGAAAGACCACCAACCTGCCTGCGGTGAGTGAGTGAGAGGCCCTTGGAGTTAGCTTCATCGCGGGAGATTCCAATGATTCTGAATGCTTTGGTTTCAACAGCGTGAAGACGAGCTAGGTGTGAGGCAGGAGCACCAGCCCAGAAGAGAGAGCAGTATTCCATTGAGCTGCGGATGAAAGCCTTGTATGTGGTGAAGAGCTCAGGTGTGCCAAGGAAGGACTTCGCACAACGGAGGATGCCCAGTCGGCGACTGGCTTTGGAGGCCAGATTTGAAATGTGGGTTTCCCAGGAAAGATCATGGCAGATAGTGAGACCCAAAAGCTTGAGTGACAGAACTTCTTGGAGAGGATTATTCAGAAAGTGGATGGGAGGGTTGTCCAGTCGGTCTTTTCGGAGAGACATCGTAAGAGTGTGAGATTTGTCAGGATTGAAAGATATGTTCCACTTGTTTGCCCAGTCTGTGATTTTGTCCAGGTCTGCAGAGAGTGAGGAGGCTGCAGACTGCCGATCTGAGGGATGAAGAATGGAGTGACAGAGAGTAGAGTCATCAGCAAAGAGATACAGAGGATTTTCAAGAGAGTCAGAGAGATGATTGATGAAGACCAGAAAAAGCACAGCGCCCAGAACACTGCCTTGGGGAACTCCAGCCTGAACAGGAAGAGGAGATGAGAGAAACCCATTCAGGGCCACACGTTGACTACGACTAGAGAGGAAGTCCGCCAGCCATGCGTGGAGATTTCCATGGATACCAAAAGAGGAGAGTTTGGTGAGCAGAGCGGGGTGCCAGACCGTATCGAAGGCACGTGATATGTCAAGGGAGACTGCTCTAATTTCCTGTTTGGCATTGAGGACCTCCATCCATTGTTGAGAAAGCAGAAGCAGCATGTCCAGAGTAGAGTGTCCAGGTCTGAAACCAAATTGATGATCAGAGATCAAGCCATTGGAGAAGAGGAAAGATTTCATATCTGAAGCAATGATGGATTCCATGACTTTGCTGATAATTTGGAGAAGGCTGATTGGTCTGTAGTTGCTGGGATCTGTTTTTGCTCCTTTTTTGTGCAAAGCGGTGACGTTGGCAGATTTCCAAGCAGATGGAAGATGACCTTGAGCAAAAGAGAGGGTGAAGAGAACAGAGAGAGGGAGGGAAAGAGCGGAAGAACAGGATTTTAGGACCCGTGGGCTGATGCCGTCAGGTCCAGTTGCAGAATCCGAGTCGAGGGTTGACAGAAACTTTTCCACCTTGTCAGGAGGAAAGGACACAGAGTCCAGGAGCAGCTGGGTACGACTGGGTATGGTGGGTACAGAGAGGGATGGGTTTGGCACACAAGATTTAGAGGCAAACACAGAGTTGAGGCATTCAGCTTTTTCACGTGCGGAGTCAGCCGTGTGGCCATTTGAGGTGAGGGAGGGGATGGAGGGGGAACAAACACCAGAAACAGATTTGACCAGACGCCACCAGGATTTGGAAGAGGGAGACAGATAAGAGAGTTCGGTCCTGAGAACGGAGAGATATTGTTTCCTGGCTCTCCTGAGGGTGGACACACACTTGTTTCTGGCTTTGTGAAAGGAAATGAGATTTCCTTCCGTTGGATTTGCTTTCCAGGAGACGAAAGCAAGTTGTTTCTGGGCAATAGCCTCACCACAAGATTCCGTGTACCATGGACGGGAGGAAGGGTATGACAACTGAAGACGAGATGGGATAAATCTGTGCATGAGAGAGAGCAATTTACTTTGGAAGAATTCCCAGGATGAGTTGATGTCAGAGGCAGTGGAGATGGGAGACCAGTCCAGGTGATTGATGGCTGCTTGAAGACCGTGCCAGTTGACCTGAGTGAAATGCCAGACTCGTCGACGCTGAGGAGGCTCTCTGAGAATGGCCAGAGAGATATCCACTTTAACAAGCACATGATCTTAAGAGCCGATTGGAGCAGAAGAAGAGCAGCAGACATTTTCAGGGAAGTTAGTCATAACCAAGTCCAGAAGAGAAGA
The DNA here is from genome assembly GCF_964187855.1 of Myxine glutinosa. Taxonomy (NCBI): domain Eukaryota; kingdom Metazoa; phylum Chordata; class Myxini; order Myxiniformes; family Myxinidae; genus Myxine; species Myxine glutinosa. The sequence continues at coordinate 64,717,834 of NC_136263.1, forward strand.
TGCTCCGTTGACTGAAATCCGGGTCGGGAAATTGACAGATTGTGTCAGTTCCAGTGAGTCATAGAAGTCCTTTGCTGAAGAGCCATGGCTGGTGAGAGAGGTACCCACCCCCAGCCAACTGGCATGGTGAAAGTTGAAATCACCACATATGAGGAAGAGAGAGTTGGGATGGGTAGATAGAAGTTGGTCCATATTCTCAGACAGCGAGATGTAGATGGAGTCATCACTGTTTAGTGGACTGTACAACACACATATGAACAAAAGGTGGGAGTGAAGGGGAAGCCGTAGCCAAAGGTATTCCTGGGGGTGAGGTGGAGAGAGGGCAGTGCAGGGCGAGTGAGGCAGAGAGTTTTTTTATAAGGATAGGAACCCCACCTCCAGGACGAGGCTCAGGTCTACCATACCGGAGGAGGGAGTAACCTGGGAGAGATACCAAGGAATCAGAGACATCATGAAGGAGGAAAGTTTCTGTTAAGCAGATCACGTCTGGTTTGTCAGAAGCAACCTGTATGGAGAGATCAGACAAGTTTGAGCGAAGGCCCCGGATGTTTGAGGTCCATACTGTTAAGGAAGAGGAAGGGGGAGCATCGGATATAGATCAGGGGGGGGGGGGGGAGCGGTAGGGTAAGATGTGGAAGAGGAGGAAGAGGTAGGGAGAGCTGTTGAATAATAATAATAATAATGCATTTATTTTATATAGCGCTTTTCAGGAAGCCCAAAGACGCTTTGACAGAGTGCAAAACATAATGCATAGCAAAACATAAAAACAATTGCAAAAAAAGAAGAATCAATAGGGAAATATTCAAAGCACAAAGGAGGGAGAAGGAGAGGAGATAGTCAGGGGTTAGATGCTGTGGGTTAAATGTTGAATGCAGTGTTGAACAGGTGGGTCTTGAGTGATGTTTTGAATGTGGTGAGTGAGGAGGAGTCTCTGATGGTGTGAGGTAGTGAGTTCCAGAGGGTGGGAGCAGCGATGGAGAAGGCCCTGTCCCCCCAGGATCTAAATTTGGTCCGGATGGGGGGGGGGGGTCAGGAGGTTGGTACCAGCAGAGCGGAGGTTGCGGGTGGGAGTGTGTCTGGAGAGGAGGTCAGCCAGGTAGGATGGGGCCAGGTTATGGAGGGCTTTGTAGGTCAAGAGGAGGATTTTTGTCAGAGATTACAGAATAGCTTGGAGAAAGGGAAGAATGGGGCGGACAAAAGGTTTGATGGTGATTGGGAGAGGCGCAGTGAGGTGTTATTTGACGAGGGGGAAGAGTGAGGCAGAAGGTTGAGGGAGATGAAGGTGAAAGTTGGAAGGGGGAAGAAGCGGGGAGGACGCTTTGAGGAGGAGGGGTGAGAGGGGAGTCTAGGAGGGGAGGAGCGAGGGAGAGTCTCGGAGGGGAGGGGTGTGGGGGGAGATTTGAAAGGAATGGGTGATTGGGAAGATTTGGAGGGGAGGGGCAAGGGGGAAGATTTGAAAGAGATGGGTGATGGGGATGATTTGGAGGGGAGGGGCAAGGGGGTAGATTTAGAGGGGAGGGGTGATGGGGAAGTTTTGGAGGGGAGGGGTGATGGGGAAGTTTTGGAGGGAAGGGGTGATGGGGAAGATTTGGAGGGGAGGGGCAAGGGGGAAGATTTGAAAGGGATGGGTGATGGGGAAGATTTGGAGGGGAGGGGCAAGGGGGAAAATTTGAAAGAGATGGGTGATGGGGAAGATTTGGAGGGGAGGGGCAAAGGGGTAGATTTGGAGGGGAGGTGTGATGGGGAAGTTTTGGAGGGATGGGGTGATGGGGAAGATTTGGAGGGGAGGGGTGATGGGGAAGATTTGGAGAGGGGGGGGGGGTGAGATTGGATTTTGAAAAGTGTATGATTAATGGGAAACGAACATTTATTGCAAAATGAGTTTCTTGAGACATTCGAGTCAAAAATATGTTTGAGGACGCTGAAGGATGGGTGGAGTGCTGGAGAGTTTAGGGAATGAATGAAAGATGCACTCTAAGAGATGGAATTTTTTTTTGGAATGAATAGATTTGGTGAGCAAGTCGAAAGCATCCTTTTATAGAAGAAGAAGAAAAAGGTGTTATAGAATATGACAGAATACAGGTCTTCAGGGGACAGATTAGACATTTTTTAACGTGATCACGTGATCACAAACAACGTGGTCGAAGAACGAACGAACAAAAAAGAACGAATAAACGAATAAGAACAGAAGGAAAATATATATATATATATTTTTTTTGAGGAGATTTTAAAACAAGGAAGTATGGGGTGAAAAGACCGGGAAAATCAGAGACCAGAAAGTAATTGCAGCGCGATCGAAGAACCGCTGAGACAAAAACAAAGCCTCAAGCCAAGGTCGGACACGGTAGCCTAATACTACACTTAGGCCTCAGAATACGCGATACGAAAGACCGACGATTCTGTACACAGGTATGAAAAACCAACACCAAGAATACTATTAAAGACACACCAATAGTTACATACACCGAGAGAAAGATACAGTTTCAACAAAAACACAATTGTGAAAAGTTACTTAACTTCGAAAGCGAGCGCGCATGGACAGCTTTGAAGAGATGAGACCTCCAATCTTGGGCATGCGCTTGCGCATGCGCTAACCTGTTTCCTGTCACTTCCAGGAAAGAAGTTGGAATTTCAAACAAGGTGGATCTCTACCAAAGAAACAACTCGTCCTGCGTCCAGCACCTTTCCTCTTTGAATTGATCCGTGAAGCACGACGAAAAGAAAGGCAGCTTCGCTTTAACGAACGAAACCATTCACCAACAAGAAAGACACGTCCGCCACTAACAATTGCAAAGCAATCAATCATTCTAGAGGATTGTGTGCTTCCAACTTTGTGGCAACAGTTTGGGGAAGGCCCTTTCCTGTTTCAGCATGACAATGCCACTGTGCACAAAGTGAGGCCCATCGAGAAATAGTTTGTCGAGATCAGTGTGGAAGAACTTGACTGGCCTGCACAGAGCCCTGACCTCAACCCCATCGAACATCTTTGGGATTAATTGGAACACCGACTGCAAGCCAGGCCGAATCGCCCAACATCAGTGCCCGACCTCACCAATGCTCTTCAGGCTGAATGGAAGCAAATCCCCGCAGCAATGTTCCAACATCTAGTGGAATGCCTTCCCAGAAGAGTGGAGGCTGTTATAGCAGCAAAGGGGGGACAACTCCATATTAATGCCCATGATTTTGGAATTAGATGTGTGATGTTTGGGTGCCCACATACTTTTGGTCATGTAGTGTATATATAATAGGCATTTTACCTGGCGCTTTGCTGACTGATTTAATCAAAAGACAACATGTTGTACTTCACAAACATTCTGGTCTATTCACTCTATCATTTGCCCGAGGTCAGCTTCCATCTGCTTGGAAGTCAGCTGACATCACCTTCGTCAGCCAATATTGCTGCTTATATATGGGGCAAGCAAATTTCACTTCCGCTTTGCTGCGAAGCTGTATTGGATGCTTTGGTTTGAACCACTACTTAAAATGAGTGAAATGAAACCTTTCGAAAATGTATCCTGACACAGATTTAAACATCACCATAGTGCATAGTGCATGTCAAGGTGTTTAAACTTTTTATAGAAGAGGATGATTTGTAATACTGGCTACCACTGGGTGATACTGTAAGATACACATTTACAGGGAGAGAATTTGGGTTTTCCCTCCCCCAGATATGCGACTCAGATAAAAACCATACTTGGGGTAGCCCTAGACAACATGGAAAATCTGGTTGGATTTGTATCAGTATTTTTTTTTATGCCTCTGCCGACGAAGTTGCAAGAGGCATTACATTTTCAGGTTGTCCGTCCGTGTGTCCATGATAGGTTTTGTTTCCGTTATAACTTCAGAACGGCTGAAGGGATCCAAGTCAAACTTGGTACAAGTATGTATAATGATGCAAAGATGTAGTGATTGGATTATGGAGTCAAGAGGTCAAAGCTCAGATGTCAGGTAAAAATGTAATACTTGAGACCAGCTGAAGGGATTTAAATCAAACATGGTACAAGTATGTATAATGATGTAATAGTGTGGGTGGATGCATATCAGTCGACATCACGACAGTGAAGAATGCCGTTCTGGTTTAATATTTGAAAAATAAATAAACAAAATTAATATATCTTATCGAACAGACAACTTAACTCCCTCTGAGGATTCTAAAGGATAATTCTAAATGGTTCTAAAGGGTTTCGTTTGTTTCTACGCTTTGCCTATTTCATATTTAAAATGTCAAACTGAACCGCTTCCTTCGGACACAGGTGCGATTTTATTTAACTTCTGGTAGATGTGCAAACCAACGACTCTGAGTATATAATCCACGTGCGCAGCAAAAATGAATAACACTCGAAATTGCACGAATATCGATATTTTAGACCACTGCATGCAAAGTCTGGACCCAAGAACTCTTAATAAATCCGTTAATGATCTTCAAAGGTGCTGTTCATATTTACCCAAATACCCAGTTTTCATTTGTGCACTCCTTTGTAGTTCCCTTTGTATGCATACAAAGTTTCAAGCTGCTAGGTTTCATGGTTTTGGAGTTAGGAAAGAGACGCACACACAATGACACATACACACTGACATTTATTATTATATAGTATTGTTATGTCGGTTGGGTAGGGCATATATTGATCCAGGTAGATCTGCATAAGTAGGTGCTCCGATGTCACGAAGAAGAAGAAGAAGAAGAACCATCTCGATGTACGTAAGTCAGGGACCTGTCTAGCCCGGTTTGTCGGATTAAGGTGTATCTTCGTCCCCATTACGAGGAATGGGGTATGCTAAGTAGTTCTAGGGTTTATGCTAATTCCCCAGTGTGTCGTCCCCTCTGTGACCATTCCGGTGTCCCTTATGGCAACACATCACATACACTAGTTAGGCCCAATAGCGCACCACATTAATTAAATCCCCCCTCACAATGACTGACCGGAAGAACAAACAGCAAGCGACCACGTACTTGGGCTGACAACACTGGCAGGGTAGCAAACATCGAACAGGAAGGCCGAGAACCACGCCCCAGAGAACTCGTGATTGACAGGAGGGGAGGGGCGAGCAACTACCTGAGCACCGATTGGAGAGGAAGGGAGATGAAGGACGTGCCACACTGATTGGCCACCGACAATGACGTGCGACCGATGATGTAACACCAAAAGCGCGAGACGCTCTGCCAATAAGTGCGGAGGGCGCAAAACAGCACCAACAAGCGACGCGCTCATTGGAGGATAAGCGCCGGGATGTGAGAAAGGTGTGAAGGGCCCCAAATAAACGACACACTGATTGGCAAAGGAAGAGAGCTGACGTCAGACGCGGAGCAATAAAACGACTCGCTGGTCGACATTTCCTTCTTCTAGCTTCTTCTCGTTTTGGCTTCCTTCCTGTGTGGACCTCCCTTCTGCCACTTGCCTTCCTCTTGATTGCCTTGCTTGTTGGACGTTGGAGAGATGGTGGAGCGCCGACGATCATCCGCCCTGGTTATTCATCGTGTGGAGATGAGGTTTGCCACGCACCGGCGGACATTGGCCCGGCAGCGTGCGAGCGAGAGGTGTCATCGAAGCCTGGTTGCGCCGATGGCCGAGCGGTTCCCGGGGATCGGAGCCGCACCCGGACTGCACGCTTGGGGCCTGAACGATGAGCCTGACTGACCCGACATCCAGACAGATAAGAGCACCGCACAACGTTTTATTTTATTCATTATTCCATTGTCCTGTAGTTGAAGTTGGTGTGCGGGATCCTGATTTAGGAGCATTATTTATTTACCAGCGCGTTTCTTTGTTCTCAGAGTCCGGCAATAAAGCTGCGTATTTTTGTACAGCAACTCCGTTTTTGGTTTGATTTATTAATTTTCAGGTTGAAGACGCCTGCGTGCGTGAAGGTAAGCCGGCATGCTGCCCCAAACCCCCCTGCTCGCGTATCATCCGCCATCAATTGGAAACGCCTCAAAGTAAGCTCAATCAGCCATCCGTGGACGCTCTGCCTTAATAGTCATCCACAGGACAATATTTTATATGATATATACATATACATATACATATTGTCGTGTCCCCAGGGAATTAACACCCCTGTGTGATGGATGGCCAACCGAGCTTTAACTCTGAGGCGTACCCAAACTATGATGGTGTTATCTCTTCAGCACGCGCGAGGGTGGAGGGTGACAAGGCTTACCTGCACGGGTTTCACTGGGGCGTCCTCGAACCCACGACAGATAAACAAGACAGACACAAATTGGAAAATGTACAAATAATGCGTTTAATCTATCTATAATTCCATTAATCTCTGTGTGTATGTATGTGTGTATGTCTGTATGCGACCGCTCTTTCTCGACAACTACCGGTCCGATATACTTGAAACTTGCCAGGTATATTGCTGGGGACCCGAGGATGTGCCTTTTCAAGGTTTGAAATTAATCGGACAAGTACTTACCGAGCTATGGCGATTTAGCCGTTCGCCGTTCGCTTTGGCGTTGCGAATGGACCAAACCATTTCATGTAAATAGAGGGGGGGGGGGTTCTGTGGTCGTTGCGAATGGACCAAACCATTTCATGTAAATAGAGGGGGGGGATTGTCACTGTACTCGCAAGCCGTTCGCCGTTCGCTTTGGCGTTGCGAATGGACCAAACCATTTCATGTAAATAGAGGGGGGGGATTGTCACTGTACTCGCAAGCCGTTCGCCGTTCGCTTTGGCGTTGCGAATGGACCAAACCATTTCATGTAAATAGAGGGGGGGGGATATAATTTTAGATATATATATAGTACGGGCATATATATAGTACGGGCATGCCCTAGTAAAAATAAATGCCAGGATAACAGAACCGTACGGTAAACTATTATTCCTAAATTGAGACGTCTCCACATGGACTCATGAAACAGACACAGGGAGAAATAAAAGAAAGTAAAAATGTAGTGTGGTGCATTTGCCTACTACTCCGTGGTCTCCTCAAGCAGTCCCCAGACCCTGCCGGCCGCCGCACGGGTCCCCAAGTCCTTGCGCGGGAAACGCACGCCTTGGCGCGAAGTCGCGTTCCCCCACCAGCCGCTGACGTGAAGGGAACAGGCCCTCGCTCCTTTCTCGTCCCTCCTGCTCAGCCGCATCGAGCTCCGACGTTCCTCCCAGGTGCACACGGCACCACGCGCCACCGCCACAAGCCAACACCAAGGAGAGAGAGAGAAGAAGAGAAGGATGCATCCACCTTTCCCCCACAGCCAGGAACAGAGCGATAGAAAATGCAACTGCTTGCAGTGAAGGCCAGCGCGAGAGAGAGAGTGCAAAATGTGACCGCTTGTGATCAAAGCCAGGACCAAGAGAGTATCTACGACCACTCGTTATGCCAGCCACGAACCAAGAGACTATCTGCGACCGCTCGTTATGCCAGCCACGAACCAAGAGACTATCTGCGACCACTCATTATGCCAGCCACGAACCAAGAGAGTATCTGCGACCACTCGTTATGCCAGCCACGAACCAAGAGAGTATCTGCACCCGCTCGTTATGCCAGCCACGAACCAAGAGAGAGGGCACAAACTGCGACCGTTTGTTATGAAAGTCGAAACCAAGAGAGACGTGTGACTGCATGCTATGAAAACCCAGAGCCAAGAGAGAGAAAATTGCGGTTCTCTCCCTTTTTGTCCCTTGTACTACAATGTTCCATGATGACGGCCGCGCGCGCTCCAATCAACGAACGCCACCGCAGCAGTCTATTTCCCTGAGTAATCACCTTTCAGGGCGGGGCTTCACGGACCTTCTTGCTCTCCCTGTGATGACTCGGCTGGTGGCGTCAGTGGTAGTGTTCGAATGTCCAGATCTCGTTGGTTTTACATGGTGTTTTTAGTACAGGTGGGTGCGGAGTGCATGGCTGGTGTTGTGTTTGTCATAAGGAACAAAGGGAAAACCACAGAGGTAATTTACATACAGGGAATCTACCCTTATACCCTAACTAATTAGCATAGCTCCACCCCTCGTATGGAGACAAATATACGATCTTACCGGACATGTGAGCTGACTTATTTACATCAAGGTGTTCTTACATGACATTTGGAGCATGGCAATCTATACACTGCTACCTGGACTAAGGTATTTCATGAGCTACCCCCATAAACGTAACAATATATATTGTTGCAGTTTTGAGAACCCAGCACAGGTAACATCATTAAAGGTTAACGGTTGCACCCCATAGATAGGCCACAAGCAACACGTAGGTCACCTTAGGATGTTAGTTATTTCATAGTATGTGTTTAGGATAAGGCCATTCCCAATAGTTGCATCTGCGTTGGATAGAACAAATAAGAGTAGGCCCATTCGTCCATTTTTGCAGCCTCCCTTCCATCGACGCCATTAAGCGCTAGCCAGTCTGTAATCGCCCTCGCCCTTTAGGTTGCCAGCAGTAGGCTGGGCCAAATCGGAGGTGATTTTCCTAATTCAATGTAATTTACCTAAAAGTTGTGAGTGAGTATCAGGAACAAAATCATGAAAAAAAAATTCAAAAATATTGACGTTTTACGGTCAGACAGCCCGTTACCATAGCAACAGTTACAGACGACTCAAAAAATGCCTAAATTGACGATTTCTCAAGCTGTGTTTGACCCCCAGAGTTGATTCTGGTACCAAAAGATGCAGAATTGAAAGCCAAGGATGATTGGATAGCTTAACAATGTCTGTGACACAATTCAATACCACTTTTATCCAAAAAACTGATTTTTGTCTGAAATTTCAAGCATATTTATGGAAAAAAATTGAAAATTTTGCTTTTTAATCATAGGATAACCATTAATCAGATTAAATTTACTTCAAATTGTCTTTTACAACCTTGTATTGTCCAGTTTTTATAACTGTTATAACGTTGTTTAAATTTGGCCATCTTCATTTCAATAAAAAAAAGTTAACAAAAGCAGCTTACAATCATTAATTTTAATGCCTGCTTTCGGTTGTTACTGTAACCATTCATCAGGGCGTTCAAGGCGCCCTTGCACACATCAAGGATAGGCGCTCTTGTCTTCGATACAACGGCAGTGAACTCTGGGGTCAAGAGTGGAGTCGTAGTAAGACTGGAGACTGAGTTTGGCAGGAGTCTTCTGCAACTGGCGTGTCGGCACCACATCCACGAATTGGTTGGAGGGGCGTCTTGCTCAATAGTGTATGGCCCCACCACAGGACCTAATGAACAGCTGTTCAAGCGACTGCTCAACACTTGGAGTGAATTGGACCAGGGCAACTACACATTGGTCGAGGTGTCTGCTCAACAGAGAGAGCTGGCTGGCCATGTACATGCCACCATCACCTTCCTTCAGACGTGGATGGACAATAGCACAAAGGAGACTCTTCGACACGACTACCTGGAACTGGCACACCTCACACTGCTGTTTCTTGGAGGGACTGTCCCTGATGGTATGAGGACCATCACTATCAAAGCTCCTGGGGCATTCCACCATGCCCGTTGGATGAGCAAGACTTTATACACTATAAAGGTGGCACTCTTCCGTTGGCAGCTGGGAGATATCTACACACCCGAAGAGCTGGAAGACATAACCAGTCTCGCTGCATTCATGTCAGTCTTCTACACTAAAGCGTGGTTGACATGTACCAGTGCTGCAGATGCACCATCTAACGACATGTACCTGATGAAGAACCTCCTCAAGGCTGAGGCCAGTATCGCAAAGAATCCAACAAAGTGGCCTGCCAAATTTCTGTCCTTTGTGACTGTGGCCCGAGAGAAGCTACAAAATCATTTGTGGTACCTCTCAGAGAGATTGGTCTCTTTGGCACTCTTCTCGGACAGAACGTCATCTGACAAGCAGACTATGAGAAGGGCTATGCTCAGGTACCATGGGACTGCACATAACATGATACAGGAGATGCCAGCCTCACAGCAATTGGGGAGTAAAGCCCTCAAAGACTTTGTTGGTTACGACTCTTGGAGCATGTTTGAACTCTTGGGTATTGACTCCAGTTTTGTCAAGCTCCCCGTTGCACAGTGGCCCACCTCAGACAGCTATCGTCATGGCAAGGAAGTTGTGGCCAAACTCCCAGTTGTCAATGACGCAGCAGAGCGGACACTTGGACTCGCCACAGATTTGAACACTAACAAGGCCCCCAAATCTGAGGCGCAGCTCCAGGCTCTATACAGGGTTGTGAAGGGCGTCAGGGAGAAGCTGCATGGACTGGCAACATCCACTGAGGTTGTGACTAAGAAGTCATTGGCCTCCATTGATTACAATTGGGACTAGGTTTTTTATTTTGTTATCAATGTTCAATGTCAGACCTTAAATTTGAGACAAAAAAGCTTAATCAATGACAAAAGTTAATTTAAAGTCCATTTAATTTGACTATAGCTCTGATTAATGATTATCCTATGATTAAAAAGCAAAATTTTCATTTTTTTTTCAAACAAATGCCTTAAATTTGAGATAAAAATGAGTTTTTGGGATAAAGGTTGTATTGAATTGTGTCACAGACATTGTTAAGCTATCCAATCATCCTTGGCTTTCAATTCTGAATCTTTTGGTACCAGAATCAACTCTGGGGGTCATACACAGCCTGAGAAATCATCGATTTTAAGGATTTTTTGAGTCGTCTGTAACGGTTGCTATGGTAACGGGCTGTTTTACCATAAGACGTCAATATTTTTGGAAAAAAAATTCATGGTTTTGTTTCTGTTACCCAGCCACAACTTTTAGGTAAATTACAACCTTGTAGTATGAAAAATTGAAAATCACCCCTGATTTGGCCCAGCCTAGCCAGCAGCCTTCGCAACGTCGCTGGGCTTCCGCTCAAAACCAGCCCAAAGGCCACGAGGTAAGGCCCGAAAAGGGGGCGGAGCGCAAGGGTGGAGGTGTGGCCACGTCAAGCAGCCATCAAGGCGGAGCCGGTAAGCCGTCACCAGCCAATCAGGGCTGAGGTGAGATCGCCTGACAGGGCGTGGCTGGAGATTCGAGAGGGTTCACTGGGCGTGGCAATATAACCCCTTGCGCGAGGCCCCCACCTCAGTTATGAGGGGAGAGAGAGGGCTTGAACATTGTACCTGAGTTATGAGCCGGGATCCTCTGCTGAAGAGGTATGAGGAGGGACGCAGCTGCAATCATTGCGCTCTGAGTTATGATGGGAGAGGCACCTGGTTTGAGTACCTGAGTTATGAGCAAGAGTTATGAACCAGAAGGACTGATTGGAAGGAGCGCATTCAGAAGGACTTGAGGGGGCGAGCGCGTTGTGCAAAAGAACTCGTATGATTGGCATTGAAGGACATTTGTTGGAGGAACGCGCCATTGTGAAGGGTTTGTCGGGGATCACCGGTTGAGAATTTGGCTTGGGCTTGCGGTGCGCAAACATCCAAACGCCCGTAATCCTATTACATACGCGGCCAAGAGCCATGAAGTCGCCGATAGCCCAGCTTACCATTTCCCTGATATAATTGTCCGCTCGCGCCGACGCTACGCGGAGAGCTGCCTGCCGCCCACCATCGTCTGCTGGTACGAGTCGGGGACCGGACGAGCTGTGAACGCCATCGCCGGACCCTCAACCCGACCATCTGCATCCCCGCGTGAGTCTGAGTCTGAGACCGAGTCTGAGAGCGAGCGGGCCCGAGTCCAAGGGATAAGTAAGACTGTCTAAGGCTGCCCTGTGTACTTTTTCTTCCTCTTCCTTGTACATTATCTTCTTCTTTTCCTCTTCTTTGTACAAATTGTTAATAAATTACCTTGTTCTTCCTGGTTTCTTCCTAATCCGATCGTCCTAGTCTTTTCTCAATTGGGTAAGCGTGGCACGATTCGGAACCGCTATAATCGGGTGTAGTCATTGGTTAACAGCTCGGATCGTGGATTGCTACCCGCTCGGCATATTCCATCAATATCCGTGATTCGGGCGGGAGTTATTTCCTCGTTTCCGGTCAGCATTAGAACTTAGGTAATAGCGAATCCCTAGTCCTAAAAAACCCTACCTAACGCTGCCCGGGAAGGACGTTATAACCCCCAGGATCGCGTCGGCCAGATAAAGGACAAGAGGATTAATCCCCCCTTGATAAGGGGAAGGCCGACGTCGGAGATCCGCAACAATATATTATATATATATATATATTTATGTATATATATATATATATATATATATATATATATATATATATATATATATATACATATATATTGTTACGGCCCGTGGATAAGATGTTAATAATAATAATAATAATTCATTTATTTTGTATAGCGCTTTTCCAGAAGCCCAAAGGCGCTTTTCCCTATTGAATTTTCCCTGTTGTGTTTGCCGAGCGGATGGCCCCGCGGTCGTACAGTTACCCCGACTAACCCGATTCCCAAACGTTGGCCGGATCGCGCCACAGATATTCAATAGGGAAAAGACTAAGGCGACACGGATGTGAAGAAGAAGCAGACAAAAAGGTTGGAAATACGAATCTAATTTATTTACTATTTACAGGCTCAAAATAACCAAGGAGAAGAAAAGATAAGAAAATAATATACAGAAGATATTAGAGACACAGTGAAAATTCCTTATACAAGCTTAATTAAATCCCCAGGGACAAAACAAACAGAACAAACTCACGTACACGAATGGGGAAATTGCAGGCAGGAATGACAGGAGGTGGGTGGCTGGAGGGGGAGGAAGGCACGGAGCTGGCTGGAGCTTGATCCCGCACGGGACGTCGGGCTGGACCTCGATGGCCGCCGATGCCACCGATCCTGTCGTGTGCGCGGGGTAACGGGTCGGAGCTGCTTGGTGGAGCCAACGCTGCTGGTGGGGGGTCTGGCATGGCGGGTTCTCTCTCCCTCTCTCACTAACTCCAGGACTCTTTCTCTCTTGCTTAGTCCAACTCTTCCTCTCTTGCTTAGTCCAACCACTCTTTCTCTCTCTTGGTCCAATCACTCCTCACCACCGACAACTCAACGCAACCACCCTTTGCTTCTTGCGCGCGCGCCTTTATAGCGCCTCCGGCGATTAAGCCGCCGGCCTTCAGGACACGCCCATCGGTGTGCTCACCTCGGCCCTGGTTGGTCGCGCGACCCTCTGGCTCCGCCCTTGATGACGACGGGCGGGCACGCCTTTCTTCCCCGACCCGAGCACATGTTCAATGGTGGTTTTTGAGGGGATGTAATATTGGCAATCGAGGCTTGGCCATGACGAAAGGGGAAATGGAGGTTTTGGGAATGGGAATGAAGAATGAAGGGAATCTATCTTATTTCACTTGGTGCAATGGAGTGTCATTTTAATGGAAGACAACGCCTTAACCTAATACACAGAATAAGGAAATAAACTACTGAACAGGGATATTATAGTGTCCTTCAATGTATGCTTTATGGAATTAACTACCGGAACGCCCTTTGACCTTTATACACACTGGAGCAAGGAGGGCTCAGGCTAAAACAATAATTCACAACCATTTACTATACAATACAATACAATCAAAAAAATACAATCCTCATATCCGCAACAATATATATATATATATATATATATATATATATATATATATATATATATATATATATATATATATATATATATATATATATATATATATATATTGTGTGACATTGTGTCACAATGACAATCATTGTGATATTGTGTGACAAGGTGGCCCAGGTTGCCTTGAAAGGCTCATTTTGGATATGGAGGAAGTTTATGGAGGCATGTCGAACGGTGTAGGTTGGTTGTGTGTGTGTGGTTTTTATTTATTTATTTATTTATTTATTTATTTATTAATTTTTTTGTTACTATTATTACTTCTTATTTTGTGTATATGAGTGAGTGGGTGAGGGTGTGTGTTTTTGCATGAATTAATTTTTGCATGAGTGTGTGTTTTTGTGTGTTGAGTGGTGTATGATGTAAGTGTAGGTGGTTGTTTGGTTGGTGTTCTGTATGTATGTGTGTGTATGTGTGTGTATGGGTGTGTATGTGTGTGTATGAATGATCTGGTGTGTTTTGTTGGTGAGTGGTGAAGGGTATAAAGGTGGGTGTTTGAGTGTTCCACCATGTTTGTTTGGTGCTGTGGATTCTGGATGTGGAGTTGTTGTTGTTGTTGTTGTTGTTGTTCGCACTGGCTGGAGGTGGGGGTATGTACGCATCCCGGTGCAGTTGCTGCATGTGGAGGAGTATGTGCCCCTGCTGGCCCACCTTTGCTGACCGTATCGAGGTTGAAGGGCCGAAACGGGATGATGCTGAGGACCTCGACTGAGGACCCGGTCAGTGCGGCACACTTGTGACCAGGTGTGTTTTGAAATTATACATACATATACATACATACACACACACACACACACACACACACAAACACTACATTCCATTTAAATTTGGAATAATAGGTGCAGCTGCATCGCAGGCGAGTCATTGTAGTGATTAACCTACCAATAAAAGAGTGAAGACTTTTATGTACATAGTTAGGGTGGCGGGCTTGGGATGCTCAGGCCCTGGGTTCGAATCCCGCTTAATTAATGCCAGGTGGGGTTGACTCATCCTTTTGAGGTCGGCAAAATGAGTACCAGATAATTGTTGAATGATAGGGACTCCATGTTTTTGAGATGGGGAATGATCGTGCTTGGCATAAGCCAACATAACTCACATTAAGGAGTTGACATAAGCTTAAGGAGTTGAGAGAGAAGCAGAGAAGGATGCGTCCGGCAGATTAAGGAGTTGACATAAGCTTAATAAGTTGACAATAATACTCGTCTATATACAGACTTGTATGAAACGAAAAAGACGATGATGCAATGAAGCCATGTGACTGTATATCTATCTATAATTCCAGTAATCTCTGTCTGTCTGTACGTTTGTTTGTCTGTGACCGCTGTTTCTCGACAACCACGGGTCCGATATACTTTTAACTTGCCAGGTATATTGCTGGGGACCCGAGGATGTGCCTTTTCAAGGTTTCATATTAATCGGACAATTACTTACCGAGCTATGTCCAAAAAACGATTCAACCAATCAGAGAGCAGCGAACGATCGCGTGTGCCGAACGTGGCGGACACACTCTGCCTCGGATGGCACATTTGAGAGCGTATTCATTTATTTCACGTTTGCAAACTATGTTGGCGCTATGTTGGCGTTAAACGATGTTTTAAAACTAATAAAAACGAATTTGCGATTCATTCGCTTTCCTGCGCGTTTGTGCACGCGATGGCGATTGCTTTACCAAACTCCGGAAGCCGTTCGCTTTGGACCAAACCATTTCATGTAAATAGAGGGGGGGGATATAATTTTAGATATAGATATAGTACGGGCAATGCCCTAGTCTATCTATAATTCCAGTAATCTCTGTCTGTCTGTCTGTACGTTTGTCTGTGACCGCTGTTTCTCGACAACCACGGGTCCGATATACTTTTAACTTGCCAGGTATATTGCTGGGGACCCGAGGATGTGCCTTTTCAAGGTTTCATATTAATCGGACAATTACTTACCGAGCTATGTCCAAAAAACGATTCAACCAATCAGAGAGCAGCGAACGATCGCGTGTGCCGAACGTGGCGGGCACACTCTGCCTCGGATGGCACATTTGAGAGCGTATTCATTTATTTCACGTTTGCAAACTATGTTGGCGTTAAACTATGTTTTACAACTAATAAAAACGAATTTGCGATTCATTCGCTTTCCTGCGCGTTTGTGCACGCGATGGCGATTTCTTTACCAAACTCCGGAAGCCGTTCGCTTTGGACCAAACCATTGCATGTAAATAGAGGGGGGGGGATTGTCACCACTCGCAAGCCGTTCGCTTTGGACCAAACCATTTCATGTAAATAGAGGGGGGGGATATAATTTTAGATATAGATATAGTACGGGCATGCCCTAGTATCTATAATTCCAGTAATCTCTGTCTGTACGTTTGTCTGTGACCGCTGTTTCTCGACAACCACGGGTCCGATATACTTTTAACTTGCCAGGTATATTGCTGGGGACCCGAGGATGTGCCTTTTCAAGGTTTCATATTAATCGGACAATTACTTACCGAGCTATGTCCAAAAAACGATTCAACCAATCAGAGAGCAGCGAACGATCGCGTGTGCCGAACGTGGCGGACACACTCTGCCTCGGATGGCACATTTGACAGCGTATTCATTTATTTCACGTTGGAAAACTATGTTGCCGTTAAACTATGTTTTAATAAAGTTTTAAAACTAATAAAAACGAATTTGCGATTCATTCGCTTTCCTGCGCGTTTGTGCACGCGATGGCGATTGCTTTACCAAACTCCGGAAGCCGTTCGCTTTGGACCAAACCATTTCATGTAAATAGAGGGGGGGGGGATATAATTTTAGATATAGATATAGTACGGGCAATGCCCTAGTCTATCTATAATTCCAGTAATCTCTGTCTGTACGTTTGTCTGTGACCGCTGTTTCTCGACAACCACGGGTCCGATATACTTTAAACTTGCCAGGTATATTGCTGGGGACCCGAGGATGTGCCTTTTCAAGGTTTCATATTAATCGGACAATTACTTACCGAGCTATGTCCAAAAAACGATTCAACCAATCAGCGAGCAGCGAGTTATCGCGTGTGCCGAACGTGCCGAACACACGCTGCCTCGGACGGCACATTTGAGAGCGTATTCATTTATTTCACGTTGGCAAACTATGTTGCCGCTATGTTGGCGTTAAACTATGTTTTAAAACTAATTAAAACTAATTTGCGATTCATTCGCTTTCCTGCGCGTTTGTGCACGCGATGGCGATTTCTTTACCAAACTCCGGAAGCCGTTCGCTTTGGACCAAACCATTTCATGTAAATAGAGGGGGGGGGGGGGGGGTTGTCACTGTACTCGCAAGCCGTTCGCCGTTCGCTTTGGACCAAACCATTTCATGTAAATAGAGGGGGGGGATATAATTTTAGATATAGATATAGTACGGGCAATGCCCTAGTGTCTCTTAATTACGATACTGCTTGAATGGCAGGTGCACCCTGACGACACGCACGTCTACTAATTACATACTATTGGAATGTACCCCTCGACCCTCCAAACTGCTGAGATCCCGAAGACCACCCAAGACCCTCTAACACCACAAGATCCTTAAGATACTAAAGTCCTGAGGTCACTAAAACCCCTAAGACACTCAGGACACCTTTTACCTTAAAGACACCTTTAGACCCCTTATCCCTTTAGACTTTTTACCTGGCAGACCTTTACGCCTAAGTCTCTTTAGACCCCTTACATCCTTCAAACGCTGCGGAAACCACCCCACCTCCTCCTTTACCTTGACATTTAGAACTGTAGACCTTTTCAGACCCTTTTACCTTTGGAACTTCAGGTAAGTACTTAAGAGAGACAATTGTTTGTTGGCGTGTTTGCTTTATTTGTAATAAGTTTTATCAACTGAAGGTGAAGCAACATAACGATGACTTTTGGGGCATTAACCCATGGTTAGAGTAATGGGGCTAACGCCCGAAACGTCAGCATATAAACGATCTTGAGTGTTGTATTTGCTCTGGTTCAGGTATGTATGATGGTGTGCTAATGAAGGCTGGAAATAAGTTTAAAAATGGAAGAGCTCCCTAAGGTATTAAGTAAAAAGGATAAGGAATCAGGGAGTGTCAAGGTGTGTCCTGCCCTTGAGTATGTCTATTTAAACCTCATGTGCCGTATTTCGTCATCCCCATGTTGTAAGGTGAGTGAAAGATTTCACAAAAAGGGAAACGTGCGTCTCCCATGTTACCTGGCTTGTCCTCGTTCCACTGTGTATTTACGTGATTGATGGTTACATATCGGCCCGCACGGCACGGCATGTACAATCCTTGCCTGCTCTGTTCCACTATGCAGTACTGATTTAGAACTTTAAAGAGTACGCAGTAGATTTACGCAGTAGATTTGATTTAGTACTGTTTGTCTGTCTGTCCGTTTGTCCGTTTGTGAAAAAAATATCTCAAAAAGTTGTGGACGGATTCGGACGAATTTGGCAGAGAAGTAGCGTCTGTTCAGCACGCTCAGCTCATCGTGTCTTCACTGGCAACTGTTTCCATGGCGACCTGTCGGCCCGGCACAGCTCGGCTCGGCATGTCACGGCTCGGCACGGTTTGGTTCGGCACGGTTTGGCATGGTTTTGTATGACACGGCTTGGCTCGGCACAGTTCGGCACGGTTCGGCAAGGCTCGGCATGCCTCGGCACTGTTCAGCTCGGTTTGGCACGGCTTGGCACGGCACGGTTCAGCTGGGTTTGGCACGGCATGCCTCGGCACGGTTCAGCTCGGTTTGGTACGGCTTGGCACGGCACGGTTCAGCTGGGTTTGGCATGGTTCGGCTCGGCACGGTTTGGCACGGCTCGGTACAGAACGGCACGGCTCGGCATGGTTCGGCAGGGCATGGATCGGCACAGCTTGGCATGGTCCAGCAAAGCTCAGCATGGCCCAGCAAGGCTCAGTACGGTTCGGCACAGTTCAGCTCGGTTTGGCACAGCTCGGCACGGTTTGGCATTAAGGTTTACCCTTAAGGGCATAGCTCGGCACAGCTTGGCATAGTCCAGAAAGGTTTTGGGTCTTCGGGGTCTTTGGGGTCTTCGGGGCCATTTCGGTCTTCAGGGTCTTTTGGATCCTCAGGGCCTTTAAGGGTATTTTGGGTCGTTGGGGTGTTTTGGGTCTTCAGCGTCTTTGGAGTCTTCAGGGTCTTTAAGGGTCTTTGTGGTCTTCAGGGTGTTTTGGGTCTTCATGGTGTTTTGGGTCTTCCGGGTCTTTTGGGACTTCCGGGTCTTTTGGGTCTTCGGGGTCTTTTGGGTCTTCGGGGCCATTTGGGTCTTCAGGGTATTTTTGAGCCTCAGGGCCTTCAAGGGTATTTTGCCTCTTTTGGGTGTTTTGGGTCTTCGGTCAACGAGTCTTTGGGGTCTTTGGGGTCTTCGGCGTCTTTTGGGTCTTTAAGGATATTTTGGGTCTTTAGGGAGTCTTGGTGGTCTTAAGGGTCTTGGGGGACTTAAAGGGTCGTCAAAGGTCTGAGGGGTCTCACAAGTCTAAACGTAATTAAGAGTTCACGGACTGTTTTAGGTGTTAATTTTATTTGAAGAAGAAGAATACGTTTGGGTCGCAATATAAACAAACAAACAAACAAACAAACATATTACCACACACGTTTGCTTTATTATAATAAGATAGTCATCGCGAAGTGGCTTAAGCATTCAAGCAAGCACTACATTGAAAACCGTTGATAAGGAACGGCTGGCTTAGCAAGCGCTAGCTACAGCTGCTCGGTACCTGAACACACCTGAAGCCCTACCTGATACTCGGCTTATACAGAATTGTAAAGCAGAGGAAAAACACAATGGTTTGGTGTCGCATTTAATTGGAAAAGAGAAAATACAACAAAATCAATGTTAAGGAGCAAAGAAATCAACAGTTGTTGTGTTTCGTGTTCGTGATCAAGTGGTGGATACCGGATATTAACTCACACCATGTTCTCCTGAACCGTTGGGGCCTCTGCATGGTCCAAGTCCATTTTGTTGCAGGTTCGAATCCGGATTCGCGGCAACATTTTCCTTTCACCGGAAATCTCAATTCATGGGGGTTCCTCCAGCGATGTGACCTTTCGGATCTCCTCCGCCCCACCCACGACCTGCTTATGGGTGTTGAAGTTGCAATTAGTCACCTCCGGATTCCGAAATGGCCACGTGACGCGTTTCTTCGAATCTCCAATGAGATAAGAAAAATAAGAAAAAAAAATTGTATACAAGATCGAGGCTCGTGTAAGAGATAACATTAATCACAAAAAGGGAGCGGGAGACAAGATGGGGAGAGAGAGGGAAGAACACAAGTACAACATTTGAGGGCAGGGACATCGGGAGATCTGTGGGAGGGAGAGGACTTGGGGGGAGATTGTGATGTTTTCATAAACATCTGAAGTTGAGCCAACGTTTCAACGAAATCCACGCAGGTGCTTGCGTGCCGGTGCTGCGGGGGTCGCCTGACTGGCATGGCACAGTGACAAAATGGAATGTAATGTGGTTTGTCAAGAGGCGCCTAATTCCTTCCTCCCTCTGCGATGGCGCGTATCGGGCACATTACGTCACAGGTGTGACGTTTGTGCGCGGCGGCGCGTGCCAGGTGAGAGGGCTTCGTGAAACGCGCGTTTGTGTTGCGAACAGACCACAGTCGCCCACCTACACTGTCACGGTCTTGCTACTTTTGGATCTCCCCGAGACCGGAGGCTCACTTAGAGGGTTTTTACATTGCGGCATCATCATCGCAAATCCGCACATTGCTTTTTAATCCTTTTGGATTCCAACCGCGCTCTTACATAATCTCTTTCAAATGGCACGATGAAAACTTTTTGACGAGCCTTTCACGAACTTAATGGGCACGTCTGGCGTTCAACTGAAGGTGACTTGGCAGTACACACACAAGGAAATTTGGTGCAAGAGGCCATTCGGTCGGTCCATCATGCCTGTGTTACACCATTCACCAATGTCAGGTATTAGTATTACTATGGTATCTGTATGACTGTATCCCTCATTCACAAATAAGAAACCTACAACTCCTGCCAATATCACCCCCAAAATCCTCTATATACACCCTCAAGCTGTGCCCCCTACTTGGTCCACTCTTCTCACACACTCGACTGCACCTACTGTCTTGTTCACATCCTTCATTATGTTAAACGTCTCAATCAAATCTCCTGCCTCGTAGGAATTTAATTTGTTCATGGTGCTGACGGAAGCTCGCCTACTTTGGAATAGTAAACGTCTACCGACTATAATGCCAGCAGACGAGACACCCGGCTTAAAGTCCATTCAATGATTCAATACACAGCGCAAACATTCAATGATTCAGAGACAAATCGCCCTGCCTGTGCAACACCAGGGCGGCAGTTTATAGCTGGATCGAGATTCGAACTCATAGTATTCTATACACACAGGTGCTCATAGACTATCCCACCAGCTCATAGACTCATACAATTCTATACATACAAGTGCTCATATGCTATCCTACCAGATCATAGACCTATAGTATTCTATACACACAGGTGCTCATAGACTATCCCACCAGCACATAGACTCAGACAATTCTATACACACAAGTGCTCATATGCTATCCTACCAGCTCATAGACTTATAGTATTCTATACACACAGGTGCTCATAGGCTATCCTACCAGCTCATAGACTCATAGTATTCTATACAAACAGGTGCTCATAGGCTATCTTACCAGCTCATAGACTCATAGTATTCGATACACACAGGTGCTCATAGGCTATCCTACCAGTCATAGACTTATAGTATTCTATACACACAGGTGCTCATAGACTATCCTGCCAGCTCATAGACTCATCGTATTCTTTACACACAGGTGCTCATAGACTATCCTACCAGCTCATAGACTTATAGTATTCTATACACACAGGTGCTCATAGACTATCCTGCCAGCTCATAGACTCATAGTATTCTATACACACAGGTGCTCATAGACTATCCTGCCAGCTCATAGATTATAGTATTCTTTACACACAGGTGCTCATAGACTATCTTACCAGCTCATAGACTCATCGTATTCGATACATACAGGTGCTCATAGACTATCCTGCCAGCTCATAGAATATAGTATTCTATACACACAGGTGCTCATTGACTATCCTACCAGCTCATTCACTTATAGTATTCTATACACACAGGTGCTCATAGACTATCCTGCCAGCTCATAGACTTATAGTATTCTATACACACAGGTGCTCATAGACTATCCTGCCAGCTCATAGACTCATCGTATTCTTTACACACAGGTGCTCATAGACTATCATACCAGCTCATAGACTGAAAGTATTCTATACACACAAGTGCTCATAGACTATCCTGCCAGCTCATAGACTCATAGTATTCTATGCACACAGGTGCTCATAGACTATCCTGCCAGCTCATAGACTCATAGTATTCTTTGCACACAGGTGCTCATAGACTATCCGACCAGCTCATAGACTGAAAGTATTCTATACACACAGGTGCTCATAGACTATCCTGCCAGCTCATAGACTGAAAGTATTCTATACACACAGGTGCTCATAGACTATCCTGCTAGCTCATAGACTCATAGTATTCTATACACACAGGTGCTCATAGACTATCCTGTCAGCTCATAGACTCATAGTATTCTATACACACAGGTGCTCATAGACTATCCTGCCAGCTCATAGACTTATAGTATTCTATACACACAGGTGCTCATAGACTATCCTGCCAGCTCATAGACTCATCGTATTCTTTACACACAGGTGCTCATAGACTATCCGACCAGCTCATAGACTTATCGTATTCTATACACACAGGTGCTCATAGACTATCCTGCCAGATCATAGACTCATAGTATTCTTTCCACACAGGTGCTCATAGACTATCCTGCCAGCTCATAGACTATCCTGCCAGCTCATAGACTTATAGTATTCTATACACACAGGTGCTCATAGACTATCCTGCCAGCTCATAGACTATCCTGCCAGCTCATAGACTCATAGTATTCTTTCCACACAGGTGCTCATAGACTATCCGACCAGCTCATAGACTTATCGTATTCTATACACACAGGTGCTCATGGACTATCCTGCCAGCTCATAGACTATCCTGCCAGCTCATAGACTCATAGTATTCTTACTGTCGACGTTGATTTTTATTTATTTATTTGTTTGTTTATGTTTGTTTATTTTTTGTTTGTTCGTTCGTTCGTTCGTCCATCCATCCGTTCATTATTCATTCGTTCGTTCGTTCGCTCGTGTGTCCCACATTCATTCATTCATTCGGTCGTCCGTTCATTTCGGCCGTTCATTCAGCCGTTCATTCACTCATTGTTCATTCAGCAGATCTTTCACCTTCATTCAGTCTTTCATTCATTCATTCATTCACCGTTCGGTCATTCCTTCGTTCTTGCATATATACATATATACATACATACATACATGTTCATTCATCAGATCTTTCATTCATTCATTCACCGTTCGGTCATTCCTTCGTTCTTACATACATACATAAATACATACATACATACATACATACATACATACATACATGCATACAATTATACATACATAAAGTGGCCGTTTGCCTCTTCATGCCTCTGCCATGTCCACGCTTCACGAATTGTTTGACATAATTTGATCTCCTAGTCATACCATACATGACCACCCCATCCTCACATAACACTCAGATTAATGTGACACTCGGAAATCGTAACACTCAAACACTCAGAAATCCCATTTAACCCATCGACATGGAGTTCCTTAGGGTACCGGCACACAGTATCCTACTCTTTTCGAGAGATCAGGGATAGAGGGACGATGCAGCAGAGAAAGCCTTGGAGAGTAAGGGGAGGGGGAGGGGGAGGAAGACAGTGGGGCAAGCTTAAGCCCAGAATAAAGGGGATGGAAGAACAGGAAGGGATAACCGGAGGTGAAAGAGCAATGGAACAAATCTTTCAACACCAAATGAGCCGCCATGGTGACATAGAACGGCGTGCTCCGAGATGCAGCACCCTGTGCAACAAAAGCTTCACGATACCAGGACGGCAGTTTTAATGGGACTTGGTCGTACCGAACGTGTTCAAAAGATTGTTTTGGAATGATTCAATGTTTTGATCCGACGCTCGGACTTGCCTTTGGCTCAATATCCACCACACCTGTACATTCGTTTCTGCACTTGGGCGTTCGTGTCACCTGCGGATGCACCTGCAGCCGTCAGATCGCGCTGAACCGTCGAACATGGTGTTAAGCCGGCTATCCCGTTTGCTAGCATTCATGGATATTTGAGAAGGGTGTGCAATTGTGTGCCAGTGCCCAGGCCGAATCCCCACCTTGAACTCCCCGGGCGATGAACTTTGCCCTCTGAACTTTGGTAAATATGACTCGTACAGGTGACTCACCAAAGGTGAGACTGCAACAGAAATATAACGAGCACTGACGCCGGTGAGCCCAAAATAAACGTCATTGTGTTTATAGTGACATACCCACGGTAATTGGTCCCAACCCTTCACCTTAATCCGGAACGCCCCGCCCACCTCCTTCACCGAGGCCCCGCCCATCGCCGCTCTGGTATAAAAGGCGTGACAGAGCGGATTCTGTAACTTTGGCTTTCTCGGCGAATCTGGTGAGTGCGTTGATCAACTTGGGGGGAGATTCGGATGAATTTTGTTGTATTAACAGTTAACTCATTATTTTAGCATTTATCTTCTTCTTCTTTTAATATCAAAGATGGACTTTGTGAAATGGGAGTTGGTGAACCAATCTCTTTTTTAAAGGGGAGAAGATGGAGGTTGGTGTTTGGGATTTATAAGTATGTCAGTGAAAATCGATGAATCATGAACTTTGTGTGCAAATGACTTTACTCTAAGTCTCAAATCTTACTTTGAGGATTCAGCGCAGAGTTGTGCAGACCGACATTGAGAGCCGTTCTTACCTGTGCTTGTATATGAATGTCTAAGTACGGGTGAAGGTGACTTCTGTGTTGCAAACAAAGCAGGAGAATTTGAATGCATAAACAGGTGTGGTATCCCCGGGATGCTGTATTTGTGAATAAATTATGTTTGGACCTTCCCTCGAGAACCTTCAGCTTCACATCCATCCAAGTGGAGCCCTGCGGGCTGTATGCACCTGTGCTTTGGTTGTTGGAGTGTTTTAGTGTGAATTATCTCTGTTTCTCGGTCTGGATTGACCTTGTGCTTTGTGATTCGCTACCTTATGATTTACTTTAATCCGTTTGCTTTCATTCTTAAATTTTAATTTGTCTAGGTGCTACTGTTATTGGTCCTCCACCACGGGGGGGGGGCGGGGGGGGGTGGGTGGACTTAGATTTGCTTTCCGTGTCCTGTCCGTCCCACCTGTGGTTTTCTGCACTTTTCCCCGTAACCTTTTATCATATTCAATTGAAACTTAGTACATGACATTATTATAAGTTACGGAACAAGTTTGTTTTGGGGCGTTTCACCAATTTTGCACGAAGCTGTGCGCTTTTCGCTTGGAACAAGAACATTCATTGGGACCGGAAGGGAACATGTGTTGAAAAGTAATTCTCCCTCTTGTTCGTTTTTTAATGCAAAGTCGAGGCTCATGGAGGAGCTAGAACGTAGAATGGATTCCGATACCAGTAGAAATATGAGAGGAGGGGTACACATCAACAGCAGGGTTGAGGGGCAAAATAGAGGGACATAAATGAGAGGAAGCATGAGGTGGACAAGATGGATACAGGAGCAAACTCTCAGGAAGGGAAAACTGCAAATTTGGAAAGAGGTGGCCTTGGAGTGGGCTAACGGGGTAGAAAAGATCATGATTTTTGGGTGGGGGATGATCTGAGATGGTAGCGAACAGCAAGCTGTCTTGAAGACCTGGAGGGAAGAGACTGAAGAGAATGTGGAAATTGGTTCCACGGGTGGGAAATGAGGAACGAATGAGTGTAGTTGAGCAGTGGTTCGAGAATTTCGGAATTTCACCGAAGGAGTTGCTGGTGGACCTTGTGTGCCCTGCAGAAACTTGGGGAGGGAGGAGGGTTGAAGCACAGGGCGCAGAGGGGGCAGGACCAGAAAGACGGTGGTTGAAGACCGAGACCACCAACTTATCTGCAATGTGAATGCGATAAGCCCATAGACAGCTTCATCTGGGAGGTTCCAATGACCTTGAAACCCTTTGTTGCCATGGTGGTGTCAAGCTGGGCAAGGTGTGACAGTGGCGCCAGCGCAGAGGGGAGCAGTTTTTGTTCTTGGGTTGAGATTGATCTGTACTTATCTTCATTCATTTTGGAGAAAAAAAAAACTGGGGGGATTATTGTAACCTCTCTGCTCTCGCTGTCCATCACGCTATCATCGTAAATAGTTGGGCAGAAATTTATCAAACTTGGTAGTTATGATCAACACTTGGCACGAAGCAGTCATTTTTGGCCCTGCTCCCTGGGGCAAGGTCAGTATGTCAAATACTAAAAAATGCAATTGTGGGCACATTTAAAATTATTTTCAAATGAAGCTTTGTATATGCAATCACCATTGAGATGCATTAAATATGTAACCATTTTGCTGGATTTGACCCATATGTTGTGTCCCAGGAGGTAATGTTTTGCGTCAAAATGGAGGAAAAAAATTTTTCGTGCAAAATTTGATAATTGGGTTATTTCTAGAACTTTTTGCCATCTTTCATCTCTGCTTTAGCTGGGAAACATGAGGATTCGTGACGGCCTGCCATCGACTCCGCTCGAGATTCAATTTGGGATTGACTTTCGTGTCGCACTTGTAGTTTCACTGCTTGTGTACTTTTATTTGGGGTGGCAGGATAGCCTTGGCCCGAGCCTTCTAATGCGGGTTTGTGTCGACCCACCTATAAACTGCCACCCTGATGTTGGCATGTAGGGCGAGGCATCGATGTGTGCGCTGTTCCTCGGATGGGCGTTAACTCGGAGGGTCTGTCTGCTGGCAATGGCGATTGGTGGCCGTTTAATATTGCAACGTTTCAAGGGCAGGCGAGTTATCGCTGGCACCATGAACAGAGGACAAATTCCTGCATCTTTAGTCGAGAATTGTTCGAGCCTAGAAAGTTTTCTATATTTGTGACACTTCAGCTCTGTGTATATGGGCCTCCATTTAATTAATTTTTTATTGTCCATTGTGATGGAACCTCAGGTTTGACTTCATTCTCAAATGGATGTGAAAGACCTGTTCTCCCCATGTGGGTGGTGCTTTGAGGTGCATGTCTGACTTATTTGCCTTGTGCAGTGGGGGTGTTTGTTTTGGGCTGTGGTGAAAGCCACGACGGTGCAACAAAAGGCTGATTCGCTCGTATGATAACTTTGGCAGGCAGAGGGATAACTTCATGCACTGACATTGGTGTTTTCTATTAACATGAGTAATAACATGAATATATTTGCAATACAGCAAACTGGGTGCTTCCCCTTCCATGTCCCAATGGTCTTCGTACATCTGGAAATGCTGTGGTTATTCCATTTTATTTCCCCAACCTCTCACTTGTGGTTTTGTTTTTTTTTACAATTTTTTTCACTAATTTTTTTTTTTTTTTTACTCTTTTCTTGATCAATATAATTTCAGAAGGGTGATTCTCAACCTATTGATATTCAAATCATTCATCCATAAACATGGACAGACCCGATTGATCAACAAGGTAGACCTTGTTGATTGGATGACGTCTTAACGAAGCACAATCTTTGAGCTTCCCACTGCATCCCTCAGGTACAGGTACAGTGTGTACTGAACTAACCACACCCTATGCAGTCGGTCACCCACTATTCCACTTTGCTGCATTCATACCCTCCTTGACATTGTGGCATGTTAGATATGTGCAGTACTGGATACAGGCTGGACCTCGTTTCGTGTTGCTGAACGAGAAAACAAAATCAAACTCTGGCCTTCAACAGCATTACTCAACAGCATTACTCAACAGCATTACTCAACAGCAGCCGGAAATGAGGGATCCAACGATTTATTAGGTAAACAAAAAGGTTGAATGGAACCATTCCTCCTATAACATTTTGGGCCCAATTGTCTCCCTTCTGTGGAATTGCCACCTTGAGTTTCATTCAAATTATCATCTTTCGTCCAATGATTATTCACTCATTAACATATCGCATCTTCTCTCGTCCTTCAACCTTCACCTCTTATTGCTTTGTCACCAATTTAATCTTTCTTCTTCTGTTCATTATCTCTTCCATATTTGCCATTGGTGAGAAATAAAACGAATGCAGCCAGCAACCATTGATTATGCTGCAAGTTAAATGGTCAAGGTAAGAATACCAATCCTAAGATGTCAAAACAGGTGGGAAAAAAGTACTGTGTAAGCAAACTTCTATAGCTGGTCGAGGCTCATGAAATGCCTAAAATTCGAGATGACTCGTTATTATCCTCTCGCCATTTGAAAAAAAACAGGATAGTGGAATTGGCTTTGGCTGATCGGTCTGATCTGTCATGCTATATCCTCAACGGTTGTTCAGAAATTCACCAAACTTGGTAGTTATGATGGCATGGCATAAATGTGCAAGAACAGCATTATTTTCGACCCTGTCCCACTGAGGTGGGCTGAAAAGGTGAAATACCAAAAAAGTTTAAAACATTTTGAGTTTAAAACATTTTGAAATGCAACTTCATATATGTCAATCAACATTGGGGGATGCATGGAATTTAACGCATTTTAATTTTTGACCTTCAGTTCAGGTTTTTTTGGGTTTTTTTTGACCTCCAGTTCATGCTCCAGGGGGTAGGGACTTGGGGTCAAAAAGGGAGAAAGACTTGTAACTCGAAGCTTGACATTTGGTATTTGCTGTGGAACTTTTTGTCATCTCTCGAATTTGCCTTGGGTGGGGAAGTGTGGCGATTTGTGTTGTCATGCCATTGACTTTGCTCTCGGTTTTTTTTTCTGTCAAGTCATGTCTGACTTCTGGTGACATTCGTGATCGGATTTCTCCAAACATCCTTCTCCTGCACTATTTCCTGAAACCCTGCCAGAGACGGCTTGTGGTTGCAGCCTTTACCCCATCCATGCAGCACATGGTCTGCCTCTGCCTCTTCCTCCCTTAACCATACCCAGCATGGTTGATTTCTCCAGACTCTCATTTTCTACATGCATGTTGTGTCCAAAGCATGTCATTTTCTGTTTTAGCATCAGCGCTTCTAATGTTCATGGTGGTCTCATTTATTCAAACCCTGATTCGTTTGTTCTTTTTGCAGTCGGCCCATGGTATTTTTTATTTTTCCTCTTGAACACCAGATTTTAAACATGTCCTTTCTTTCCTTTTCACTGTCAATGACACATCTGTACACAGCAACTGGAAATACCAGATCATTCACATAGATTCATAGATGTCTGGGAATGTTTATTCATCTTGAAATGTTATCATTCTTTTGTGTGGTTTTACCGGCTCTATTTGCAATGACGATGCGATTGAATCTGCCCTCTTGAGTGAGTTCTGTGCTGAATGCAGATTCTTGACAAATTGTGGTTTGTTAAAGATTCAACTATTTTCTGCGATGTTGACAGTATAACGAATAAAACGTTTTTTTAAACTAACTGAATATCTCTTGTGGATTCCTAAGTTGTCTTTAAAATGTTCCAGTAAATGATTTGTATATCTCGAGGTTCGGTGTGTGCAAGGCCGCTTAATCGAGATTTCCCGACTGAACAAGATGTGCGTTCACCATTATCTTATTTTTCGTTTTTGTACCAAATGATCATAATTGCCACAATTAACGACGCAACTCGTGTTTTCTTGGGACTGAACTTTGCAAAACTGAGATTTGTTAGTAAAATGTTCCTTTCGCTTGTGATTGCATCGAATCGCTTTTTACTAAAAGCAAGTAATTGCAGTAAGAACCTCAACCGTAATGTTTCACTTATCTGTTTTGTGACGTTTGCACATCATGGACTCTATGAACTTCAGGTGATCCACTAAGCAGCTGTTTTACAAGTACGTCATTGTAAATTAGAGTTGAGCCATGATGTCGGGTTTGATATTTATTTATTTGGGGTGTATTTTGGAAATTAAATAAAGCTTACCTTCACATTTTAACTGGACTTGCTGAGTTTGTACAAGTTGTGGGTTAACCTTTACTGACTTCAATTATTTGCATACCTTCTCTTTACCTGCTGGAATGTAAAGCCTGTGCAGGTTAAAGGTTAGTGTATTGGTAACACTGCAGATGTCGCTTGTCGCACATAATGCAGATACACTTTTGAGATTGTTCACATGTTGCCATGAGTTTGTTCAATTATTTGCATACCTTCAATTTGCATACCATACCATTGCTTCAATTATTTGCATACCTTCTCTTTACCTGCTGGAATGTAAAGCCTGTGCAGGTTAAAGGTTAGTGTATTGGTAACACTGCAGATGTCGCTTGTCGCACATAATGCAGATACACTTTTGAGATTGTTCATATGTTGCCATGAGTTTGTTCATAAACGACCTTTGCCACTAAAGTAACAGCATGAGCTTGATCCATTCAATCAAGTCGTGATTGTTGAGAAAAATGTTGTGCCGCCTTTGAGATGTCCTGGAAAAGTTTATTTTTCAGGCTGTTTAGGGAGAGTGACCCACATATATTTTCCCCATTGAAGTGCTCTAGTGGACCTCGTGGAATGTGTTCGAACACCACTGACAGGTAGTGCAGTCCGGTGATATGATGTACGATTCCTCATTCGCAAGTGATTTAATCCTCGGTGGAAAGTGTTCAAAAGGTGTGTTGACTTTGAGGAATACTTTGGTGTTGGTGAGTATTATGCAATAATCTTTAGTCGTTGTCCACAGTTTTTGGACTTGAATGTTTTGGTTTTGTTGGTGGTTGAGGCCAATCTTGTATAAAATATGTACCAGGTGAGCATTTTCTGTGGTGGATGGTCATGCCCCATTTCCCCCATCCCTCCAAGTTATCAGTCTCATTCCCTAAGAAGGGAATGTGGGACTATTGCAATGCCGTGTGTGTGTGTGTGTGTGTGTGTGTGTGTGTGTGTGTGTGTGTGTGTGTGTGTGTGTGTGTGTGTGTGTGTGTGTGTGTGTGTGTGTGTGTGTGTGTGTGTGTGTGTGTGTGTGTGTGTGTGTGTGTGTGTGTGTTTTCCCTTTTAAAATGTTTTTCTCTCCAACCACTTGTTTGATTGATGCAAAACTTTAAACATAGGAGGGATTCCACATGGATAATATTTTATTGCTAACACTGTCATAGGTCACATGATATGACAGACATATTGGATTAAGGGAAAAAAAAATGGATCTCGTTTTCTCCAAAACCTCGATGAAAACAATTGATAATTGGCATCTGTCATCTCTCCATCATGATAACATTGTAGTCATTGGTGAAGTGGTATTCCAGCCATAATTGGTTGAATTGAAAATCCTTATCCCTAAAACCTGAAACTTAATGTGTCCACGGACTGGTTAACACACCTCCTGAACAGATAGACCAAAACAGGCTTATCTCCGAAGATCTGTTAAATTATTGGTAAAATATGGCCGTGTGCATGGGCTGAGGAGAATCACGAGGACCTTCTAGCTTTTATAACCAAACGGGTTTGTTCCTGAAACTAAACGAGAGAAAATGAATTTAATAATTGTAAACAATGAGGTAAAATAAATGCGATAAAAACTGAGGCACCTCACTCTAGTCAGTCAGATGGGGAGAGGGACAAAAACAGGTGACTAATCTTTGGTGGCAGTGGGGGAGGGGGAAGATGGGCATGGAGCAGGCAATGAGATGGCCAGGGTGATGAGACCATAGGCCAACAGGATGGCAGAGGTAGATGAGGAAATGAGCAGGATGACCAACAGGCAATTGGGAAAGATGAGGCAAGGGCCAAGGCAGGAAGGCAGGATGACTTCCTTAAAGCTCTTGCCCTCTCAATTCTCTTCTGAACTCTGTTCTCTTCACAAACCTGTGAGCTCCTCGGTGCACTCTACCTGATTGGTCCAGGTTCCTCCCCCTTCTCAGATCTCTTGCAATCCCTGTGTGCCCTTACAAGTCCACCCTCTTCTCAGAACTAGTGCAAATCTTCCTGTGCCTTTTTGTCATCTCCTCCCTTGTCTCCCCTGACAACCCTCTGCTCCTCCAGGTGTAGAACTATCTCCTTCCATGAGATGATCATAGCTCTGCCCCCTCTCTCCTTGCCTGGAAAAATCCCAGAGCTTTCTGCCTTGTTCTTCCTCTGCTCTCAGAGCTGTAACCTGGCACACCTGGTGAATGTTTAGAAGAGGTTTTGCACATGGTTAAGTAACATTAATCCCTCTCTCATCACAAGCATGACCCTCCATATCGTGCACATTCAAACACAATCCTTAAGCTGACAGGTCCCTACTTCCTTGCATTGAGATTTGCTTCCTACTTGCACATGGACCATCCTACTCTATACAGTTCTGTCTCTTCTTAAGTAATTGTTACCCCCTCACCCATCTCCCAATAAATTTAATGATATATCTGATGTATGACCTGATTGAATAAATTGATGTTTCATAACCCATGCCAAGAAACAATGTGACATAATAGGGTGCATGGATGATATGTACGATATGGATATATGGGCCATAATCGCAGTGGACCATAATAGTAGCATGTTCAGTTAATGATTGTATTTTTGTTCAGAATGAACATGAGGTGAGACTATGCATTCTGAGTGCTGTTCTGGTGGAAGTATTTTTCTTATTTTTATTGCACATTCTCCACCTGGAGACTAGCTGCAGATAACAGCAGTAGTTTTGCTGGCTGGATTCTGGATGTTTAGTGTGGTAATCTTCTTCCATTGGAACAACCAACATAATTACGATGTAATGTTGAAGATGGAACATGTGCAATAATAATCTTCAGCTTGGGTGGTAACTACCAAGTATGCAACTCTGTGAAACATTTAACAAGTAAAAGAGCAATCGGAGATTGCAAACCCTCACCAGGATGTATTTTCAGTGGTTTTTAAGGCTTTTGTGTTAAAACAAATATGGCGGCCGAACCAAGTGACCGATGACGTCATCATTATTATTTTTTTCTCCACCAATTTATGCCTACATGATGCTCAATAAATTTCATCTTGATCAGATGAAGTTTTGTACTTGTTGAATTATGATGTCATAATAGAAGCTTGTATGACATTAACATATTTTATTCCCCATGGAGAGTTCTTAACAATGAGCCGTCTCAATTTTTCTACGCAGCGCTTTCGGAGATATAGAGGTGCAATGTTTTTCGGCTTTTCCAAGATGGCGCCGAACCACGTGACCTATGACGTCATCATTTTTTTTTCTCCACTAATTTATGCCTACATGATGCTCAAGAAATTTCATCTTGATCGGATGAAGTTTTGTGCTTGTCGAATTATGACGTCACAATGGAGGCACCTCTGACATCATTAACCCTCTGGTGTCTACAAGTCGATTCTATCGGCTTCACGCATGCGCCGAAATGTCTCCAAGCCGAATTTATCGGCTCTAACCGCATTCAAATTTACCGCGCAATTACCGCCTCCTGGATAGTAGACTCCAGAGGGTTAACATATTTTATTCCCCATGGAGAGTTCTTTACAATGAGCCATGTCTCAATTTTTTATATTCAGCGCTTTTGGAGATGGAGGTGCAAAGTTTTTCGGTTTTTTCCAAGATGGCGGCCGAACCACGTGATCTATGACGTCAGCATTATCATTAAAAAAATTATACAGGTGGAGTTGCACCTATGGTGAAAATTTCCTGTCAATTGGACCAACGGTTGCAGAGAAAATCGTATTTATTCTGTGTGGACAAACACAAAAAAACGGACTCAAATGCAATACCCTCTCCTCTGGCGAGGGTAAAAATACCTTCTCTAAAAATATTCTTTCTGAATGTCAACTTTTCACAATAAATAAACCCATCTTTCTGAAAATATTTGTTATAAATTGAACAGCAATTGTACCAATTTACAGCACAGATGAGGTTGCCAGTGAAAGTTTTATAACTTAACTTGAGCATTTGTTTTTTAATTTCCCTTTTGGTGTCTTTAGCAACTGATTCTGATGGTGAACCCTGGTTGTGGTTGGTGATTGTGTCGGCCTTTATGGCAGATCGTGCTTGTGTGTAAAAACAATTGAACTTATGATTACCGTATATTTTATAATCTGACATGTTGGTTTATTCTCTCTTGCTCAGAGATTGTTCACATATGGTATGCAGCACCAGGACATTTTCCCACCAGACTGCGTTACAAACACTTTTCACTTTGTGGTATGCAAGGTGCACCATATTTTGAAAACTAGCTTGAAGTGTGAAATATGAACATATCCCTCCCTTGGAACACCAAGTGGGTGCCGTCCTGGAATGGCACGGCTTGTAGATCCGAGTAAATTTAAAAGGCCTCACCTTGGGTTTTGGTGTCTATTTTTTGTATACAGAAATCTAAGGAGAAACCAAATGACAGAGTGCAGCAGGTTAACCCAAACAGACCAACAGGATCACAGGGGAACAGGGAGACAACGTTGCAATGCTGTAAGTGACAAAAAGAAAAGGTGTGGGAGTCTGTCGGTGAAAGAGCAGAGTTGAGCATGAAAGAATTCCATGAGGACTATAAGGCCGCATTCTTGGAGGGTTATGAGGCAACGGAGGAAGGTGATCCCATAAATGAGGATTGAGGGATGAATGTAAGTGTTAACCTTAGAATTGGAGGAGGAAGTGGAATTTGGTGTAGTATTCTGGAAGAATGCATGCCTCATGGGTGTGTGGAAAGAAAACTGAGGGATGAGAGGGTTGGAGAATTGAGGCCAGAAATGAAGGTACAGATCCACCATCCTCCCTGCAGTGGTCAAGGAGCAGACCTTTGGGTACACCACTAATGTGGACTTTAAACTGTGGTATCTCCAGGGGAGCAAGATGGAACCTCAGCCCATATAGGGACCCATACTCCATGATATTTCTGATGAAGGCATAAACTATATAGAATTTGGAACTGCTCAGAATGAACTTTGCTCTACGGAGGATACCAAATAGTTTTCCTGCTTTAGATAAGTTTGATTTGGTCTACCAAAGACCTATTTGACATTGTTGGACCTTGGAGCTGTAGGGCCTGTTCCTGTTCCTTTTCCAGAGGTTGGCGAGAAAAGCAGATTGGGGATGTTGAAAGACGATCTTTGTGGAGAGACAGAATTTAGAGCATGCCATTTTCCTGCACTCAGACATGTTCTGGGTATCTCACTTGACAATCTTTTTCCTAGCTATAATAATGCAACCTGCTTGGGAGATGTTAGCGTATTCTTCTGCACAGGGTGGAGCCATCCACAAATTTGTACATTGGATAATTGGATAATCGGAAAATCCAGAGACAGGAATCGCCGATGTAGACAAAGACCAAGGTCTTTTATTTATTTATTTTTCAAAGTGTGGCTCATTGATCAAGATTAAATTGACATAGGAACTGTGGGGTAATAATTGGGCACAACTGGCAAGAGGATATTAACAGAGAGAAACTGAGAGAACACTGAAATTGTCAAGTTTCTGGAAGAACATGTGCATCCTGAAATTGCTGGGGAGGTTTGGAAGACAGAGCATAGGGAGCAATATTGGAGAATAAATGGTGAAAAACAGACCATCGACCTGCCTGCAATGAGAGCAACAAACCTTGTTCAGCCTCGTCACGGGAGATTCCAA
The DNA here is from genome assembly GCF_964187855.1 of Myxine glutinosa. Lineage (NCBI taxonomy): Eukaryota > Metazoa > Chordata > Myxini > Myxiniformes > Myxinidae > Myxine > Myxine glutinosa. Next base: position 64,752,848 of record NC_136263.1, read on the forward strand.
TAATTTTCAGAGCTTTCGATTCCACAGAATCTAGACTGTTGTGATGCTGGGGTGCCAGCCCATAGAGTCCATACTCAATTGGGTTAAGGCATTTGTTACGTGTTCCTCCCCGACTTCCTGGTCTCGGTATACCTCCGAACCCCGGGAGGAATCACGGCAGAAAAATATATATTTCCGTGTCGAAATCGATAAGGAAACAACACCAATGATTACGAACAAACCAATAATATATTATAAATCACACAGGAATAACATTACCACCAATGACAATTAAGAGTGCACTCTATTCCATCAGCCAGCATGCATAAAGTAACTGTGTTCCAAGTGAGTGGAAAGAACCTTCCCCAATGTCTCTATATTCCCATCTTCGAGCTCAGAGTTGGTCCCCTCCAGTGATCAACGGCACGATGTCGACTCTAAACCAGAATCTCGTTCCGAGGACAGGCACAGACACGCCGCCCAAAACGGCACCAAGGCGCATGTGACCCAAAGCGGAGAAAAGGGCCACGTGGTTAAAGTGGCACAAAGGTGCACTCATGGTGACCGGGAAATCCAAAGGCCCCCTCCAGGTATGAACTTTCACTGTTCACGGTCGGCGAGCCGCAAAGTAATCGTCAGAAGCCTCGGTGCACACACACACCACAGATACGTCTGAACGCGGTGGAAACGGTTGACGAAGCAATAGTGGGGCAACTTAGCATAACAATTGTGCATTGTGTGAGGAAAGCACCAAATTTGGCACACTTGTAGACTATCATATTATGAAAAGATCTGGATATTGGGCCATCTTTTCCGTCTCCCTCTTCCGTCTCGGATATCGTCTCCCTCTTCCAAATCCTGGTGGCGTCTGGTCAAATCTGTTTCTGGTGTTTGTTCCCCCTCCATCCCCTCCCTCACCTCAAACGGCTTAACGGCTGACTCCGCACGTGAAAAAGCTGTACGCCTCAACTCTGTGTTTGCCTCTAAATCTTGTGTCCCAAACCCATCCCTCTCTGTACCCACCGTACCCAGTCGTACCCAGCTACTCCTGGACTCTGTGTCCTTTCCTCCTGACAAGGTGGAAAAGTTTCTGTCAACCCTCGACTCTGATTCTGCAACTGGTCCTGACGGCATCAGCCCACGGGTCCTAAAATCATGTTCTTCTGCTCTTTCACTCCCTCTTTCTGTTCTCTTCACCCTCTCTTTTGCTCAAGATCATCTGCCATCTGCTTGGAAATCAGCCAACATCACCGGCTTGCACAAAAAAGGTGCAAAAACAGATCCCAGCAACTACAGACCAATCAGCCTTCTCCCAATTATCAGCAAAGTCATGGAATCCATCATTGCTTCAGATATTAAATCTTTCCTCTTCTCCAATGGCTTGATCTCTGATCATCAATTTGGTTTCAGACCTGGTCACTCTACTCTGGACATGCTGCTTCTGCTTTCTCAACAATGGATGGAGGTCCTCAACGCCAAACAGGAAATTAGAGCTGTCTCCCTTGACATTTCACGTGCCTTCGATACGGTCTGGCACCCTGCTCTGCTCACCAAACTCTCCTCCTTTGGTATCCATGGAAATCTCCATGCATGGCTGGCGGACTTCCTCTCTGGTCGTAGTCAACGTGTGGCCCTGAATGGGTTTCTCTCATCTCCTCTTCCTGTTCAGGCTGGAGTTCCCCAAGGTAGTGTTCTGGGCCCTGTGCTTTTTCTGGTCTTCATCAATGATCTCTCTGACTCTCTTGAAAATCCTCTCTATCTCTTTGCTGACGACACTACTCTCTCTCGTTCCATTCCTCATCCCTCAGATCGGCAGTCTGCAGCCTCCTCACTCTCTGCAGACCTGGACAAAATCAGACTGGTCAAACAAGTGGAACATGTCTTTCAATCCTGACAAATCTCACACTCTTACAATGTCTCTCCGAAAGGACCGACTGGACAACCCTCCCATCTACTTTCTCAACAATCCTCTCCAAGAAGTTCTGTCGCTCAAGCTTTTGGGTCTCACTATCTGCCATGATCTTTCTTGGGAAAACCACATTTCCAAGCTGGCCTCCAAAGCCAGTCGCCGACTGGGCATCCTACGTCGTGCGAAGTCCTTCCTTGGCACACCTGAGCTCCTCACCACATACAAGGCTTTCATCCGCAGCTCAATGGAATACTGTTCCCCCCTCTGGGCTGGTGCTCCTGCCTCACACCTTGCTCGGCTTCACGCTGTTGAGGCCAAAGCTTTCAGAATCATTGGAATCTCCTGCGATGTAGTCAACACCGAGGGCCTTTCACTCACTCACTGCAGGCAGGTTGCTGGTCTTTCTGTCTTCTACCGACTCCTCTCCGGCCTTGCTCCCGCAGCTCTCTGTGCTCTGTCCCCCCAATATTCCTTCAGGTCGCACAAGATCTGCCTGCAACCCTCTTATGGTTAAACTGCCAAAGTCTAGGCTCTCTGCTCACCTTCACTCTTTCATTCCCCTTTTCTCCCGCCTCTGGAACAAACTCCCCCACTCCCCCACTCCCTTCAATCCCACTCCTCCCTCCAGGTCTTTAAAACAGCTGTTCACCACCATCTCTTATCTTCCCCCATCGAAAACCTTGATCTTTTCTACCCCCGGTAATTCACCCCAGAGTCCTTGCAGTGTTCATATGTTTTATTCCTCTCCCACCTCCCCCCCAAGTCCTCCCGATGTCCCTGCTCTCAAATGTTGTTTGTGTCCTTCCCCCTCTTCCCCCTCTCTTTTGTGTCCTTCCCCCTCTCTCCCCATCTTGTCTGCCGCTCCCCTTGTTTTTTGTGTTTTGTGTCGGTTTGTCTTTTTGTGTGATTAATGTTGGCTCTTTCACGAGCCTCGATCTTGTATACAAAAAAAAAAAAAAAAAAAATCTCAGATTCAGAGATTTGATTTTTGCAAGATTTCGATTCGATTGGGATCGAAGAGAACACCTTCTTCGTCTTCTGTACAATGAAGTTGCCAGCCCTGAATTCTCTGGCTACATCTGGGTGCTTCATTGGGAGTGCAACCATGTACCTCAGGTGAACAGGGACCCACCTGGCATAGTGTGTGGTCTAAGGCATGGAACCATGGGACGAGTTCCGTCAGGGCATCAAGGTACATCGTGAATGAAGCCTGCCGCAGAGAACGCACGTAGACCAGTACCAACATCTCTAGTTCCAGCACAGTTGCCCAGTACTGAAAGTTGGGAATGTCTTCTCTCTGGTGATACCAGTCTTCGAACTCAGGCAGGTCTTCTGCATCATCAGCATATGTCATACAGTGGCGTTAATACGCACGGTGTTACAGGATGTGCAGTGCCGCTGTAGTGATTTGATGAGCTCTTGTGCGGGTGACGTGTGCAGCTCGCAGGAAGGAGTCGGCCGTCCCTGGCGTTGCAATCTCAGCTTGCAAAATCTGCAAATCTTGCAAAAATCAAATCTCTGAATCTGAGATGGCCCAATATCGAGATCTTTTCATATGATAGTCTACTAGTGTGCCAAATTTGGTGCTTTCCTCACAAAATGCACAATTGTTATGCTATATTTAGCTTAGCTGCCGGACTACAAGGAAAGTTTGCTCGACGCGCGAAACGCACGAGTCAAAATGGCGGACGGCTCGTACTTGAGACGTAATCACACGACGATGGTTCCTCCGAATCCAACGCCAACCTGACACATAGGTTTGATCAGTCACAGTGATAACAACTCTATTGCGGAATCCCTTTCCAGGAAACCCCAAAGTTCACTCGTGTGTCTTTTGTTCGACAACGGTCGATCCAGAACGCCAAGCAACCAGCTTCTTCTCCGACTTGTCTCACCGCCTCCTCCTCCTTGCTCGTTTTCCGGTGCACGATTTCCTGTATCATTTTAAGTTAACCTTTTTAACTTTAGATAGCTGTTCCTGAATAATAAACCATTTGAGAATAATAATAATACCTAATATCAGAAACATGTCAAGTGTCCTTCTGTCCTTCCCCCTCTCTCCCCATCTTGTCTACCGCTCCCGATGTTATATGTTTTATGTGTCGGTTTGTCTTTCTGTGTGATTAATGTTGGTTCTTTCACGAGCCTCGATCTTGTATAAAAAAAAAAAAAAAAAAAAAAAACAACCCAATAACGGAAGTTACGAATCCGTAACACATTGTAGACTGTGGCTCTTTTTAATGTCCCCCCACCCCCCTTCAAGGAAAGGCTTTGATTGATTAAGTACGTCCAATTTGCAGCTGTCTGGCATTTTAGATCTGTCCTAAAATGCTGCCTGCTGGAATACCAGCTTCGAGAGATTGAGACAGAATGCTGCCAAGAGCAACCTTTTGTTTACACAGGTCGAGGAAAATCTGAAAACCATTCAGGGTGGGGCCTCTTGGTGAAGCATAGGGGTGGGGGTAAGACTGGTGGTGGAAAAGTATGGGAAAGGGAGTGCAAGGGGTTTGGGAGTGGGAAAAAGGAATGCGTGAAGAAAAACATTCCTATTTCTGGCCTTAGGCTGTGGGATTATAGACAACTGCTAATTTTCACACGTTTGTCTACTTTGAGAAAGCTGCTCTTTTGGCGACATGTTTATATTGCCGTTGTAAATTTGCAATGAATTATTGCCCCTTGTGTGAGGTTATGGGAATATTCTCAGTTGGTCATCTGGAAGTGGCGCTTGGAGTAAGATAGTGGAAAGGCTTTGATTGGCTGAGCGTAAGCAATTTGTAGTTTATTACCTCTGCCACCAAAGGTGGATGGCGGTTGTTTTCACCCCTCTGTTTGTGAACAAGATATCTCAAAAAGTTGTGGACGGATTCGGACGAAATTTGGCAGAGATGTAGCGTATGTCACAAGGACGAAATAATTAGATGTTGGTGAAGATCCTGATCCAGCTAGTATAATTTTTTAAGTGATTCTTCACCATTGAGTGATATGGCCAAACAGGTACAGACATGCTCTCCACTGAATGCCGTTCTAGTTTATTTATTTCGTTATTTTTATTAGAATTTTTTTTTTGCATCTTTTTAAAAATCGGTGCTATGTTTGTACCATTGACCTTATCAAACGGCAACTTTCGTACAGTACAAGACGCTTGCAACAAGGCAGTTTGTTAAGTGTTTGCAGCTGTTGCGGTTTAATGTGCGTGTGGGCGATACCTTTATATTCACCTGCGTGTTGATAAACAAGTCCCCTTGACATTCACCAGACCACCATGTTTTGACACCCGGAGTGTTTTGTTGCTTGGGTAGTTACTGTCTGGACATGGAAGTGGATCTTTGTTTGCAATGTGGATGTAAATATATTTTGAAGTCTGTGATCTGCATATTGGTTTGATGTGTGGAGTACTCGCCGTTTGTTTCACCAAGTTCGTTTTAAGTTCTAACGTGCTCACTGAAAATTGTTTATCTGTATTGTTTTGTTTTTACCAGATCACCATGTGGAAAAGCCTGTTTGCTTGGCCGTGGTACGGTACTTTCTTCCTGGGACTCGTGGCGCATGCTGTTTCTGCTGTACCAGGATGCTCCAGTGATTTTCCGGCCATATTTTCCAAGCTTTGCGACACGGACGCCGGGTGGGGTATCGTCGTCGAGGCGATAGCCGCTCTCGGCATCGTGATCTGCTTCGTCCTGGTCTTCGTCGTTATCGGCAGCATCACCTTCATTACAGATGCTCGCAAGCGAAGCGTCGTGGCTGTTTTAGCCATTTTCGTCTTGGGTACACTTGGCCTGTACGGCCTCACGTTTGCCTTCATCGTCGGGCCCAATGGAGGCACATGCCCTACACGTCGCTTCCTCTTTGGTGTCTTGTTTGCCATATGCTTCGCATGCCTCTTGGCGCACTGTTACGCATTGATCAAAGGGGAGGTGCCGAGCGCATCCTGCGTATTCTTGATTATGCTCGGCCTGGCCATGGTTCAGGTGATCATTGATACTCAGTGGCTCATAACGACAATCGTCAGTGATGACGTGGACTCTTGCATGTACCAACCGAAGGATTTTGTCATGGCCCTCATTTACGTGATGGTCCTAATGGCGGTCACTCTGATCCTTGCATTACTGGTCCTCTGTCGCCACCGCAGGGACGAGGAGCTCATCTTTTCCACCGCTTTAATCCTAACGGTTACAATTTTCTCAATTGCTATCTGGATAACTTGGATCACACTCTACGTCCGTGGCATCGATGATCTCAAACACCGACCTCAGTGGGATGACCCCGTGTTAGCCATTGCCCTTGTGGTCAACGCTACAGGTTTTCTCCTCTTCTACATAATTCCCATGGTTGCTCACCTGACGAGGGAGGGAACGTCCGATGTCGGGAATTACCAGGTCACGAAGGATTCGCTGGTCTCTGTGCCAAAAGCATTCATGGTGGAAAACAAGGCATTTTCACCAGAAGAGGCAGCATCACGTACGTTACCACCACTGTACTCTATCGTGCGCATCATAAAAATACCATCTTGGATTGTTTTCTTTGTATTCTTTTGTTCAACTTGTGATGTAATAATGGCGTCGCATTGTTCAGTCCCAAGCCCAGCCTCTGGTAATTCCCGGAAGAGGAGCTTATTATTGTATCGCTGTGCTGTGTTCAATGACCTTTTTCCTAATGCATTTGGTAATAATTCCATTGGGCAATGAAAGGCACTCGGATGTTTAATTGAGCTATTAGTCAGGTTCACTGTTTTTTCGTTCAAAAATTTTGGAGATTAGCAAAACTATACATTTTTTGGAATATTCAGAGCATGAGGAATCCAAAAATTAATGTTGGCATTTGCATAAACACCTTTGTGAAAATGACAGGACAGTGATGAAGATGGTCAGGTTCACTATGTTAACAAATATAATTTCGTTCAAAATTTTGGGAGATGAGCAAACCTGTACATTTTTGGAATGATCAGAGCATGGAGAATCCGAAAATCAATGTTGGCATTTGCACAGACACCTGCATGGCCGCCATTTTGGATTTTCAAAATGGCCGCCATAAAATACATATTTTGCGCTATCTCGGCTTCTAGTCAACCTAGAGACTTAATTAAATATGCTAATCCTATGTTTTCTGGGTCAAGGAATCCAATAAAGGCCTCAAAATAGTGCTCATGGTTATAGAAAAGCAACGAACACAGGTGATTGAAACCATTGTCTTTATATTTGTGATATAACTGTATTACATAATACATGATATTGCAAGTCCTTTGAAGTTATAGGTATGGGGTTATAAAGCAAGAAAGCAGCCTTGTTAGTATCAGGTTGAACTATAAGTCCTATACACAGGATCTACGAGGTCTACACCGTTCAGGAATATGCTTTTACAGATCTTCATCACTGTCCTGAGTGTCATTTTCGCAAACGTGTCTACGCAAATGCCAACATTAATTTTTGGATTCCTCATGCTCTGAATATTCCAAAAATGTATAATTTTGCTAATCTCCAAAATTTTTGAACGAAAAAACATAGTGAACCTGACTACGTCGTTTAATTTCCTGTTTGCTGAGACTTCAAATTGATGCGGTGTCATTCGGGGCTAAATTTCCCACAATTCCTCCGATGAGTTTCTACGCAAGTTACTTTAGGATTGTGCTTTTGTTTAAAAATGTGAAACTGTTTGTCGTTTTGTTTCCCCTTTTACTCAAATGATCGCACCTCGTCTGTTTCCTCGCGCAACTCTCTTCCTCATCAGATTTCCAACCTTCGAGGACTTATGACAACCCTCATCTCTTCCACCCCACACCTGCTGTACAGATGATTAATGGAAAAAACGTAAGTTCATTTTTCAGGCTCCCGATCAGTTGCTCACTTTGATGGTGTTTCTCATTGATTTCCAGTATTGCATTAAGGCAAACTGTGCACCTGCCCTCCCTGACCCTTAGACTGACCACCTGATTCCACGACCGAGTTACCATCCGCATCCGAATCCGCATCCGTCACTGTACGCCGACACGGTAATGGCTGTTCTGGAATACATGGGGAACAGATGCTGGGGAAATTTAGCTGGTTGAACTCTACAGCCAAAGTGAAAAACTTGACGCTTTCTCAGGCTCAGTATGGGAATTTATTAAAGGGTTATTGACTGTTTTCATTCGTTATCTCCATTTGTTGGTTTCAGAAGGAACGGAGCCCTCCCAGGTCTTGAAGTGTCTGTGTCTGTCTCTGTGTCTGTCTCTGTGTCTGTCTCTGTGTCTGTCTGTGTGTCTGTGTGTCTCTGTTTGTGTGTCTCTGTTTGTGTGTCTCTGTCTGTGTGTCTCTGTCTGTGTGTCTCTGTCTGTGTGTCTCTCTCTGTGTGTCTGTGTACGATATGTGTGTACATATGTAAAACAAAATAAATCCTAATCCCATCACCTATAAAACGAATGTTGTGCCACCTTTCTAAACTGGTGCTTCCCCCTATGTATTAGTTGATTGTGTTGTATTTGGTGTACAGTTCTGGTCACCATATCTGAGGAAGGACATGGTTACCATAGAGAGAGGGCACAGTGTGTGGTGGTGGTGGTGGTGGTTATTATCACATGTTTGAGATTTGTGCTACAAACCTTTGAAGTTGTGTTTTTAGGTTAAAGAACACGATGTTCTACATTCTTATTGGTGGTGGAGGCAATGGTGACGTCATCCATGCTGTGTTGCCTTTAGTTTGGAGGCAGCAAGAACAAACTGATAAACATACCAATTTTGAGATTCATATTGTTAACGTTATACTAATTGTCATTGTCATGTTGTGTGCAGGCTAACTAGGTGCCGTATACCTGAAAAGCCTCCTGTTTGGAAATTGCCGTGGATTGTCCATCAGACCATCGTCCTCGGTCACTTTCTCATCTTGGATTTTTTTTTTTTTACTTCTAAACTGACCGATGCCCCCCACCCTCCCCTACCCTCCTCTCCCCCCCCCATTGCACCCCTACTCTGCCCCGACTGAACTGATGCGACCCGGGTCAATGTATAATTGCCAAGTAGTGTTTTACTATTCCCCCATTTTTTTGTTTATTATACTTTGTAAAATGGATCTCATTCTCAGGAAATCATCGGTAGTTGAAGACGTTGTCCGACAGTCGCATCTCCTCACCACTGCAGGCAGCTAAGGCCTCCTACTGGACCATATTCTTGCCCATTTTGTCTCTGAAGAGGCTGAACTGCTGTTGCACATTTATTTTACCTTACGAATGGATGTTATAGCCTCTGGATGTATCTATTGAACACACACACACACACACACACACACACACACACACACACACACACACACACACACACACGTTGAGCCTTCGATGGTCTGAGATCGTTTATTTTTATAAGGTCCTCGCTATGAACTCTGGGAATCTTGTGAGCTATGGATGTTGAATGATGGAAGGTTTCAGTTTGCGACTTTATTATGTACATTAAAATGTAAAGTAACAAGTAACCCATTTTGCTGTTAACATCGTGCTTGCTTTAAATGCTTCTTCCCCACTTTTAATTGTCAGCACTGCAAGGTGCTGCTATAGTGTTTATGGATTCTTTGTGCCATTTTGTTCCCTTTTGGAATACAGTACTTGTTTTTCAATCATTGTGCAATGCTTATTTATGTGTATCTTTTTAAATAAAAACGTCACTTTTATTGCCTTTGACTTGTTTGTGAGAGGTGGTGATGACGTGTCACCTGGGGAACCTGACCCTCTCGCAGCCAACTTGAATGTGTAGTTCCGATAGTGTCCATCAATTTGCATCGTGAGAAACGGAAAATCGAAATTTGGGATTTAGATATAGACACACACACACACACACACACACACACACACACACACACACACACACACACACACACACACACACACCTGTAGTATGCTTGTACATTGTAATCTATAGTCTGTTTGTCGAGTTATACCTTGAGAACGGATTTCAATAAATCCAACTCCGGTGGATTCGGGTAACTCGTGGGAGTGTGATCCCAAAAAAGAAAATAATTATATGGGTAAATTGACACGTGTGAAAACTCCAAATGCCAATAACATTAGTTATCCCTGCACAGGGAGCAGGATGTCCCAGGAAGTTTTTATTTTTATTTCTCTCCCCCCCCCCCCCCCCCCCCCATAGATTAGCCAGCAAACAGAATGGGGCCCGGTGATGACGTGTTGAAAGGGAGTACTCAGTTTTCCCTCCGGTTTCTTGTTTGTCGGGGCAATATCTCATTTGAGTTAGGAAGCTGCAATTTCGCCGCAATAGTGAACACGTGCTTTGACAAAAACGGTATTTTTTTGGCTTTTTGATCAATTTTTTTTTTTTTGTATACTGAATCGAGGCTTGTGTGAGAGCTACCATTAAACATGAAAACATGCACAGACACAAACATACAAAGAAGGGAGTGGAAGACAAGAGGGGGAAAGACAGAGGGAAGCACACAAGCACAACAGAAGAGAACAGGGATGTCAGTAGATCTGTGGAAGGGAGAGGGCTGGGTTGAAGAGGGGGGTGTCGAATGGAGAGGACAGGTATAAAGCAAACGACCAATACTAGGAATTTCAGGACAGAAGTTGGGGGTTGAAAGAGGCACATTTGGGGTGTTTTAACGGGGATAAAAAAGATCAAGGTTTTGGATGGGGAAAGCGAGATGGTGAACAGCTATTTTAAAGACCTGGAGGGAGGAGTGGGATTGAAGAGTGTGGGAGATTATGCCAGAGGTGGAAAAAAAGAGGAATGAAGGAGTGAAGGTGAGCAGAGTCTTGCTTTTGGCAGTTCGACCATAGAGTTGCTGGCAGGTCTTGTGTGTCCTGCAGGAATATGTGGGGGACAGAGCAGGTGGAGCAAGGCCGGAGAAGAGTCGATAGAAGACAGACCACCAACCTGCCTGCGGTGAGCGAGTGAAAGGCCCTCAGAATCGGCTTCATCGCAGGAGATTCCAATGATTCTGAAAGCTTTGGTTTCAACCACGTGAAGCCGAGTTGGGTGTGAGGCAGGAGCACCAGCCCAGAGGGGAGAGCAGTATTCCATCAAGCTGCGGAAGAAAGCCTTGTATGTGATGGGCTCAGAAGTGTCATGGAAGGACTTCGCAAGATGGATGATGCCCATTCGGTGATTGGCTTTGGAGGTCAGCTTGGAAATGTGGTTTTCCCAGGAAAGATCATGGCAGATAGTGAGACCCAAAAGCTTGAGTGACAGAACTTAATTGAGAGGATTGTTGAGAAAGTAGATGGGATGATTTTCCAGATGGTCTTTTCGGAGAGAAAGTGAGAGGAAAGGGACAGAACCAAGAGAAGACAAGAGGGTGCAATAAGGAATTCGCACTTCCCAGCTTGAATAGCATAAATTAAGGTCAATGTTGGTTCGATTGAGGAGCTACGATGTAGGAGGCCATTAAAAACATAAAGCCTGTGCAATGGTTGCCAACCTATGATTGCTTGTCTGTTCTTTAGCTTTAAATGCTGAGTGTTGAGCAAGGAAGCAGCAAGTACCATTATTAGTCTTTGGTATGAATCGGCCGGAGTTTCAACTGTCGATCTCCCACACTAAAATGGTACTCGGTGGACATACCTCCGCCAGGTTGAACTGTTTTTTTTTGTATCCTACTGATAGGCTGGATCTGGATTCGGACCTGAACCAAAATCGAATCGGCTTGTTCTTGTCACGGAACCAACTCGTCCACCAAGTTTAGTCATAACTCGTCCATAACTTTTAAAGATATCATGATATATATTGGTTTTGGCCCCATCTCTCGATGAAGAATGATATCACAATTCTAGTATCCAGATCCGGATACGGATCTTCACCAAAATGGAATCGATTCTTTCTTGTCGCACAACCAACCTGTGCACAACATTTCGTCCGAATCTGTGCATAATTTTTTGAGATATTGTGTTCACCGACAGACAGAGAGCAGTGAAAACATAATAACCTCCATCCACCTTGGATGTTGGAGGTAATTACAATTTGTGAGTTCCGGTTACGATTTGAGAACCAGTCTGGTAATACGACTTGAGATGGAACAGAAAGTGACGTTTAGCACAAACTTGCTGGCAGATAATATGTTCCCTTACAGAGAACTTCAAAACAGGAGGACGCCATTATGCCCATCAAGTCAGTGCAATGGTTGCCAACCTATGGTTGCTTGTCGGTGCTTTGTTCTTGAATGTTTAGCGGTAAGCAGGAGGTAGCTAGCACGAACCATTTTCAGCCCTTACTGTGCCTCACTGGTTCTCGAGTACATTGGAACGCCAGTACCATGTACCATGGTTTACCTCCGGTCCATTTTGTACATCAGAGGAGTGACTGGAATGGCTTTATGGAAACCAAAATGTCCGAGTTGAATTGGCCTGGTTTGTGTTTTGTATCAACGTGGTGGTCGATTTGACACTGTATACGACTCGTACCCCACTGCAAAGCCGCAATGAGCCGGCGAAGCCAAATCCTCTTGCCATTATTTTACCCATCACTATGGCATAAGTAGGTTCGGTAGTTGGTAGTAGGTAGGTGTAGTACTAGTAGGTACTGTAGGGCAAAGGGGGGCATTAAGCTCCAGGGGGCATTAGGCTCCACTACATTGTAAATCTTGAAGGTAAATATAATGCATTTACAATGTAGTGGAGCCTAATGCCCCCTGGAGCTTAATGCCCCCCTTTGCCCTACCTGGTAAGACTTTGTAAAAGAGAAGAGCAGACAGTCCTCCCCAATACCTACATACAATAAATGTCACAAGAAGCTTAAGGAAGTAACTATACGATATGCTAGCTTAGGGCCTATTTTAAGAAATTTTAATTGGGCTTGACATACGTTTTCACAGTATGTGTGTAGTCTTCTAACTTCAGTCGCTGTCAGGGCTGGTTCTCTCCGGGCACTGCGGCTTCCTCCACCAGAAGAAGTTAGCTTGCAGTAAGATCAGTGCCGACAGATCAGACGATAGCGCCGTTTCAACGGCAATGTGTGACTGTCGTTAATCAAACCGAGCTTTCTTTCTTTATGTAAACCGCTTATACCGGTAGGTGCAGGACAACATCATAAATCAGACAAACCTACTGAGCATGGGAGCATGGGATTGAAGCCTAATTCGGCTTTTTAGGTCTACCACTAAAGAAGAGAAAAATTTCGAAAATGCCCCAGAGTCGCGACTGTTGTCGCGAAGGGTGCCCCAACCTGAAGTTACGTAGTTCCGCGGGCGCCCATTGAACTTTTTCGCAATTTTGTATGCATACTTCCGCATCCACAAGATGGCGGCCTCCCTGGAGCGATTTGGTGCGTCAAAGCTTCGAAATTCTCAAAGGATCCTGCAAAATCTGGCTTTTCAACATAAGATTGTGAATCAAAAAAAGACGGGTGAAACAAACTCCTCTTGAACCTTTTCGCAATTGTTTATGCATACTTCCGCATCCGCAAGATGGCGGCCTCCATGGAGCGATTTGGTGCGTCAAAGCTTCGAAATTCTCAAAGGATCCAGCAACATCTGGCTTTTCAACATAATACGTACGGCGTACGCGTTCATTCACAACACCGGCTTCGCTGGCTAATATGTCCCGACTGCAAAGCCGCAATGGGCCGGCGAATCCAAAGCCTCTTGCCACTATTTTACCCATCACCATGGCATCAGTAGGTTAGGTAGTTGGTTGTAGGTAGGTGTAGTAGGTACCGTACCTCGTTCAAAATGACACCATTGGCATTCTGGATGAGATTAAAATTAATAAAACTTACTTCTTGATTAATTCGGTGAATTCCGTCTCAACTTCGGATATTTCCGGCCGTGAAAAACTATCCCCTACGGCCGCGAGATTTCTAAAAAACAATTCTTCGTCAATTTTAGAATACTAGGGCATGCCCGTACTATATATATATGCCCGTACTTCTATATATATATGCCCGTACATGCCCGTACTTCCTAGGGCATGCCCGTACTATATCTATATCTAAAATTATATCCCCCCCCCTCTATTTACATGAAATGGTTTGGTCCAAAGCGAACGGCTTGCGAGTACGGTGACAATCCCCCCCCTCTATTTACATGAAATGGTTTGGTCCAAAGCGAACGGCTTGCGGAGTTTGGTAAAGAAATCGCCATAGCGTGCACAAACGCGCAGGAAAGCGAAAGAATCGCAAATTAGTTTTAATTAGTTTTAAAACATAGTTTAACGCCAACATAGTTTGCCAACGTGAAATAAATGAATACGCTCTCAAATGTGCCGTCCGAGGCAGAGTCTGTTCGGCACGTTCGGCACACGTGATAGCTCGCTGCTCTCTGATTGGTTGAATCGTTTTTTGGACATAGCTCGGTAACTACTTGTCCGATTAATTTCAAACCTTGAAAAGGCACATCCTCGGGTCCCCAGCAATATACCTGGCAAGTTTAAAGTATATCGGACCGGTAGTTGTCGAGAAACAGCGGTCACAGACAAACATACACACAGAGATTAGTGGAATTATAGATAGATTTGACGCCGTTTTCAGCCTCTGAAACGCGGTAATAAGCTTTTTTGAAATATTTTTTCAAATGCTCGAATCTGATTGGTTCCTGTGTTTGGTGACGATTTTCGTTGAAGATAACCAGAGCCCGTGTGGGCCCGGGGAACGAGGTTGGTCTTAAAGTATTTTAATTACAAATTAGAGGTGCATAGGATTGTGAATCAATCAAAGACGGGTGAAGCAAACTCCTATTGAACTTTTCCGCAATATTTTATGCATACTTCCGCATCCGCAAGATGGCGGCCTCCATGGAGCGATTTTGGTGCGTCAAAGCTTCGAAATTTTCAAAGGATCCAGCAAAATCTGGCTTTTCAACATAATACATACACGTTCATTCACAACACCGGCTTCGCCAGCTATGAGGTGTGTGTGTGTGTGTGTGTGTGTGTGTGTGTGTGTGTGTGTGTGTGTGTGCGCGTGTGTGTATATGTGTGTGTGATACTTTTGGTGTCTATTTATTATATACGTTTATAAATTAATTACAACAACACAACAACAACATGCATTTTAAGGCCATTTTCCCTGCTAGAGCGGGGGTTATAAATTAATTACGTACTATTCAAATGTACCCTTTAACCCTTTGGACTACTGAGACCCCTCAATCCTTGTAAGATCCTTTAACACTTGAGACCCAAAAGATCCCAAGGACCCAAAAAGTTATTGATGGCCGAATAGTTCCCAAAGACCCAAAAGACCCAAGAGTCCCTGAGGACTCAAAAGATCCAGATGACCCAAAAGTTATTAATGACCCAAAAGACCTCAAAGTCCCTGAGGACCCAAAAAAACCCAATAGTCCCCAAAGGACCCAAAAATCCCAAATGACTCAAAAGTCCTTAATGACACAAAAGATCCGAGAGTCCCCAAGCATCCAAAAAGTCCTTGATGACCCAAAAGTCCCCGAGAATCCAAAAGACCCGAAAGTCCCCAAGGACCCAAAAACCCCAAAAGTCCTTAATGACCCAAAAGACCCAAAAGCCCCCAAGGACACAAAAAGTCCTTGATGACACAAAAGTCCCTGAGGACCCAAAAGTCCCCAAGGACCCAAAAGACGCAGATGACCAAAAAGTCCTTAATAACACAAAAGACCCAAAAGTCCCCAAGGACCCAAAAAGTCCATGATGACCCAAAAGTCCCCAATGACCCAAAAGACCCAGAGGACCCAAAAGACCACCCCGAATCCGGCAGGCAGGTGTGCTGCAAGGCTATGAAGACCAATGAAAAATTGGTACAATGGACGTTGGTCTGGCTTTTAAGGTAAGGTTTGTGTGTGTGTATGTGTGTGTTTGTGTTTGTATGTGTGTGTGTGTGTGTGTGTGTGTGTTTGTGTGAGTGTGTGAGTGAGTATGTGTGTGTTTGTGTTTGTGTTTGTATGTGTGTGTGTGTGTGTGTGTGTGTGTGTTTGTGTGTGTTTGTGTGAGTGTGTGTGTTTGTGTTTGTATGTGTGTGTGTGTGTGTGTGTGTGTGTGTTCGTGTGTGTTTGTGTGAGTGTGTGTGTTTGTGTTTGTGTGTGTGTGTGTGTGTGTGTGTGTGTTTGTGTGTGTGTATTTGTGTGAGTGTGTGTGCTTGTGTTTGTATGTGTTTGTGTGAGTGTGTGTGTGTGTGAGTGTGTGTGTTTGTCTCTGTGTGAGTGTGTGTGTGTGTGTTTGAGTGTGTGTGTGTTTGTGTGAGTGTGTACGTTTGTGTTTGTATGTGTGTGTGTGTGTGTGTGTGTATGTTTGTGTGTGTGTGTGTGTGTGTATTTGTGTGAGTGTGTGTGCTTGTGTTTGTATGTGTTTGTGTGAGTGTGTGTGTTTGTGTCTGTGTGAGTGTGTGTGTGTGTGTGTGTGTATGTTTGTGTGTGTGTGTGTGTGTGTGTGTATTTGTGTGAGTGTGTGTGCTTGTGTTTGTATGTGTTTGTGTGAGTGTGTGTGTTTGTGTCTGTGTGAGTGTGTGTGTGTGTGTGTGTGTGTTTGTGTTTGTGTTTCTGTGTGTTTCTGTGAGTGTGTGTGTTTGTGTGTGTGTGTGTGTGTGTGTGTGTGTGTGTGTGTGTTTGTCATATGGAGTGTTATAAACCTGCTCCTCTGGTCGGTTTGCATTTCATGCTTTTGACTCTGGAATTACATTTTTGGCAGGTGGACACACCTCGTTCACTTCTGGCAAGTGGACACACCTGCATTTCATGATAGTGTTTCACTGATGAAACATCATTGACTTTCTTTATCAAATACACGCTGAGATATAATCTTTAGATGGTATGTGAGGCTGCAGCACCGGGGGAGTTTGGGGGGGAGTAGAAGGGAGGGGGGAGGAGGGAAGGGGGTGAGGGGAGAGGGAAGAGGGCAGGGGGCAGGGAGGAGGGGGGGCAGGGAGGGCAATGTCCCCACCTTTATTTTTTTTTCAGTAGTTTACAATTAAGATAAAAACATCCCGTATTTATACGTGAATAACAATAATGAACATGAACTGTATTTGTGATTTCACGTACACTGTAACTACAGTAACAAACAGTAATTTTGGAAGTCAGACGTAGCTACCCATTATTAATATGAAGCCATTGCCCCCTGTGGTGAAATGAAAGTCGTTCACCAGATCGCTCCAAAGTGAGCTTTTATTCACTCGAATGCAACACAACTAAAAAGGGAACAAATGGCACTATTAAGCAAGCATCCCTGAGCGCCTCCATTAATATCGAGGCAATGCAGAGACATTAGCAGGTACATAAGGATGTAAAAACCATCTTACCAACTTGAAGCACAAGACAACAGTAATGATTCCTCTGCACTCGCAGGTGGATAGCTGCTCATCGCGCGGCAGACACAGGAACTGCATCATGAGTTATGAATGTGAGGGGGAGGGCACTGCCCTTAGATGGAACCAACAATTTCATATCATTCTCCCTCCGTTAAAGTTTCAGCCAGCACGCGGACTAAGAATATAAAAGTATAAACGTAACCATCCGTATAAATCGATGATAGTAGGTTAACTAAGAAACACACCATTCCGTCACAATCCCAAGCGTTCAGGTCGACGGCACTCCCGACCGGCACGAGTTTGGTAACTCACTGGTCTGCACGCACTCTCCGGGGACGGCGGACAAGGTGAGCCCGGAGACGCTATCTCAGCAGTCTCTGCAGGTCGTGGCACGCTGCCATTCGGGGCTCGATCGAGCCGAGGGGTGCCCGGCATGGACACCTCCATTTCGGCGGGTGGATCCTCCGAGACCGCGTCCCGGCAGGTGTCCTCATCTCCACATGGGGCTAAATGCTGGATCGACACAGTCGACAGCCAGCTGTCTCGCAACCGAATGGTCACGTACTACGGATTGACCTGCACGAGCTGAACCAAATCCACTGTCGGTTCGTATTTGCTTTGTCGGACCGCTCGCTTCAGATACGCGGGCCCTAGCTCGACAAACCAACCGGGCATCGACTGTCCGCTGGCGCCGCGACGCTGAAAGCGGAAAAGCCGTCCGTGGGGAGTTTGATTCGTAGCCGTGCATAATAATGTCCGAAGGGCATGTAATGCTTCGGGCATGGCTTGGGGCCATTGGTGCAACCCCATCGATTGCGTACGTAAGCACATCATCACGGCCTTCCAGATTACTCCATTAAATCTTTCTACCTGGCCGTTCACCCCCGGTTGATACGGAGTCGTGTGGCTAGCGGCTATGCCCACGCCCACGAGGAAGTTCCGAACCTCCTGCGACATGAACGCAGCCCCTCTGTCCGAATGCACAAACCCCGGGTACCCGAACATTACAAACAGTTGACGCAGGCATCGGAAGACCGGGGCTGACGTCATGTCCGAGCATGGAAAGGCGAACGGGAAACGAGAGAACTCATCAACCACCGTGAGCATGTAACGTAGCGTACTCTGCGTGGGTAAAGGTCCTTTAAAATCAATGCTTAAGCGTTCCCATGGGCAAGTCGCTTAGATAAGTGCCTCCACCGGCGGTTTATAAAATCCCGGCTTCAACTCAGTGCACACGGAGCATGTGCGGCATAGGCGTCTGATGTCCTCATTCGAAAACGGTAAGTTGTGACTGCGCACGAAGTGAGTGAAACGAGTTACCCCGGGATGACACAATGAGTCATGGATGCGCTTCAGATCCTCCGACGTCATGCCGGCACAAACCGATGGCCGAGATAGGGCGTCCGCTGCTACATTTTCGCTCCGGGGCCGATAGATTATGTTGTAACAGTAGTCAGCTAGTTAGACCTGCCATCGTGATATTTTCTCATTTTTTATGCGCTGAGGATGTTTATGGCCGTACATAAATGCCAAAGACTGCTGATCAGTCAAGAGATCAAACTTCCTGCCCAGCAGCAAGTGGCGCCATCGTCTGACGGATTCCACAACCTCGTACGCCTCCTTCTCCACTGCCGAATGTTTGCTTTCAGCCGAGGTCAGTGTCCTGGAGAAGAAAGCCACCAGTTTACTCCCTTGGGTGAGGGTGGCAGCAATTGCACAATCCGACGCATCTGTCTCGACGAGAAATGGAATGTTGTCATCAATCGAGGTCACACAGGCCCCCGCGATATCTTCCTTCAGAAGTTGAAAAGCATCTTGCACATTCTGCATCAGAGGAAAGGCTTTACATTCCACCAAAGGTCTTATCTTCTCTGAGTAGCCTTAGGCCCACCTCGAGTAATGCGCGAAAAGCCCTAGGATCCACCTCAGGGACGCACAATCACATGGCGCCACCATTTCTAACAAAGGCCGAAGGCGCTCGGCATCAGGTTTTATCTCCCCGCCGGTCACTGTGTACCCCAATAGGTCGATTGTTTTGGCAGCATAGTGGCACTTCGCCTCGTTGAAGGTCAAATTGTAACATCGCTCCACCTCCAAGAATCATTTCAAGTTAGCATCGTGCCCCTCCAGGGTATGTCATCAGACTGTCACGTTATCCACGTAAACGAAGATGTCTCACAATTTATCTTTAAGCAAGATGTCGTCAATCGCGAGTTGAAAACATGCCACCCCATTGGTAACTCCAAACGGGATTCGCCGGAATTGATACAATCGCTGCCCCGATTGGAATCCGGTATAGGGCCGATCCGATTCCCTGATCGGTATTTGATGGTACGCCGATTTGAGGTCTAAGGTGCTGAAGACCCTAAACTTGGCCACGTCCCGGACTAGGTCATCTATTTTCGGCAAGAGGTACGCATCCAATTGCGTGAACCTATTAATCGTTTTACTGTAATCAACCAGTCGTTTTCTATGATTTTCTGTATGCACTGCCAATACCTGAGCTCTCCACGGCGATCTACTTGGCTCTATAATGCCATCACGGAGCATACGCTTGGTCTCATCTTCGATATAGGCGGCGGCGGCATCGGCATGAGTGTACCTCCGGGATTTCACGGTTATAGGTCGGCAATCGGCCGTCAGACTGGGAAACAGAGCAGGGGGATCTATCACTATCTCGGCTAGGCCGCAGACCGAGAGAGTGTTCTCCCCGCCCCCCACACGCATCTCCAAGTGGCCGTGTCTGCGCAAGACGTCATGACCCAGCAGCACATCGGCGCACAAATTGGGCATCACCGTGAATCTCACATCCTCATACTATCCTTTGTTTTCACTGACGTCACAGTTACCCATCTCGCATTGCGCGGCGGCCATTTTGATACCCAAGCTAATCTGTCCGTGTGCGCTGATATTGATTTGTTGCGTTGGTTTATGGTTAATGCGGATCCCAAAAAGTCTGTTTTATAAAGTAATTTTGTTTGTTTTGTCACATTCATGTGGAGTGTGGTGCCATCTAGTTTATATTACGTATTGTTGCCCAACAAACACAGAACATTCGGTTTAAGTTTGCCGTGGACCAGTGAACTGGTGAACACCTGGGCAGTGGGTCAACCTGCAACCAACTACCTGTAGAACAGACTTGGAGTGTACGTAAGGATACGGTAGATCCAGGCTTGAGTATGGCTAGCAGTGCGAGTGCCAACCTTGACTACCAAGAGACGCTCCCCCCGGACGTTCTTGTTCGTTACAAAGAGAAGATTTCTGTCATTGGGTGTGACCCTTATGGTCTATCAAATGATCAATTTGAGAAGAATGTGAGCAAGTGGCCTCAGGTGACCCACATCGACGTGATCAACTACCTGTTGTTCAGCAAATCGGCCTATACCAAAGATGAGTTGAAGAAGTATAAATCCCTCGAGGCATACAGGTTGTAGCAAGATGGATGGGTGCGACAAATCCTACACAAAGAACTGAATGACGTCCACTTGATTCGATCCAAGGTATTAATATATTAAACAAACATGTATTTTTTAAAGCTGCTTGTGTTAATGTTATGGACCTGATTGATTAAGTGCCCTCCATTTGTTCAAAAACCACTGCAGTTTTAAGCTGTGCATGCATGTGTGCATACTTTGTAGACATGTGACGCACAGTGCGAAGTGAGTGCCGCCATGTGTGCTTTGTGCGTATGGCCATAAGTCATCACCTATATTTATCATGTAAGCAACGTATTGTTGCGGATATGGGATTTGCATCCATCTGTTACGTGGTCCTCCCGGTAACTACCTGGTCTTGGTGACCCCCGGACCGTGGGAGGGACCCCGCCAGAAAGATATATGGTTTATACGCTTTCGTAACGCAATCAATATGAATTCCGGTCAAGAAGAAACCCCACACCAAGGATCCGGAATAATCAATAATATATTCACTGAGCAATCAACAACCATCAACAATGCACAATCAATATTACAACCATGTGAACTCATCTACACAAACTCTAAGATGGCCATCTTAATCTTATACATTCCTCACGTGAGCCCCACTCCTGACTCCCTCCGTGGTCAATGTCTCTCCTCTCCGCACACGGGCGGTTGAACGAGCCCCGGGCGGACGTGCTCTAAACGTGCCGTCTCGGACTGGGGCCGCGGCTGCAGCGCACCTCCTTGCCAAGCCACGGGGCAAACCCAGCGCGGCGTCCAACGTGCGCGAGGCCCCAAGTGCGACTCTTACGCGTCCTTGTAGATGGGCAAAAACCCAGCGCGGCTTCCGACGCGAGCGAGGCCCAACGTGCGGACCCGTACGCGTCTTTGTAGACGGGGCAAAACCCAGCGCGGCTTCCGACGCGAGCGAGGCCCAACGTGCGGACCCGTACGCGTCTTTGTAGACGGGGCAAACTGTCCCGGACGCTTCTTTTCGTGCACGAACTCACAGTGACTGGACGTGTCCAAAGGTATTTACCGCCCAGGTAACTCCTCTCGCCAGACGTTTCGCAACGGCGCGTTTTCCGCGCAGCGTAAGGTCGATTCCACCTTCTCGTCGTCGCGGGGCGAGGAAGAAGAAGCACCGTCCTTTTCTCTCCTCGTGTCTTTTCTTCTTCCGTTTCCGGCCACTTCCGTTTCCGGCCACTGGTTCCGAAGGGCTCCTGACCCTCCAACCACAACAACTACACAACAACTTAATATACTACACACGGAAGCAAACACCTGCATGGTAATTCACATACATTCACCTAAATATGTAACACTCCCCCCCTTCAAGAAAGAAAGTTTGAACCCAGCGAAAACTTTCTTTGCCGGCCAATTTGGAGAAACAAACCAGATAACTCAACCCCCCCACATTATCAGTTCCCCCCGGGCACAGTTATCACTTAAAAATAAAGCCAGTTAAGCCACTCGATAGCACTTTTCCGGGAGGCCAAGCCGAGTATTCACTACATGGATGCCTTTAGGAACGCGGAGTTCACGGTTAGTCCGTGCAGGAAAGTTCTCTACATGGGCGCCTTGAGGAACGTGGAGTTCACGGTTAGTCCGTGCAGGAAAGTTCTCTACATGGGCGCCTTGAGGAACGTGGAGTTCACGGTTAGTCCGTGCAGGAAAGTTCACTACATGGACGCCTTTAGGAACGGCGTTCACGGTTAATTCGTGTAGGAATCTTGGCTCGGCGGCTCCGCCGCCTTCAGTGCTTCAACTTCTCAGAACGTCCCTAATAATTAGGGTGGGACCACTGGTCCCTGTAGTCCCCTGAATACCGGTCTTCTTCTCGGCCACTACTTTGCCAATTCTTCCTTCGGGAGCGGCCGTAACTCAGGGAGCCTCCATAATAATATTGACTGCGGCCACCACCAAAACTACCGCCCCGTTGTCCTCTCCTGTAGACCTCTCGACGCCTACGAAATGCCTTCCCTACTGTTATGGTCCGACCCTCCAAATCCTTGCCATTCCAATTCTTCTCTGCCTCTCTGGCGTCTTTTGTGCTGGCAAACGTGACAAACCCGAACCCTCTTGACTGTTGCGTTTCCCAGTCTCTTACCAACCGCACTTCCACCAGCGGCCCATATCTGTTGAAGACAGAGGTCAGACTTCTTCCTCTGTTTTGAAGTTCAGTCCCCCTACAAATAACTTGGCACTTTTGTCACCATCCCGAGCTGGTGTGGTGTTATTTTCCCTGCTGGGCTCTTTATCAACCCTCAGGTTACCATAAACTTGACCCCCGGCCAAATCATTCCCGAGAACCACAGATACACCCTCTACAGGAAACGTGGCTTGTAAACCGACGGTGACCGGTCCTGACACCAAATCGGACTCCAACTGGATGACCTGAAGGGGAGCACTAACACCGCCCCCGATCCCCTGTAAACGAACACTATCCCCCGTTGCCGTCTCCTCGGACCATGGCAAAATGCCTTCAAGCATTAAAGATTGATGGGCCCCTGTGTCTCTCAATATCCTAACCGGTCTCCGGTTAGTCGAGGCTCCA
Organism: Myxine glutinosa; assembly: GCF_964187855.1. Taxonomy (NCBI): domain Eukaryota; kingdom Metazoa; phylum Chordata; class Myxini; order Myxiniformes; family Myxinidae; genus Myxine; species Myxine glutinosa. The sequence continues at coordinate 64,775,897 of NC_136263.1, forward strand.
TCCAGTGACACAAACCCCTCGGAAACAAATGGTTGGTAACCCTCTTGATGGCGATTTCTTACGCTAGCCATCGCATTCGGAGTTGTAATAGTCGGACTCCGCTCTGGGTTGTCCCTTTTCATGAGGTAACAACTGGACATCAAGTGTCCAGGTTTTTTGCAAAACGCGCAAGTAGGCACGGAGGAAAAACTCGGGGTCTGCCTCGGGCCCCCCGAACTATAAGTTTGTCTTGGGCCCGCATCCCTCTGATTTCGAACCGGTGGGGTATCATAGTTGTCCCCATAATCATCTCGAGGCCGCCGCCATGTATGGTCGTTCTCCGCACCTGCTGTTCCCCACCTCCCCTGCGGAGATCTAGGCGAGGAGTTAGGTTCGTGGACCCCTATTCGGTGGGTTAAGGCATAATCATCTGCCATGGTGGCTGCGTCCCACAACTTCGGTACTTTCTTTTCCTGCAGGTACACTTTGATGTCCTCGTGGACACACTGCTGGAATTCCTCCACCAGGATCAAGTCCCGCAATGTTTCGAAGTCTTTCCCGACTCCTTTTGACTCACACCACCGATCAAACATGTTTTCTTTCACTCTGGCAAACTCCACATGGGTCTCACTCTCCCTCTTCCTGGCATTCCTGAATTTTTGCCTGTAAGCTTCCGGAACCAACTCATAGGCTTTGAGGATGTGCTTCTTCAGTACCTCATAATCTGCACATTGGTCCATTGGTAGCGCCGAATAAATTTCCTGAGCTTTCCCCACCAGCACACTTTGCACGAGTATGGTCCATGCCTCCTCCGGCCAGTTTAATTGTCGAGCCACTTTCTCAAAGTGTGGAAAAAATTTCGCGACTTCTTTTTCACTGAACGGTGGAACCAGCCTCACATGTCTGCCCACATCCCAGGTTTTCTGGTTAGGTGTCGACCCCGTCAGCAAGGGTGGTGCCTCTCCCCGTTCTCTCATTAACTCCAGCTCCTTGAATTTGATTTCTTGCTGAAGCTGCATGTCACGTTCCTTTAATTCCCTTTCCGCTTTTCTCTCCTCTGCTTCGAGGTCCCTTGCAGCTCTCCTTTCCTCTGCTTGTTCCTTTTCTCTTCTTTCCTGGAGTTCTCTTTCCACTCTCCTTTCCTCTGCTTGTTTCTCTTCTCTCCTCTCCTCTGCTTTCCTTTCTTCTTCTGCTAACCTTTCCTGGAGTTCTCGTTCCACTCTCCTTTCCTCTGCTTGTTTCTCTTCTCTCCTCTCCTCTGCTTTCCTTTCTTCTTCTGCTCTTTCCTTTTCTGCTTTCCTTTCTTCTTCTGCTCTTTCCTTTTCTGCTTTCCTTTCTTCTTCTGCTCTTTCCTTTTCTGCTTTCCTTTCTTCTTCTGCTCTTTCCTTTTCTGCTTTCCTTTCTTCTTCTTTTAACCTTTCCTGGAGTTCTCGTTCCACTCTCCTTTCCTCTGCTTGCTTCTCTTCTCTTCTCTCTTCTGCTTTCCTTTCTTCTTCTTTGATCCGTTCCTGGCTCCGTAATTGCAACTCCAGTTTCCGGAGCTCCACGTCTTCTGGTTCTTCGGGTAGCCACTCCCAGGCTAACTCGTCCCATGTTCCTAATCCCACCATAGATTGTATCACCGTGGCCTGCAACTCTGCCTTCCTCAAATTAGTTCGGACCTCCAAGTTAAAATGTTTGGCCAATTTCAAGAGATCCGACTTTAGCAACGCTCGGAACTGTGCCTCACTCGGGGTTACCCCAAAGTTCTGTGCCACAAACGCCATGGTGCCTATCGTTAACACCTGTTAACCTTCACCCCAAGACTTTCCCCAATTTCTCACAAAAAAAATATTACCAATTAATAATTAATTAATAAATTTTAATTACCAAAAATATTATTATTTTATTATTTTATACACTTTTAGATCCCGGACGGGCCCCCAATTCTGTTACGTGGTCCTCCCGGTAACTACCTGGTCTTGGTGACCCCCGGACCGTGGGAGGGACCCCGCCAGAAAGATATATGGTTTATACGCTTTCGTAACGCAATCAATATGAATTCCGGTCAAGAAGAAACCCCACACCAAGGATCCGGAATAATCAATAATATATTCACTGAGCAATCAACAACCATCAACAATGCACAATCAATATTACAACCATGTGAACTCATCTACACAAACTCTAAGATGGCCATCTTAATCTTATACATTCCTCACGTGAGCCCCACTCCTGACTCCCTCCGTGGTCAATGTCTCTCCTCTCCGCACACGGGCGGTTGAACGAGCCCCGGGCGGACGTGCTCTAAACGTGCCGTCTCGGACTGGGGCCGCGGCTGCAGCGCACCTCCTTGCCAAGCCACGGGGCAAACCCAGCGCGGCGTCCAACGTGCGCGAGGCCCCAAGTGCGACTCTTACGCGTCCTTGTAGATGGGCAAAAACCCAGCGCGGCTTCCGACGCGAGCGAGGCCCAACGTGCGGACCCGTACGCGTCTTTGTAGACGGGGCAAAACCCAGCGCGGCTTCCGACGCGAGCGAGGCCCAACGTGCGGACCCGTACGCGTCTTTGTAGACGGGGCAAACTGTCCCGGACGCTTCTTTTCGTGCACGAACTCACAGTGACTGGACGTGTCCAAAGGTATTTACCGCCCAGGTAACTCCTCTCGCCAGACGTTTCGCAACGGCGCGTTTTCCGCGCAGCGTAAGGTCGATTCCACCTTCTCGTCGTCGCGGGGCGAGGAAGAAGAAGCACCGTCCTTTTCTCTCCTCGTGTCTTTTCTTCTTCCGTTTCCGGCCACTTCCGTTTCCGGCCACTGGTTCCGAAGGGCTCCTGACCCTCCAACCACAACAACTACACAACAACTTAATATACTACACACGGAAGCAAACACCTGCATGGTAATTCACATACATTCACCTAAATATGTAACACATCCCTATCCGCTTGTAAATATTCCCCTATTTCCTCAATGCTTCCCAACTATCCCCAATCCCCCATTCCCTAGTCCCATTTTCTGTAAACAACACTCTGTAGACCCGACCTCCCCCTATTTCCCCCATTAAATGTCGCATCCAGGTCCACCGCATCTCACGTAGACAACTATAGGACATCTTGCTAGTTATTCTTAGTCTATGTCAGTTAAGGATTCGTTTCCATTAATTCTGACACTTCGTTGCACCAGAATGTGATTGTATGGCATCGTTAGGAAGTTTAGGACCTCCCAATACCTCCCCGCAGCTCTTCCTCACGGTTCAACAACAACAACAACAACAGCGCGGCGGCGGCGTGGACAGGGAGTGCGCGTCCTCACTCCGGCTTGGTTGGTCGGGGGTGTTGGGAGGACCCGAGGCTTTCCCCACGAGCCGCCATCAAGCATGTGCTCGACGGGGTTACCAAGTAGGGGCTTGCTGTCAGCTCCTCGTCAAGGGCGGAGCCCGGTAACCCCCGCACCCAATGGAAGCGGCGGACCGGTCCCATCTGGGGCGGAGCCAACCAGCCGAGGGCGTGTCACTCACCGCTGGGCATGCGCAGGAAGAGGGAGGTGACGTCAGATGCGCGCTGAGCTTGGAGAGAGACGGACGCCACCTCCAAGCGCTGTGAGGCCTCCCCGCATTTCTGAACTGGACCGAGCTTTATCCAGTCCCTGAGCCAAGGTGCACCTTGTGCTATCGACTGCCTGTCCTTCCCTGCCATCAATCCCTGTGTAAGTCAGCCTTGTCCCGTTTGTCTGTGGTCTGTCGGGGATAGAATAAGATTGGAACTAAGTGCCTACCTCTTCTGTGCCTTTACCTCAGTACCTTGTAATCTACCCCTTTTCTCCCCCACTGTAATTATATCCTCCTCCGGAGGTCTTGAGAACTGTACCCCTGGCGTCGTTTCCTTTATCCCAGTCGTTGTGTCCTTTCCATCATTGATTTAGCATAGCGCGATAAGGTCAACGTTTGGGTGGAATCGGGGTCTAGTGGGGGAATAACTGTTAGGTCGCGGTCATACACCACCGCTCGGTCAACCATAACATCTAACCGCGATCCGTAACAGTATACATAGCACATTCTTCACATGATAAAATCGAGATTCATTTTGACCGAGTTGATAAGAGTACATAACTTTAGAAAGTTTATTGGACAGTTTCAAATTCAATACTTTTATGTTCCAGGTTTCGCATTCCATGAAACATGTTCTTACTTACTGTTAACAAAATGCTCAGAGCAGACAGGTGTGCGATCCCACTGTGATTCTGTTTGGATGTCACTGCGATTGATGGCAGCCTTCCACAAACGCCGCCTCTCTTCACTTAAATTTCTTGTTTCCTCACCCTGATTCAGTAGAGGTTTGGGCGTTTTGTAAAACTTAACTCCTGGCCTAACGCCTGGCCTGTTTGAACAACGAAATACGCCGCAAATTGGCATGACTGGTCGTGAACAAAAACTATTTAATGTGAATCCGCTGACGACGTTGTTCGAGAGGGTATCAAAATGGCCGAGGTGTCCCAGGGTGCCCTGCGCGCATGCTCCGATGACGTCACAAGAAAACAAGCAATACGCATGCGCAAGATTGGAGGTCACGTCTCTTCAAAGCTGTCCATGCGCTCACGCTTTCGAAGTTAAGTAATTTTTCACAATTGTGTTTTTGTCGAAACTGTATCTTTCTTTCCGTGTGTGTACCTATTGGTGTCTTTAATAGGATTCTCGGTGTTGGTTTTTCATACCTGTGTACAGAATCGTCGGTTAGTTCGTGTCGCGTATTCTGAGGCCTAGTGTAGTAGGCTACCGTGTCCGACCTTGACCTTGAGGCTTTGTCTTTGTCTCAGCGGTTCTTCGAATGCACTGTAATTACTTTCGGTCTCTGTTTTTCCCGGTCTTTTCACCCCATACTTCCTTGTTTAAAATCTCAACTCAAAAAAAAAAACCCAAAAAATATTTCCTTCTCTGTTCTTATCCGTTTGTTCGTTCTTATTTGTTCGTTCGTTCTTCTACCACGTTGTTCATGATCACGTGATCACGTTGTTAAAAATGTTTAAACTGTCCCCTGAAGAACTGTATTCTGTCGTATACTATAACACCTTTTTCTTCTTCTTCTATAAAAGGATGCTTTCGACTTGCTCACCAAATCTATTCATTCCAACAAAAAATTCCATCTCTTACAGTGCCTCTTTCATACATTCCCTGAACTCTCCAGCACTCCACCCATCCTTCAGCGTCCTCAAACGTATTTTTGACTTGAAGGTCTCAAGAAACTCATTTTGCAACAAATGTTCGTTTCCCATTAATCGTACACTTTTCAAAATCCAATCTCACCCCTCCCCTCCAAATCTTCCCCATCACCCCTTCCCTCCAAAACTTCCCCTTCACCCCTTCCCTCCAAAACTTCCCCATCACCCCTCCCCTTCAAAACTTCCCGATCACCCCTCCCCTCCAAATCTACCCCCTTGCCCCTCCCCTCCAAATCTTCCCCATCACCCATCTCTTTCAAATATTCCCCCTTGCCCCTGTCCTCCAAATCTTCCCCATCACCCCTTCCCTCCAAAACTTCCCCATCACCCCTCCCCTCCAAAACTTCCCCATCACCCCTCCCCTCTAAATCTACCCCCTTGCCCCTCCCCTCCAAATCATCCCCATCACACATCTCTTTCAAATCTTCCCCCTTGCCCCTCCCCTCCAAATCTTCCCCATCACCCAAGCCTTTCAAATCTCCCCCCTGCCCCTTCCCTCCTAAACTCTCCCTCGATCCTCCCCTCCTAGAGTCCCCTCTCACCCCTCCTCCTCAAAGCCTCCTCCCCGCTTCTTCCCCCTTCCAACTTTCACCTTCATCTCCCCCAACCTTCTGCCTCACTCTTCCCCCTCCTCAAATAACACCTCACTGCGCCTCACACAATCACCATCAAACCTTTTGTCCGCCCCATTCTTCCCTTTCTCCAAGCGATTCTGAAATCTCTGACACACCTTCAACAGCTCTCCCTACCTCTTCCTCCTCTTCCACATCTTACCCTACCGCTCCCCCCACCCCCCTGTTCTGTATCCGATGCTCCCCATTCCTCTTCTTTAACAGTATGGACCTCAAACATCCGGGGCCTTCGCTCAAACTTGACTGATCTCTCCATACAGGTTGCTTCTGACAAACCAGACATGATCTGCTTAACAGAAACTTTCCTCCTTCATGATGTCTCTGATTCCTTGGTATCTCTCCCAGGTTACTCCCTCCTCCGGTATGATAGACCTGAGCCTCGTCCTGGAGGTGGGGTTGCTATCTTTATAAAAAAAATCTCTTCCTCACTCGCCCTGCACTGCCCTCTCTCCACCTCACCCCCAGGAATACCTTTGGCTACGGCTTCCCCTTCGCTCCCACCTTTTGTTCATATGTGTGTTGTACCGTCCACCAAACAGTGATGACTCCATCTACATCTCGCTGTCTGATAATATGGACCAACTTCTATCTACCCATCCCAACTCTCTCTTCCTCATATGTGGTGATTTCAATTGTCACCATGCCAGTTGGCTGGGTGTGGGTACCTCTCTCACCAGCCATGGCTCTTCAGCAAAGGACTTCTGTGACTCACTGGGACTGACACAATCTGTCAATTTCCCGACCCGGATCTCAGTCAACGGAGCATCTTCTCTTCTGGACTTGGTTATGACTAACTTCCCTGAAAATGTCTGCTGCACTTCTTCTGCTCCAATCGGCTCATCTGATCATGTGCTTGTTAAAGTGGACATCTCTCTGACCATTCTCAGAGAGCCTCCTCAGCGTCTACGAGTCTGGCATTTCACTCAGGCCAACTGGCACGGTCTTCATGCAGCCATCAATCATCTGGACTGGTCTCCCATCTCTACCGCCTCTGACATCAACTCATCCTGGGAATTCTTCCAAAGTAAATTGCTCTCTCTCATGCACAGATTTATCCCATCTCGTCTTCAGTTGTCATACCCTTCCGCCCGTCCATGGTACACGGAATCCTGTGGTGAGGCTATTGCCCAGAAACAACTTGCTTTCGTCTCCTGGAAAGCAAATCCAATGGAAGGAAATCTCATTTCCTTTCACAAAGCCCGAAACAAGTGTGTGTCCACCCTCAGGAGAGCCAGGAAACAATATCTCTCCGTTCTCAGGACAGAACTCTCTTATCTGTCTCCCTCTTCCAAATCCTGGTGGCGTCTGGTCAAATCTGTTTCTGGTGTTTGTTCCCCCTTCATCCCCTCCCTCACCTCAAACGGCCACACGACTGACTCCGCACGTGAAAAAGCTGAATGCCTCAACTCTGTGTTTGCCTCTAAATCTTGTGTCCCAAACCCATCCCTCTCTGTACCCACCATACCCAGTTGTACCCAGCTGCTCCTGGACTCTGTGTCCTTTCCTCCTGACAAGGTGGAAAAGTTTTTGTCAACCCTCGACTCTGATTCTGCAACTGGACCTGACGGCAACAGCCCACGGGTCCTAAAATCCTGTTCTTCCGCTCTTTCACTCCCTCTCTCTGTTATCTTCACCCTCTCTTTTGCTCAAGGTCATCTGCCATCTGCTTGGAAATCTGCCAAAATCACCGCTTTGCACAAAAAAGGTGCAAAAACAGATCCCAGCAACTACAGACCAATCAGCCTTCTCCCAATTATCAGCAAAGTCATGGAATCCATCATTGCTTCAGATATGAAATCTTTCCTCTTCTCCAATGGCTTGATCTCTGATCATCAATTTGGTTTCAGACCTGGTCACTCTACTCTGGACATGCTGCTTCTGCTTTCTCAACAATGGATGGAGGTCTTCAATGCCAAACAGGAAATTAGAGCTGTCTCCCTTGACATATCACGTGCCTTTGATACGGTCTGGCACCCCGCTCTGCTCACCAAACTCTCCTCTTTTGGTATCCATGGAAATCTCCACGCATGGCTGGCGGACTTCCTCTCTAGTCGTAGTCAACGTGTGGCCCTGAATGGGTTTCTCTCATCTCCTCTTCCTGTTCAGGCTGGAGTTCCCCAAGGCAGTGTTCTGGGCCCTGTGCTTTTTCTCGTCTTCATCAATGATCTCTCTGACTCTCTTGAAAATCCTCTCTGTCTCTTTGCTGATGACTCTACTCTCTGTCGCTCCATTCTTCATCCCTCAGAATGGCAGTCTGCAGCCTCCTCACTCTCTGCAGACCTGGACAAAATCACAGACTGGGCAAACAAGTGGAACATGTCTTTCAATCCTGACAAATCTCACACTCTTACGATGTCTCTCCGAAAAGACCGACTGGACAACCCTCCCATCCACTTTCTGAATAATCCTCTCCAAGAAGTTCTGTCACTCAAGCTTTTGGGTCTCACTATCTGCCATGATCTTTCCTGGGAAAACCACATTTCAAATCTGGCCTCCAAAGCCAGTCGCCGACTGGGCATACTGCGTCGTGCAAAGTCCTTCCTTGGCACACCTGAGCTCCTCACCACATACAAGGCTTTCATCTGCAGCTCAATGGAATACTGCTCTCCCCTCTGGGCTGGTGCTCCTGCCTCACACCTAGCTCGTCTTCACGCTGTTGAAACCAAAGCGTTCAGAATCATTGGAATCTCCCGTGATGAAGCTAACTCCAAGGGCCTCTCACTCACTCACCGCAGGCAGGTTGGTGGTCTTTCCGTCTTCTACCGACTCCTCTCTGGCCTTGCCCCCCCCCCCCAGCTCTCTCTGGGCTCTGTCCCACAAATATTCCGACAGGTCGCACAAGATCTGCCTGCAACCCTCTTATGGTTAAACTGCCAAAATCAAGACTCTCTGCTCACCTTCACTCCTTCATTCCTCTTTTCTCCCACCTCTGGAACAAACTCCCTCACTCTCTTCAATCCCACTCCACCCTCCAGGTCTTTAAAACAGCTGTTCACCACCATCTCTTATCTTCCCCCATCCAAAACCTTGATCTTTTCTACCCCCGCTAATTTCACCCCAATTCCACTTTTTTGAAATACCAACTTCTGTCCTGGAAGTCCTTGGTGTCCTTGTGTTTTATACTTCTCCCACCCCCCCCCCCCTTCCCACGCCTCCTCCCCCCAAGCCCTCTCCCTCCCACACATCTCCCTGCTCTCAAATGTTGTGTTTGTGTGCTTCCCCTTCTCTCCCCATCTTGTCTTCTGCTCCCTCTTTTTATATATTATGTTTGTCTGGTCGATTTATTTGTGAAGTAAATGTTAGCTCTTTCACGAGCCTCGATTCAGTATCCCCAAAAAAAAAAAAAAAAAATGTATCATTGACTACCAGTTTGGGGGAACAAACGCCTTTGGTGCAAACACAAAGTCCCGACGAAGCCATGTAAATGCGACGGGTATCCGATCCCATCGTCCAGCCGTAACGTCGTACCAACGCATGGCTGACGAAGCTAGAAGAACTTCCTGTATCAATAAGTGCGTCCGCGGGGATTGCTTCCAGGAGCACAGGTAGCACTGTGCTATGCAAACCGCGCACGATTCCTAGATCTCCGGCGCTTGCCATCCATGAGGTCTCCCGTGACGAGGCCGAATCTTCTGCGAGTAAGCAAAATCTTCTGCGACGAAACCGAAACTTCCGTGATAAAGCCAATTCTCCTGCAACAAGGCCGATTCTTTCGCCTCAACAACACATCCGCCAAACCAACATCCGCCAAACCAACATACGCGCGAAACCAATACATCTGCCAAACCAACACATCCGCCAAACCAAAAAATCCACCAAACCAACACATCCGCCAAACCAATACATCTGCCAAACCAAAACATCCGCCGAAACAACACATCTGCCAAACAAATACATCCGCCAAAACAACACATCCACCAAAGCAACACATCCGTCAAAGCAACACAAAAGCGACACTAACACTTTTGCCAAACTAACACATCCGCCAAACCAACACATCCACCAAACCAAATCATCCACCAAACCAACACATCTGCCAAACCAACACATCCGCCAAACCAACACATCCGGCAAACCAAGGCATCCACTAAACTAATACATCCGCCAATCTAACGCATTTGTAAAACCAAAACATCCACCAAAACAATACATCTGCCAAACTAATACAGCCACCAAACCAACACATCCACCAGACCCAACACATCCACCAAACCAACACATCCGCCAAAGCAACACATCTGCCAAACAAATACATCAGACGAACCAACAAATCCGCCAAACCAACACATCCGCCAAACCAACAAATCCGCCAAACCAACACATCCACCAAACCAAATCATCCACCAAACGAACACATCCGCCAAACCAACACATCCACAAGACCAACACATCCGCCAAACCAACACATCTCGCAAACCAAGACATTCACTAAACGAATACATCCGCCAAACCAACACATTCGCAAAACCAACACATCCGGCAAACCAAGACATCCACTAAACGAATACATCAGCCAAACCAACACATTCGCAAAGCCAAAACATCTACCAATACAATACATCTGCCAAACTAATGCAGCCACCAAACCAACACATCCACCATCCAAATCATCCACCAAACCAACACATCTGCCAAACTAATACAGCCGCCAAACCAACACATGTGCCAAACCAACACATGTGCCAAACCAACACATCCGCCAAACCAACACATTCACCAAACCAACACATCCGCCAAACCAACACATCCACCAAACCAACACCTGCACCAAACCAACACATTCGCCAAACCAACACATCCGGCAAACCAACACATGCACCAAACCAACACATCTGCCAAACCAACACATCCGCCAAACCAACACATCCGGCAAACCAAGACATCCACTAAACTAATACATCCGCAAATCCAACGCATTCGCAAAACCAAAACATCCACCAAAACAATACATCTGCCAAACTAATACATCAGACAAACCAACACATGCGCCAAACCAACACATCTGCAAAACCAACACAAACGCGAAACAAACACATCCGCCATACTAACACATCCACCAAACCAAATCATCCACCAAACCAACACATCCACCAAACCAAATCATCCACCAAACCAAATCATCCGCCAAACAAACACATCCGCCAAACCAACAAATCCACCAAGCCAAATCATCCACCAAACCAACACATCTGCCAAACCAACACATCCGCCAAACCAACACATCCGGCAAACCAAGACATCCACTAAACTAATACATCCGCCAATCTAACGCATTTGTAAAACCAAAACATTCACCAAAACAATACATCTGCCAAACTAATACAGCCGCCAAACCAACACATCCACCAGACCCAACACATCCACCAAACCAACACATCCGCCAAAGCAACACATCTGCCAAACAAATACATCAGACGAACCAACAAATCCGCCAAACCAAATCATCCACCAAACCAACACATCTGCCAAACCAAAACATCCGCCAAACCAACACATCCACCAGACTAATACATCCGCCAAACAAAACATCTGCCAAACTAATACAGCCGCCAAACCAACACATCCACCAAAACAATACATCTGCCAAACTAATACAGCCGCCAAACCAACACATCCACCACACCAAATCATCCACCAAACCAATACATCCGCCAAAACAACACATCTGCCAAACTAATACAGCCGCCAAACCAACACATGTGCGAAACCAACACATCCGCCAAACTAACACATCCACCAAACGAACACATCCGCCCAACCAACACATCCGGCAAACCAAGACATCCACTCAACGAATACATCCGCCAAACCAACACATTCACAAAACCAAAACACCCACCAAACCAACACATCCGCCAAACCAACACATCCGCCAAACCAACACATGCACCAAACCAACACATTGCCAAACCAACACATCCGGCAAACCAACACATGCACCAAACCAACACATCTGCCAAACCAACACATCTGCCAAACCAACACATCCACCAAAACAATACATCTGCCAAACTAATACATCAGACAAACCAAGACATCCGCCAAACCAACACATCCGCCAAACAACACATGCACCAAACAACACATCCATTTGTGACGAGGCTGAATCTCCCGCGACAAGGCCAAATCTCCCGCGATGAAGCCAAAACCTCCGCGATGAAGCCGAATCTCTCGCGACGAGGCTGAATGTCCCGCGACGAGGCTGAATCTTCCGTGACGAGGCTGAATCTCCCACCATGAAGCCGAGTCTCCAGCGATGAGGCCAAATCTCCCGCGATGAAGCTGAATCTCCCGTGACGAGGCGGAATCTCCCGCGACGAGGCTGAATCTCCCACAACGAGGCTGAATCTCCCACGACGAGGCCGAATCTCCTGCGATTAAGCCTAATCTCTCACGACGAGGCCGAATTTCCAGCGATGAAGCTGAATCCTCCGCGATGAAGCCAAATCTCTTGCGACGAGGCTGAATCTCTCGCGACGAGGCTGAATCTCCCGCGGCAAGGCTGAATCTCCCGCGACGAAGCCGAATCTCCTGCGATGAGGCGAAATCTCTCGCGATGAAGCCGAATCTCCCATGACGAGCCGAATCTCCCGCGATGAAGTCGAATCTCTCGCGACGAGGCTGAATCTCTCGCGACGAGGCTGAATCTCCCGTGACAAGGCTGAATCTCCCGCGACGAGGTCGAATCTCCAGTGATGAAGCCGAATCTCTCACAACAAGGCTGAATCTCCCGCGACAAGGCCGAATCTCCAGTGATGAAGCCGAATCTCCCGTGATGAGGCCAAATCTCCCGCAATGAAGCCGAATCTCCCACGACGAGGCCGAATCTCCCGCGATGAAGTCGAATCTCTCGTGACGAGGCTGAATCTGCCGTGACGAGGCGAGCCGCGACGAGGCTGAATCTCCCGCGACGAGGCTGAATCTCCAGTGATGAAGCTGAATCTCTCACAACGAGGCTGAATCTCCCGTGACGAGGCCGAATCTCCAGTGATAAAGCCGAATCTCTCACAACGAGCCTGAATCTCCCGCGACGAGGCCGAATCTCCAGTGATGAAGCCGAATCTCTTGCAACGAGGCTGAATCTCCCACGACGAGGCTGAATCTCCCGCAACGAGGCTGAATCTACCGAGACGAGACCGAATCTGCAGTGATGAAGCCGAATCTCTTGCAACGAGGCTGAATCTCCCGCGATGAAGCCGAATCTCCCGCAACGAGGCCGAATCCCAAGGTCTGTTTCTCTGACATCGCATGCACGTCGGTGGTTGTCTCGTTTTCTACCGTCTAATCTCTAACCTATCCCTCTTAGTCCAAGGATGCACTCGTTATTCCAGTATAACCTGTTCAGGTTGAACTAATTCCAAATTCTAGGTAGACTGCACACCTCAACTTCTTTATTCCTTGCTTCTCCCATCTATGATGATCAATGATGAGGTTCAGCACTGACCCCGCATGTCATCCCCTATTTGACGTATGATCTTCGTTACCCCCATTCATCATTCCCTTGCTGGTTGTGTCCAATTGTTGACCACCTGTCCTCGCTTTTGTAGAGAGAAAATTATCTTTTGTCCAAAGAGATGAGTGTGTAAGAGAGTGTGTCTACCGGATCACAATCACGGTCTCCTTACCTGACAACTCACAGACAAATCGACCCACGTGATGTGTTAAAATACAGATATCCCAGCAAGTTCCACATTGGGGATGAAGGTATAATTACCATCCCGTGATTCGCTGCACCACCTTATTACGTAACTTACAAAACGAACCTGTAACCTGTAAATAAACTTGGTAAATGCAATCAACAGCAATTACAACAGGTGCACACACCTCTACCTGGTTTGTCTGTTTCCAACGTGTGATAAACCACGTAGAAGGTAATGACACCGATGCTTAGTGTCAGATTTGCAATAAAAACCCCTCTCAGGGTAAATATTCGTAAATCTTAAATTATTAATTAATATATAAATTAATATAATATAAAACTATATCGCGGGATTAATATAATATATTATAATATATATTAATATTATATTATATATAATATATATAATATAATATAATATAATTATTATTATATTAATTAATATTATATATATATTATATTATATTATAATATAATATATATTATATATTAATATAATATATTATAATATATTAATATATTATTAATTAATATAATTAATTATTAATTAATATTCGTAATTCGTCGGAAATATTTTGATGTAAAACCCTCGCCAGGTAACTCATGGTAAAGTTTTCAATATAAATCCCTCACCAGGTAACTAATGTTAAGGATTTTAATGTAAATCCCTCGCCAGGTAACTCATGGTAAAGATTTGAATGTAAATCCCTTGCCAGGTAACGCATGGCAAATATTTCAATATAAATCCCTCGCCAGGTAACTCATGGGAAATAATTTTATGTAAATCCCTCACCGGGTAACTCTTTGTAAAGTAGTGAGTGTATACCCCTCGCCAGGTAACTCATGGTAACGAATTCAATCTAAATCCCTCGCCAGGTAACTCATCGTAAAGATTTTGATGTAAACCTCTTGTCAGGTAACACATCGTAGATATTTTGATGTAAACCCCACGCCAGGTAACTCATGGTAAAGTTCTCAATATAAATCCCTCACCAGGTAACTAATGTTAAGGATTTTAATGTAAATCCCTCGCCAGGTAACTCATGGTAAAGATTTGAATGTAAATCCTTCACCAGGTAACTCAATGCGATACTATCAGTGTAAAATATAGTAAAATCATTCCCCCGTCCACCATCTCGCGTTTCCTTCAGCTACTAGTCAGGTTCACTTTGTTAACAAATATAATTTCGTTCAAAATTTTGGGAGATGAGCAAACCTGTACATTTTTGGACTGATCAGAGCATGGAGAATCCGAAAATCAATGTTGGCATTTGCACAGACACAGATTTTGGATTTTCAAAATGGCCGCCATAAAATACATATTTTGCGCTATCTGGGCTTCTAGTCAACCTAGAAACTTAATTAAATGTGCTAATCCTATGTTTTCTGGGTCAAGGAATCCAATAAAGGCCTCAAAATAGTGCTCAGGATTATAGAAAAGCAACAAACAAAGGTGATTGAAAACCATTATCTTTATATTTGTGATATAACTGTATCACATAATACATGATATTGCAAGTCCTTTGAAGTTATAGGTATGGGGTTATAAAGCAAGAAAGCAGCTTTGTTAGTATCAGATTGAACTATAAGTCCTATACACAGGATCTACTTGGTCTATACCGTTCAGGAATATGCTTTTACACATCTTCATCACTGTCCTGAGTGTCATTTTCGCAAAGGTGTCTACGCAAATGTAAACATTAATTTTTGGATTCCTCATGCTCTGAATATTCCAAAAATGTATAGTTTTGCTAATCTCCAAAATTTTTGAACGAAAAAACAGAGTGAACCTGACTATACGTCGTCTGTCTCCCTCGTTCACTCTTTCCACTGCGGGGACGTCGATCTACTGCAATTAAATTACCTCTCATAGACACGCAGTCCGCTACCTGTGTCCGTTTGTCCTTCACACCGTGGCACATTTCAATCTCCACGGCCACGACGTCCTCCTGCACTCAGCATCATTTCTTACGGACGTGCGCCCTCTCGAGGCGAACAAACGGCGCGCAAATGGCTCTCAGGTACAATGTGTGACGTCATGCAGGGAGAGCCGACCAATGGCCGTGATCGTGGTGCCTTTTAAAGCACGTGGGGGGTTTTGTTCGCGCAGCGCGTTCGCTTGGTGCGTGCGGGATGCGCGCGCCGGGGGGACGGGGAGCGCGCACCGAGTCCTTGAAGAAGAGGAGGAAAAAGAAGAAGAAGAAGAAGCGAGATTCCTCTGCATTAAAGTCTCAGGTCCAAAAGCTCGGATTTTAAGGAATTCCCCGAGCGTCATAAAAGCTCTTCTGCTGGAAAGTCTCCTCCTGGGGAAACAGATTTGGCTGGTAAGATTATTTATTTATTATCACCTTTACCTGAAAATGTTTGACATATTTAAAAAATTGTGTTTTAGTAATTTTCATTTCGTGACATAAAGTTTAATACCTAACACGTTTAGCGAACTTAAAAGTCACAAATATATTTTAAAATAAGCACTTGTAAAAGTTTAATACTTCAAACACACACAACACTCATATATGTATATATATACATACACACACATACATTTACCTTTGAGTTGTCGGTTCGATTCCCGACACTATGCACTACCCGATCGGTGCTACCCAGGCCATCACGAAGTGCACCGTCCTTCGAATGGACGTTAAGCTGGGTGTCCTGGCTGCTAGCGTTGGTTGTGGACCTTATAGATCCCACGGTGTCTATCGTGAAGAGTTGGTGAGTTTTCACCGACACTCTCAATAAAATCCTGCCAGATTCAGCTTCAGGTGAATTGACAGCCAGTTCGTGAAAGACTTGGGACAACAAACCTTTCCGACCGACTCCACTAGAAGGTGGGAGCAATCGGGCACATTGAAGTACGATTAATGGTAGTAGTAGTAGTAGTAGTAGTAGTAGTAGTAGTAGTAGTAGTAGTAGTAGTAGTAGTAGTGGTAGTAGTAGTAGTAGTGCTTTTGTTGGAAAGGTTACAGAGATTTGCGTTCAGAGCTCATGCAAGCTCAGGCAAACAAGTAGTAGTAGTAGTAGTAGTAGTAGTAGTAGTAGTAGTAGTAGTAGTAGTGATCGTACTGGTATTTATCTCATATGTACCGTAACAGTTTTATTGTCACGGTGCTAATAGACCATGGGATCATATGCTGGTCGGGACTCCCGTGGGTTACAGATCAGGAACCCCCCGCGGAATTCTGGTCGGGACCCTCACTGGGATACTCATGCATGGTGGGGACCCTTACTGGGATACTCATGGTGCGGAATCTCACTGAGATACTCATGGTGCGGACTCTCACTGGGATACTCATGGTGCGGGCTCTCACTGGGATACTCATGGTGGGGACCCTCACTAGGATACTCATGGTGCGGACCCTCAGTGGGATACTCATGGTGGGGACCCTCACTGGGATCGTCATGGTACGGTTCCTCACTGGGATACTCATGGTATGGACCCTCACTGGGATTCTCATGGTACGGATCCTCACTGGGATACTCATGGTACGGTTCCTCACTGGGATACTCATGGTACGGACCCTCACTGGGATTCTCATGGTACGGACCCTCACTGGGATTCTCATGGTACGGACCCTCACTGGGATCGTCATGGTACGGTTCCTCACTGGGATACTCATGGTACGGACCCTCACTGGGATTCTCATGGTACGGACCCTCACTGGGATACTCATGCTGAGGACCCTCGGTGGGATACTCATGGTGGGGACCCTCACTGGGGTACTCATGGTACGGATCCTCACTGGGATACTCTTGGTACGGACCCTCACTGGGATACTCATGGTCTGGATCCTCACTGGGATATTGCAGGTCAGGACCCCCGTGGGATACTGGATGAGAGAAAGACTCCATAAGGGACCTTCATGGGATACTTTGCTGAAAGATTTGCAATATAAAGGCGTGAAGACGTTCAAAATGAATGTCGAACATCCAGTTTCAATCCCATCACTCTCTCAGCATGACACAGATTGTGTCGAACGTTGAATGAATGGGAAAAAACCGGACCTTGTTTTTAACGCAAGGAGTTGTGAATAGTAATAAGTAAAGATGTTCGAATGATGCATTTTGCTTGCGCTCGGTGGAGCAGATAAGGGTGAAGGTTCCAATCTGCACATTTCTCACGGATTCGGACAACCTTGTCTACATTTATCGATGGAGTGAATACAAAGACAAAACTCGCAAGAGCAGGGGGACACGAGTCCATATTTGCTGAACAGTCTTAAGATCTCGTAACTTCTCGATCAAGTCTGCTTTTTTATTTATTTATTTTCTTTCAAGGATTTGTTTCTCCAAAAGTTAACGAACAAAATATTTTCCCTCGAGATTCCTCCATCAGAACATGCATCGGTCACATCAAAGTCTCCACCTGTCATCTCTGATTTGCGGGGGACATTCATTTCACACATTTGGTAAAACATTTGGTACAGCACACAAGGATGGTCTGTTTCTTTTCAACTGCATTATAGAGGAGGAAGGATGGAAATGGATAGAGAAGGATGAAGGAATATAGGGAACGTTTTTATCCCCAATGCAAGTTTCTCTTTTCATATTCCTTACAGTTGTAGATTTGAACCATCACATGAGGACCACATGGGTTTTGAAAGAAATCAACGTTGAAATTCAGGCAACTTTCTCTCTCATGTTCCTTCCCATCATTAAGTATATAAAGTGCGCAAAGTCAAACTTTCTCGAGCCATAGTTTGGTTTTTTCCCTCATTCACTTTGTTTAATTTTTGACGTGTGCTGAAGGAGCAGTCTGATTGAAACAACACTTTGAGGACATTCACTTTGATCTCATGCCTTTGTAATACCAACAGGTTTCCAAAGCTTTCAGCGAAGTATTTCATCAGGGTTCTATCCAGTGTCCACGTCAGTCTCCACTGGGAGTTCCGTCCAGAGTCCCCGTCGGGTGTTCCCTCCAGACTCCAGAGTCCCCGTCGGGTGTTCCCTCCAGACTCCAGAGTTCCCGTCGGGTGTTCCCTCCAGGGTCCCCGTCCGGTATCCCCTCCAGAGTCCCCGTCGGGTGTCCCCTCCAGAGTCCCCGTCGGGTGTCCCCTCCAGAGTCCCCGTCGGGTGTCCCCTCCAGAGTCCCCGTCGGGTGTCCCCTCCAGAGTCCCCGTCGGGTGTCCCCTCCAGAGTCCAGAGTCCCCGTCGGGTATCCCCTCCAGAGTCCCCGTCGGGTGTCCCCTCCAGAGTCCCCGTCGGGTGTCCCCTCCAGAGTCCCCGTCGGGTGTCCCCTCCAGAGTCCAGAGTCCCCGTCGGGTATCCCCTCCAGAGTCCCCGTCGGGTGTCCCCTCCAGAGTCCCCGTCGGGTGTCCCCTCCAGAGTCCCCATCGGTTGTCCCCTCCAGAGTCCCCGTCGGGTGTTCCCTCCAGACTCCAGAGTCCCCGTCGGGTGTTCCCTCCAGACTCCAGAGTCCCCGTCGGGTGTTCCCTCCAGACTCCAGAGTCCCCGTCGGGTATCCCCTCCAGAGTCCCCGTCGGGTGTCCCCTCCAGAGTCCCCGTCGGGTGTCCCCTCCAGACTCCAGAGTCCCCGTCGGGTGTTCCCTCCAGACTCCAGAGTCCCCGTCGGGTGTCCCCTCCAGGCTCCAGAGTCCCCGTCGGGTGTCCCCTCCAGGCTCCAGAGTCCCCGTCGGGTGTCCCCTCCAGAGTCCCCATCGGGTGTTCCCTCCAGACTCCAGAGTCCCCGTCGGGTGTTCCCTCCAGACACCAGAGTCCCCGTCGGGTGTTCCCTCCAGACTCCAGAGTCCCCGTCGGGTGTTCCCTCCAGAATCCAGAGTCCCGTCGGGTGTCCCCTCCAGAGTCCCCGTCGGGTGTCCCCTCCAGAGTCCCCGTCGGGTGTCCCCTCCAGAGTCCCCGTCGGGTGTCCCCTCCAGAGTCCAGAGTCCCCGTCGGGTATCCCCTCCAGAGTCCCCGTCGGGTGTCCCCTCCAGAGTCCCCGTCGGGTGTCCCCTCCAGAGTCCCCGTCGGGTGTCCCCTCCAGAGTCCCCGTCGGGTATCCCCTCCAGAGTCCCCGTCGGGTATCCCCTCCAGAGTCCCCGTCGGGTGTCCCCTCCAGAGTCCCCGTCGGGTGTCCCCTCCAGAGTCCCCGTCGGGTGTCCCCTCCAGAGTCCAGAGTCCCCGTCGGGTATCCCCTCCAGAGTCCCCGTCGGGTGTCCCCTCCAGAGTCCCCGTCGGGTGTCCCCTCCAGAGTCCCCGTCGGGTGTCCCCTCCAGAGTCCAGAGTCCCCGTCGGGTATCCCCTCCAGAGTCCCCGTCGGGTGTCCCCTCCAGAGTCCCCGTCGGGTGTCCCCTCCAGAGTCCCCATCGGTTGTCCCCTCCAGAGTCCCCGTCGGGTGTTCCCTCCAGACTCCAGAGTCCCCGTCGGGTGTTCCCTCCAGACTCCAGAGTCCCCGTCGGGTGTTCCCTCCAGACTCCAGAGTCCCCGTCGGGTATCCCCTCCAGAGTCCCCGTCGGGTGTCCCCTCCAGAGTCCCCGTCGGGTGTCCCCTCCAGACTCCAGAGTCCCTGTCGGGTGTTCCCTCCAGACTCCAGAGTCCCCGTCGGGTGTCCCCTCCAGGCTCCAGAGTCCCCGTCGGGTGTCCCCTCCAGGCTCCAGAGTCCCCGTCGGGTGTCCCCTCCAGAGTCCCCGTCGGGTGTTCCCTCCAGACTCCAGAGTCCCCGTCGGGTGTTCCCTCCAGACACCAGAGTCCCCGTCGGGTGTTCCCTCCAGACTCCAGAGTCCCCGTCGGGTGTTCCCTCCAGAATCCAGAGTCCCGTCGGGTGTCCCCTCCAGAGTCCCCGTCGGGTGTCCCCTCCAGAGTCCCCGTCGGGTGTCCCCTCCAGAGTCCCCGTCGGGTGTTCCGTGTCCTATGTGTATGAGACTTCATCAATTGTCATCGATTTGTGATCTGATATACCATTGTCTTCACCTTCAGCAGACAAACGTTTATTCAATATTTCAATGATAGATGTTCCTATAAAGTTTTAAAAATATTTTGCACCGAACATGAACATAGAATACATTGCTTATAACTTTTACTTGCCAGCAGGGTATTTATCGAAACTCAAAATAAATCTTACAGAAGGTGAAATACTTGGAAGACATGAAATACTGTATCTTATAACAGCCCAAACAAGACACCTTTTCGTACACAACTACCCTGCGCATTTGTCATTTGACAAGAAAAAAAACACTGGTTCACTTCATTTATCAACACAAACAATCCTCTGAAAGGCCAGGAGACCAAACAGAACCATCACGTGACTAAACCAATGCTCTTGGAGGAATGGACACCCCAAGTTCAGATAGTTCAACACCATGTGACGTAATTTGTGTATTGATCCAGAAAAGTCAACATCACACTTCATGGGTTCTAAACAACAACATGCACAGCAACAATAGCAGCAGCAGGAACAGCAGAAGCAACAACTCAAAATAACTGCATTAGTAAGTTAATGTTGAGGAACAACACCGTCCATTTTACAAACTAATATCCTTGAAAGGGCCATTTGCACATGGACATATGTATATATGTGGGGTGGTGGAGTGCAGGTGTTGGGAATGAGACAAGTGGAAATAATAGGGGAGAAACTGGGACTGAGTCAATCTGTCAATTTCCCGACCCGGATCTCAGTCAACGGAGCATCTTCTCTTCTGGACTTGGTTATGACTAACTTCCCTGCAAATGTCTGCTGCTCTTCTTCTGCTCCAATCGGCTCATCTGATCATGTGCTTGTCAAAGTGGACATCTCTCTGACCATTCTCAGAGAGCCTCCTCAGCGCCAACGAGTATGGCATTTCACTCAGGTTGACTGTCATGGTCTTCAAGCAGCCATCAAACATCTGGACTCGTCTACCATCTCTACTGCCTCTGACATCAACTCATCCTGGGAATTCTTCCAAAGTAAACTGCTCTCTCTAATCCGAAATCCAAAGTAAACTGGAGAAAATGTACTGTACAGAGGTAAAAAGGGATATGGTAAAAGATAATGGGAAGACGGGGGTGGAGAAGGTAAAGGTAGCGGGATGGGAGAGATCTCCCCACGGCATTGTCCTGCACTACCACCCAAAAGGCAACAGTCACATCATCAGATATCAAAACGCATCTTGATGATTCTGCAGGCATCGGTTGATGTGATCATGTCAATAATGATTTGTCATAACTTTACATCCTGTCTGGAGAGTGCTATTTTCTACTTCAATGGACGATCAAGTCTTTCACGAACCGGCTGGCCAGGCAGTCCCCTGACGTTCGATTAGGTAGTTAGGGTAGGAAATTGGAATTTTGTCAAGGTGCTGGCGATAGCTCGCCTACTCTTCACGAAGGAAACCGTGGGAATATTAACATATTAACATCCACCAACTAATGCCGGTAGACCAGACGCCAGTTTCATGCCCGCCCGAGCGATGCCACATACAGTACATTGATGAATCGCCCTGCCTGCGAAACACCCTGGGAAGCCTGGGATGACAGTTAATATATCTGGGTCCGGATTTAAACCCAGGCTATACAGCTCAGAAGTGAGTGTGCCATGCCAGCCCGGTAACCTACACCTCAGGTATTTATGCCAACCTAGTAAAGGAGGACTTACTCAAGGATAAGGATCATAATGATACAATTAATTGTTCAGTATATGTCAACATGGAATCAAACATGACATAAGTTAGTGCCAGATCTGTTACTTCTTATGATTGATATAATGGGTCAGGGAATGACAATTAATACAAAGCTATGAAATACTTTCGCAGAGTTTTGAGTGGTAGTTGCAAAAGTATTCGAAAAGGGAGATTTTTTTCGCATCAGTTAGAGATCAAATATGTGAGCAAGCGCAGCTGAGATTAGGACATAGAAAAACCACCATTAGAGGCCATTTTTCCCCGCAGGGCGGGGGTTGACCTTTTTCGGGTCCCCTTTTTGAAGCAATGTTTTATGGCCGGATGCCCTTCCTGCGGGTGTCACCTCCAGAGTCCCCGTCAGGTGTCCCCTCCAGACCCCAGAGTCCCCATCGGGTGTCCCCTCCAGAGTCCCCGTCGGCTGTCCCCTCCAGAGTCCCCGTCGGCTGTCCCCTCCAGAGTCCCCGTCGGGTGTCCCCTCCAGAGTCCCCGTTGGGTGTCCCCTCCAGAGTCCCCGTCGGTTGTCCCCTCCAGAGTCCCCGTCGGTTGTCCCCTCCAGAGTCCCCGTCGGGTGTCCCCTCTTGTCGCCTCTTGCGACACACAGGGAATCACCAGTGAACTGCTGCTCAATTTGCCGACCTCAGAAGGATGACAGGCTGAGTCAACTCTCCTGGTGTTAATTCAGCGATCGACCGGGATTCAAACCCAGGATCCTAGGATCCCAAGCCGGCACCCCAACCGCTAACATATTGTCCATGAGCTTGAACAATGCAGACAATTGTTTTATGTAATATGGACTGATTTATTGGTGATGAAGAAAAGTTTGGCAGCTATTCTTATATGTAGTAAAATGAGTATATCGATAGATGCACAACTATTCTTGAAAATGTGTTAAAACCAGATGTTTTTCACAGGGTGCAAGATCCTAAATCGGCATCGCCATGCCTGTTCTCACAATCCCCGCTATCGCCGACCGCTTCAAGGCCAACTGGCAGCTACTGCATCCTGATGACCGCGACAATGATCGGGGCGCCATCACTGTTGACGACAGTCTCACCAGCTTACAGTGGCTCCAGAGCTACTCGATCGAGCGTCCCAGGGATGATGAACCGTCGTCGCTGCCTTTTGTAGCACCAGGGTACAGCCAAGTCGGAATCGACGGACCGACATCTCCACAGGAAGGAGACACGGCAGGTGTCCGAGATGGAGCGGCTCGGCCTTCTCTGAAGCCTCTTCTGCCTCCCATTGAGGTGGACTACAAGACAAACTATAGTGTCAAACCGCCATTTTCGTATGCAACGCTCATCTGCATGGCTATGAAGGCAAGCAAGAGAAGTAAAATGACATTGGCAGCCATTTACAAATGGATCACTGATAACTTCTGTTATTATCGTCACGCGGACCCCTCCTGGAGGGTGAGTCTCTTGCCTTTTCCTTATTAAAAAAAAGAAGCATATATATATATTTATATATTTATTTATATATTTATATATATATATATATATATATATATATATATATATATATATATATATATATATATATATATATATATATATATATATATATACATATACATATATATATATATATATATATATATATATATATATATATATATACATATATATATAATGTAAACCTCTTTCTAACCACTCACTCATTCACTACAAACTCACTAATATACAGTGGCCTATAAAAGTATTCACCCCCCCCCCATCCCCCCCCTTCAAAGTTTTCACATTTTCACACGTTTATGCCACCTGGGCTTATTTCATGATGCTTTCATGATGCTCAAACTTAATATATAGAGTCTTCACAAGGTGCTCCAACATGATTAAGCTAAAACATGCAGATAAAATGTGAATAAGTCAGATTAATGGAAAATCAGACAATTCTCAGTTGGAAAAGTATTCAAACCCTTTGCCTAATTATCCCTAAGTCACTTCAGGAGGAAATTATTTGTTTGAAAGGTTACAAAAGAAGTGTAATCGGTTTCACCTGTATGTAATCAAACTTAAAAATCAATCTCCCCCACTTATCTGAGTTTAAGGTGCAACTCACTTGGTCAACCAACAAGACAAACATGAAGACCAAGGAGCTTTCCAAAGAAGTCAGACATAAAGTGGTGGAGAAGCACCGTTCAGGAGAGGATTAAAAGAAGATTTCAAAGTCACTCATAATCCCTTTGAGTATGGTGAAATCCATCATTAGGACATAGAAGACGTGTCATACCACCCGGACTCTATCCAGATCAGGTGCCACATCCAATCTCAGCCGCCGGGCAAGCAGGAAACTGGTTTGTGATCTCACTGTAAATCGAACACTGACTTTGAAAGATATGCAAGGCTCTATGTCCGAGATGGGGGTCAGTGTTCATCAATCAACAATGTCCCATTCCCTTCACAAAGCTGGCCTCAATGGACAGGAGGCAAGAAAGAAGCCATTACTGAAAAAGAAACATCTAAAAGCTCGTATTGAGTTTGCAAAAAAAAGCATCTTGATGATTCTGCAGGCATGTGGAGAAAACCTTTTGTGGCCAGACGAGACAAAAATTGAACTTTTTGGTCCAAATTAAAAGCGTTACATCTGACGCAAATCTAACACTGCACATCACCACTCAACACCATTCCTACTGGTAAGCATGGTGGTGGCATCATCATGTTATGCGGCTGCTTTTCATCAGCAGTGACTGGCAAGATTGTCAGGATAGAAGAGACAATGGACAGTGCAAAGTACAGGAGAATCCTTGATGAAAAACTGCTTGAGTCAGCCATTAATCTGAAACTGGGTAGGAGATTCACATTTCAGCAGGACAATGATCCAGAGCACAAAGCTAAAGCCACACTGGATTGGCTGAATGAGAAGAAAATAAATGTTCTTGAGTGGCCCAGTCAAGGTCCTGACTTGAACCCAACTGAACATTTATGGCGAGACTTGAAGATTGCAGTCCATCGATGATCCCCCTCAAACTTGGCAGAGCAAGAACAATTTTCACATGAGGAATGGGCAAAGATTTCACCATCCCACTGTGGAAAGCTGATAGAGACCTACCCAAAAAGACTCGTAGCAGTCATTGCTGGAAAAGCTGCTTCCCCCAAGTACTGACCCAAGCGGCAGAATACTTTTGCAACCAGTGAATTTTGATTTGTTTAATGTTTTTGCAGGTATTCCTGACATGTAACCTCCTTCAAATATAACATTGTTTTGTTTGATATCTTCAGTTATGAATAAAAAAGTTCATTTGGAAAAATTGTTTCTACATAATTCGTAATTCATCTAAATGTGGCATTATTGTGAGGGGGTGAATATTTTGCAGGCCACTGTAAATGTTTTGTACAGTCGTGGCCAAAAATATTGGCACCCTTGCACCTTTTTCAAATAACTCAACAATTTTCTCTAAAAATAAGTTGAAATTGACAAAAGTATTTGGTCTCAAAAATTCTTTATTTCACTGTTAATATTACAGAACCTTGGGTTTTGATTCAGAACTTAATATATCCTTTTAAATCAGAAATCAGAAAATAAATGGCATTGACAAAATTATTGACACCCTAGACTTAATATTTGGTAGCACGGCCTTTGGACAAAATAACTGCAGTCAAGTGCTTCCAATAGCCATGAATGAGCTTCCAACATCTCTCTACTGCCAGTTTGGCCCACTCTTCTTGTGAAAACTGCTCCAGTTCTCCCAGATTTAAAGGGTTCCTTCTCCCAACTGCTGTTTTCAGATCTCTCCACAGGTGTTCAATGGGATTTAGATCTGGACTCATTATAGGCCACTTCAGAACAGTCCAGCATTTTGTCTTGAACCATTCCTGGGTGCTTTTTCAAGTGTGTTTGGGGTCATTGTCCTGCTACAAGACCCATGACCTTCGACGGAGACCCAGCTTTCTGACACTGGGTTGAATATTGCGCTCCAAAATGACTTGGTAATCTCCCGATTTCATGATGCCATGCACACATTCAAGGCACCCAGTGCCAGAGGCAGCACAGCAAGCCTCATTCAGGCTTAATTTTGTTTTCTGTAAACATAGAGATGATGTGCTTTACCAAAAAGCTCTAATTTGGCCTCATCTGTCCACAGGACATTTTCACAGAAGGATTTTGGCTTGTGCATGTGTGTTGTGGCAAACTCCAGTCGGGCTTTCTTATGTCTCTCTCTCAGCAGTGGGGTCCTCCTACCATAGAACCCCCTTTCATTGAGTTGGTGACGGATGGTGCGAGTTGAAACTGTTGTACCTTGTGTCTGAAGGTCAGCTTAAATCTGTTTGGCAGTTGATCGAGGTGCCTTCTCCACCATTCGAACAATCCTTCGCTGCAATCTTCGATCAAGTTTTCTCTTGCAGCCACGTTCAGGGAGGTGGCTACAGTGCCATGGGCTTTAAACTTCCTAACAACATTGCATACAGTGGACACAGGAACATCAAGGTCTCTGGAGATGGACTTGTAGCCTTGAGATTGTCCATGCTTGGCTACATTCTTGTGTCTGACCTCCTCAGACAATTCTATGGTTTTCTTTTTTTTCTCCATGCTCATTGCGGTACATACAGTGACACAAAACTGCAGAATGACTCCTTTTCTCTATTCAAACTGGTTGAGTGAGTGATTTTTATATTTCAGGCACCTGCAACTCACAACAGGTGAGTTCAATTCCAAAGTAAAGGAGAATCACCTGCTTGAAATATAATTATTTCTAACAACTTATAAAAGGTGCCAATAATATTGTCTGGGCCATTTTAGGATTTTTGTGTGGAATAAGCTAAGATTTAGTAATCTTTTCAACTTTTTTTGTTTTGTTCCACTCCAAACCAAAGAAATACATGTGTGGATACCAATATATATTTTTATTTCAACAATTTTCTGGAAGAAATGGTGCATTATTTGAAAAAATTGCAAGGGTGGCAATATTTTTGGCCACGACTGTATCGATAATAATAAAAGGCAGTGTCCGTCTGTCTGTCCATCTCCTCCATAACTCCAAAACCATGAAACCTAATGGCCCCAAACTTCATGCATACACCTGGACCTCCAACAGATTGCAAGGATGAAAACTGGGTGTTTGGGTGTGTTATAACAACCTTTTTGAAGATGATTAACGAGGTGCTCAAAAGAAAAAAAACCCAATGCGGTGGTTTACCAATATGGCTGCCCGCCATCTTGGTCAGCCCACTGCACCTCGCTGGGTTCTTAAGCCGCCATTTTGTTTCGGCCTACTCAAACATACCTTGCCTTGGAAACACGATCGATTTTATCATTACGTAATTGAAGCATATAATCAAAATCTGGATTCGGATAGGAGGATTGAATGCTGTAGACTAAATAATGTCCAAATCTGGAGTGAAATCTGACAAAATTGACCATATCTTGCGATTTTATAACTAAGTGTATAAATGCATTTATTTAAGCGAGGCTGGGATTCTCGTTCTGCTGTTAGTTTTTTTAATGTAACTTTGTCAGGTAAAACGCATCTCGCTATACAAGATCGGTGCCGATGATAGATATACGGTGATATATATATATATAGAGTCGGCATGTGAGAAAACGATCCCATAAACGGTGTCAATTGCCGAAATAGACATGTTGATGGATGGTTGGTTGATGTAATTGTTGATGAAATGGATTGTTGCCTACGCGATGTTGTTGGTTCGGTTAAGTTTTTTTTTTTTTTTTTTCCTTTGTCAGGTAAAACTGACACCAGTGATAGATATATGCATCTCACTTTTTGAGATCGGTTCTGGTGATCGATATACGCATCTCGCTATAACGTATACGAGATCGGTATATATATATACCGTCTGAACTCCCAGAAGTAGTTTAAAGTAGTTTAAAAGTAGCCTATAGAAAGTCTACACACACTTTCAAATTTTTCACCTTTGGTTAGCTTATAGCTTAGAATTAAAGTGCATTAAATCAGAGTTTTTCCACCTTTATTTACATATCGTATTGTAACCTACAATTTCCAAATGAAAAACAACCTCTACAAATTTCAGAAATTAGTTAAAAATACAAAACTAGAATATCCTGGTTGAATATACAGTATATATACACAGTCATGTAAAAAAGTAAGTACACCCCATATAAAGTTTTGACTTTTTCAACATATTTCAACATACAGCTATTTGATCTTCATTTCAACAATATTGATAGATAAAGGTGATATAATATAACAAATATCATGAAACATTTACATTTTGTCATCCATTGTATAATTTAAATAAACATAAATGCAAATTTTGCATGTGGAAAAAGTAAGTACACCCCTACATTTATCACTACTTCAAATACCTAAAATTAGACTCAGGTGCACCAGCTCAGGTGCAAATGATTAGAACATCGTTAGAGAGGATCTTGGAGGAACCTGTCTTATTTAAACCTCAGACATTTAGTTTGGTTTTCTTTTTGTTGTTGAAGTGTGCGGTGTCACCATGCCTAGATCAAAAGAGCTCTCTGAGGCCTTCAGAAAGAAGGTTATAGATGCCTATGAGTCTGGGAAGGGATTTTAAAAGATCTCCAAACAATTTGAAATCAATCATTCGACTGTCCGGAAGATCATCTACAAGTGGGGAAGATTCCAAACAACTGCCAACTTGTTCAGGCCAGGCCGCCCCAGCAAGTTCAGCCCTAGGGCAGACCGCAAGATGCTGAAAGAAGTCTCTATGAACCCCACAATGTCATCACGGGACCTACAGGTAGCTACTGTTGATGTCAAAGTGCACGAATCTACCATTAGAAAGAGGCTGCACAAATTTGATCTACATGGGAGGTGTGCCAGGAGGAAACCATTGCTGTCCAGAAAGAACATCAGGGCAAGACTAAAGTTTGCCAATGAACACTGTGGCAAAGACCAGCACTTCTAGAACAATGTGCTCTGGACAGATGAGACAAAGGTAGAGCTATTTGGCTACAGTACCAGAAGACATGTTTGGCGAAAACCAAAGACAGCATTTGATCACAAGAACCTGATACCAACTGTAAAGCATGGTGGTGGAAATATTATGGTTTGGGGCAGCTTTGCTGCATCAGGGCCTGGGCAGCTCACCATCATAGAATCCACTATGAATTCTTCATTGCACCAGAGGGTGCTTGAGGATAATGTGAGGCCATCTGTCGGAAAGTTGAAGCTCAACCGAAGGTGGACCTTGCAACATGATAATGACCCTAAACATACCAGTAAATCCACCAAGGAATGGCTGAAAAGAAAGAAATGGAGGGTTCTGGAATGGCCAAGTCAAAGCCTGGATCTAAATCCCATCGAGATGTTGTGGGGGGATTTGAAACGAGCTGTGCATGCAAGAAACCCCTCAAACATCGCACAGCTGAAAGAATTCTGCATGGAGGAGTGGGCAAAAATTTCTCCCAGTCGATGTCAGAGACTGTTAGACAGTTATAAGAAACGCCTACTTGAGGTTGTTTCTGCCAAAGGGGGCAATACAACCTATTAGAGCCAAGGGTGTACTTACTTTTTCACGTGACTGTATGTGTGTCATTTGCAGTTTGCTTAGCAGGCATGTGTAAGATGTAAGACACCAGCCATTATTTATAAAGCTTGCAATGTTAGTGTGAGAACCTCTCCTGAGGTTGTACTGAAGACTCAATAGTTCGGTGGGATGTTGCTGCATTGGTGATGAGGTCTTGGGTTTGAATCCAGGATTGAGTCAGGATTTTTTTCCACACTATCTCTATGCAGGAATTTATTCACAAATTCCACAAGTTTTCCTGGGGTAGTTATTCCATGCACAGGAATCATGGTTGCGTTCATCCGTACATAAATCACAGGTAGGACAAAATCACTATAAGCCATCAGCGTACTCGTACAGAAATTATACAAGGACATAAGTAGACAACTGAAAAATGAACCCTATAAAGTATGGGATTTGAAGGAAAGAATTCCAGCACCATGATGGTTCTGATAGGAGCGATAACAAGCTTTGGTGCTTTTGCGATATTCTGTCGCATTTTCTCAATAATCAACCTCCTTGCAATCCCAATAATTGTATGACTTATGATTACGCCCATCAAAGATCTCATCATATTACGGATGATGTACCTCACATGGTGCAGTTGGTAATCCATGTGACCCTTTTTTTTCTCTATCCATCTCTTCGTGTATGGATGCTCCTACTGCTATTTGGATTTCCTTGCAAGCCTGAGGTTCATGAAAAATTTGGAAACATGGATTTTTTATTGTAATTTATTTATTATTTTTCTTTGTTTAAATTATTGATGATATACCTGTGGCGTGGTTGTAATACTCGTAATAAGTGGTGCACACGTTAGTCCTGTTGCGTGTTGCGCGTTATGTGCTTCTCGTGAAGCTCGAGCCTCCCATTGTGACGTGTCTGGGAGTCTGGGAGTCGGTGCAGGCCCCACGAGTCTTGTTTTTTTGTCCTTGCATGGACAAAGTCATTAACATGGACTTGAATATTTCAGCGTTTTCATTTCTGATTCTTCTTAAAGAGTTACAACCTATTTACATCCAGTAAGATTGGAACTCTTTTATATGAATGTTAAATGCACAGAATTATAGTAAAATGATAAAGTTAATTACATTTCATACAATTCTATCCAATTAAAGCAGCTTCAAGATGATGATTCCCTGAGGGTAAAACGTTTCGTGTTAATCCATGTGAGATATACACAGCACTTTTGTTCTCTTATTAGAGATTACCAATGTTCGACTCCAAACAGTATTAATAAATTTATTTCATTGTTTTCTTTTTCCTTTTTCTTACTGGGTGTTTTTTTTTTTATTTAAACAAATAACGTTTGTTAAAATCCGAAGTTAAAATGATAGAAACAAAACTCAGTAAAATAGAAAGTAGAATGGCACGGTTTAAGATGAAGAACACGTGTAACATATTTGTAGAATATACGATTTTATACTTTTCACAATCTGTAATTTCACAATTTCACAAACAAAAAAAAAACTAGAGCTTCCAGGGAAGCAGAACTCAACTGAACTGACTGGACAACTTTAAAGTAGGTCAGTTGTCTGTACTAGATTTGACTTAAGATAGCAACCTACCTTGTGTGGTAAGAGTCTCACACACCAAGTTTGATCAAAATCCATAAATATTTGTGGACGTTAAAGTCTTAATGTCGTTTCGGAGCTGAAAACAATATGGCGGCCTATGGCGGCCATTTTGTGACGGATCGGATTGGAATGCAATAGCAACCTACCTTGTGTGATAAGGGTTAAACATTCTAAGTTTGATCAAAATCTGTTAATATTTGTGGACGCTAGAGTGTTAACATCGTTTTCATGACCAAAAACAAAATGGTCGCCTAAGTCCGCCATTTTTCAACGGATCGGGCTGAAATGTAATACCAACCTGGTCCTTGGGGTAAGGATGCTGCACGTCAAGTTTGATCAGAATCGGTTGATATTTGTGGACGCTGGAGTGTTAACGTCGAAAAGTTACCGGACGACAGACGACAGACGACGACGACGACAGACGACGGACGCCGGAGGGTTCAGTATGTGATGAACTCAACCGGACGGTAGTCCAGTTGAGTTACAAATAGGGTCAATACCCTTGTACGCTCACCTAGTCGAATAAAGCAGATAAAGCAGTATACCACACCGACAGAAGGTATTTTAAACAGTATCACGGTATTTTAAACCAATTTCAATGGTTGCTAGGAGACAGGGAAACATATAGAATCATACAAACGTAATCGTGAGACTTTAAACAAACAAAAAATACCTATTTTGGGGGGCAACCCTTCCACGTCCGTCCTGTACACACCCTTAGACCTCGATTTTTCTAATGCCGTGAATAAACATTGG
The DNA here is from genome assembly GCF_964187855.1 of Myxine glutinosa. Taxonomy (NCBI): domain Eukaryota; kingdom Metazoa; phylum Chordata; class Myxini; order Myxiniformes; family Myxinidae; genus Myxine; species Myxine glutinosa. The sequence goes on from NC_136263.1 coordinate 64,807,728, forward strand.
TACATCACAGGTGATGAAGGTTGTGATGAAGTTTCATCGAAATTGCGTGTGTTGTTTCTGGGAAGAAAGCAAATACCTATTTTGGAGGGCAACTCCCCTGTAGACCGCCTTAGACACCGATTTTCTTTCATGCCGTGAACAAACTCGAGTTGCAACATACTAAATATCATTTGTACCAAGTTTGGTCACAATCCGATCAGCAGTTTCGGAGAATAAGTTGTAAGTGTTTATGGACTGACTGCCTGAAAGGTGGATGATGCGCCATCGCATAAGCACCAATGAACTACGAGTACCTTCCAGGTGTGCTAAAAATGATGTTTCTCATGGCCATAGCCATTGTAAAGTACTCGTCTAAGCAAAGTTAGACCTGAGCCTCGTCCTGGAGGTGGGGTTGCTATCTTTATAAAAAAACTCTCTTCCTCACTTGCCCTGCACTGCCCTCTCTCCACCTCACCCCCAGGAATACCTTTGGCTACGGCTTCCCCTTCGCTCCCACCTTTTGTTCATATGCGTGTTGTACCGTCCACCAAACAGTGATGACTCCATCTACATCTCGCTGTCTGATAATATGGACCAACTTCTATCTACCCATCCCAACTCTCTCTTCCTCATATGTGGTGATTTCAACTGTCACCATGCCAGTTGGCTGGGGGTGGGTACCTCTCTCACCAGCCATGGCTCTTCAGCAAAGGACCTCTGTGACTCACTGGGACTGACACAATCTGTCAATTTCCCAACCCGGATCTCAGTCAAAGGAGAATCTTCTCTTCTGGACTTGGTTATGACTAACTTCCCTGAAAATGTCTGCTGCTCTTCTTCTGCTCCAATCGGCTCTTCTGATCATGTGCTTGTTAAAGTGGACATCTCTCTGACCATTTTCAGAGAGCCTCCTCAGCATCGACGAGTCTGGCATTTCACTCAGGCCAACTGGCACGGTCTTCAAGCAGCCATCAATCATCTGGACTGGTCTCCCATCTCTACTGCCTCTGACATCAACTCATCCTGGGAATTCTTCCAAAGTAAATTGCTCTCTCTCATGCACAGATTTATCCCTTCTCGTCTTCAGTTGTCATACCCTTCCTCCCGTCCATGGTACACGGAATCTTGTGGTGAGGCTATTGCCCAGAAACAACTTGCTTTCGTCTCCTGGAAAGCAAATCCAACAGAAGGAAATCTCATTTCCTTTCACAAAGCCCGAAACAAGTGTGTGTCCACCCTCAGGAGAGCCAGGAAACAATATCTCTCCGTCCTCAGGACCGAACTCTCTTATCTGTCTCCCTCTTCCAAATCCTGGTGGCGTCTGGTGAAATCTGTTTCTGGTGTTTGTTCCCCCTCCATCCCCTCCCTCACCTTAAATGGCCACACGGCTGACTCCACACGTGAAAAAGCCGAATGCCTCAACTCTGTGTTTGCCTCTAAATCTTGTGTCCCAAACCCATCCCTCTCTGTACCCACCGTACCCAGTCGTACCCAGCTGCTCCTGGACCCTGTGTCCTTTCCTCCTGACAAGGTGGAAAAGTTTCTGTCAACCCTCGACTCTGATTCTGCAACTGGACCTGACGGCATCAGCCCACGGGTCCTAAAATCATGTTCTTCCGCTCTTTCACTCCCTCTCTCTGTTCTCTTCACCCTCTCTTTTGCTCAAGGTCATCTTCCATCTGCTTGGAAATCTGCCAACATCACCGCTTTGCACAAAAAAGGTGCAAAAACAGATCCCAGCAACTACAGACCAATCAGCCTTCTCCCAATTATCAGCAAAGTCATGGAATCCATCATTGCTTCAGATATGAAATCTTTCCTCTTCTCCAATGGCTTGATCTCTGATCATCAATTTGGTTTCAGACCTGGACACTCCACTCTGGACATGCTGCTTCTGCTTTCTCAACAATGGATGGAGGTCCTCAATGCCAAAGAGGAAATTAGAGCAGTCTCCCTTGACATATCACGTGCCTTCGATACAGTCTGGCACCCCGGTCTGCTCACCAAACTCTCCTCTTTTGGTATCCATGGAAATCTCCACGCATGGCTGGCGGACTTCCTCTCTAGTCGTAGTCAACGTGTGGCCCTGAATGGGTTTCTCTCATCTCCTCTTCCTGTTCAGGCTGGAGTTCCCCAAGGCAGTGTTCTGGGCCCTGTGCTTTTTCTGGTCTTCATCAATGATCTCTCTGACTCTCTTGAAAATCCTCTCTATCTCTTTGCTGACGACTCTACTCTCTGTCGCTCCATTCTTCATCCCTCAGATCGGCAGTCTGCAGCCTCCTCACTCTCTGCAGACCTTGACAAAATCACAGACTGGGCAAACAAGTGGAACATGTCTTTCAATCCTGACAAATCTCACACTCTTACAATGTCTCTCCGAAAAGACCGACTGGACAACCCTCCCATCCACTTTCTGAATAATCCTCTCCAAGAAGTTCTGTCACTCAAGCTTTTGGGTCTCACTATCTGCCATGATCTTTCCTGGAAAAACCACATTTCAAATCTGGCCTCCAAAGCCAGTCGCCGACTGGGCATCCTCCGTCGTGCGAAGTCCTTCCTTGGCACACCTGAGCTCCTCACCACATACAAGGCTTTCATCCGCAGCTCAATGGAATACTGCTCTCCCCTCTGGGCTGGTGCTCCTGCCTCACACCTAGCTCGCCTTCGCGCTGTTGAAACCAAAGCATTCAGAATCATTGGAATCTCCCACGATGAAGCTAACTCCAAGGGCCTCTCACTCACTCACCGCAGGCAGGTTGGTGGTCTTTCCGTCTTCTACCGACTCCTCTCTGGCCTTGCCCCCCCAGCTCTCTCTGGGCTCTGTCCCGCAAATATTCCTACAGGTCGCACAAGATCTGCCTGCAACCCTCTTTTGGTTACACTGCCAAAATCAAGACTCTCTGCTCACCTTCACTCCTTCATTCCTCTTTTCTCCCGCCTCTGGAACAAACTCCCTCACTCTCTTCAATCCCACTCCACTCTCCAAGTCTTTAAAACAGCTGTTCACCACCATCTCTTATCTTCCCCCATCCAAAACCTTGATCTTTTCTACCCCCGCTAATTTCACCCCAATTCCACTTTTTGAAATACCAACTTCTGTCCTGGAAGTCCTTGGTGTCCTTGTGCTTTATACTTCTCCCTCCCCTCCCCCCCCCCCCTTCCCATGCCTCCTCCCCCCGGGCCCTCTCCCTTCCACACATCTCCCTGCTCTTGGATGTTGTGTTTGTGTGCTTCCCCTTTTCTCCCCATCTTGTCTTCCGCTCCCTCTTTTTGTGTATTTTGTTTGTCTGGTCGATTTGTTTGTGAAGTAAATGTTAGCTCTTTCACGAGCCTCGATTCAGTATACAAAAAAAAGAAAAAAAAAAGTTACAATACAATGAGTTTCTCAAACAATCCTCCCCATGCACTAACAAATTGGTTAAATACCTTCAAACATATATTTACTTTAGGAATCCCGTTCATGTGATCTTTAGAGAGTTTTTGAACAATTAACACCTCCCCGTGGCTTGCAAACACTGCATTAGGATTTGCTCGAAAGCTTCTTTATCTGCCCAAACTGCCTGTTACAAATACTTTAAACATTTGGCTTTGAGCTCTTCCCAAACTGCACCATGTGAGCTCTTCCCAAACTCCACCATGTCAGCTCTCCCCAAACTGCACCATGTTAGCTCTTCCCAAACTGCACCATGTGAGCTCTTCCCAAACTGCACCATGTTAGCTCTTCCCAAACTGCACCATGTCAGCTCTCCCCAAACTGCACCATGTTAGCTCTCCCCAAACTGCACCATGTTAGCTCTTCCCAAACTGCACCATGTGAGCTCTTCCCAAACTGCACCATGTGAGCTCTTCCCAAACTGCACCATGTCAGCTCTCCCCAAACTGCACCATGTTAGCTCTTCCCAAACTGCACCATGTGAGCTCTTCCCAAACTGCACCATGTTAGCTCTTCCCAAACTGCACCATGTCAGCTCTCCCCAAACTGCAACATGTGAGCTCTTCCCAAACTGCAACATGTGAGCTCTTCCAAAACTGCACCATGTGAGCTCTTCCCAAACTGCACCATGTGAGCTCTTCCCAAACTGCAACATGTGAGCTCTTCCAAAACTGCACCATGTGAGCTCTTCCCAAACTGCACCATGTTAGCTCTTCCCAAACTGCACCATGTCAGCTCTCCCCAAACTGCAACATGTGAGCTCTTCCCAAACCACCATGTGAGTTCTTCCAAAACTGCACCATGTGAGCTCTTCCCAAACTGCACCATGTTAGCTCTTCCCAAACTGCACCATGTGAGCTCTTCCCAAACTGCAACATGTGAGCTCTTCCCAAACTGCACCATGTGAGCTCTTCCCAAACTGCACCATGTGAGCTCTTCCCAAACTGCAACATGTGAGCTCTTCCAAAACTGCACCATGTGAGCTCTTCCCAAACTGCACCATGTTAGCTCTTCCAAAACTGCACCATGTTAGCTCTTCCCAAACTGCACCATGTCAGCTCTCCCCAAACTGCAACATGTGAGCTCTTCCCCAACTCCACCATGTGACCTCTTCCTGAATTATGCTCTAGGATGCTCATTGAGATCTTCCTTGTGAACTTGTATCCGAGCTTGGTTTTGGGGTGGGTATTGTTCAGCCTCGTGATAAGCAGGCTCTGAGTTTGAGCTCTTCCTCAACTACACCGTGTGTAGAACTGCACCCACATTTTCCCTGTTGTGGAAGTTGAGGGTGGCGGTGGGGGATGGGAGGCTGTGGTGACCATTGGTTTCATGGATTTGCAAATGTTTAACTCAACACCTGCCATGGATAGCTTATGCAAAATCCCCTTAAAGCCAAAAGACACCCTGAATGCAAGGATGCTGAAATGGAAAAACCTTCATCGGCAAAGAGAAGAAAAGGTATAAATAACCACAAGTAAGAACAGAGGAGAAAGGTGTAAAAGAAGTGAATTAGACTGCAGAAAGAGCAGAAATAAAATCCAATTTTTCCATCCCCTGTCCGTATTCCCATAACGAGTGAATTAACCACTCGCAAGGAGGAGGATTAACTCAGATGGGAGGAAAAAAACGCAACCATAACGAATCATTAATCGGGTGCGTCTCCCACCGAAGGATCTCCACTGACCACCACCCAAAATGCAATTGATTTTAAAATTAAACTTTGAGGTTCTTCTTCTTCGTCTTCCATTATCGTGTTTTTCCCTTTGGTCTTTTTTGTTTTAGTCCACGTGTTTTACGTGCAATCTTTTGTAAGTAAAGCCATTGAATTTCATTTCAAGGAATTACCTTGTACTCGTATATACTTGCAGAAGTGTCCCCTTTGAGTTTGGTCTCATTTCATGAGAGTTCACATTGGGGGGGGGGGGGGGGGGGGTGGGGACTGTCGAGCTTGTAACCACTCAGTGGAACCACAGGTGCACTCACGGCCGCACTGTTTGTTTTATTTCATGATTTTCTCGTTCAGTGTTAGCTTGAAAATGTAGGTGATGGAGCACAAGAATGAGGGGGCGGGCACAGGTTCAAGAAGAGGATGATGGATGGAACCATTGGAGAGTGGGGTAGCGCAGCTTTAGGAGGGGTGTGAGTAAGTACAGCCTGTACAGGTGCTCATTTTCAAGGGAAATTAGACAACCACTGATAGGTGTTGGGAATAGATGGGTATTGATTGATGGGATGAACAAGTAGGATTGAGCACATGCCTTGTTGACTTCTTCCTGCACTGTTGCCCCCCTCCGCTACCCCTATGGTGCCTTGTTTATCATGCCCACCCCGGCACCTCATCCCATCTCAAATCTCTTCTTTCATGTGTCTTGTCTATTCCAAGTGTTCCACCCACCTCTCACTCCACCTCCTCCTCTCCCCAAAATGTGTGAATTTGTCTTCCTGCTTTTGTAGTTTTATTTAACAACTAGGTAGAGTACCCGTCCCAAGTGATGGGAAAAGCTAGCAAAAGTACCCCCCCCCCCCCCCCCCCCCCCACTCTCTCTCCAACATTCCCCCCCCTCTCTCCCACACTCCTCTCCCTCCCCCTCTCCTCACAGCCCACTCCCTCTCCCTGCCCTCTCTCATATTTGATATCTGATGTACCATACTCGTTACAGTGCACATGTGCCGCCAAAGCAGCTTCCTGAGCAAGGGTTATACTGGGTGGTTTGCCATTGCCTTCCCAGCAGTAGTTTGGGCAGGAATTTGTAATTTGTTCAGGGTGCCGGTGATAACTCGCCTACTCTTCGTGAAGGACGCCGTGGAGATCTTTAACGCCCATCAACGAATCGTTTAACATCGCGAAGATGAAGATGGGACGCCCAGTCTAACATCCATCGGTGGGAGTGGGACGTCACACATTGACGACAAACTGTTTATAATCAAACTGTGATTCCATGTTGTACCTGTACCTGTATGTATTACTAAACGTTAAAAATGTATCATAAAAGTAGTTTTCCTTTTTGATCCATTTCCCCTCACGTCTCGTGGTGCCTGTTATTTAATTAAGCAATTAAATAATCGGCACCACCACGATCTTTTTCCTAATTCTGTTCCGCTTGCACTCGAGATTTTGACGTAATTATTTAAGCCTTGAGTTCCGATCGTGAAATATGTTATCAGATTTCGAATATCAGCTTTTAATAAGCCGACACGATACTTTACGAACAGTCAGACAATCGAACAAGATCGAACAATCTATCTTGCCAGGAGCCAATCACATTTCACCTCACCTCACACACAGCCAATCAGTGCAAACCTGAACGAACAGCCATCTTTGTCATATATATATATATATATATATATATATATATATATATATATAGTATATATATATATATACTATATATATATATACGTATATATATAATATATATAATATATATATATACTATATATATATATATATATATACTATATATACTATATATAATTATTTATGTAAGCCTCATGTATTTATGTAAACCTCATGTATTTATGTAAGCCTCGTGTATTTGTGTAAGCCTCATGTATTTATGTAAGCCTCATGTATTTATGTAAACCTCATGTATTTATGTAAGCCTCATGTATTTATGTAAGCCCTCATGTATTTTTGTAAGCCTCATGTATTTATGCAAGCCACATGTGTTTATGTAAGCCTCATGTATTTATCGTAAGCCTCATGTATTTATGTAAGCCTCATGTATTTATGCAAGCCACATGTATTTATGTAAGCCTCATGTATTTATGTAAGCCTCATGTATTTATGTAAGCCTCATGTATTTATGTAAACCTCATGTATTTATGTAAGCCTCATGTATTTATGTAAGCCTCATGTATTTATGCAAGCCATATGTATTTATGTAAGCCTCATGTATTTATGTAAACCTCATGTATTTATGTAGGCCTCATGTATTTATGCAAGCCACATGTATTTGTGTAAGCCTCATGTATTTGTGTAAGCCTCATGTATTTATGTAAACCTCATGTATTTATGTAAGCCTCATGTATTTATGTAAGCCTCATGTATTTATGTAAGCCTCATGTATTTATGCAAGCCACATGTATTTATGTAAGCCTCATGTATTTATGTAAGCCTCATGTATTTATGTAAGCCTCATGTATTTATGTAAACCTCGTGTATTTATGTAAGCCTCATGTATTTATGTAAGCCTCATGTATTTATGCAAGCCACATGTATTTATGTAAGCCTCATGTATTTATGTAAACCTCATGTATTTATGTAAGCCTCATGTATTTATGCAAGCCACATGTATTTATGTAAGCCTCATGTATTTATGTAAACCTCATGTATTTATGTAAACCTCATGTATTTATGTAAGCCACATGTATTTGTGTAAGCCTCATGTATTTATGTAAACCTCATGTATTTATGTAAGCCACATGTATTTATGCAAGCCACATGTATTTATGTAAGCCTCATGTATTTATGTAAACCTCATGTATTTATGTAAACCTCATGTATTTATGTAAGCCTCATGTATTTGTGTAAGCCGCATGCATTTATGTAAGCCTCATATCTTCATGTAAACTATGTGCTCAGATGGGAACAACAAGCGGGGCGCTTCACTATATCACTTCTGAAGTCATTCAAATTATTTTTTCCCATTTGAAATCACAGGCACTTCTGTCACTCTCACTGACAAACCACCAGGAGGTGTCCCTCACACAACAGCCATAGGTGGAGCATTGGGTGATATTAGCAAAGTAAAAGAAGGGATGTTCGGGTTTTGGTGAAACTCCATGGGAGATGCGTATCAGTACAGGCAGACAGGTGAAACAGGTGAAATATACGTTAGAGCATGGTTTTCTTTAAATACAGACATGCCGAGTGTAATAGATCGAGCGAGGACATCATGGGTTGGCATTTTGTCAAATGACAGGTGTCTTTTTAATTTTTTTTGTATACAAGATCGAGGCTCGTGTAAGAGCTAACATTAATGACAAAAAACAAACGGACACATAAGACAAAATAAAGGGAGCGGAAGACAAGATGGGGAGAGAGGGGGTAGCACACAAGTACAACATTTGAGAGCAGGGACATCGGGAGATCTGTGGGAGGGAGAGGGCTTGGGGGGAGGGGAGGGCAGAGGTATAAAACACATGGACCCTGCTAGGACTTCCAGGAAAGAAGTCGGTATTTCAGAAAAGTGGATCTGGGGTGAAATAAAGAGGGTAGAAAAGATCAAGGTTTTGGATGGGGGAAGATAAGAGATGGTGGTGAACAGCTGTTTTAAAGACCTGGAGGGAGGAGTGGGATTGAAGAGAGTGAGGGAGTTTGCTCCAGAGGCGGGAGAAAAGAGGAATGAAAGAGTAAAGGTGAATAGAGAGTCTTGATTTTGGCAGTTTCACCATAAGAGGGTTGCTGGCAGATCTTGTGCGACCTGTAGGAATATTTGGAGGACAGAGCACAGACAGGGCTGGGGGGGGGGGGGGGGGGCAAGGCTGCAGAGGAGTCGGTAGAAGACAGAAAAACCACCAACCTGCCTGCGGTGAGTGAGTGAAAGGCCCTCAGAGTTAGCTTCATCGTGGGAGATTCCAGTGATCCTGAAATGTTTGGTTTCAACAGCGTGAAGCCGAGCTAGGTGTGAGGCAGGAGCACCGGCCCAGAGGGGAGAGCAGTATTCCATTGAGCTGCGGATGAAAGCCTTGTATGTTATGAGGGAGCTCAGGTGTGCCAAGGAAGGACCCCGCACGACGGAGGATGCCCAGTCGGCGACTGGCTTTGGAGGCCAGATTGGAAATGTGGTTTTCCCAGGAAAGATCATGGCAGATAGTGAGACCCAAAAGCTTGAGTGACAGAACTTCTTGGAGAGGATTGTTGAGAAAGTAGATGGGATGGTTTTCCACTCGGTCTTTTCGGAGAGACATAGTAAGAGTGTGAGATTTGTCAGGATTGAAAGACATGTTCCACTTGTTTGCCCAGTCTGTGATTTTGTCCAGGTCTGCAGAGAGTGAGGAGGCTGCAGACTGCCGATCTGAGGGATGAAGAATGGAGCGACAGAGAGTGGAGTCATCAGCAAAGAGATAGAGAGGATTTTCCAGAGAGTCAGAGAGATCATTGATGAAGACCAGAAAAAGCACAGGGCCCAGAACACTGCCTTGGGGAACTCCATCCTGAACAGGAAGGGGAGATGAGAGAAACCCATTCAGGGCCACACGTTGACTACGACCAGAGAGGAAGTCCGCCAGCCATGCGTGGAGATTTCCATGGATACCATAGGCGGAGAGTTTGGTGAGCAGAGCTTACAGTGTCTTGTAAAATCAGAGCTTGTTCAAGGTCTAATTTTATACGGAGCCTGACAAACGTTCCTCCTTCGGAGTCACCGGGTGTCTGAGGCGTTTAATTACCTCCTCCACCGGAGGTGGGTGGAGGTTATGTTTCACTCCTGTCTGTCTGTCTGCTTGTGAGCAAGAAATCTCACAAAGTTGTGGACGGATTCAGCCGAAATCTGGTGGACAGTTTGGGTGTGTGACAATGAAGAATTGGTTCAATTTTGGTGAAGATCCCAACACTGATCCGGATACAGGAATTATTCAATTTTTAAAAACTGATTCTTCACCATTGAGTGATGGGGGCAAAAAACGATGTGTGGCATGATATTTCAAAAAGTTGTGGACGACCTATGATAAAACTAGGTGGATGAGTTGGGTAAGTGACGAGAACAAGCCAATTCGATTTTGGTTCACGAATCCAGATCCGGCTGATCAGTGGGACACAAAGCGTAAACGGTTCAGCCTGGTGGGGGTACGCGCTCTACCAAGTGCCATTCTCGTTGTTCCTGTGATGCTCACCATGGGGACACTGGTTGAAAATTTATAGGCCAAAGCCCCATAGCAAACCAATCTATCAAAGTGCTTCTACAGTATTATATACAAGTACATCGAGGTTTGTCGTGTGATTGGCCACAGGCCTTGTCCGTGTAATGATTTCTCAACGTCCTTCATTGTGTCCGAGCCATTTTGTCCATGCGTTCGCTGAAACGTATAGGCGGAGATGACTTGAAATGATGGATATGTCGTGCCATGTGCCGGGTTATCTTTGTCGGGAGTTATTGAGAGAGGCCACCCACATTGTGAAGTGGTCCAGTCAGTGGCTCGGATGTATAGGGGGTAAACAATGGAAGGCGTATCATGCCCGACCAGCACCGTGCTTTTGTTCTTATGCTTTGGAAGAGTAAGTGAGCTTTTGAACGAACTGCGTCCGACCCCATCTCGTATGAACGTGACGTAAACTCACAACCGCCTTGCAGTTTGAGATGCTGTAGCATTTGATTCATCGTGCATCGGTGCACACGTTCCCACGTCGCCTGCCGGGCCGCCATATTGTACGGCACGTGCACAGGTGACGTCACAATTAAATTGATTGAGCTGAAACGGGCTCCTCTTGAAATGACTATAAAAACAAAAATGGTGATTTTTTTTTTCCAACATTGAGGGAAAAACAATATTGCAAACTGGAATTTGAGATGGCCTGGATGGATTTTGTATTGTACACTCTCCACTGTGACGTGAGTTCTGACATGTGCTGCATGACATATTGAGCAATTATTAGGTTTATTTAACATGATCAGTGATTTGTAAATGTGCCAAGTGCATACCTGGCTGGATTTGATACCCTGGTTTTGAGCCAGGTTTGACATACCCTGGGCTGGTTAGGTTTGGTATACGCTCTCAATTATAACGCGAGTTCTGACATGTGCTGCATGACATATTGAGCAATGATTAGGTTGATTTAACATGATCAGTGATTTGTAAATGTGCCAAGTGCATACCTGGCTGGATTTGATACCCTGGTTTTGAGCCAGGTTTGACATACCCTGGGCTGGTTAGGTTTGGTATACGCTCTCAATTATAACGCGAGTTCTGACATGTGCTGCATGACATATTGAGCAATGATTAGGTTGATTTAACATGATCAGTGATTTGTAAGTGTGCCAAGTGCATATTCTCTGGTCGGATATAGCATGAAAAGGAAAGCTTTGCAGTGACCTTTAACCTTTACAATTATACTTCCATTAATCAGGCACTGACTGCAAGCTTTATATTATCATGGAAATTAAAACCACAAAGCTCCTGCTCATGCTGCCCACTAGTGCGACATGCCAGTCAATGGGAAGTGTCTGCTACTAAATGAACGAGAAGGCTCAATGTCCTCCAAACACGTTTTCAATCTCCTAACAACTCCTCACCTTTATATAGGCCGCATATACGAAGGTGGTTCAAGGGGATGTAACATTTTTGTTAATACTGTACACCGTATTCACTACCATCTTGACGTGCAGGGGGTACCACTTGCTCGGTGGAAGACCGTCACAGAGATGCCTCGAGTTTGTTTTTTTTAAATACAACGTCGAGGCTCATGGAAGAGCAATTAAGGTGAGCGAAGGTTTGAACGGACAGTAGGTAACTGATCGAACAGGAAAAGAGTAAGGAGCCGAGGAAACGCTCACGCAACCTGTGAGTTGAGTTCAGAAGAGTTAATGGGGGTAGTAAAGGTCATGGGTCAGGATGGGGGGGATGACATGAAGCCATGAGATGACGGTGTGCGATCTGATTGAAGCTCTGGAGGGAAAAGTGGATAGAACTGTGGTTCCACAGAAGGGAGAGTTGAGGTCGGCCTGAATTTTGTTTTGGAAGTTTAACCAAGGGAACTCGTATTCTTATTACTCCCCTACCCAGAGAAGACTATCCAGTTTGCTCTCCATCGGTCTGTCCGTCCATCCCACCTGTGGTTTCCTGCACTTTTCCCCCATACCCTTTAACATATTCAACTGAAACTTGGTACATGGCTTTATTACCCTGCGCTCGCGAAACGAAAAGCGGGGTTAAGCATTCACGTGCGTACGTACGTGTGCCGTGTGCCATACGTGTCTACATTTTTTAAACTCATTTTCTCGGCAACCGTTTCACCATAGGAGCTCTTGTAGAATATTTTAATGATTATGACGCCATAGGTCACGTGTTACAGGCGCCATTTTGGAAAAACTTCGCACCTCTATATCTCTGAAACTACTCAATGGAAAAATTGAAACCTGGCTCATTGTAAAGAACTCCATATGGGGAATAGGTGTTGTTAATGACGTCATTGGTGCCATAATTATGACGTCATAATTCGACAGGGACAACGCTTAGTCTGATCAGTTTGAAATGTATTGAGCGTGATCTATGCAACAATTATATTAGAGAATATAAATTTATGATGTCATCGCTCACGTGGTCTGGCAGCCATATTGGATCAAAAAACAATGTTCAAAAACAGAAGAGTTGGTTCGCAACAAGTTGACTGCGCAGGGTAAGTATTCTATGAATACCATCTCGTTATGATAAGTTACAGAACAAGCTTGACTTTTGGGGCGTTTCGTCAATTTTTCACCGAGTTATGCCCGTTTTGCTTGGAACAAGATCATTCATTGGGACCGGTAGGGGACATGGATTGCAAGGCAATTCACCATCTTGTTATTATTCTGTCGCTCTGTTCCAACGGCCAAGCACGCAATAATCACTGAACGGCAATGGGATTGAGGTCCACGATAAATTGGAGAGAAAGCACAGCTGGGTTGAGGTCAACCGAGTATTGAAAGCCGAGAAAGAATACTCCACAGGTACCTGAGTATATATAAAGATGTGCATACGGAATGTACCGTGTGTTAAATACAGAATGTTCAACTAGATCAGCACTCGGTAGAGCACATACCTCCGCCAGGCTGAACAATTTACGTCCCACTGATAGGCCGGATCTGAACCGAAATCGAATCGGCTTGTTTTTGTCAACGACTCAACTCATCCACCAGGTTGTCATAATCTGTCCACTTTTGAAGATATCGCGATATTTATCGTTTTTGGCCCCATCACTCAATGGTGAATTACTGTACAGCACCCGGATCCGGGATCTTCACCGAAATTGAAAAAAATCGTCCTTGTCAAAGATCCAATAGGTCCACCAAATTTCGTTTGAATCCATCTACAACGTTTTGAGATATCTTGCTCACAGACAGACAGACATACAGACATCCAAACAGACAGACAGACAGAAACAGACAGAAACAAACAGACAAACAGACAGACAAACAGGGGTGAAAATTTCATATTGGACCAGAATTCAATTACGAATTTTTCCTGCTTGTTGCATCATTTATGAGGGACGCCTGTGCCCCCTGCACATTAAAGCTGGCATTTAGAGTTTGGCCACAGTTGTGGCACACAATATATATCTTTAAAGTCACCACCAGATAATATACTTACTTAATAAAAGTCCTCCATGCGTACATAATAAATAGATGGGTCCTTAAAATACTGGATCTGGTGACAAGTCTTGTCTGGCTGTGTGTGTTTTTATTTAACAGGGGTTTTAACAGTGGTTGAGGCTCATGGAAGAGATGAAGACGATGAATGAATGGTTGTAACGTGTTGATAATGCAGTGAAAGGGGGTAAGTGGACAGAGAGGGGGAGGGACACGCACGGACAGGCTTCATCGGACAGTAGGAAGACCTCGTCTCAGCGCGACTATGTTGTAGAGTTGTGTTCACCACCACCGTTTATTTACAGTCGTTCATGTTTGTTTGACCCCGTGTTTTTCACGCACCTTCTTGCAGACCCGCGTGTAGTGTACAGTACCACCCCATGGTGCGTTGCCATGGTGATCACGGGACCACGAGCACACATCTCGGTGTTTGTGTACGTCCTTAAGGATGTCGTGTGTACGCAATGGCACAGCCGTGTCCATGGAAACGTTTTCATGGGAATTTGGGGCTCCGTGTTGAAGGAAGGTCTTTGGTCCACACTAAGGTGTGCGGACGTGGCGCCACCTGTCCAAAAAGGGAAGGTGTTTTAAAAATGCACGTATGCAGAAGTGGCTCGCAGCGGTTGCATGATCTCTGACACAACAATACTTTGAGCCGTCACTCATAGGTTTAAAACCTAGGGAATCTTCGATTCTATTAACCACCACCCTGGTGTTGCTTGCTATCCCCGAGACGCCATAATCCACCGGGAATTTGAAGGCACATGTTATATCCTCTTTGCGCATTCCTGTACAAAATACTTCTTATTATTCTTCATTTAATAATGTTCCTTATTCTTCTTCATCACTGCTTACTGCTCTCAGGGGGTTGCCCTTCGCATCTGAAGAAGGCGGTTCACCTGAAGCACCTGGTCAATTTGTTTTTCGGTGTCCAGCAACCGCACTCTGAGAGAGCAAATATGACAATGTGAGGACGTAAGGATTCATGAAGGTGCAACAACCCAACATTTGGAATAATATTTAGGTATTTCTGTAGGCTAAGCCATTGTCCGTTATTGTTATTAATATTATTTATTATTATTATTATTATTATTATTATTATTTGCACCAAGCGTATCCATATGGGATTCCCAGCTCAATTTACCTGGTGTTCTCCGAAGTTAAAGTGAGGGCACGAGAGGCAGGAAAACGATGTTTTATACAAATTTCATGCTTCATCGGTATTGTGACCTTCCCATTGTACTGTAAATTATCTTTTTATACTACAGTGATCTAAGGCTCTTGGGGTAGCCTTTAATTATTACAAATCGTTTGTACATAAATCATGTGCAGGACAAATGCATCAGTGTATATATACCTTGACATGAGGTACAAGCAGTAGAAAATGGACAAACACCTCTAACAGTAACATGCGGGATATGAATCTGGGACAGAAGGGAAAGACCAAAGCTTCAGATAGGAAGAAGAGAGAGGCTTTTGCATACATTATATGTCGATGACGCCTCAGAGATTAAAGAAAGATATATATATATATATATATATATATATATATATATATATATATATATATATATATATATATATATATATATACATATATATATACATATATACATATATATATACATATATATATATATACATATATATATATATATACATATATATATATATATACATATATATATATATATATATACATTGTGAGAAACCACCGGTGAAACCACCTGTTCTCACCCATATTTGGTGCCCCGCCCACCGCGTGACGTGGCCTCCTTGGAGCCTCACGCGATCGGGAGGCGATTCGGCACGCGATTGGTGGAGGGTCAGAGAGCGCGGTCGCCATCTTATGCGACGCACACGGCTCGAAGGCTCCGAGTGGGAAATATCATTCAAGGGTTTTCCTTGAAGCCTCCGGACAGCCGAGTTGGGCTGGTCGAATACCGTTCTGTATTTTACGAGCGAGTAACTCCAGAAGAGAACGAGTGATTCCCGGCTTCGTGTTGGAGCTACTGGCCGACCGTTCCTGGCGGCCTTGTGCGGTATTCCATCCTGGTATCCTCCGAGTCCCGGAGCCCGTCGATTGGAGCCGCGAGTGATCTTACCTGCGTCCTGTTGGAGCGTCTGTTGCCGACAGTTCCTGCCGGCTTGTGCAGCATATTCCCTTTTGTTACCTTTCATGGTTTTTGTGATCGAGCCAATAAATAATCGTGCCTTACCCCTAGAAGGCCGATTAAAACACAATTGTGTTTATTGCGTCTCTTTTGGTTCACTACGTGGATTACTTGAAGCCCGGACATTTACGTCCGTATTCCGTGCTGGGATACATTCCACAGACGGGATCGCGACAAATGGGTTGCTCGTCCTAGGATCATTCAAGTAAGAGCCATTCGATTGAGACGGGAATTCTGCAGTGGACGACATCTTCTGGCATCTGTTCATCGCCTTCTCACCAGCGGACGCCGTCTTGGAGGAACTTTCTCGCCGTAGGACTCTGTCTTGGGCAGAGAAGTGAATAGCCTCGGATCCCTCCAAACAACCGACAAAGAATAAGCGAATAGCCTCGGATCCCTCCAAACAACCGAAAAAAAAAAAAAAACGTGAGTATTTGTACGTGGTATTTTTCTCATTGGCAATTTGATGTGCGGGTGATATTGCGTAGTTGTGTCGTATTTCCCCAACAGAGCGTTGTGTTTGAGCGTTGTGTTTGAGGTTGTGTTTTGTGCCTGGTCGTATGATAACTCGTAGCCAAGCTATGTCGACCAGGGAAGTGAGAGTTCAACCTGATCATGTTGACAGTCACGTGGGTGGCGAGGTGAGCGACGCAAGCAGCCTTGACCCGGTCACTCAACCCGAGATGTTAGGAAGCGATCCCATCATGACTAAATGCATGCGTTCGCCCTTCTGGACCGGGCTGACTCCGGTTCAACAACTTGACATGTATAACAGGGAGAATGACAGGGCAGAGGCAGAGCGTGCGGCAGCAGCAGAGAGAGAGCGTGCAGCAGCAGAGGGAGAGCGTGCGGCAGCAGAGAGAGAGCATGCGGCAGCAGAGAGAGAGCGTGCGGCAGCAGCAGAGGGAGAGCGTGCGGCAGCAGCGAGAGAGCATGCGGCAGCAGAGAGAGAGCGTGCGGCGGCAGCAGAGAGAGAGCATGCGGCAGCAGAAGCTGAACGCGTCAGAGAGCATGAGTTGCGAATGTTGACTGAACGACTGCGGGCAGAGGGGTCTGCTGCAAGAGTCCCGGAAACTGTTCATGTTCGTTTGCCGGACTGGACGGGAGACACGAAGCCAGAAGCGTATCTGGAGATGGCGGAGAAGTTGTTGGCTGCCGGTGGCATTGATGAGAGCTTGTGGGTCGGCCATCTTGTGAGCCATCTATCTGAGAAGGCGAGGGAGGTATATGCGAGGATGGCAACCGAGGACGCAAACAAATACAGGGCATTGAAGGCCGAGATTTTGAACGCCTATGCGGTGTCCGCGTGTATTTATAGGAGAAATTTTTTCAGCTGGACTCGTGAGTCCAGTCAAACCTATGAGGAACATTCGCGGGCCTTGTTGGAACAGCTGCAGAGATGGTTCAAGGGGAGCAAGGTGGAGTTACCTCAAGCGGTTGCGGAACTCCTGGTGCGTTACCGTATCGATCAACAGCTTCCGCCTGACTTAGCATTGTTTCTTGTCGACAAAGACACTGTTTCCTTGGCAGACTGCGTCAACCTTATTGATAAACATGTTTTGGCGTGCAAAATGCTGCAAGTCACGCAGTCGCGTCGTAAGACGGAGGAGTCTGCGATCAAGACCGCCCCCCGTCTGCCCGGCGGCTGGATCGAGGGGAGGGGTTCTCCGATGCCCTCCACTGGTGGCGGTCGCGAGCCGCAGACCAGGGCAGGGCCCTGGTGCGATTTCTGCAAACGCGTGGGGCACGGTGAAAACCGCTGCTTCTCTAATCCCGCTAGTCCGGCCTACCGAGGCAACCCTCCTGTTAAGTCGGAGGGAGATCAGTGGAGCTCATCCGCCGGGCCCTCGCACACGACGGTGGCATCGGTGACCGAGGTCACTGCCACCGAGGCTAATTCCATTCATCCACTGTACCAGGATTATTCAGGGACAGCCTTAGTGGGTGGCCCTGATTCGATGCTGAAGTTTGAGGCCCAATACCTTCGGGATACTGGGGCGACACGGTGTGTTCTCCGGGCGGGGGTAGTTCCGGCCTCTCAGATGCGTTATACCGGCGAGTATACCCTCCTTCGGGGCATTGACCGGGTTCTTGGCCGGTATCCCCTTGCCCTCCTCGAGGTCCGGAGTGACATTTTTAAGGGTCCAGTGACCTGTGTGGTGGTACCCTACTACCCGATACCCGGGGTCTCCTTGCTGATTGGCAATGATGCCATGGCCAGGGAGGAGTCATTGACTCTGACCTGTGGGGGGGTCACTAGATCCCAGAGTAAACAGGCGGAGAGAGTGGCGGAGTCAGACATATCTTCACTCTGGCCCGAGGAGCCTAGCGCCTCGACTCCAGTTCCCGACGGTGACGTTGCGTCAGCTGAAGTCCACCCGAGCCTCCCGTCAAGCCACCCTCAGGTGCCGTGCTCCTCAGGGACCGCTCCCGCCATGTCGCGATTCAGCAGGAACGCTAATGCCAAGGTATATGTGGGAAACCTGGGCAATGGAGCAGCGAAAGCCGAGCTAGGGAGGGTCTTCGAACATTACGGACCACTCCGCAACGTATGGGTTGCTCGAAACCCACCTGGATTTGCAGTTGTTGAGTTTGAAGAGCCACGAGATGCTGAAGATTCGGTCAGAGCCCTTGATGGAAGGTTAATTTGCGGATCGCGTGTGTGCGTCGAGATGTCGAATGGCATGTCGCGGCGGCCTCGTTTCAGACGCCCTTTGGTCCACAGGCCTTTCGACCCGAACGATCGATGTTACCAGTGCGGTGAAAGGGGTCATTTCGCATATGACTGTTGTTCTCGACACCGGAGGAGTACCCGCCGCTCTAGGTCTCGGCCCGTTTCCTTCCTGTCAACGCTTCCCCCAACTTGAGTTTGGCCCCCTTGCCTCTCTATTGTGCTTTGTGTGAAGTGTAACTCTTGTAGGGTAGATATTAATGTGGTGTATGGTGTTAAAATTTGTGTGTGAAAAAAAAAAAAAACCAAACTGGTTCATTGTTAACCTGTTAATGCCTGTTAATTGCCTGTGCGTTAATAATTGCGTTATTGTTGCGCTATTGCGTTGCGTTGTATTGTTGCGTTGTTGCGTTATTGTTGTTAATAAGTGTTAATAATTGTTAATTGCGTTAATTGCCTGTTAGCGATTACCGCCATCATCTTGCCATGTGATTTGCACCTACTACAAATACTGGTTTTAAAAACGCCGTCTATTCGACGGGGTTTTTACTTAGGGGGGGAGGACTGTGAGAAACCACCGGTGAAACCACCCGTTCTCACCCATATTTGGTGCCCCGCCCACCGCGTGACGTGGCCTCCTTGGAGCCTCACGCGATCGGGAGGCGATTCGGCACGCGATTGGTGGAGGGTCAGAGAGCGCGGTCGCCATCTTATGCGACGCACACGGCTCGAAGGCTCCGAGTGGGAAATATCATTCAAGGGTTTTCCTTGAAGCCTCCGGACAGCCGAGTTGGGCTGGTCGAATACCGTTCTGTATTTTACGAG
Source organism: Myxine glutinosa (assembly GCF_964187855.1). NCBI lineage: Eukaryota > Metazoa > Chordata > Myxini > Myxiniformes > Myxinidae > Myxine > Myxine glutinosa. The sequence goes on from NC_136263.1 coordinate 64,827,096, forward strand.
CGAGTAACTCCAGAAGAGAACGAGTGATTCCCGGCTTCGTGTTGGAGCTACTGGCCGACCGTTCCTGGCGGCCTTGTGCGGTATTCCATCCTGGTATCCTCCGAGTCCCGGAGCCCGTCGATTGGAGCCGCGAGTGATCTTACCTGCGTCCTGTTGGAGCGTCTGTTGCCGACAGTTCCTGCCGGCTTGTGCAGCATATTCCCTTTTGTTACCTTTCATGGTTTTTGTGATCGAGCCAATAAATAATCGTGCCTTACCCCTAGAAGGCCGATTAAAACACAATTGTGTTTATTGCGTCTCTTTTGGTTCACTACGTGGATTACTTGAAGCCCGGACATTTACGTCCGTATTCCGTGCTGGGATACATTCCACAGACGGGATCGCGACAACATATATATATATATATACATATATATATACATATATATATATATATATATATATATATATATATATATATATATATATACATATATATATACATATATATATACATATATATCTATATATATATATATATATTGTATATATATATATATATATATTGTATATATATATATATATATTGTATATATATATATATATATATATTGTATACATATATATATATATATATTGTATATATATATATATATATTGTATATATATATATATATATATATTGTATATATATATATATATATATATATATATATATATATATATATATATATATATATATATATATATATATATATACACATATACACATATACACATATATATTGTCGCGCAACCGCCGAAATTTATATCTGGCGATCGCGGATGCCGATAACGAAGCTTTAACTCCGAGGCTGAAGCTCAATGTCGGATTCCAAAATCTAAAAACACCTAAGCGCGCGGAATGGAGGGAAACAGCGCAAGTCCCCGCAGCCTTATCTATCAAATCAATCACCCGGTAAACTGCGTTCAGGTATTATATACAAAAAGTAATGCAAGGGTTTATTTGGGAAAAGCAAGGACAGGAAAAGCACGATAATAACTCCAATAAGAAGCCTAAATTTGGATCCCACACACAAAAGATATCAAACACGAGACGAGGGAGATGAATTAAAGAAAGAAACACGTCTTTCATGTCAAAAATGTACGCGCAGCTCGGGCTTATCTGTCTCCTCGTCTTCCTTGGCTGCTGTCCAACACCGCCCCGCCCGGCCCGACCGCACACCCATGAGGTCCTTCGCTCCAGGTTCCACAAGGCCTCGCTTCAAGCGCCACGCGTCCCACGCAGGCTGGCGGCTCCACACGGGGTCGACTCTGACCAAAGTCCTGCGGCGTCTCAAACCCAACTGCTCAAAACAGACTCGGGCTCTGCACTGCACTGCCAGGAATCCAACTGCTCAACTCGACTCAGGAATGGAACTCCACTCCCTCACTCCTCCTGCTCAACTCGGGATCAGATCTGCACTCCTCACTGCCCGAAATGGCGTCCGGCCCTCGTTAATATCTCTGGCCGATGACGTGAGCATTGCCGCACTGCTCGGCCAATCAGAGCCTCCACCGACTCGCCCCTGTGCACGCCCACTGCGTCACTCCAACTCTCGTCCCCTACGCCGTGGTCCTTGTGTTATAGCACGTGCTATGCGAGGTGGGTAGGCCTCTCGGAGGTGTAAATGGTGGCGGCCAATTGTGGCGGTGTTCTAGCCTGATTTCTTCCTCAGTCATGTCAGGGGGGAAGGGCGTCATTAATGTTGTACTAAATGTCATAACTACTGTCTATGTGGTCTGCAGTGCCATAAGGGACAAAGGTTTGACTTCCAGGTGAGACATACAAGGCCTCTACTCATTATTCCCTACACTAACTAACACACGAATCTCCTGGTAGATTCACAATCATACATCTTAGCTGACAAAACGCCTACACATGACTTATTACAGGTAGATTCCCTATCGCAACAGTCGAAGCATGTTACCGACTCAGATCTACTCTGCTCTACATATATCACTACCCAAATTCGTAACACAGCCCCCTCCCCCGCTGGAACCGTATCTCCTGCAAGGTTCACTGCAGGCGCTACCATTCCAGCCTTAACACTTACTGTCACACACTTTTTTTTCTTTTCTTTTTTGTATACAGAATCGAGGCTTGTGAAAGAGCTAACATTTATCAAACAAACAAATCAAACAAACAAGCAAACAAAGTATATAAAAAGGGGAGCGGTAGACAAGATGGGGAGAGAAGGGGAGGAAGCACACAAACACAACATTTGAGAGCAGGGACATCGGGAGATGTGTGGGAGGGAGAAGGCTTGGGGGGAGGCAGGATAGGTATGAAACGCAAGGACACCAAGGACTTCCAGGAAAGAAGTTGGTATTTCAAAAAAGTGGATTTGGGGTGAAATTAGCGGGGGTAGAAAAGATCAAGGTTTTGGATTGGGGAAGATAAGAGATGGTGGTGAACAGCTGTTTTAAAAACCTGGCGGGAGGGGTGGGATTGAAGAGAGTGAGGGAGTTTGTTCCAGAGGTGGGAGAAAAGAGGAATGAAGGGGTGAAGGTGAGCAGAGAGTCTTGATTTTGGCAGTTTAACCATAAGAGGGTTGCAGGCAGATCTTGTGCGACCTGTAGGAATATTTGGGGGACAGAGCACAGACAGGGCTGGGGGGGCTAGGCCGGAGAGGAGTCGGTAGAAGACGGAAAGACCACCAACCTGCCTGCGGTGAGTAAGTGAAAGGCCTTCGGAGATAGCGTCATCGCGGGAGATTCCAATGATTCTGAACGCTTTGGTTTCAACAGCGTGAACACGAGCTAGGTGTGAGGCAGGAGAACCAGCCCAGAGGGGAGAGCAGTACTCCATTGAGCTGCGACTGAAAGCCTTGTATGTGGTGAGGAGCTCAGGTGTGCCAAGGAAGGACTTCGCACGATGGAGGATGCCCAGTCGGTGACTGGCTTTGGAGGCCAGCTTGGAAATGTGGTTTTCCCAGGAAAGATCATGGCAGATAGTGAGACCCAAAAGCTTGAGTGACAGAACTTCTTGGAGAGGATTATTCAGAAAGTAGATGGGAGGGTTGTCCAGTCGGTCTTTTCGGAGAGACATCGTAAGAGTGTGAGATTTGTCAGGATTGAAAGACATGTTCCACTTGTTTGCCCAGTCTGTGATTTTGTCCAGGTCTGCAGAGAGTGAGGAGGCTGCAGACTGCCGATCTGAGGGATGAGGAATGGAGCGGCAGAGAGTGGAGTCATCAACAAAGAGATAGAGAGGATTTTCAAGAGAGTCAGAGAGATCATTGATGAAGACCAGAAAAAGCACAGGGCCCAGAACACTGCGTTGGGGACCTCCAGCCTGAACAGGAAGAGGAGATGAGAGAAACCCATTCAGGGCCACACGTTGACTACGACTGGAGAGGAAGTCCGCCAGCCATGCGTGGAGATTTCCATGGATACCAAAGGAGGAGGGTTTGGTGAGCAGAGCGGGGTGCCAGACCGTATCGAAGGCACGTGATATGTTGAGGGAGACAGCTCTAATTTCCTGTTTGGCATTGAGGACCTCCATCCATTGTTGAGACAGCAGAAGCAGCATGTCCAGAGTAGAGTGACCTGGTCTGAAACCAAATTGATGATCAGAGATCAAGCCATTGGAGAAGAGGAAAGATTTAATATCTGAAGCAATGATGGATTCCATGACTTTGCTGATAATTGGGAGAAGGCTGATTGGTCTGTAGTTGCTAGGATCTGTTTTTGCACCTTTTTGTGTAAAGCGGTGATGTTGGCTGATTTCCAAGCAGATGGCAGTTGACCTTGAGCAAAAGAGAGGGTGAAGAGAACAGAGAGAGGGAGTGAAAGAGCGGAAGAACAGGATTTTAGGACCCGTGGGCTGATGCCGTCAGGTCCAGTTGCAGAATCAGAGTCGAGGGTTGACATAAACTTTTCCACCTTGTCAGGAGGAAAGGACACGGAGTCCAGGAGCAGCTGGGTACGACTGGGTATGGTGGGTACAGAGAGGGATGGGTTTGGGACAAAAGATTTAGAGGCAAACACAGAGTTGAGGCATTCAGCTTTTTCACGTGCGGAGTCAGCCGTGTAGCCGTTTGAGGTACGGGAGGGGATGGAGGCGGAACAAACACCAGAAACAGATTTGACCAGATGCCACCAGGATTTGGAAGAGGGAGACAGATAAGAGAGTTCGGTCTTGAGAACGGAAAGATATTGTTTCCTGGCTCTCCTGAGGGTGGACACACACTTGTTTCAGGCTTTGTGAAAGGAAATGAGATTTCCTTCCGTTGGATTTGCTTTCCAGGAGACGAAGGCAAGTTGTTTCTGGGCAACAGCCACACCACAAGATTCCGTGTACCATGGATGGGAGGAAGGGTATGACAACTGAAGACGAGATGGGATAAATCTGTGCATGAGAGAGAGCAATTTACTTTGGAAGAAATCCTAGGATGAGTTGATGTCAGAGGTGGTAGAGATGGAAGACCATCCCAGATGATTGATGGCTGCTTGAAGACCGTGCCAGTTGGCCTGAGTGAAATGCCAGACTCGTCGACGCTGAGCAGGCTCCCTGAGAATGGTCAGAGAGATGTCCACTTTAACAAGCACATGATCAGATGAGCCGATTGGAGCAGAAGAAGAGCAGCAGACATTTTCAGGGAAGTTAGTCATAACCAAATCCAGAAGAGAAGATGCTCCGTTGACTGAGATCTGGGTCGGGAAATTGACAGATTGTGTCCGTCCCAGTGAGTCGCAGAAGTCCTTTGCTGAGGAGCCATGGCTGGTGAGAGAGGTACCCACACCCAGCCAACTGGCATGGTGACAATTGAAATCACCACATATGAGGAAGAGAGAGTTGGGATGAGTAGATAGAAGTTGGTCCATATTATCAGACAGCGAGATGTAGATGGTGTCATCACTGTTTGGTGGACGGTACAACACACATATGAACAAGAGGTGGGAGCGAAGGGGAAGCCTTAGCCAGAGGTATTCCTGGGGATGAGGAGGAGAGAGTGCAGTGCAGGGCGAGTGAGGAAGAGAGTTTTTGATAAAGATAGCAACCCCACCTCCAGGACGAGGCTCAGGTCTATCATACCGGAGGAGGGAGTAACCCGGGAGAGATACTAAGGAATCAGAGACATCATGAAGGAGGAAAGTTTCTGTTAAGCAGATCACGTCTGGTTTGTCAGAAGAAACCTATATGGAGAGATCAGTTAAGTTTGAATGAAGGCCCCGGATATTTGAGGTCCATACCGTTAATGAAGAGGAAGGGGGAGCATCGGATACAGAACAGGGGGGAGGAGGGGTAGGGTAAGATGTGGAAGAGGTGGAAGAGGTCGGGAGAGCTGTTGATTGTGTGTCAGAGATTTCAGAATAGCTCGGAGAAAGGGAAGGATGGGGCAGACAAAAGGTTTGATGGTGATTGGGTGAGGCACAATGAGGTGTTATTTGAGGAGGGGGAAGAGCGAGGCAGAAGGTTGGGGGAGATGGAGGTGAGAGTTGGAAGGGGGAAGAAGCGGGGAGGTCGCTTTGAGGAGGAGGGGTGAGAGGGGGGAAATGGAGAAGAAATGAGGGTGGGGAGATTTGAAGGGGAGAGGCGAGGGGGGAGTTTATGAGGGGAGGGGTTAGGGGGGAGTTTAGGAGGGAAGGGACAAGGGGAGGGATTTGAAAGGGATGGGATATGGGGGAGATTTGGAGGGGAGGATTGAGGGGGGATTCTAGGAGGGGAGGGGTGAGGGGGAGTCTTGGAGGGGAGGGGTGTGGGGGGAGTTTAGGAGGGAAGGGGCAAGGGGGGAGATTTGAAAGGGATGGGTGATGGGGAAGATTTGGAGGGGAGGGGTGATGGGGAAGATTTGGAGGGGAGGGGTGATGGGGAAGATTTGGGGGGGAGGGGTGATGGGGAAGATTTGGAGGGGAGGGGTGAGATTGGATTTTAGAAAGTGTACGATTAATGGGAAATGAACATTTATTGCAAAATGAGTTTCTTGTGACCTTCGAGTCAAAAATACGTTTAAGGACGCTGGAGGGAGGATGGAGTGCAGGAGAATTTAGGGAATGTAGAAAAGAGGAACAGTGAGAGATGGAATTTTTTTTTGGGATGAATAGATTTGGTGAGCAAGTCGAAAGCAACCTTTTAAAGAAGAAGAAGAAAAAGGTGTTGTAATATACGACAGAATACAGAACTTGAGGGGAAAGTTTAAACATTTTAAAGTTTAACAGTGAAAACTATCTGGGGAAATGGGGGAGAAACACGTGGTCGAAGAACGAACGAACGAACGAATACGAACGAATAAGAACGAATAAACGAATAAGAACAACGAATAAGAACAGAGAGGAAATGTTTTTTTTTTGTTTGTTTGTTTTTTTTTAGTTGAGATTTTAAACAAGGAAGTAGGCTATGGGGTGAAAAGACTGGGAAAAACAGAGAACGAATGTTATTGGAGCACAAACGACGGACCGCTGAGAGAAAAACAAAGCCTCAAGGTTGGACACTGCACAAGGCCTCAAAAGACACGACACAAATTAACACGATTTTCTATACAGGTATGAAATATTTACACCGAGAATCTTCCTCGGGACACACTTTCCGTACACACACCATAAAATAAACAGTTATAACGAAAATACAAATGGGAACAATTACTTAACTTCGATTTCGATGGAGAGTCTGGACAGCTGCGAATAAACGAAACCTCGCCGGCAAGACCGGAAGCGGAAGTGATTAACCTATGAAATAATCTATGAAAATCTAATCATAGATTAACCTATGATTAACCCACTTAATTAACCTATGAAATAAATCAGGAAGGGCTGTGGGAAGTGAGTCGGACTACTTACCTACACTTCCTTAACAAGCTAAACCCCTTAACAGCCATGCAATCATGTATTTACAATGGTCTTCATTGCTCCTGTGGAGGGAGGAAACAAACAACACTCAAAAATGTACCTTATCCACAAAACTTAACCTCACTCAAAAATTCAAAAACTACACAAAACATTTTTACATACCCCGGTCTACAGACCGCGTCCCCCGGTGGATCAAAGGGAAGATGCCACAAGACACAACCTTACCTGCGGGGCCATCCCCAATGCCCCCCTAAATTTCCACGGGCCCTGTCCAGGTGTTACAGGTGAGGGACATGGCTCGGTGGATTTCGCCCACATTCATTCAACACAAACCCCTTAACCACTCATTCTCATTCCAAAACTCCTCACTACCACATTTCAAAAATCAACAAAGCACTTACTCAATACACCCCCCTGCAGGACCATGGCATTGATGTCATTCGTGTGTGTGCATTCCTCAACTAGGCAGCGGGGAGGTACCGCACAAAAAGATGGTGGGGGCGCTTCAGGCTGTGGTGCCCGCAGTCCCAAAACAAGTCAACCGACTTACAAGTTCATTGCCCCCCCCCCCCTTTACCTCTTGGCCCCGTGACAGCTCAACATCCCCTTTCCGCCGTTACCTCGCTGGTGAGGGTCTCCACACACACCAGGCTCCCTTGCCTCCTGCTTCAGCGCAGCAACACGGGTCACTGGGGGACTTCCTCACCCCGCGGCGCCCAACCAGACCCTCCACCGACGAGCACCAATTTCCAGTTACCACTGGCTCCCAGGCATAATTGCCGCAGAGGGGGGCCGCAGGCATCGCTCCTCAGAGCTTGATCCGTACCTGCGGACACACACACCTTCCCCACCCACAAGACCCCAAAACACACTTCCTCCCCCGCTGCCATTCAATTCTCCACACAACTCAGCACAATTCATAGATGGTGTACAAAAGATGTTTCAAAGTTTGCCATGGCCTGCCACATGTGAAATCCCCAATTCACATTTAAACCATTACAATTCCATTTCCAACACAATAATCACCACTCATTGTCAATAATAATCACTCATCCTCAGTTTCCTATCTCACGACCACATCAAAACACATAACCACTACATAAAAACATACGCAACCCACAAGACACTGTGTGGCCCCCATTCCATCCCCTCACCGGCCATGTCATCACTCTCACCCGCCTCCCTACTCCAAATTACATGTCCCTCAAAATTTCCACAAGCAAGTCCTGAAGCCTGGGACAGTACTCCTCAAAACACTCACCTCAAGTGCAGGTAGTTGCAGGTTGGTCGGGTCCAAGAGTGCCATCCACCACACCTAATTTCCCCCTCACCCTTCCAATCCACCCCGGAGCTTCCCGACCCATGTAGGGGCTCAATCTATCCCCGTGAACTATCTGTGAAAGGGTATGCGGGCCCATCTGAATTTTGAACACCACATCAGCCACCTGCCGAAGCACCACCCCGGGGCCCTTTCATGGTGAGGTGAGTTTTGAGCACACCCCCTTCCTTCTCCGGGGCCAGTAGAGCCAAACAAGGTCTCCGGGAAGGAACCGAGGTGTGTGTGCCCGAGCGTCATACCACGTTTTCATATGCGAAGAAGCCAAGCCAATTTGCTTCCTCGCAAACTCATGAGCCTTTTCCATGCTCGCTTTCAAATTGGTTGCATAGCTTTCCACAGATGGCTCATCCGGTTCCCCTGGTGATGGTCCCATCAACAAATCTGTGGGGACTCGCATCTCCCTACCGAACATCAACAAGGCGGGGGTGCACCGAGTGGTCGCATGCTGGGCGGTCCGGTATGCCATCAATATAAAGGGAAGGTGCTCGTCCCAATCCTGTTGGTTTTCGGATGTAAAGAGGGCCAATTGTGTCAACAGTGTCTGGTTAAACCTCTCTACCATCCCATCCGATTGAGGCCTAAGGGGGGTCGTCCGGGTCTTGTGAATTTGGAGGAGCTCGCACACCGACCGCAGGAGGGCGGATTAAAAGTTCCGGCCCTGGTCGGTGTGTAGCTCCCTTGGAACGCCAAATCGGGAGAAGAATCCCTCAACTAGAACTTGAGCTACCAGCCGGGCTTCCTGGTTGGGAAATGGGTAGGCTTCTGGCCACTTGGTGAAGTAGTGCATTGCCACCATAATGTACCGGTTCCCTCAGCGGGTGGCTGGCAGGGGCCCCACCACATCTACTGCCGCCCGCTCAAGTGATGCTCCGACATTGTACACCTGGAGCGGGGCCTTGCGCACACGTGGGGGCCCCTTCTTACCGCGGCAGAGGTCGCAGGATTTCACCCAATTTTGAATGTCCCTGCCCGAATTCACCCAGTAGAACCTCTGCCGCAATTTGGACAAAGTTTTGGCCACGCCCAAATGTCTCATTGTCCTAGTCCCATGCACGTGCCCCATAACCACTTCCTTCAATTTGTTTGGTACAATTATCAACCAGGAAGCTACATCGCCCGTTGGTGTCACCCACTTTCTGAACAAATAGCCATCTTTCAACCCCAACATCTACCACTGTGCCCAATAGGCCTTTACCTGGGCCCCGTGTGGGGCAATCTCCTCCCAAGAAAGTCTTTTGTCCTCCTCTAGCCAATGAAAAAGGGACCCCAAAACAGGTTCCTCCCTTTGACTCTTTCGCCAATTCACATCGCCCAATTCAGGTGGGGGTTGTGGCAAAGTTCGCCTGGTCACTCTCGCTGCATATAGGCATGAATCAATTTGGTCCTGCCCAATTGGATCCTTGGCTTCTTGTCTATCACAACATTTACACTGTGCCTCCCAACAGGGGCGCCAAGAGAGAGCGTCTGCATTGGCATGTGCTTTGCCAGGCCGATGTTGCACAGATAAATTATACTGCTGCAGCCTCTCAAGCCACCTTGCAATTTGTCCCTCTGACTCTTTGAACCGAAGAAGCCATTGCAAGGAGGCATGATCCACTCGGATCACAAACTCCCTCCCATAAAGGTAAGGGTGAAAGTGTCCAACTGCAGACAGTAGGGCCAATAGTTCTTTGCGGGTAACGCAATAATTTCGTTTGGGCCTCGAAAGTGCCCGACTGTAATACGCAATAACCCTCTCGACTCCCTGTTGCATTTGTGACAACACAGCTCCCAATCCTTCCTGGCTCGCATCTGTGTCCAGGATCTAATTGCCATCATCCGTCGGGTATGCCAAAACTGTGGCCTCCACCAGACGCTGTTTTAAGTGATTGAATGCCTCGATGCAGCTCTCTGACCATATAAATTTGGCTCCTTTCTCTGTCAATTTGTGCAAAGGACTTGCAATTTCTGCGAAATTTGCCACAAATCTCCTGTAGTAAGAGCAGAGGCCCAAAAATCCTCTGACCTCCCTTACATTTTTGGGGGCGGGCCACTTTTTTACCGATTTTACTTTCCCAGGGTCAGTGGCCACGCCGCTCTCACTAATCACGTGACCCAGGTAAGTCACCTCTCTCTTAAAAATTTCACACTTGCTCGGATTTAATTTCAACCCAGCATCCCTTAGTCTCCCAGTAGTCTCCTTAGTTTTTGGCACGGGTAATTCACCCGTGCCATCGGGTGAATTCACCCGTGCCATTCACCATCACCTCCTTAGTCTCCAGTAGTCTCCCTTCGTCTCCTTAGTTTTTTTTTATTTGTTTTTTATTTATTTATTATCCCTTAGTCTCCCAAATACCTCTGACAAATTTTTAGCAGCCTGTTCAAATGTGGGAGCGTGGACCAATACATCATCCAAATAGACCAGGCAAGTCTGCCATGGTAAGCCAATTAAAACACGTTCCATCAGACGCTCAAACGTGGCAGGGGCATTGCACAATCCAAAAGGCATAACTACAAACTGCCAGAGACCCTTTCCTGTGGTGAACGCTGTTTTCTCCCTCGTCTCTTTATCCATTTCCACCTGCCAATAACCAATCTTTAAATCCAATGTAGAGAACCATTTTGAGCCTGAAACAGCATCGAGGGTGTCATCAATCCTTGGCAGGGGATACGAGTCTTTGAGTGTCACATGATTGAGCTGGCGGTAGTCCACACAGAACCGAGTGGTCCCATCCTTCTTTTTCACCAGCACAATGGGTGATACCCAAGGACTCACCGAGGGCTCGATAAATCCGGCTCTTTCCATTTTGCTCACCTGTTCCTCTGCCTCCTCTTTCTTAGCGAAAGGGAGCCGCCTCGGCGATTGGCGAACAGGCCGAGCCTCGCCAGTACTAATTTGGTGCCTGACGAGACTCGTGCGTCCAACATCCTCGGGGGAGAGAGAAAAAACATCCAAGTTCTTACCAACCAAATTGTGCAATGTCTTTACCTGCTCCGATGTTAGGCCCTCTTCAGAGCGTGTCATGTCCCGCACTCCCTCTGCCCAATCACATTTCCCCAAATTTTGCCCTCTTTCCGGCTGTACTGGCAAGCATGTGGATCCACCTCCTCCAGTGACCTCTACTACACTACTGCATTTGGCTACGATGGCTACGCCCCTTACAGTGCAGGGGCTATCGGACAAGTTGAGCAGCCTGACTGCCAGCATAGGCCCACGGGTGTCTACGAGGGTGCGACCCACCATCAATCCCTCCATCCCCTGTGAGGACCACGACTCCACTAGCCCCAGCTGGCCAATGGGTTGAGCACCTGCTGCTAACTCCGCCATCACCACTCGCTCGGACCTGGGAGGCACGCTCACAGTGCGTGGCACCTCCAGCCATGTCCTCTGCACCTCCTCGTCATCCCCCAGTCCCACTAACTACAGCCTCTCAGTGCCCAACCACATATGACCATGCCCAAGGTCTAGTTGGCAGTTATGTTCCACCAGGAAACTCAGTCCCAATAGACACTGATTGCACACCCCCGCCACCCATGCAACCACGCTGATCTCCAGACCACCCAACTCCATCCTCACCACTCCGCGTCCCAATATTGGCGCCGTTGCCCCCATAGCCAGTTGAAGGCTGTGTCCTTCTACCCTATCAATTTTGTCCCAGCCTCCAACACTCTGGTCTAGCACACTCGGATTAATAATGGTGTCACTGGCTCCAGTGTCCACCACAGCCTCACAAAATTCTCCCTCAATTTTGCATCTAACCCTTAAATTACCCGTGCCAATTTTTCCGTAATTCACTACTTTCACCAAAAGAGGGCGCTTCTCCACACACTTGCCAGCCGAGCATGGCCCCGTATGCTCGGCTCGTTCTAGTTTCCCGCACACTCTATTGCTATAGGTCCAGGCCGAGGTGGTGGTCTTCTTTCTGGTGCCTGTGGACCTACTGGGGGCCCCTTCCTTTCTGGGCTGCGAAGCCTGTTAGGAGGTGGGGGCCCATATGGTTGCTGACAATTCCTCTGACTGTGTCCTCTTCTACCACATCTAAAACAAGTCCCCAAGAACGGACCCCTCCGGTACCCAGGCGGAGCACCCCTTTCTCCCGGCCCAGCCCGATAAAAATCAGGCCGTCCTGATGGCAAACCTGGACCAAACTGCCGTGACTCACTCCCTGCAAATTTGCCCCCTGTCAAACTTGTCAGCTGGCGGCTGATCCCCCTTAACATTCATCCTATGTCATCCTCTGGCTTCTCCTGATCCCGCACCTCGGCCTGCCGTACCGTTACAGGTGCCCTCTCCGATGCGCGGTTCGACCTCCTCAGAAAGGTCAGTCTTGCCGCGCATTCCGCCGCCCGGTGCACCGTGGGTGGGTCCTGTAACTCCACCAACGTCCGGACCTCGGAATCAGGAAGAGCAGCCATAAGTTTTTCTATCGCCAGCTTGTCCCACGCCTGTGCTGGTAGATCTCTGTATGCTATCCTCACTGATTGGTATATATCCTGGGCCAGCTCCTGCAACGTCTCATTAGGCTTTTGCCTGCGATGCAGCAGCTGTGCCCTGACCAGGTCGCACCTTGCACCCATCCCGTACCTATGATTTAAGACCTCACAGATGGCCTTGCTGGTCAATATTCCCTCTGGGACTATGTTTAGCATGTCTGCGGCTGACCCCCGCAGTGTCGCCACCAGATTCCCCATGTGCTCCCGCTCTCCCCAACCATTGAGCTGATACACGCACTCAAATTGCATCAGGAAAGCCTCTAGGCTCGTGATCCATCAAAATGCACGAGGGGGATTGTTTTTCCAGAGACTCTATCCCCCGATTCCTCTCTGTCCAAATCCAGTCCGGGGCCAAAACACCCCCCCAACTGGGTATTCAGTTTCGGAGCCTCTGGTGTCCAAATGTGGCTCGTGGTGAGGGTCTCCTGGGTCACCTTAATCTGATCCTGAAGATGTTTAACAGACCGACTCACCTCTTCCCTTAGGCTTTCTTGGACCCGAACAACCTCCGCCTTGATGGTATTGTCCCAGGTCTCCAGTCGCTCCTGCACCAAATCACTCACCCTTTCATTATCCATTTGCGACCCCCACAGGCCTTTCTCAATTAACCCCTGCTCCTGCTCTTTTATGCGGGTTTTCAACCCTTTTAGCTCCTCGGACAATTCGCCTCCCTGTTGTTTGAGCAGTCCCCATTCCTCACTCTGTTGTCGCATTCTGGCATCCACCCGGCCACGATAGCCTTCCAGGTCCCCATTTGCTTTATCAATTCGGGCACCAATCCGACCTCCAACGCTTCCCCATTTCGGACAGCCTGGGTCACGCCCTCCTCTATTTTTGACACTAATTCTGTCCGTATTGATTCACTTATTTTCCCCATGGATGTTTCCATCTCCTTCATTTTAGTTCCTACTTCACCCTCCAATTCCCCCAGTCTGTCCGTAATTTGACTTTGCACTCTCCCTTCCATGCCATCAATTCGTTCCCCCAGCTGCTGTGCCATTTCCCCAATTTTTCCTTCCAATTGTTCATTCCTTTCCTTCATTTCCTTCCCTTGTCCATTCATTTGTTCATTCATCCCCTCCATTTTCCCTCCAATCCATCAATTTTATTTTTCATCCGTTCAATTTGTTCTGTCAATCCCTCCTTTAATCTACCCATTTGCCCCTCCATTTCTTCCTTTAATCCTTCAATTTTATCACTCTGAGCATTCAATTTCCCCTTAAACCCATCAATTTTATTTCCCATCCCTTCAATTTTTCCCTCCAATCGATCACTCATTCCCTTCATTCCTTCCCTACATTAATTCCCCTGGGACTCCATTTTGCTTTCCATTCGCTCACTATCGGCCCTCAGTTCGTTTTTCATTTCTCCCATTTCATTACTCATTTTGTTTTCCAGCCCTCCAATTTTATTTTTCAACCCACTTTTCATTTTTCCCATTTGATTTCCTAATCGCTCCATAATTTGCATTCAGGCCTGGGTGTCTATGGGGGCCATCCCTCCGGCAGGGGAAGTTCCAATGCCATCCTCCATTTACCCCATTTTCGGCTCACTCCCTACACTGACGGAGGCCTCGCTGCGTACCTCCATCTCGTCAATCTCTGACATCTGCTTTCCGGAAGATCGTTTCCTGCGCGCGTATTTATTTTAATTCCAAAAAAAAAACAATTTAAATTTGTCGAAGACGCGATACCGCTCAATCCGCGCGATACCGATACCGCGCGATACCGATAAGCTCAATGGCGGATTCCAAAATCTAAAAACACCTAAGCGCGCGGAATGGAGGGAAACAGCACAAGTCCCCGCAGCCTTATCTATCAAATCAATCACCCGGTAAACTGCGTTCAGATATTATATACAAAAAGTAATGCAAGGGTTTAATGGGAAAAGCAAGGACAGGAAAAGCACGATAATAACTCTAATAAGAAGCCTAAATTGGGATCCCACACACAACAGATATCAAACACGAGACGAGGGAGATGAATTAAAGAAAGAAACACGTCTTTCATGTCAAAATGTACGCGGAACTCGGGCTTATCTGTCTCGTCGTCTTCCTTGGCTGCTGTCCAACACCGCCCCGCCCGACCCGACCGCACACCACGAGGTCCTTCGCTCCAAGTCCCACAAGGCCTCGCTTCAAGCGCCACGCATCCCACGCAGGCTCGCGGCTCCACACGGGGTCGACTCCGACCAAAGTCCTGCCGCATCTCAAACCCAACTGCTCAAAACGGACTCGGGCTCTGCACTGCACTGCCAGGAATCCAACTGCTCAACTCGACTCAGGAATGGAACTCGACTCCCTCACTCCTCCTGCTCAACTCGGGATCAGATCTGCAATCCTCACTGCCCGAAATGGCGTCCGGCCCTTGTTAATATCTCTGGCCGATGACGTCAGCATTGGTGCACTGCTCTGCCAATCAGAGCCTCCACTGACTCGCCCCTGTGCACGCCCACTGCGTCACTCCAACTCTCGTCCCCTACTCCGTGGTCCTTGTGTTATAGCATGTGCTATGCGAGGAGGGTAGGCCTCACGGAGGTGTAAATGGTGGCGGCCAATTGTGGCGGTGTTCTAGCCTGATTTCTTCCTAAGTCATGTCAGGGGGGAAGGCATCATTAATGTTGTACTAAAGGTCCTAACTAGTGTCTATGTGGTCTGCAGTGCCATAAGGGACAAAGGTTTGACTACCCAGTGAGACATACAAGGGCTCTACTCATTATTCCCTACACTAACTAACACACAAATCTCCTGGTAGATTTACAATCATACATCTTAGCCGACAAAACGCCTACACATGACTTATTACAGGTAGATTCCCTATCGCAACAGTCGAAGCATGTTACCTACTCAGATCTACTCTGCTCTACATATATCACGACCCAAATTCGTAACAATATATATATATTATATATATATATATATATATATATGTATATATATATATATATATATATATATATATATATATATATATATATATATATATATATACTAGCGGGGTCACCCGTGGGAATCCCACGGGCATGGATGTGTGTGACATTTCGACATATTGAGTTATATGCTGCACATTCATTTTTACAAAATGGTTACTGGCAAGTCATCAGATCCAGAAATGGTGTGAATTTAGTTATTTCACATAATATGTGACCCCTCACTCCTCTCCACCTGACACTCTCCTGTCTCCACCTGACACTCTCCTGTCTCCACCTGACACTCTCCTCTCTCCACCTAGCACTCCTCTCCTCTCCAAACCCTCACATCCCTCTCCTTTCCAATCCCTCACCTCTCCAATCCCTCACACTCCTCTCCTCTGCAATCCTTCACACGCCTCTCCAATCGCGCCTCACACTCCTCTCCAATCGCGCCTCACACTCTCCAATCGCGCCTCACACTCCTCTCCAATCGTGCCTCACACTCCTCTCCAATCGTGCCTCACACTCCCCTCCAATCACTCCTCTCCAATCGTGCCTCACACTCCTCTCCAATCACGCCTCACACTCCTCTCCAATCGTGCCTCACACTCCTCTCCAATCGCGCCTCACACTCCTCTCCAATCGCGCCTCACTCGCCTCTCCAATCGGCTTTCCCCGTCTCGTTTCTCTCCTTTTTCTCCCGTCTCGTTCTTTTTCTTGCTCCAAATCGGCCCGTCGGAATCGGAAATCGGCCCGTCTCGCCCGTCGGCCCGTCGGAATCGGAAATCGGCCCGTCTTGCTTTTGTGCTTGTGCGTAAATAAATTGTGTTCATGACACCATTTCTGGTGTTGGGCTAGCGGCTAGGGTGCCGGCTTAGGATCCTGGGTTCGAATCTCGGTCGATCGCCGAATTAATGCCAGGGGGGTTGACTCAGCCTGTCATCCTTCCGAGGTCGGCTAATTGAGTACCAGTTCACTGGTAATTCCCTGTTTGTCGTTGAAGGCGGCAAAAAGGGTTGGCGTCAGGAAGGGCATCCGGCCGTAAAACATTGCTTCAAAAAGGGGACAAAAAAACAACAACTACCACGGTCCCCGAAAAGGCCAACCCCCGCTTTGCGGGGAAAAATGGCCTCTAAACGGTGGTTTTTACACCATTTCTGGATCTGATGACTTGCCAGTAACCATTTTGTAAAAATGAATGTGCAGCATCTAACTCAATATGTCGAAATGTCACACACATCCATGCCCGTGGGATTCCCACGGGTGACCCCGCAAGTTTGCATTGACGTTCGTCGATGGACTCGTTCGCCCGTCTCATTCGTTTTCTTGCTGCATCCTGTTCAAGTCTGCGTTCTTCATTGATCGTCTCATTCATTTTGGAAATAGAAGTTTCCACGCAGCGCATGAATTGTCACGATCCTCAAGAGGAATTTGTCTCGTAATCATCAAATGATAAATGGCAAGTAAATTATATTGTGGAAAATTAAAGATTTCAAATAAACCTATTTAAAGTGTATTCGCACATAACTAATTTTAAAAAACGAAGAAATATCTCTCGGTAATTTCCTGAAACATATTTTACTTCCGGCTAATAATGTTGAATTAAATAAAAACGAAGAAATATATGTCGGCATCATTGTTGACGTTTTTGTGACGACTGTCATCAAACGAAAAAGTAATATATCTTAACGGAAAAGCAAAAGCGAATTTTTAATATATATCGACACGTTGCCGTCGGTGTCATGTTGGGCGGTGTATGATACACCATGACGCGATTTTTAAAAATATATCTCTGCATTTTCCCGCGTGTGTGGAATGTTCTCAATTATTGCTGACACCGAGTCCAAAACCATCGATAAAAATGAAATCATATGGTGAGTTAGATTGGAGATAAAGGCGTGAGAGAGACTCAATGGCCTTGAAGTTGAAGTTACAGGCGTTTGAGAATTCATTTCGTTCTATAAACGGCAACTTTCATTGGATTTCCTTCCCGTTTTTTTTCAACCGAGTCGAAAACTATGTTAGCGACTGTGAAAAATGAAATGATATATCGAATTTTTAATATGTATCGACACGTTGCCGTCGGTGTCATGTTAGGCGGTGTATGATACACCATGACGCGATTTTAAAAAATATATCTGCATTTTCCCGCGTGTGTGGAATGTTCTCAATTATTGCTGACACCGACTCTAAAGCCATCGATAAAAATGAAATCATATGGTGAGTTAGATTGGAGATAAAGGCGTGAGAGAGACTCAATGGCCTTGAAGTTACAGGCATTTGAGAATTCATTTCGTTCTATAAACGGCAACTTTCATCGGATTTTCTTCTCGTTTTTTTTCAACCGAGTCTAAAACTATGTTAGCGACTGTGAAAAATGAAATGATATATCGAATTTAAAATAGATATCGACACATTGCCGTCGGTGTCATGTTGGGCGGTGTATGATACACCATGACGCGATTTTAAAAATATATCTCTGCATTTTCCCGCGTGTGTGGAATGTTTGTGGAAAATTAAAGATTTCAAATAAACCTATTTAAAGTGTATGCGCACATAACTAATAAAAAAAACGAAGAAATATCTCTCGGTAATTTCCTGAAACATATTTTACTTCCGGCTAATATGTTGAATGAAATAAAAACGAAGAAATATATGTCGGCATCATTGTTGACGTTTTTGTGACGACTATCATCAAACGAAATAGTAATATATCATAACGGAAAAGCAAAAGCGAATTTTTAATATATATCGACACATTGCCGGCGGTGTCATGTTGGGCGGTGTATGATACACCATGACGCGATTTTAAAAAATATATCTCTGCATTTTCCCGCGTGTGTGGATTGTTCTCAATTATTGCTGACACCGAGTCTAAAAGTAAAACCATCGATAAAAATGAAATCATATGGTGAGTTAGATTGGAGATAAAGGCGTGAGAGAGACTCAATGGCCTTGAAGTTACAGGCCTTTGAGAATTCATTTCGTTCTATAAACGGCAACTTTCATCGGATTTTCTTCCCGTTTTTTTTCAACCGAGTCTAAAACTATGTTAGCGACTGTGAAAAATGAAATGATTTATCGAATTTGATTTGAAATAAAACTGGGGGAGAGCAAGACACCACGGGCCTACAAAACAGGACTCAAAGCTATGCGAGTTAATAAAATGGTGGATATTTGTTTATAGCCACTCCCAGAATGGGTGGAGCTATGGGTGGAGCTACTCTGCAAACCGAGTAAGCCACACCCCGGACAGACACCCAACAGATAGACAGACAGACAGACAGAATCATCTACGGCTATTATAATATAGATATATACTGTATATATATATATATATATATATATATATATATATATATATATATATATATATATATATATATATATATATATATATATAATCGGGAGATTAAATCAGACGCGGACGTAGCTTCAGGACTTCGATCTTTAATTTTTGACAAGCTTTCGACCAACAAAGGTCTTCTTCTGAATCGGCCCCAAGTTCAACGGACTTCCGTTGAACTTGGGGCTGACTCAGAAGAAGACCTTTGTTGGTCGAAAGCTTGTCAAAAATTAAAGATCGAAGTGCTGAAGCTACGTCCGCGTCTGATTTAATCTCCCGATTATTTATTCAATGCAAATGAGACGCCCTGCTCGTACTGTGGAGTTTCTACTATTTCTCACAGTTATATATATATATATATATATATATATATATATATATATATGTATATATATATGTATGTATATATATATATATATATATATATATATATATATATGTATATATATATGTATGTATATATATATATATATATATATATATATATATATATATATATGTATATATATGTATATATATGTATATATATATATATATATGTATATATATATATATATATATGTATATATATATATATATATATATATATATATGAAATGTATATATATATATATATATATATATATATATATATATATATATATATATATATATATATATTTATATATATATGACTCCATGGTAAGATCCCCAACCTTTAATTGAACAAACAATGACTCTTTGAACAAACAAACTCCAATTGAGTCATTGTTTGTTCAATTAAAGCAGGGGTGGGGAACCTTTTTCCTGTCAAGGGCCATTTCGATTTTTAGAACATCCTTCGAGGGCAATGCTAAATTATTGAATACATATATCGGACTCACCTAATGCGATGGCTGGAACTGTTTCTCTTTGGCGAGGCATTTGGTGTCAGGTGGTAGTGATGATGATGCTACTCGCAGCTGGTTTTGCAGGTTTGGGTCAGTCAGTCTTGAGCGGAACCGAGTCTTTGCAAGAGTCAGTTTTGAAAAGAACTGCTCACAGCTGTAGGTCGTCCCAAACAGTGATGCAAACTTCAGTGCATGTCTCCTCAGAATGGGAAAATCCTCAGCACGTACATACAGTTTGTAGAACTCGAGCAAAGGGAGGTTGTTGTATCTAGCTTTGAGCTCGTCATTGCTTTGCAGCTCAATGATTTCGTGTTGTAGGTTGTCAGGCACATCAGCTGGTTCCACATTAAACGGCGTGGCAAATATGTTCAGTTCCCTTTGTTTACTTTTCATGTCCTGGAACCTCTCTCCAAATGCCTGGAGGAGTTTTGCACACTCAGCAGCATATTCAGATGTCACAGCAGGCTTTTGTTCTTGCAGAGTGGGAAAGTGGATAGTGTTTCCCCTTTCCAGTTGCACCTGCCACAGCTTTAGTTTAGCTTCAAATGATTTCACATGTGATTGCAGAGAGCTGAGAAGCTGGTTGGGACCTTGGAGCTTGACGTTCAGCTCTGACAGGTACTTGGTAATGTCCACCATGAAGCCCAAATCACACAGCCACTTGCTATCACTGAGTTTCATGACAGGTTTCCCCTTCATCTCCATGAACTGTTTCACTTCTTCTCTCAGTGAGTAAAACCGTGTGAGCATATTTCCGCGACTCAGCCACCGCACCTCACAGTGGTAAACCAGATCTCCGTACTCTGACTCTAGTTCACTCAGTAGCTCCTTGAACTGGCGGCTGTTCAGCCCTCTGCTTTTGATGACGTTTATGGTGGAAACGAAAGTTGTCATCAGATTGTTGAGCTTCAGGGACTGTGCACACAGATTCTCTTGGTGTATGATACAGTGGCATACAACTAACTCACTTGGATCGAGACTGAGACGACTCATTTCTTTTTTGAACAATGCAGTCAATCCCTTTTGCGCGCCAACCATGGCTGGGGCTCCATCCGTGGCCAGGCCACTTAACTTGTCAAACTGCAGTTCGAATTTGTTCATAGCCAAAACAACTTACTCAAACAAATCCTCACCTTTGGTGGTGCCATGCATGGCTTGCAAAGACAGCAACTCCTCCCTCGTATCAAACTCAGCTGTAATCCCCTGCACAAAAATGGCTAGTTGGGCGGTGTTTGTTATGTCCGTTGTCTCATCGCAGGCCAGAGAGAAAAACTGGAAATCTCTTGCGGTGTCCTTCAGTGTTTTCTCAATATCTTGTGCCATGTCAGTAATCCGATCTGAGACAGTTCTTCGAGACAAACTGACACTTTGGAACAATTTTACTTTGTCCAGTGCGAGCAGCTCCGCAGCGGCAACAAGGCACTCTTTCACAAATTCTCCTTCTGAATGCGGCATCAGCCTCTTAGCGATTAGCTCACTCACCACAAAACTAGCATGCGTAGTGTTGTCTCGGTCAGATTGTGGTCTTATGAAGACTGCTTGTTGAGCACCAAAACTCCGCCGAAGAACGTTAACTTTATCCAAGCGCATTTGTCCTTTCAACTCGTCCAGTTTAGCATGTTTCAAGCTGTAATGACGCTCGAGGTTGGCCTTTTTCATCATCGAGAGCGCTTCCCGACAAACTAGGCATACTGGCTTGCCTTTTACTTCCACAAATAAATAATCGTTTGCCCATTTCTCTTGGAAAGCGCTACAATTCCGCATCTACCTTTCTTTTCTTGTTAGTCGCCATGTTTGCATATACTGAATGAAATGATAACATGAGATCACGCGATCACTTGACTGTCCGGAAGGTCGCATATCGCAGTTACGACTGTCCGGAACTCACTTGACTGTCCAGAAGGTCGCATATCGCAGTTACGATTAATCGCAAATTAGTTTTAATTTGATGGCAATTATTCTGTTAGCACCAACATAGTTTGCCAACGTCAAATAAATGAATAAGTTCTCAAATGTGCCGTCCGAGGCAGCGTCTGCTCGCCACGTTCGGCATTCGTTGACTGTTACAACACGTGAAAGCTCGCTCCTCTCTGATTGGTTGAATCGTTTTTGGCCATAACTTGGTTAACCTTTGTCCGATTAATTTAAAACCTTGAAAAGGAGAGATTACTGGAATTATAGATAGATGAATTGCCTCGCGGGCCAGATCAAAGGGCCTCGCGGGCCGTATACGGCCCGGAGGCCGGAGGTTCCCCACCCCAGAATTAAAGGTTGGAGATCTTACCATGGAGTCATTTGGATTTACTCCCAACCGCAAATCTTTGCAATATATATATATATATATAACTATATATATATATATATATATATATATTGTTGCGGATATGAGGATTGAGTTTTTTTGATTGTGTTGTATTGTATACCAATGGTTGTGAATTATTGTTTTAGTCTGAGCCCTCCTTGCTCCAGTGTGTATAAAGGTCAAAGGGTGTTCCGGTAGTTAATTCCATAAAGCATACATTGAAGGACACTATCATATCCCTGTTCAGTAGTTTATTTCCTTATTCTGTGTATTAGGTTAAGGCTTTGTCTTCCATTAAAATGACACTCCATTGCACCAAGTGAAATAGATAGATTCCTTTCATTCTTCATTCCCATTCCCAAAAACCTCCATTTCCCCTTTCGTCATGGCCAAGCCTCAATTTGCCAATTACATCCCCTCCAAAACCACCATTGAACATGTGCTCGGGTCAGGGAAGAAAGGCGTGCCCGCCCGTCGTCATCAAGGGCGGAGCCAGATGGTCGCGCGACCAACCATGGCCGAGGTGAGCACACCGATGGGCGTGTCCTGAAGGCCGGCGGCTTAATCGCCGGAGGCGCTATAAAGGCGCGCGCGCAAGAAGTGCGCAAGTTGCGTAAGGAGGTCCATGACAAGAGAGGTCCATGACAAAAGAGGTCCATGACAAGAGTGGCGGCGAAGTGATCACCGAGAAGAGAGTTGAGTAAGGGATCCCTGAAGAGAGCAGCTTGAGCCACCGGGGCTGCATCAACAGCAGCGTGAGCCACCGAAACTGCAGCCACAGCAGCTTGGGGCCTGGACGGCAGTTTGGAGCAGGGCCGCGAAGGAACGGCGGCTGCCCAACGCGCCGATCGTGCTGCAGGACCCGTTGGACCTCCCTCTCCCTCCAGCCATCCACCTCCTGCCATTCCTATCATCATCCCCTGTGTAAGTGTGTTCGTAGTCTGTCTTTTGTCTTGTCCCTGGGAATAAGTTAAGCCTGTTAGATAAGCTAGTATTTTCACTGTGTCTCTAATATCTTCTGTATATTATTTTCTTATCTTTCCTTCTTCCTTGGTTATTTTGAGCATGTAAATAATAGGAATAAATTTAGTAGTATTGCCAACCTTTTCGTCTTCTTCTTCTTCTTCTTCTTCACATCCGTGTCGCTTTTGTCTTTTCCCTATTGAATATCTGTGGCGCGATCTGGCCAACGCTCGGGAATCGGGGTAACTGTACGACCGCGGGGCCTCCGCTCGGCAAAACGAACATCTTATCCGCGGTCCGTAACAATATATATATATATATATATATATATATATATATATATATATATATATATATACATATATATATATATATATACATATATATATATATATATATATATATAGATAGATAGATAGATATATACAGACTTGGCATTTAATATGGAATATTTTTTTTGTGGGGGTGAACTTACTTTTCAAGATGACTTGGAACCAAAAGTTCATTGGAATTATGTTGAAATTATTCTAGATTTTGTTAATGTAACCTTTAAAAGAAACAAAAACCACATTTGACATTTCGAAGCAAATAAATTGATCCTTGAAAGTGATGTTAACTGATATCGAACTCAATTCACGGACAGTACTGTGTTAAACTTCTGTACGTTTCCCAGAAGTATCTCTTTATTTTGCACGTCAGCCAAAATTTTTTTTAACAAAAACAAAAGTTAAATTACGACTGGGATTACGGAGAGTAAAATTACAGTTCAGTACTTCGTGTAACCCCCACGAGCATTCAGGAGAGCATGTACATGGTGAGGCATGCTGTTCACGAGATTTGCCAAGGTTTGGACAGGAATCGCTTGCCATGCAGTTACAATGGCCTGCTGCAATTCACGCACAGAGGCAGGCTGCTGGTCCAAGTTGTCAATTTGATGCATTAATTCTGCCCACAAGTTCTCGATCGGATTCATATCCGGGGACATGGCAGGCCACTCCATATGCACTACACCACGGTCAGCAAGAAAGTGTTGGATCATGCGAGCACGATGAGGCCGTGCATTGTCATCTTGGAAGACAAAGTTTCCTCGAAAGGCTGCACGAACAAATGGAAGCAATGTTTCTTCCAGAATGGCCCTGTGCTTGGACTGGTTCAGGTTTCCATTCAGAACAACCAGGTCAGTTTTGCCCCTGCATGAAAAGCAGCCCAAATGGTCACCCCACCACCTCCAGCTTGGACTGTTGGCACTATACAATCTTCGTTGTAGGCTTCATGCACTTGTCTGCACACTCGGACACGGCCATATTGACGATAGACCAGAAATCTAGACTCGTCACTGAAGGTCACGTGATTCCAGTGTCCTGGCTGCCATTGACGGTGCTCTCTGGCCCACTGCAATCGGCGCTGGCGGTGTTGTCTGGTCAGACATGGCTTTCTCAGGGGACGCCTGGCACAATAGCCTGCTTGAACCAGTCGTTGGTTGACTAGCCTTCTGGATACAGGCACATTTGTCAGTTGCTGCCACTCAGCCCTAAGCCGTTTAGCTGACTTGGTACGGCCATTGCGGACTAACCGGTGCAGCTGGCGATCATCCCTCCTTGTGGTTCTGCGGGGACGTCCTGGCCTCGGTATTGGAGTAGGGACACCCCTCTGAGCATTTCGTTTCAGGATATTTGACACCTGACCTTGAGTGATGCCATACTGCCAAGCAATAGCACGCTGTTTCATGCCGGAATTTCGTAAACCCACCACAAAATGACAAACAGCATTGTCGAGTTGACGGACCATCTCCAGGGGAAGCGGCAATAACTTTTGTAGACGTGCAGCAGTTGCTTTCTACTAATACAGAACGCAACAACCCTTATATAACCGATTGTGAAGCCAATCGTCAAATGTACCTGTCCGTACATTTTGTCATGCCACCTGTGATATAATCCTGTTATTGACTTCTTGCTGCGACAGACAATCAGTGACATGGTTCTTTTAACAAAGAAATCACCGAAGCGTAAAAGAAACTCACCAGATTGATATACCGAGTTCAGAAAGTAAACCCAAGTCAAGAAAAAATATATATTACATATTAAATGCCAAGTCTGTATATATATATATATATATATATATATATATATATATATATATATATATATATATATATATATATATATATATATATATATATATATATACATATATATATATACACATATATATATATATATATATATATATATATATATATATATATATATATATATATATATATATATATATATATATACATATATATATATATATATATATATATATATATATATATATATATATATATATATATATATATATATATATATACACTGTATATATATATATATATATATACTGTATATATATATATATATATATATATATATATATATATATATATATATATATATATATATATATATATATATGTACATATTTGCAGTGTCTGTCCTGTGTTGTCCTGTGTTGTGTTGTCACTGAACTACTTTCTCAAACTTTTGTGAAATCGTACCAAACTTCTGGTATGCACATATCTCTCCCGTCGGTATGTCCTAAGCGTATTGTTTTGAAAAATTTTCCAATTTTTTTATTATTATTTTTTGGAATTATTTTGGGAAATTTTTTTTTCAACTTCAATTGTTTATAAAATGTGATATCACGTATATTACAAACACATTTGTGCAAAATAATTGTTAGAATTATGTTTGGTGTAAACCATGACAAAACGGCAACTCGGGTACAGTCATTTATCTATACTAGGGCATGCCCGTACTATATCTATATCTAAAATTATATCCCCCCCTCTATTTACATGAAATGGTTTGGTCCATGAAATGTTTTGGTCCATTCGCAACGCCAAAGCGAACGGCGAACCCTTTACATGAAATGGTTTGGTCCATGAAATGTTTTGGTCCATTCGCAACGCCAAAGCGAACGGCGAACGGCTTGCGAGTACAGTGACAATCCCCCCGGGGTTTTAATTAGTTTTAAAACATCGTTTAACGCCAACATAGCGCCAACATAGTTTGCCGACGGGAAATAAATGAATACGCTCTCAAATGTGCCATCCGAGGCAGAGTGTGTCCGCCACGTTCGGCACACGCGATAGCTCGCTGCTCTCTGATTGGTTGAATCGTTTTTTGGACATAGCTCGGTAAGTAATTGTCCGATTAATATGAAACCTTGAAAAGGCACATCCTCGGGTCCCCAGCAATATACCTGGCAAGTTTAAAGTATATCGGACCCGTGGTTGTCGAGAAACAGCGGTCACAGACAAACAAACGTACAAACGTACAAACAAACAAACACACAGAGATTAGTGGAATTATAGATAGATATCTACATATCTGGGCAGTGTCTGTTGTCACTTAACAACTCCCTCAAACTTTTGTTTCCGTGGTTGTGAAGTGTTTTTAATAACGTTGTGGTGGTTTTGTATCACGTGGTAGTGAGGTATTTTGAATTATGTGGTGGTGAGGTGTTTTTAAATGACATGGTGGTGAGGTGTTTTTAAATGACATGGTGGTGAGGTGTTTTAAAATCACATGGTGGTGAGGTGTTTTGATTTACGTGGTGGTGAGGTATTTATAATTACGTGGTGGTGAGGTGTTTTTAATTATGTGGTGGTGAGGTGTTTTTAATTATGTGGTGGTGAGGTGTTTTGAATTAGTTGGTGATGAGGTGTTTTGAATTACGTGGTGGTGAGGAGTTTTGAATTACTTTGTGGTGAGGTGTTTTTAAATGATGTGGTGGTGAGGTGTTTTTAATTTCATGGCTGTGAGGTGTTTTTTTTACGTGTTTTATGGCTGTGAGGTGTTTTTATAACGTGTTTTATGGCTGTGAGGTGTTTTTAATTTTGTGGTGGTGAGGTGTTTTTATTACGTGTTTTATGGCAGAGGTGTTTTTATTACGTGTTTTATGGCTGTGAGGTGTTTTTATTACGTGTTTGATGGCTGTGAGGTGTTTTCAATTTCGTGGTGGTGAGGTGTTTTTAATTTTGTGGTGGTGAGGTGTTTTATTATGTGTTTTATGGCTGTGAGGTGTTTTAAATTACTTGGTGGTGAGGTGTTTTGAATTACTTGGTGGTGAGGTGTTTTGAATTACGTGGTGGTGAGGTGTTTTGAATTACGTGGTGGTGAGGTGTTTTGAATTACGTGGTGGTGAGGTGTAATCGTCCCAAACTTCCAGTCTGCACCTACCCCTCCCCTATGTATGTGCTGAGGGGTTCTTTCTTGAAAAAAAAAACATTCAACCTAAATGTTCAACCAAATTGACTATAAAAATGTAATATCACAAACACAACAAATACATTTGTGCAAAGTAATTGTTTGTTATTATGATTGGTGTAAATCATGACAACACAGCAACTCAGGTACAGTCATTAGCCTCAGCTAAAATAAGCCCGTTCCTCAGTAACGACGCTTGGTGAGGCGAGCGTAGCGAGCCGAGCCAAGCTAGTATATGTATATATATATAGATATACATATATATATATAAATATATGTATATATATTGTTACAGACGCGGTTGTGGATGTTGGTTTACCGAGCGGTTTGGTATGACCGCGTCTGCACAGTTTACCCGATTATACTCGAACGTTGGCCGAGTCGCACTATGCTAAATCAATTACGGAAAGGACACAAAGGCTGGATTAAATGACAC
Source organism: Myxine glutinosa (assembly GCF_964187855.1). NCBI lineage: Eukaryota > Metazoa > Chordata > Myxini > Myxiniformes > Myxinidae > Myxine > Myxine glutinosa. Next base: position 64,854,794 of record NC_136263.1, read on the forward strand.
GACACCAGGGGTACAGTTCTCAAGACCTCCGGAGGAGGTTATAATAGTTCGGAACGTTAGATTACAAAGACAAGAGAGACAGCATAGGAAGGTAGGCACTTAATCACGGTCTTATAGTAACCCCGACAGACCACAGATAAACAGGACAAGACTGACTCACACGGGGATTGATGGCAAGGAAGGGCAGGTAGTCGAGGCTCAAGGTGCACCTTGGCGCAGGGGTAGAATCGACCCGGTCCGGTCCAGAGATGCGGGAGGTCTCGTCGCGCTGGAGGTGGCGTCTGTTTCTCCTTCGTGGCTGAGGCGCATCTGACGTCACGTCCGGTAAGTCGCTGCGTATATCCGGCGGGGAGTGACACGCCCTCGGCTCGTTAGCTCCGCCCCAGATGGAATCGGCCCGTTGCTTCTTATTGGGTGCGGGGGGTTACCGAGCTCCGCCCTTGACGAGGGGCCGACAGGCAGCCCCTTCGTGGTAACCCCGTCGGCGCACATGGGTAATGGCGGCTAACCGAGCCGGAGTGAGGACGCACACTCCCCGCGCGCTGTTGTGGTAGTTGTTGTTGTTGTTGTTGTTTCATGGGGAAGATGGGAGGAGGTATGGGGAGGTCCTAAACTCACTACTGGTGCCATACAATCACATTCTGGTGCAACGAAGAGTCAGAATTAATGGAAACGAGTCCTTAACTGACATAGACTAAGAATAACTAGCAAGATGTCTGAAAGTTGTCTACGTGAGATGCGGTGGACCTGGGCACGACATTTAATGGGGGGAAAAGGGGAAGGTCGGTTCTACAGAGTGTTATTTACAGGCAATGGGACTAGGGAATGGGGAATTGGGGATAGTTGGGGGGTATTGGGGAAATAGGGGAATATTTACAAGCGGATATGGATGGAGGCCAAATCCCATATCCGCAACATTGCACCCTTCTCTACCCTCGGGGCGTCCCGACCCGATAAATTTTTACCTACTTTAGTGTGGCACTCAGATGTAGTTCCCTCTACTATTAACTCTACCCTGAGTGCGACAGTTTTACAGATATTCACAAATGAGTAAATATGTCCCCCTGCGACGTTGCACCCTTCTCCTCACAGAAACACACCCACAGGATAACCGAATCGCGGAAAGAATTCGCAAACTAAACATACAGCCGGTAGGGAGCATTATTTACAATACTACACTGATATTTACACTACGATCCAGGACCTGTTTTTGGAGGAACACATGCAGATGTTATGCATAGAGAGAGCACGCATGCCAGCATCGATACACCAACCCACGAGTGCTCTGTGGCCTTACGGCCTTTAATAATGTGCAGAGCACCCCATCCAAGCACCAAAAGCACCACCCCATCACACAGTCAGCACCATCCGGTGCACCAATAAAATGTTTAATAATCATGGTGTGGTGTCGCAGCCGGCCGATGTTCTGCCGCTGGTCTTGCCTTCATGTGGTGCACTTGGCCTTCTGGCTTCTTTAAAAATAAAGAAAGGCACCAACCGCGTCCATTTCTGTATTGTGGCCTTCAGGGGGCCAACTAAAAGTGGTTCACCTGTATGGCATAGGTGCCACGTTGACCCATAGGTCCATCCATGGGTGGTGCTTGGCCGCAAAAGAACTGCGGTCCATTGTGGGTGGCCACCAAAATTGCGGTCCATATGGTGTATCGATCCAGGCAGCAAGCAGCGAAAGTGCAGGCCCACAACTGCGGAGCCAGCACCTCTCTCTCCTCTCTCTCTGCCCCAAAGCCAGATCCTCGGAGGTGGGAGACAAAAGAAGCAGACAAGTGAGTAAGGTGGTAAGGGCGCAAAAGTGCACGCAATGTAAGGTAATGCACACTGGGGGCACATGGGAACCAGGTGAGACAGGTACGTTCCTACCGTACGCCCCCCCCCCCCCACCAGGTAACCTACATGGCCCCTCCCTTACCCCTTACTGTATCCACAAAACACAACACTACCCATAAACATCTACTTTACAAATCAACAAACGTCCCTACTGTCTTCCCCGTTCCTCCCATATACCAAATTCGTCTTCTCTCCCTCCTAACCAATCAAATTTGCCATTTTCAACTCAACATCATAATTTGCCATCTCCAACTCAACATCAAAATTTGCCATTACCAATTCATCATCAGTCCCTCCTAGGGAGGGAGAGATGGAATCACCCCAATGTCTCATCCACGTCGTGATGCGTCTCACAAATCCACACAGCAATTCTCCTTCCTGCAACACAAACAAAGAAAACACAGGTGTGGAGTCATCATCACCACAGGTAAGTGGCTGCGTATGGTGCGACAGGTTCATCAATCCTAACTATTTCCTAAATGACTTTAACACACTTTACACTATCCGGGGTCTTTCCCTGCCAAACCATTGGCCCTCTTACACTATGGGTTCTAAAAACCAATTCCCATTGACCAAACTGTGGTGCTTTTCAATTTGGGGTCTCACTCCCCCGATTCATCTCCCGGTGCCCTCGCACAATTTCTGGGCTGCGGCGTGTACCTCTCCCAGCGGGTCTACCCACCTGCACACCTCCACCACTGCAGTTGCCTCCGAGCTTACCTGCTCCTTACCCTAACCTAACTACCTGGGGAAGGCCCTCTGGCACTCTCCCCACTCGGTGCCCTCTCTGGCACTGGGCTACCCGGGTCCGTCCTCCGGATCCTCGGGCCCCACTGACACTAACGGCTCCCAGAGCCCACCTGCGGCCTCACCTGGCCGACATCCTCACAGTGGTGGAGTGCCCAACCAACTACACACACTAACAGGCTACACGCCCAGCCATTTCCACAACACTAATGCAGCCATCCACAATACCATTCTGCAACCGCACCACAAATGCCAATATCCAACCACAATTTACCTATACCCTCTACCTAACACTTACACTACCCGCCCCGGGTACTCGTGAAAGGGGTCCACTCTTCCCCCATCCACACCTTCGCACCATGCACACCACTCCGTACCACTTACTCCAACTCTCTCCACACCACTCATTCTCTGCTCCATATATTCCACACACCTGTACTTGCACACCTGTGCTCTCACACCTGGTGCCACCTGCACCCTTCTCTCCCCAAGCGCATTCGCGCTGATCCACACACTCACTACTCATACACTGCTCCACACTGCTCCAGTTGCACACCTGTGCAATCACACCTGTTCAATTCTCAACCACACGGCATCATCTCACCTAACTACTCCCCTCTGAAACTTGCGCTTCCCAGTCGTCCCTTTAAACTATTGCGCTCCCACGTCATTATCATCCACACTAATCTACCTGCGTCCCCACTACAGGTATCAGTCACTAACTAAACTTAACGTTACCTAATGTCATCTTCGCTAGATCCCTACACACAATATAACCTAACCCACCCGGGCTAGTTTTCACTGCCATACACCCCATAAACTATAGCGCATTTGCCCCACTATGGGAAGGGTGGCAGGGATGCCCCCCTTACCCACCGGGCCCATCGCTCACTACCAATTTTGCACATCAAATTTCAATAAATCAAAAATTTGCCAATCACTACCCATCATCTGCCAATCATTACTGCCAATCCTTTGCCAATCATCAAATTTTGTTTTTCTCTAATTTTGGGGCCAAAACACTATCCTCATCACCCGTCTACTCACTAATGCCTCTCGGTGCGCCAATTCCTGTCCAAAGCCCGGCTTCGTAAAGCCAAGCCTTGAATGCGGGTTGTTTGGTGCCAGCGGCTGGATGCGTCCCGCATTCGGGGCAGGGACGGGGGCTTACCCGGCCCGAGACCCCACGCACCATCTCGGCACGGAGCCATCCCATGGCCCGATCTCGACCTGCCGGTATGCCTCAACAAAAAGTGGTCGCCATGACGACCCTTCCTATCCAGCCGCCCGCTCCGCCTAGTGGAGCACGGACGCGGCCGTTCAAAGCGAGGCCCAGCACGCACCGAGGGCCCGATTCGGCTAAAAGTCGCTCTAACCTCTAACCCGGTTACCTTCGATGCCTCACCTGCATGCTTACACCCCGCAGCCCGTTCCTTGCTCACACATCCAGCCGTTTCCATGCTCCTCGTACCTTTCCTTACACACCTCGGTACACTCATTCCACTCACAGCCTTGGTCACACACCTGACCACCGAACACTTTGGCACACATTCGTTGGTCGCACACCTCACCAACACACCTCTTCGCGCCCCCTCCTCGGTCACCTCCTCTGTGACAATCACAGGTGTGCTCTCATTCGCACACCCAACCACGTGCCTCACTACCAATTCCAGCGTGCATTCCCACTCACGCTCTACCATTCCAGGTGTGCATCCTTTCTCACCTGTCACAACCAACTCATGCTCCTTGTCACTCTCACTACTCTCACCTCCATTCTTGACAACGCACTCACCCTTACTCTTGACAGCGCACTCTTTCCTCATGCACCTGTCCGTCACACACCTTTCTCGCGCACATCCTGCGCACACTCTCCCGTCACACCCTCTGTAACACTTACCACACCGCGCTTCCATGTGCTCCCTCGCACACGCGCTACGACCGACTCACTCTCGCCAGCACCCTCACTCCTTGGCACACACTTTTTCCTCACACACCCCAGAGTCGGACTTTCTCGCACCCCTCCTTTTTCGCACACCAGACCTGTCGCACACTTCACCAACGGCCTCTCACGAACACCCGGGTCCATCTCGACCCCCAAGCTTCTTAAATCCCCTGGCGCATCATACGCACGACCATATTGGTCACCACTTACACCGGGTCCTCTTCCTCTTCGCTTCTCCTCCATCACCTGCGAATCCCTCATCCGGTTAATGAGCACATCATCACGATCCAAACACAGACTTCGGACCAATTCTTTTATCTCCTCTTTTATCTCTTTCTTATCCCCTCTCCGTCGCTTCTTAATTTCGCTCATCCCTTCTTCCACTTCTTCTAGTTTCTGCTTCACCTCTTTTATTCCCCGGTACGTCTCCTCAAGCTCGTCCTCCAAGGCTACCTTGACCGTTTCCATGTGCGTCCTCATCTGCCGGTCCTTCGTCTCCATTACCTCTATCACCTCGTCCAACCTCGTTGTCAATCCCTCACGTACCATCTGACATTCCCTCTTCGTCGCTACCAAGTCATTTTTTAGGTCATTTTGTGTCGTTTTTAACCCTCCTATTACCGCAGTGTTCCTTTGTACCTGCTCCACTAACTCCGTCTGTCCCACCGTCAGCTGCTCCACCTCCTGCGTCAGGTCCTCTATGCCCCCTTGCAATTTTACAGTCCCCTTTCTCACCTCCTTCTCCATGTGCTCCTTACAGTGCCTCACCTCCTCGCGCACTCCTCCGACCTCCTCACTCACACCTCTTCTGATCTCTCCCATCACTTGCATCTCCTGCCCAGATGCCACCCTCATCTGCTCCAATTCCTCCCTGTGAGCATCCAGTTTGGTCTCTACCCCCATTCTGACCCCCTCTATCTGCTGCTCCATTTGTTTAACTTCCCTTTCTGCTTGGTCCCTCATGTCCCTCAATTTGCCTTCCATACTGTTTTCTAACCCCTCTAACCCCTTTTGCATCCCTTCCATTTGATTCTCTTGAGCGGCCATTCTGTTTTCTACCCCCATTAACCCATTTCTCACCTCTTTTATCCCGTTGTCTAACCCCTCAAAATTATTGTCTAACTTCCCAAATTTCTTGTCTAACTCCTCAAAATTATTGTCTAACTTCCCAAATTTCTTGTCTAACCCCTCACCGGTACCCCTCGCTTCGTCCCTCATTACCCCCATTTGGCCCTCTAATCGCTCACTCATTTGTTCCATAAGGGCCCTCATTTGCAGGAGGAAAAGGTTCGAATCCACCAGCGGCGCTACCACGGCCGCAGGCGTGGTCGCCATGGCCATGTGCGAGGCGCCATTTCGTGCGTCTGCTACCCTCACTGCTTCGCTCTCCTCTTGTCCCTCAATTTGGTCCTGGATCGACCCTGCCTCACTCTCTTCTACCGGAACCCAGCCGTCTTGGTCTGCCATAGCGCGACTTTCAAAATTCGGGTTTTTATTTTCGTAAAACAAAATCAAATTTCGCCGTTATAATTTCGAGCGCGTGAAACGCGCTCCGGATCGAATTCCACTTCCCAACACCAATTGTTACCCTAATGGTACAATTGGTGTTCCAAAATTTGGGCCTAACAAATTTAGTCCCAGGTCCGAATCCAACTCCTCGACACCAAATGTTACAGATGCGGTTGTGGATGTTGGTTTACCGAGCGGTTTGGTATGACCGCGTCTGCACAGTTTACCCGATTATACTCGAACGTTGGCCGAGTCGCGCTATGCTAAATCAATTACGGAAAGGACACAACGGCTGGATTAAATGACACGACACCAGGGGTACAGTTCTCAAGACCTCCGGAGGAGGTTATAATAGTTCGGAACGTTAGATTACAAAGACAAGAGAGACAGCATAGGAAGGTAGGCACTTAATCACGGTCTTATAGTAACCCGACAGACCACAGATAAACAGGACAAGACTGACTCACACGGGGATTGATGGCAAGGAAGGGCAGGTAGTCGAGGCTCAAGGTGCACCTTGGCGCAGGGGCAGAATCGACCCGGTCCGGTCCAGAGATGCGGGAGGTCTCGTCGCGCTGGAGGTGGCGTCTGTTTTTCCTTCGTGGCTGAGGCGCATCTGAAGTCACGTCCGGTAAGTCGCTGCGTATATCCGGCGGGGAGTGACACGCCCTCGGCTCGTTAGCTCCGCCCCAGATGGAATCGGCCCGTTGCTTCTTATTGGGTGCGGGGGGTTACCGGGCTCCGCCCTTGACGAGGGGCCGACAGGCAGCCCCTTCGTGGTAACCCCGTCGGCGCACATGGGTAATGGCGGCTAACCGAGCCGGAGTGAGGACGCACACTCCCCGCGCGCTGTTGTGGTAGTTGTTGTTGTTGTTGTTGTTTCATGGGGAAGATGGGAGGAGGTATGGGGAGGTCCTAAACTCACTACTGGTGCCATACAATCACATTCTGGTGCAACGAAGAGTCAGAATTAATGGAAACGAGTCCTTAACTGACATAGACTAAGAATAACTAGCAAGATGTCCGAAAGTTGTCTACGTGAGATGCGGTGGACCTGGGCACGACATTTAATGGGGGAAAAAGGGGAAGGTCGGTTCTACAGAGTGTTATTTACAGGCAATGGGACTAGGGAATGGGGGATTGGGGATAGTTGGGGGGTATTGGGGAAATAGGGGAATATTTACAAGCGGATATGGATGGAGGCCAAATCCCATATCCGCAACAATATTTATATATATATTTATATAATATATCAGAAATATATATATCAGAAATGTATATATATATAAATGTATATGTATATACGCTACTCACAATAATTTCGGGATATTGTGGGAGTGAGTTTATTTTTTTTAAGGAGGTTAGGCTTAGGGTATTGAAATCAAGAATGCTGTGTTTTTTCACACTCATTAATAACCATAGAATTAGGACCAACAACTTTTTTCAACATAATTAATACACAAAATCAATCACACCGAAGAACCTGCCAATATCCATAACTTATTGTGAGTAGTGTATGTATGTGTATGTATGTATGTGTATGTATGTATGTGTATATATATATATATATATATATATATATATATATATATATATATATATATATATATATATAAATAAATATATATATATATATTATATATATATATATATATATATATATATATATATATATATATATATATATATATATATCTATGTATATATATATATATATATATATATATATGTATATATATATATATATATTATATATACATAGATATACAGGGTGAGTCAAAAGTAGCGCCCAATTTCTGTTTATCGATATATATATTTCTGTCAGTTGATTGTTTGTTTGACATTTGTATTACAGTGTACAAGAAGGTATAAATAAATGAATAACATGTTTATCCTTATCAGCTTTAAAAAGTTTATCAGCTTTCAGCTTGATGAAAACTTTCCCGGAAAGTGGATTGGCCGCCGCGGTCCGATCGAGTGGCTGGCACGCTCCCCAGACCTTACACCTCCAGATTTCTTTCTTTGGGGGCTCATGAAAGACCTTGTTTATCGTGAAAAGCCTCGTACCATTCAGGAATTGAAGGCTCAAATCCCTGCAAAGTTTGAGGAAATTGATATCGAACTCTGCAAGCGTGTGTGCTACTCTGTGCCTGCTCGGCTGCAATTGTGCATCGATCACGAGGGAGGGCACTTTGAAAATTGCAAGTAAAACAGCTTGGTACACTTCCGTAATAATTTTGCCCCGAATAAATGGTTAGATAAACATGTCATTCATTTATTTATACCTTCTTGTACACTGTAATACAAATGTCAAACAAACAATCAACTGACAGAAATATATATATATATATATATATATATATATATATATATAGTCACGTGAAAAAGTAAGTACACCCCATGTAAAGTTTTGACTTTTTCAACATATTTCAACATACAGCTGTTTGATCTTCATTTCAACAATATTGATAGATAAAGGTGATATAATATAACAAATATCATGAAACATTTACATTTTGTAGTCCATTGTATAATTTAAATAAACATAAATGCAAATATCGCATGTGGAAAAAGTAAGTACACCCTTGGCTCTCATAGGTGGTATTGCCCCCTTTGGCAGAAACAAACTCAAGTAGGCGTTTCTTATAACTGTCTACCAGTCTCTGACATCGACTGGGAGAAATTTTTGCCCACTCTTCCATGCAGAATTCTTTCAGCTGTGCGATGTTTGAGGGGTTTCTTGCATGCACAGCTCGTTTCAAATCCCCCCACAACATCTCGATGGGATTTAGATCCGGGCTTTGACTTGGCCATTCCAGAACCCTCCATTTCTTTCTTTTCAGCCATTCCTTGGTGGATTTACTGGTATGTTTAGGGTCATTGTCATGTTGCAAGGTCCACCTTCGGTTGAACTTCAACTTTCCAACAGATGGCCTCACATTATCCTCAAGCCCCATCTGGTACAATGAAGAATTCATAGTGGATTCTATGATGGTGAGCTGCCCAGGCCCTGATGCAGCAAAGCTGCCCCAAACCATAATATTTCCACCACCATGCTTTACAGTTGGTATCAGGTTCTTGTGGTCAAATGCTGTCTTTGGTTTTCGCCAAACATGTCTGTGACTGTGACATGTCCATGTGACATGATCTGTTGATCTGTTGTACTGTGGCCAAATAGCTCTACCTTTGACTCATCTGTCCAGAGCACATTGTTCCAGAAGTGATGGTCTTTGCCTCGGTGTTGATTGGCAAACTTTAGTCTTGCCCTGATGTTCTTTCTGGACAGCAAAGGTTTCCTCCTGGCACACCTCCCATGTAGATCAAATTTGTGCAGCCTCTTTCTAATGGTAGACTCGTGCACTTTGACATCAACAGTGGCAAGAGCTACCTGTAGGTCCCGTGATGACATTCTGGGGTTCTTTGAGACTTCTTTAAGCATCTTGTGGTCTGCTCTCGGGCTGAACTTGCTGGGGCGGCCTGGCCTGAACAAGTTGGCAGTTGTTTGGAATCTTCTCCACTTGTAGATGACTTTCTGAACAGTCGAATGATTGATTTCAAATTGTTTGGAGATCTTTTTAAATCCCTTCCCAGACTCGTAGGCATCTATAACCTTCTTTCTGAAGGCCTCAGAGAGCTCTTTTGATCTAGGCATGGTGACGCCGCACACTTCAACAACAAAGAGCAAACAAAACGAAATGTCTGAGGCTTAAATAAGACAGGTTCCTCCAAGATCCTCTCTAACGATGTTCTAATCATTTGCACCTGAGCTGGTGCACCTGATTCTAATTTTAGGTATTTGAAGTAGTGATAAATGTAGGGGCGTACTTACTTTTTCCACATGCGAAATTTGCATTTATGTTTATTTAAATTATACAATGGACTACAAAATGGAAATGTTTCATGATATTTGTTATATTGTATCACCTTTATCTATCAATATTGTTGAAATGAAGATCAAATAGCTGTATGTTTAAATATGTTGAAAAAGTCAAAACTTTACATGGGGTGTACTTACTTTTTCACGTGACTGTATATATATACAAACAGAAATCGGGCGCTACTTTTGACTCACCCTGTATATATATCAGAAATAGATGTATGAGAAATATATATAAACTTATTTTAACCACTAACTGACTGATATTAATGTTCGGTACCTTCCGGGTGTTGTCGAAAGCTGAAATTTGGTGTGCTGACGGATATCGAAGTTGGTACACCAGGACAAATCACAGAACCATCGGAAAGTGTCTGCAAATGAAAATGTAGGTAAAAAAAAAACAAACCCTAAATGCATATTTAAAAAAATAGGGGCAATGCCCCTGGCACTCACCTGGTAGAATAAAGCAGTATACTACACTGACGAAAGGTATTTTAAACAGTATCACGGTATTTTAAACCAATTTGAATGGTTGCTAGTGGACAGTGCAGCATATAGAATCATACAAACGTAATCATAAAACTTTAAACAATCAAACAAAAATATAAAAAATACCTATTTTGGGGGGCACCCTTCCCCCTCACCTCCACCACTCCCCGTGGAGACTTGGTTAAACCCTGACTTTCCTTATACCGTGAACCAATGTTGATGCTTCACAGGTAATTAGGTTTGTGGTCAAGTTTCATTGAAATTGTGTGTATAACTTCTGAGAAGAAAGCAAATACCTATTTTGGGTGGGCAAACGCCATCCTCATCCCCAATAGACCCCCTTAGACCCTGATATTTTTTTAATTCCGTGAACAAACCGGTATTTCAAGGGTGATGAAGGTTGTGGTGAAGTTTCATCAAAATCGTGTGTGTAGTTTCAGAGGAAAAAGCAAATTCCTATTTTAGGGGGATCCAATTTGACCTGGATCCAATTTGATCCCTTGAAGACACCCTTAGACCCAAAAAAAATTTATGTCGTTTAAAACTTGAGTTGCAACATACCAAGTATCATTTGTACCAAGTTTGGTCCCAATCCCATCAGTGGTTTCGGAGAAGAAGTTGCAAGTGTTTACGGACTGACGGACTGACGCGCCATCCGACAAGCTCCCTGGAACTATGTTCCAGGTGAGCTTCAAATGAAAAAAATCCCCCTCAATATCTAGCATTTGAAAATTGTAATTTCTATAACTGTAAACTGTGACATATAAATCTCAATGAAAATTTACGTAAAAACAGTAAAAGCATTCGTAAAAAAAAAAATCTAAATTGATATCTCGTAGCAGGTTGGTGATGCTTACCTGCAATCATAAAGCTTCTATTTATTATGTACCTACGTATGAAGCATGATTCGTTATTGCTTACAATGTGTGAGCATACACCACTAGTATATATATATATATATATATATATATATATATATATATATATATATATATATATATATATATATATATATATAAATGGCAGAAGTGTTTCATGAGATCTCTTTCGTGTATCAATGCTCGGGAGCGAGCACACAGTTGCGTCCCTGATGCAGTGCCCCCTTGTGGATTAGTGCGGGAATTCGGCCAGGATGCCAGTGATAACGTCCCTACTGTTCATCAAGACAACGTGAGATCTTTACCCTTGACCAACTAATGCTAGCAGACGGGACACCCGGCTTAACGTCCATCCGAGGGACGACGCCCTGCCAGTGAAGCACCACTCGGACAGTTTATAGTGCGGTCGGGAATCGAACCCAGCCTAGACAACTCGTGGCTAAGTGGACTGAGCTGGAATAGAGATTCCAAGGAAATTCCATCATCCATAAAGCGTCTTCCTTCTACCCGATGCTTGCACCGCTTGGCGGGAGGCACAGGTATGGTAACGCCCAGGTAGCTTTGCATGGGGTTACGCAAAATTGCTTTTCCTTATTTCCACCGTTTCTTGTTACCTCCGACACTAAAGGTGGATTGAGGTTATGTTTTCACCCTTGTCTGTCTGTCTGTCCGGTTGTGAACAAAATAGCTCAAAAAGTTGTGGACGGATTCGGACAAAATTTGGCAGAGAAGTAGCGTATGTGACAAGGACAAAATGATTAGATTTTGGTGAAGATCCGGATCCGGCTACTAGAATTTTAAAAGTGATTCTTCACCATCTAGTGATAGGGCCAAAAACGATATATAGCAGGAAATCTCAAAAGGTTGTCGATGGATTTGGACGAAACTTGGTGGACACGTTGGGTGTTTGATAAGGAAGATTCGATTCGATTCGATTCGATTTTGGTGAAGATCTGAACATGGATTCGCATATGATAATTATTTCATGTTTAAAGCGATTCTTCACTATTGGGAGATAGGGCCAAAAACGATACATAGCAGGATATTTCAAAAAGTTGTGGACGGATTTGGACGAAACTTGGTGGACTGGTTGGGTGTCTGACAAGGAAGATTCGATTCGATTTTGGTGAAGATCTTAATATGGATTCGGAAATGATAATTATTTTTTTTAAAGTGATTACACTGGTCAACAGCCAAATTGGTTCTGACTTATTTTCAACTGTTTCTAACTAATTTGGAGCCCACGAATCCAAATCTGACTTTAAAATTTCGCTATCACGTAACCTTGACGTAGTACATCATAAGTGTGGAAAAAATCTTTAGAGCATGCAAATTTCTTGATTACGTCTCAATAAGTCTATTTATTGTCACAAAAAATAATATGAACTTAAAGTTTTTATTTACATCACATAAAAAAATGTAAATCTTCAAAAATAATATGAACTTTATAAAATATCACAAAAAATAATATGAACTTAAAGTTTTTATTTACATCACATAAAAAAATGTAAATCTCCAAAAATAATATGAATTTTATAAAATATCACAAAAAATATGAACTTAAAGTTTTTATTTACATCACATAAAAACAAATGAATGAATATGTAATGTAATGAATGTAAATATCACAATTTACATTCATTCATTCATTCATATTCATTCACATAAAAACAAAAGTCTCCAAAAAGTGACTCAAAAGACTCTCAAAAAGTCTCCAAAAGGTGACTTTTATTTACAAAGGTGTAAGTCTCCAAAAATAATATGAACTTTATAAAATATCACAAAAAATAATATGAACTTTAAGTTTTTATTTACATCACATAAAAAATGTAAATCTCCAAAAGTAATATGAACTTTATAAAATATCACAAAAAGTAATATGAACTTTAAGTTTGTATTTACATCACATAAAAAATGTAAATCTCCAAAAGTAATATGAACTTTATAAAATATCACAAAAAATAATATGAACTTAAAGTTTTTATTTACATCACATAAAAAAATGTAAATCTCCAAAAGTAATATGAACTTTATAAAATATCACAAAAAATAATATGAACTTAAAGTTTTTATTTACATCACATAAAAAAATGTAAATCTCCAAAAATAATATGAATTTTATAAAATATCACAAAAAATATGAACTTAAAGTTTTTATTTACATCACATAAAAACAAAAGTCTCCAAAAGGTGACTCAAAAGACTCAAAAAGTCTCCAAAAGGTGACTTTTATTTACAAAGGTGTAAGTCTCCAAAAAGAATATGAACTTTATAAAATATCACAAAAAATAATATGAACTTTAAGTTTTTATTTACATCACATAAAAAATGTAAATCTCCAAAAGTAATATGAACTTTATAAAATATCACAAAAAATAATATGAACTTTAAGTTTTTATTTACATCACATAAAAAATGTAAATCTCCAAAAATAATATGAACTTTATAAAATATCACAAAAAATAATATGAACTTAAAGTTTTTATTTACATCACATAAAAAAATGTAAATCTCCAAAAATAATATGAATTTTATAAAATATCACAAAAAATATGAACTTAAAGTTTTTATTTACATCACATAAAAACAAAAGTCTCCAAAAGGTGACTCAAAAGACTCAAAAAGTCTCCAAAAGGTGACTTTTATTTACAAAGGTGTAAGTCTCCAAAAATAATATGAACTTTATAAAATATCACAAAAAATAATATGAACTTTAAGTTTTTATTTACATCACATAAAAAATGTAAATCTCCAAAAGTAATATGAACTTTATAAAATATCACAAAAAATAATATGAACTTTAAGTTTTTATTTACATCACATAAAAAATGTAAATCTCCAAAAATAATATGAACTTTATAAAATATCACAAAAAATAATATGAACTTAAAGTTTTTATTTACATCACATAAAAAAATGTAAATCTCCAAAAATAATATGAATTTTATAAAATATCACAAAAAATATGAACTTAAAGTTTTTATTTACATCACATAAAAACAAAAGTCTCCAAAAGGTGACTCAAAAGACTCAAAAAGTCTCCAAAAGGTGACTTTTATTTACAAAGGTGTAAGTCTCCAAAAATAATATGAACTTTATAAAATATCACAAAAAATAATATGAACTTTAAGTTTTTATTTACATCACATACAAAATGTAAATCTCCAAAAGTAATATGAACTTTATAAAATATCAAAAAATAATATGAACTTAAAGTTTTTATTTACATCACATAAAAAAATGTAAATCTCCAAAAATAATATGAATTTTATAAAATATCACAAAAAATATGAACTTAAAGTTTTTATTTACATCACATAAAAACAAAAGTCTCCAAAAGGTGACTCAAAAGACTCAAAGTCTCCAAAAGGTGACTTTTATTTACAAAGGTGTAAGTCTCCAAAAATAATATGAACTTTATAAAATATCACAAAAAATAATATGAACTTTAAGTTTTTATTTACATCACATACAAAATGTAAATCTCCAAAAGTAATATGAACTTTATAAAATATCAAAAAATAATATGAACTTAAAGTTTTTATTTACATCACATAAAAAAATGTAAATCTCCAAAAATAATATGAACTTTATAAAATATCACAAAAAATAATATGAACTTAAAAGTTTTTATTTACATCACATAAAAAAATGTAAATTTCCAAAAATAATATGAATTTTATAAAATATCACAAAAAATATGAACTTAAAGTTTTTATTTACATCACATAAAAACAAAAGTCTCCAAAAGGTGACTCAAAAGACTCAAAAAGTCTCCAAAAGGTGACTTTTATTTACAAAGGTGTAAGTCTCCAAAAATAATATGAACTTTATAAAATATCACAAAAAATAATATGAACTTTAAGTTTTTATTTACATCACATACAAAATGTAAATCTCCAAAAGTAATATGAACTTTATAAAATATCAAAAAATAATATGAACTTAAAGTTTTTATTTACATCACATAAAAAAATGTAAATCTCCAAAAATAATATGAATTTTATAAAATATCACAAAAAATATGAACTTAAAGTTTTTATTTACATCACATAAAAACAAAAGTCTCCAAAAGGTGACTCAAAAGACTCAAAGTCTCCAAAAGGTGACTTTTATTTACAAAGGTGTAAGTCTCCAAAAATAATATGAACTTTATAAAATATCACAAAAAATAATATGAACTAAGTTTTTATTTACATCACATAAAAAATGTAAATCTCCAAAAGTAATATGAACTTTATAAAATATCACAAAAAATAATATGAACTTTAAGTTTTTATTTACATCACATTAAAAAATGTAAATCTCCAAAAATAATATGAACTTTAAGTTTTTATTTACATCACATTAAAAGTGTTTCTGAACTTTACTTTTGCGTTTGTCGGAGCAATCACTTTCACGCTGTAAAGTCCAACAGTAGTCGCCCATCATGTTTGGATTGAATCGGCCTTGATATCGAGTCTCCATGATGGCAATTTCCTGGTGAAACCTTCCTCCATGTTCATCACTGACATCGCCAAGATTTTGTGGAAAGAAGTCCAGATGAGAATGGAAGAAATGTATCTTGAGTGACATTCGAACACCGAGCCCCTGGTAACTCTTCAACATCTTGTCCACAAGCTCTTCATAATTTGGTGCTCGAAAATTCCCAACGTAATTGTTAGCAAGAGCCACAAAGCTATCCCAAGCAACGCTTTCCAGCTCAGATAGTCTCGTTACAAAGTCCTGATTAGTGAGTCCAAGACGAATTTGAGGACCATTGAAAACACCCACCTTTACTTTGGCCTCAGATACAATGCCTTGGAACTTCATTCGCAAGTCGTGGAAGCCAGCACCATCTTGATCCATGGCCTTCACAAAGTTCTTCATCAAACCAAGTTTCAAATGAAGTGGTGGTAAGAATACCTTCTCAGGCTCAACAAGAGGTTTGTCAATTTCAAATGAAGTGGTATTCCTACGGTATACTGGTTCTCAAAAACTGGATGTGCCAGTGAAAATTGGATATCATCATCGAAATCTACAGGTTCATGTTGGTTAGAATCACCTCAAAATATACTAGAACCATCAAACTTTTAAAATTTTGTTGACCAGTGTTATTCACCATTGGGAGAAAGGGCCAAAAACGATACATAGCAGGATATCACAAAAAGTTATTGATGGATTTGGACGAAACTTGGTGGACAGGTTGGGTGTGTGACAAGGAAGAATCGAATCAATTTTGGTGAAGATCCGGATCCGGCTAGTAGAATGTTTAAGTGATTCTTCACCATTGAGTGATATGGCCAATATGGATACTGAGGTATGCTCTCTGCTGAGTGCAGTTCTCGTTCCTTATTTGTTTGTTATGTTTTGCCCTTTTCAGAGTTTAAATGGTTAACTTGATAAAGGTAACTTACGTGTGTGTTGATAACTATATAAGTAATCAATCAACCTGCGGTATTGAAATGATGGAAGCATGAACAAATGTACTTTCATCACAAGCATGATGTCGTTTTCTGTAATGAATGTTTTCTCTGTGTCATTTGACTTGTTTTTTTTTCTGCAGAACTCGATTCGCCACAACCTGTCTCTCAATAAATGCTTCATGAAGGTTCCACGGAATAAGGATGAACCAGGGAAGGGAGGATTTTGGATGATTCATCCTCAATACACCGACGTATTGAACAACGGGGTCCTTCGTCGTCGCCGCATCAACATGAGGCACCCGTCTCCCCTGGGCTCCATGAATGTCGCACAGCGTTCCGTCCTCGAGTACAACTCGGACAGACCGTGTCCCAGGGAAGCCCAACGTAATCCCGCTCTGCCCTTGATAATGGCCGGACCGTCGTCGACCTGCGGAGGTCATGCGTCGGCGGGAGCATTCGCGGGTGCTTCCTTCAGCCATGACGACGGTAACGAGCAGGATGTGTTGAAGGGGGTCTTCGACTGGCAGTCGGTCTTGTGCGACGTGTTTCTACCTGGGACGGGCGGTTCAGGTGGTGGAACCTTCGACGGCTGTGCCACGGCCGTCGAACCGGACTTTATGACGTATGCTAATCACACGGTACCACCACCACTTCCGCCACCACACCAATGGAACCCTCCCTCGTTTGACGGCCTGGCAACCGAAATGGCGGCGGCATTGTTTGACGATGATACTTCCATGACTGTAGGTTCACTAAGGCATCCTTGGGAAGAGGACACACGTGCGGCTCTCTTCGCTGCCACACTCGGCACCGACGACACCTTTGATTGCGGATATCCGGACGTCCACTCCTGGGGAATCTCCGATGTTTAATACGACCATTTTTATTTTTACATTTGAAAACTTTACCACGTGTGGAATTTGCTGTGGTTGTTGATTTTTGTAATCTGTCTTTTGCTTTAAAAAAAAAAAAAATTTTAATACTGTCTTATGGGCTAGTCACATCCGTCCTTTTAACTTCAAATAGAGCAATGTTACTTGTATTGTATTAATTTTGTTTAATTAGAGAAAATGCCAAGATGTGAACTTGTGGCTACTTTAAAAAAAAGAAGAAGAAGATGAAATCCTAACATTAAACCCATATATGGTAATATAGGTTTAACCAACCACCCCTCCCCTTCCCTCCATGGTGGTCTGGCTCACACTTGACTGTCCATGTGATGATAGCACCTTTGCACATTCCCCGAGTAACCGTCAGTGTTTTATGGAACGAATGTGATGCTGCAACCTGTTTGGCTTCCCTTCGTGACCTTATAAGTAAAGGTCAACGATGGACACATGGAAGGAAACCTTTGCTTCATAATGGAATTTAATTGTTGATGTTTTTTGTTGTTGTTATTGTTGCAATGATAAAAGGATGGCTCACGGATAACGCGTGAGGGTGAACTTTATAACCGAGTTGTTCGAGTTGATGAAATATCTGGAATTTGATGTATTCGTAATGGAACAAATGGAACATTACATGCAATAATTGTTTTGTTACTCATTGAAATATGCATTATTTAGATAAAATATACATTTCTTAAGCGGTGTCATTCTGTCCATGGATTTTGAATAGCAGCGCCTTTGGCCTCGAAGATTGTTACCGATGTCTTGTAGAATCCGACATACACTACATGGCCAAAGGTATGTGAACACCCGAACATCTCATTCCAAAATCATGGGCATTAATATGGAGTTGGTCCCCTCTTTGCTGCTATAACAGCCTCCACTCTTCTGGGAAGGCTTTCCACTACATGTTGGAACATTGCTGCAGGGATTTGCTTCCATTCAGCCACAAGAGCATTGGTGAGGTCTGGCACTGATGTTAGGCGATTAGGCCGAGCTCGCAGTCGGCGTTCCAATTCATCCCAAAGGTGTTTGATGGGGTTGAGGTCAGGGCTCTGTGCAGGCCAGTCAAGTTCTTCCACTCCGATCTCGACAAACCATTTCTGTATGGACTTCGCTTTGTGCACGGGGGCATTGTCATGCTGAAACAGGAAAGGACCTTCCCCAAACTGTTGCCACAAAGTTGGAAGCACACAATCGTCTAAATGTCATTGTATACCGTAGCATTAAGATTTCCCTTCACTGGAACTAAGGGGCCGAGCCCGAACCATGAAAAACAGCCCAGACCGTTATTCCTCCTCCACCAAACTTTACATTTGGCACTATGCATTCGGGCAGGTAGCGTTCTCCTGGCATCCGCCAAACCCAGATTAATCCGTCGGACTGTCAGATGGTGAAGCGCGATTCATCACTCAAGATAACGCGTTTCTACTGCTCCAGAGTCCAATGGCAGCGAGCCTTACACCACTCCAGCCAACGCTTGGCATTGCGCATGGTGATCTTAGGCTTGTGTGCGGCTGCTCGGCCATGGAAACCCATTTCATGAAGCTCCCGACAAACAGTTGTTGTGCTGATGTTGCTTCCAGAGGCAGTTTGGAACTCGGTAGTGAGTGTTGCAACCGAGAATAGACGATTTTTATGCACTTCAGCACTAGGCAGACCCGTTCTGTGAGCTTGTGTGGCCTACCACTTCACGGCTGAGCTGTTGTTGCTCCTCGACGTTTACACTTCACAATAACAACACTTACAGTTGACCGGGGCAGCTCTAGCAGGGCAGAAATTTGACAAACTGACTTGTTGGAAAGATGGCATCCTATAACGGTGCCATGTTGAAAGTCACTGAGCTCTTCAGTACGGCCCATTCTACTGCCAATGTTTGTCTATGGAGATTGCATGGCTGTGTGCTTGATTATATATACCTGTCAGCAATGGGTGTGGCTGAAACAGCCGAATCCACTCATTAGAAGGGATGTCCACATACTTTTGGCCCTGTAGTGTACCAATAAGTGTGGCTCCCGTCTTTGAAACGTCTTCTGCTTCTTCCAATCTTGCCCACCAAGAGGATGTGAATTGTAAGGCCCTTTGAGTCGTTGCTATCTCGAGGTAGGACACCGGTTCTTAACGTCAAGTTCTCGCTCACTGCTGACAGATTGGACACATTTAATTTATTGACCGGCCATCAGTCTTCCAGTTTTACTCCTACAATGCCCTTTCTTCCATATAACTATTGCAAGTCCCTTTCTAACCCCATCAACCCATACTTTGTTACCTTCCTCAAGTTTAAGCTTAATGCTCACCTCCACTCCTTCATCTGCGTTTTCCACAATCTGTAGTACTGACCCCAAATCTGTAGTCTGATCGACCTTCAAGATATGTGAGCTTTTCCCCACTTGCTGATCCCCTCGGCTATATCCCCTTTCATATCGACAACTACCCTCGACACACTGTGGTGTATTTGGTGGTTCTTAACCAGCTGCTCCCTTCCACCCCTCCAGAGCAAGCAGTCATTAAACCATTTGCCTTGTCTTTCAGTTCTCCCATGAGCCTTGGCATCGATATTTAAAAATAATAATAAAGAAGTACGAAGAACATGTGGCACCACCATTATGTCCAAAGCTACTTGTACAGGTACAATGTCGAATTCAGGTATTGAGGAGAGCTTGTCATTCTGATAATGGGAATCCCTCCAATGATTCCCTCTTCCTGATCCTCGCACCTTGTGTCCTCCCAATCTCAGCTCCTCCGATACGGCCTGATTATTTATTTATTTCCCTTTAATCCTTCAATACCATTTGATCTCACTCATTTCTTTTGTTTTTTCTTTTGTTGCTTCCCCTGCTAGCCCCAGGCATTGTAATTAAAGATTGTCGTTGGTTATTTCTTATATACTTTCATTTCTGTTTTTACAGTGCTGAATACATTATTTATTTATTTATAATCGCATGGTAGTGGTACTCCTTCCCTTCCATCCCGTCCATCGTGCAATTCGGCTCTAAATTAAACCACTTGGGAGGAAGACCCCAAACCGAGCCCCCAATATGATATTTAATATGCGTAACAATATGATATTTAATTATATAATGGCAAATATAAAACCAGTTGTTTTTTTATAATATCGTGGGAATCTCGTTAGTATCATCTATTGTTTGAAACTTCCTTCTTATTTGAAAGACGATGCAAGCAATAACAATATCTCCAAGATAACACGTTCAGCCAGCTTGGCCCATCTAGTTGTTGGTTGCATCATTTTTGCGGCCACACGATAGCCTACTCTTTTAGAACGGCAGATCAGAGCAAGAATTTGGCCACTGCACCTGCACACAATGGCATGCACTTTTTGAACGGCATCGTGGGTCTTGCTGGCAAACGTAGTTGGTTAGGTCACAAGAACAAGCCGATTAGATTTTGGAGGTCTGAATCCAGATCATGCCCATCAGTGGGATGCAAAACCTAACCTCTTCAGCCTGGTGGAGGTATATGCTCTCTACCGAATGCCATATTCCAGTGTTATCCATGTGTTTATCGGTCTAAACATGGATGCTTTGAACCCAGCATGGAGCCATCAATCTCAGACGTTCAGGACACAACAGCTTTCCAATGACGTCACGCGAACGATTACTTAAATTTCACAATAAAACACAAGACAATTTTTCCGCACCACCTGGAGATCTCAAATCCAGGGACTGGGCAGGGAATTGGAGTTGCCAAGCAGAAGAAATGGATGCTCTTACTGTCAAACCTAAAACCAATCTGAGGGAGGATGTGAGTTGTGTGGATGAGATGAACAACCTGTTCGTAAAGTTCAAGATCATTATGGAGAGAACATTGTTGTTGGGTGTAAACTGAAACCCATTTGCCTCCAGACGGCTGTTTAGTTGTTGATGCATTCAAGACTGTAGAAGAGTTGGCAGAGCCTGCACTGCTATGGCTCAGGTTGAGCACGTTTCCTTAACCTCTTCGTCCAAAGGTGGGCCAGTAGGACATTTGCCAAGGTGTTCACATGGAAAAAACACCACTCAGGGAAGTTTATAGTGCCACATGTATGTGCAGTGGTGTCTCCCGTGCAGTGATGTTCTGTGACGTTCCGTGCCATTCCATATCGTACTGTTCCATGTCGTGACATTCTGTGCCATTTCATGCCATTCCATATCATACTGATATATGCTGCAATGTTCTGCAAGTTCCGTGCCATTCCATATATTTATGTTCCATGTCGTGATGTCCTGTGCCATTCCATGCCATTCTATATTGTGCTGTTCCATTCCAGGATGTTCTGTGTCATTCCACACCATTCCATATCTTGCTGTTCCATGTTGTGATGTTCTATGCCGTTGCATGCCATTCCATATCATGCTGTTCCATGTTGTGATGTTCTATGCCGTTGCATGCCATTTCATATCATGCTGTTCCATGTTGTGATGTTCTATGCCGTTGCATGCCATTCCATATCATGCTGTTCCATGTTGTGATGTTCTATGCCGTTGCATGCCATTCCATATCATGCTGTTCCATGTTGTGATGTTCTATGCCGTTGCATGCCATTTCATATCATGCTGTTCCATGTTGTGATGTTCTATGCCGTTGCATGCCATTCCATATCATGCTGTTCCATGTTGTGATGTTCTATGCCGTTGCATGCCATTCCATATCATGCTGTTCCATGTTGTGATGTTCTATGCCGTTGCATGCCATTCCATATCATGCTGTTCCATGTTGTGATGTTCTATGCCGTTGCATGCCATTCCATATCTTGCTGTTCCATGTTGTGATGTTCTATGCCGTTGCATGCCATTCCATATCTTGCTGTTCCATGTTGTGATGTTCTATGCCGTTGAATGCCATTCCATATCATGCTGTTCCATGCCGTGACGTTCTGTGCCATTCCATATCGTGCTGTTCCATGCCGTGACATTCCATGCCATTCCATATCATGCTGCTCCATGCCGTGACATTCCATGCCATTCCATATCTTGCTGTTCCATGTTGTGATGTTCTATGCCGTTGCATGCCATTCCATATCATGCTGTTCCATGCCGTGACGTTCTGTGCCATTCCATATCGTGCTGTTCCATGCCGTGACATTCCATGCCATTCCATATCGTGCTGTTCCATGCCGTGACATTCCATGCCATTCCATATCGTGCTGTTCCATGCCGTGACATTCCATGCCATTCCATATCATGCTGCTCCATGCCGTGACATTCCATGCCATTCCATATCTTGCTGTTCCATGTTGTGATGTTCTATGCCGTTGCATGCCATTCCATATCATGCTGTTCCATGCCGTGACGTTCTGTGCCAATTCCATATCGTGCTGTTCCATGCCGTGACATTCCATGCCATTCCATATCATGCTGTTCCATGCCGTGACGTTCTGTGCCATTCCATATCGTGCTGTTCCATGCCGTGACATTCCATGCCATTCCATATCGTGCTGTTCCATGTTGTGATGTTCTATGCCGTCGCATGCCATTCCATATCATGCTGTTCCATGCCGTGACGTTCTGTGCTGTTCCGTGTCATTCCATATCATACTGTTCCATGCCGTGACATTCTGTACCATTTCATATCATGTTGTTCCATGCCATGACGTTCTGTGCTATTCCATATCATACTGTTCCATGCCATGACGTTCTGTGCTATTCCATATCATACTGTTCCATGCCGTGATATTCTGTGCCATTTCATATCATGTTGTTCCATGCCATGACGTTCCATGCCATTCCATATCATGCTGTTCCATGCCATGACGTTCTGTGCTATTCCATATCATACTGTTCCATGCCGTGACATTCTGTGCCATTCCATATCATGCTGCTCCATGCCGTGACATTCCATGCCATTCCATATCTTGCTGTTCCATGTTGTGATGTTCTATGCCGTTGCATGCCATTCCATATCATGCTGTTCCATGCCGTGACGTTCTGTGCCATTCCATATCGTGCTGTTCCATGCCGTGACATTCCATGCCATTCCATATCGTGCTGTTCCATGTTGTGATGTTCTATGCCGTTGCATGCCATTCCATATCATGCTGTTCCATGCCGTGACGTTCTGTGCTGTTCCGTGTCATTCCATATCATACTGTTCCATGCCGTGACATTCTGTACCATTTCATATCATGTTGTTCCATGCCATGACGTTCTGTGCTATTCCATATCATACTGTTCCATGCCGTGACATTCTGTGCCATTTCATATCATGTTGTTCCATGCCATGACGTTCTGTGCTATTCCATATCATACTGTTCCATGCCGTGATTTTCCGTGTCATTACATATCTTGCTGTTCCAAGCTGTGACATTATGTGCCTTTCCGTGTCATTCCATATCGTACTGTTCCATGCCGTAACATTCTGTGCCATTTCATGTCATGTCGTTCCATGCCATTCCATATTGTGCTATTCTATGTCATGACATTCTGTTCCATTCCGTGCCATTCCATAACTTGCTGTTCCATGCCGTGACGTTATTAGCCCCCTTTGGACTTAGTCTCGTCCGTCCATCCATCCATCCGTCCACCCATCCATCCGTCCACAACCATATCTCGGAGATGTATGGACCAATTTTGTTCATACTTAACACAAAGATAATCTATGATGGTACACATATGCACCTCATTTTATTTCGCGATACAATCAAAGATGGCCGACTGGTAGACTGGCGGCCATTTTAGTTGTAAAAAACCTGATGTTGAACACATCCTCAGCTATTTCGCGGACACGCATTTGTCAATGTTGTTCAAACTTGGCAAACAGATAATGAATGATGGGATACATATGCACGTCATTTTGTTTCGAGATCAGACCCAAGATGGCCGACTAGCAGCCATTTTGTTACTTAAACATGTCCTCAACCATTTCTCGGACATGCATGGACCGATTTTCTTCAACCTTGGCAAAAAGAGAATACAAGAGTATACATGTACAGGAGATTTTGTTTTGTCATCCGACCAAAGATGGCCAACTGACAGCCTTTTAACTCCGTACAGCAAAATTACGAAAACCACGGCGGAGGCTATGACATTTTATGTCTTTTCCTTCTTGTTCTTCTTGTAATAATAATATAATACGAATTCCCTTACAAGGAATTCAGCACAGGAGGAGGGAATTAGGCGCATAAAAGCCTGCGCTATTATTCCCAAATTATGGTTGTTTGTCCACGCTCTAACTTTTCGAATGCTGAGCGTCAAGCAAGGAAGCAGCATGTACCATTTTTTAAATCTTTGGTATAACTCGGCCAGGGTTGGAACCACCGACCTTTCTCACTCAGAGTGGACAATCTCACCATTAGGCCGACGGCACCAAGTCTGGAAAAAAAAAACAGCAGTTCTGTATCAGACCGTGCCAGTTTGTGCCATTCCATTCCATGCCATGACTTTCTGTGCTGGTCAATGCCAGTTTGTGCCATTCCATTCCATGCCATGACGTTGTCTGCCAGTATGTGCTGGCCAGTGCCAGTCTGTGCCAGTTTGTGGCATATCATTCTGTGCCAGTCAGTGCCAGTCCGTGCCAGTTTGTATCATTCCATTCCATGATGTTCTGTGCCAGTCAGTGCCAGTCTGTGCCATCATTCCATTCCGTACCATGATGTTCTGTGCCAGTCAGTGCCAGTCCGTGCCATCATTCCATTCCGTACCATGATGTTCTGTGCCAGTCAGTGCCAGTCCTTGCCATTCTGTCCCGGTGGCTGTGGTAGGCTGTGTTATGGCTGTTTTATAGCGGTTGTGTTTATGGCTGTAGCTGTAGTAAAGAGGTTAGATTTCTCTGCCTCAAACACAATACTGAAAAATAGGACCACGGGTCATGAAGCTCACCTGGATCAGGAGCCACACTCACTCAAATCAAATCCCCAGCAGAACTTCTCAAACCCTGATTTTTTTTCACATCATGAACAAACTTTGATACATCACGGGTGACGAAGGTTGTGGTCAAGTTTCATCGAAATTGCATGGCTAGTTTCGGAGAAGAAAACAAATACCTATTTTGAGTCGGTCAACCCCGTCCTACAGCCCCCCCACCCCCTGCCCTCCCCCTCCTGTAGACCTCTCAATGAGCACAGATTTTGTTGCGATAAATACACCTTCGTTAAGCAAGTCCAGATGAGCTAAAAACGTGTGTTTAGTACCAGCATATTGATAACCCTCATCCAACTAGAACGCCACTCAGTAGAGCGCATACTCCCGCCGTGGGTCAAGTTGGAATAGTACGATTTCACAAAAGTTTGAGGGAGTAGTTCATTGACAACACAAGACAAGACAACACAAGACAGACACTGCACAGATATATTTAGAATATATATAGAAGATAATGTTAAAAAAAAACATGGCAATTTCACTTACATTTTCGGATTCAGCGTTCAATTCTATATAAGTGAGTGTATTTTGAGGCATGTGTGACTTCAAATAAAAATGAAAGCCAGGAAAAACGTTTGTATCATTCCTTAGGGATACAACATGTAAAACTGGCCCAAACGTCAAAACAAAACTCGCTCATTTTAAGTCGTACAAGCTAATGCGACCACTCATTCTTCTGGGAAGAATCCCGTGCACATGATTTTCACACTTATAACTCACCTAAGTCTTTATAAGTTCATCAAATACTGACACCGCGATTCACATTTGCTGAGGTAAATGTTGATATCTCTTCTGAGGTTAAAAAAAAAAAAAACAGTTTTAAAGCATTATACGTATCAAACGATACATTTTATGAAACGGGGAAACCGAATACACACTGCGGTGGTTTTAAAATGACAGAATATGTCTTTATTAGAAAAAAAAAAGAACCTTGAAGACGACGCTGCTACAAAATACACCGCTCTAACGCATAACCACGAGTTTAAACTACATTTACAACAAATATGAAAACTATTTTCATATCACAATGTTAAATATAGAATATATAGAAGATAATGTTAAAAAAAATGAGCCCTGTCTTCCAATGGTAAACAATCCTTCAAAAAATTCCTGGATCCGGAATAATATCCTGAGCTTCACCAAAAACTAATCAATTCTTCCTTATCCCAAGGGCAATCATCCCACCAACTTTCATCCAAATCCGTTCAGAACTTTTCCAGATATCTTGTTCATAAACACACGAACACACACATGCGCGCGCACACACACACACACACACACACACACACACACACACACACACACACACACACACACACACACACACACGGACACGATCGAATGCATTACTCCCGTTTATAGAGCAAACAATTATCACGTGGATTAAAAACACTCATACGGAGATTGTGAGCAGTTATCACGTGGGTTTATTGTTTACAACACACATGATGATGATGCATAATAAACAATACGATGCGGTTTATAACAATCGTAGTGACACATTGAGAAATACTCGCTTTTATGACGTCAGATATTGAATGACGAGTTTCGAGGAAGTGCTTATGACATCACAAGCCGTTCCAAAGAGTTGGCGAGAAAATGCCACTTGGATTTATAAATATTTACAAGAACACAAGTTCGAGAGTTTCCTTCCACACTTGATTTTCGTCATTACGAGAAAAAGCCGCTGAAAAAAGCATCTGATGTAAAAGAAGAAAGGCCAAGAAAAACCAATAAAAAGAACAATGACATTAAGATTAAGGGAACAAAAGCACAACCACCTTAACTGGAAAAGGGGGAGGGGCTAGAGGAGGAGCGAGGAGTTTGGAAGGAAGAACGAGGGCGGGAAGGAACAAAGTAAGGTGGGAGGAACGAGGCAGTGTGGGAGGAAAGTGTAACATTAAATAAGGAATTTTGGGAAGTGAGAGTCGGTGGGTGAAAGAAAACACGATTATCTAAGTAGTTGTAACTGGCCTCCTCACTCATAACTCGTAAAATAGTTTTAACAAGTCCACCAAGTGTTCTCATGGTCTCCCATTAATTACCCCATACGTTTTCACACTACGCGAGTACATACCTTGGTACATTTTCACATTTCTCGAGTACATACCTTGGTACATTTTCACATTTCTCGAGTACATACCTTGGTACATTTTCACACTACGCGAGTACATACCTTGGTACATTTTCACATTTCTCGAGTACATACCTTGGTACATTTTCACATTTCTCGAGTACATACCTTGGTACATTTTCACATTTCTCGAGTACATACCTTGGTACATTTTCACATTTCTCGAGTACATACCTTGGTACATTTTCACATTTCTCGAGTACATACCTTGGTACATTTTCACACTACGCGAGTACATACCTTGGTACATTTTCACATTTCTCGAGTACATACCTTGGTACATTTTCACATTTCTCGAGTACATACCTTGGTACATTTTCACATTTCTCGAGTACATACCTTGGTACATTTTCACATTTCGCGAGTACATACCTTGGTACATTTTCACATTTCTCGAGTACATACCTTGGTACATTTTCACATTTCTCGAGTACATACCTTGGTACATTTTCACACTACGCGAGTACATACCTTGGTACATTTTCACATTTCTCGAGTACATACCTTGGTACATTTTCACATTTCTCGAGTACATACCTTGGTACATTTTCACATTTCTCGAGTACATACCTTGGTACATTTTCACATTTCTCGAGTACATACCTTGGTACATTTTCACACTACGCGAGTACATACCTTGGTACATTTTCACACTACGCGAGTACATACCTTGGTACATTTTCACATTTCTCGAGTACATACCTTGGTACATTTTCACACTACGCGAGTACATACCTTGGTACATTTTCACACTACGCGAGTACATACCTTGGTACATTTTCACACTACGCGAGTACATACCTTGGTACATTTTCACACTACGCGAGTACATACCTTGGTACATTTTCACATTTCTCGAGTACATACCTTGGTACATTTTCACATTTCTCGGAAGCAATGGCGATGCACCGCAGTCATAGCCAGTTGAATGCATGAAAGAGTACATGGCGTGCACCCTCCGGGAGGGTTTGAACTTGAAGATGATGGAGGGGATAATTAAGCCAAAAGCAAGTCTGAAAGTGAGGAACCCATATGTCATGTCTGAAGGTTATGAGCCCATATAGAATGTCTGAATGTAATGAGCCCATTTAGCATATATAAAGGTGATGAGCCAATATAGCATATCTGAAGATGATGTTCCCATTTATCATATCTGAAGATGATGAACCCATATAGCATATCTGAAGATGATGATCCCATTTATCATATCTGAAGATGATGGGCCAATATAGCATATCTGAAGGTGATGATCCCATATAGCATATCTGAAGGTGATGATCCCATTTAGCATATCTAAAGGTGATGATCCCATATAGCATATCTGAAGGTGATGAACCCATATAGCATATCTGAAGGTGATGATCCTATATAGCATATCTGAAGGTGATGAGGCCATGTAGTATATATCTGACATGATGAGCCCATATTCAGAATAATTGGTTTTATGAAAATGAATTGATGTTCAAACTTGGCCCTTGAAGTTAAAAACAATTCCGTTCAACTGTTTTGTGATTCTGTGCATTTGTGACGCTTTGATCGTGATTCAATCACTGTAAATACCTGTCCTTACAGTTTCCATCACCGTAAGCACCTGTATTCACCGTTTCCGCCACTGTAAGCACCTGCTGTCAGTTTCTGTCACTGTAAGCACCTGTCTAACGGTTTCCATCACTGTAAGTACCTGTCCTAACGGTTTCCATCACTGTAAGCACCTGCAATCCGTTACCGCCACTGTAAGCACCTGTCCTAACGGTTTTCGTTACTGTAAGCACCTGCCGTCAGTCTCCGTAACTGTAAGCACCTGTCCTGACAGCTTCCATCACTGTAAGCACCTGCCGTCAGTTTTCGTTACTGTAAGCACCTATCCTAACGGTTTCCGTCAATGTAAGCACCTGTGCTAACAGTTTCCATCACTGTAAGCACCTGCCTCAGTTTCAGTCACTGTAAGCACCTGTCCTAACAGTTGCCGTCACTGTAACTTACTGACGGCTGCCTGAGCGCGTGTACGCCAAACAGGCGGACATTGCTGGCGTCCGCAGTACGAGCTTGTACAGCATTTGTCTTTAATCCCGTCTCGCGCCACAAACAGAGAGAACCTTCTAACGGAACATAAATTGTCCCCGAAAAACGAACAAAAACAAAGGGTAAACAAGCTTGGCGTGTTCAGCACATTCCACCTTTTCAACGAGCTTGGCAAACGCTCACTCTTACCGCGCTTACTAATCAAAGCTGAAAGACAACTTGTTGAGAAATGGAATAATGCTGCGGCGACAGAGTCCACCCTGCCGGTTCACCATGAGTACACCAGGGGATCTTCAGCACAAACGTTTGCTTTGGCGTCCCGACTTGTTGCTTCGGTAAAGCCCTTTGCACCGAGTCCTGGCATCTCATTCCGAGGGGACAATGGCTTCGCCTCGAGTGCCAGCGACGGCAGATTCCAGGCTAACTTTCCCTGTTGCTTTGGGGATGTTTGTGTCTGCAAACAGGTCTTTAGACAGTGTGTCCATTATTGGTGGCAAACAGTGCAGCAGGGCGAGAGTGAGATCCGGGGATTTCCCGCTTCCCGGTGCTTCGGGGCGCTCATGCTCACATCGGTCGAAGTGTGAATGGTGAGCCGGGTGTGTGACGAGGGTGGTGAGAGCCCCGGGAGGAGGTGAAGGGGGAATTCGGAATGATGGAATTGTGGATACAACCCCCCTCGCCAAACACCGTTCCGCCATTGTTACCATTGTGACGTTTCACAATGAAGAAAGTGATAATTTTTACACTTGGTGACATCAAATGCTTGATTAAAATGCTACGTGGAATGCTCGCCTGACCGGGAATGTTTGAACCTTTCTCAGAATCGCTTATCGTTGTACAGTTCTTGTCTGGACATGGACGTTTCCCCACAGAACGTACGGATTGATTCACAGTTATGATGCCGATGGTTTTGTTTCATCCGTTTCACACCAATAATTGGTCACCTCATGGAGGAAGGGGACTGTTACAGGTGTTAACACCTGTAACAGGGACCGACGCTGGTCGTTCTTCAGCTGCCAGAAACATTCATTTGGTCTAAAATAGCAACAAAAATATCGAAATATATAATAATTATGTTCGTCGAGGGCCAAAGTCGTCTGAAAATACCAAATTTCCACAAAAATACCAAAAAGTCGCATACCAAAAAAAATACCAACAAGTCACCTACCAAAACAAATTTCAAAACAAACTACCAAAAAACAAGACCGAAAGTCTAACAGCGGCGTAGCCGGGCTTGTTTGATACTTTAGTTGAAGAGGATAGGATGACCTGGGTGGGGATACCAGTTAGCAAAGAATGTAAGGATTAATTTTTTATTAAGTACTCGAAGTGTCTAAGCTGTCTGTCACCATGTAAGTGAAGAGATTGCATTGAGACACCATATGGATAATTCTACATGTTGGTCAATTAGTCAACACTATCAAAGCGACCTCAGCACAATCCCGACACACACCTGTGTGTTTTACAGAATGAGGTATTTTACCCCAGCTCGAGTGCAAATCCTCCCACGAACCTCCTTGAGAGAGGACCCAGTGAGTTGGTACTCAAATTTGCAGACCTCGGAAGGATGACAGGCTGAGTCAACCCAAGCCCTCCACCCTAACCGTTAAACCAACACCAGGCTTAGGGTGGTTGGAGGCAATCATAAGAAATGCTTCAATGTTTAATTTTATATTATCTGTGGGGGGGGGGGGGGGGCTCCCTGTTGTCATAATTTCCGTTCCCCCCAATCATCAAGTGTGATAATTTGCCCCAACCAGGTACATGACGAAATAAATGAACGTTTGAAAGAAACATAACTGGCAAAGACAAATGGCATTACATTCTTACTTTGAGAAGCGTAATGGTCGACAATAAAACTCACCCAATATGTAGGATAAATCTGTGAGGGGCATACATATATGCATACATATGGAGAGACAAACGCTGTAAGCACATGAACCAAACATCTACGCCGTAAAAAAAAAATCGTTTGTTTAATCACGAATTTGCCAGTTCTAAAAGCCTCTTTGAGAGTTTGAAGAAGAGTAAGAAGCGCTAATCGATGGTTTATTCACACAGTAGTTAGAACGGAAACGTTTATTAGTCCCCTACCGGTGTACAGCAGAGGGAACTATAGGTTTGCACGCCGTCCCTCCGTCCCTCCGTCCGTCAGTCTGTCAGTCAGTCCGTCACGCAAAGAACAGTTTTCCGGACTTTTTTTCTAAACGCTTAATGCTAATGATTTCAAACTTGGCACATCGTTTCCTCATGATAAGTTACAGATCACGTTCGAACTTCACGACGTTTCGATCATTTTTGACAAAGTTATTGCACTTTGAACTTTGGGAATTCTGATAATTCTGATGATCCTTAACTCAGTGCCATTTTAAGTTTTAATTTCCTTTAAAAAAGATTTTCTCCGCAATAATAGGACCGATTGAGATCAAATTTTCACCGTCGGGGGGACTCGGTCTGTAGAATATTTTAATCGTAATTATGACGTCACAGGTCACGTGGTTCGGCCGCCATATTGTTTTTCGTGAAAACACGAAAACCCCTTTTTCTCTGCAACGGCTGAACAGATCGAGGCCAAACTTTGCAGCCAGAATCGCATACCCATGACGAACAAAAAAGTCAGTGAGCATGACGTCATGTGTCCCATTGTTTCAGAGTTATGACGTTTTTAAGCATGAACCTTTAAAACCGAGCCGCTCCCTCATTTTTGATCCAATCGAGGGGAAACTTCACAGATCTGTTCAGTATGTCAATCTACTAAAATGTCCTTTTGGAATTTGCGATAGGGCACGTGGTTTGGCAGATATCGTTAATTAAACGAAAATATATATATTTTTAAATGGATATCTCTTGTTTATTCTAGAGTTCTCCTCAAGCCACACCAGGCGCCCTCAGCCTCGTCTCGCGAAGGTCAAAAGCACGACACAGAGCGCGCTTTCGGGAGGCCCTCCTTTTCGGGAGGGGCTCCACCCCTCCCGAAAAAAGAAAAAAAAAATACCACAAAAATACCCCAAAAAACCTGAAATAATTCCAAACCAAAATCCCAAAAACCAATTGTGGATGCAGATCCGGCCTATCAGTGGGATACAAAATGTAAACTGTTCAGCCTGGCAGAGGTATCCGCTCTACCGAGTGGAGTTCTAGTTCTAACATGCATTATGAAATAACTATTCAAATGAATGCCCCGTTTTACCCCGAGACAAGATATGTAACAATATATAAATAAATAATTGGATAATCAAACAGATGAAGAGCAAAATGAGATGAAGGCTTTGGAGTATGAAAATATTATTTGAGGCTTCCAGGTCTGGGTTTGATTCTTGTCCTGACTGTAGAGACGACGCTAACCCTATGGGTGCTTCACAGCAGGTGTGGCGTTGCATCAATGATGTGCATTGGGGGGTGGGGGGGTGTCTAGTCTACCCGGCCATCTTCTAGCATTTGCTGGTGGATGGTGGTGATTCGTGTGCAGCTTGTGGCTGCTGGTTGTACAATTTTCTGGGGACACAGCTTCTGCTGATGCAATGCCTCTCTATAATGGGTCATCTGGTACTCAAATTTACCAACCTCAGAAGGATGGCAGGCTGAGTCAAACCACGTGGTGTTAATTCAACAGCATGACATGACCTCAAATTCAGGACTCTAAGATCTCAAGCCAGCCACCTTAACCGTTAAGCCTTTCAAAAAGAGTTGGCCGTTGGTGAATTCCAAATTCCTGCCCCTGAGGGCAGAGCCAATGATGATGCAACCAGCAGGTTGAAATTGGTAATTTACTCCAAGTCCAATGTGCATTGGCAGCATTGATGAGTAGATAGTGCCCTTCATAAGTATTGGATCGGTGAAGTTAAATTTGTTCTTATTGCTACAGTACCTTCAGAAAGTATTCACACCACTTGATGTTTTACACATTTTGTTGTCATAGCCTGAATTAAAAATGGATTAAATAGAGATTTTTCGTCACTGAACTGCATATAATACCCAAGAATGTCAAAGTGGAATTGTATATTTTAGAAATTTTGGCAAAATAATTAAAAATGAAATACAGAAATGTCTAATTAAGTATTCAAGCCCCTGAGTCAATACTTTGTAGATAGAAGTGATTTTGGCAGCAATTACATGTTCAAGTCTTCTTGTGTATGTCTGTATCAGCTTTGCACATCTGGATTTGTGGAGTTACTTCCATTCCTCCTTGCACATTTGCTCAAGCTCTGTCAAGTTGGATGCGGAGCTTCGGTGAACAGCAATCTTCAAGTCTTTCCACAGATACTTGATGGGATTCAAGTTTGGCCTTTGGCTGGGCCACTCAAGGACTCTCATGTTCTTGTTCTAAAGCCATTCTAGTGTTACTTTGGCTGTATGGTTGGGTCATTGTCCTGTAGGAATGTAAATATTCGCTGCACTCCAAGTTATTGTCGCGTGGACGGCTCTATGAAAACGGAGCACACCACAAATGACCAAGTGAGCGTTAACCGGAGGCGTGATAGCGTTCAATTCAATGGCGGACTTGACTATATACGCGGGGGAAGAACGAAGAAGAAGAATCTGGAGCTTACCTGTCGCGATCTCGCCGGGCAGTCTTCAACCTGATAAAAGTAATTCAAACGGGAACGGGGTTAAAATGTACAGTGAAAATAATACAAGGCTTTATTGCCACGGATGCCGATAACAAGAAAACGCGCCAGTTACTAAAACCCCCTAATGAGCGCTCCGACGCACAGAACCAGACACAGACAAAGGGATGGCAGAACGGGAATGAAAATAAAGAGGTGTGATTTTATGTGTAGGTTCTTAGCTCAATCATCGGAGGTGGATGGCGTTCTTCTCAGGAATGGCGCCATCCCAGGCCGTTGGCGGGAACGACCGAACGTCCTTGGCATGCACGCACGCTATCCAGGCCCCACTGTCCGTCGCGAGCGGCAGGCATGCAGCTTGTCTCCCAGTCGCTTCGATGAGACCCCGCTCTTCGCTCATCGAAGGAACACCTTCAGCAAGAGTCGAGGGCAGAGGTGAGCGAGAGGGGCAGGAACGTCGATGGACAAGAGGAATATGCAAGAGGCGAGGAAGGGCAAAATGCAAGAGTCCAGGGTCAGAGAGCAATGGCGGAGGGCAAGAGGAAGGACAGAAAAAGGAGAGAGAAAATGTCTGTCTCCTCGTACTTTTATCGTCGGCTTCCTACGTCATTTAGCCTCTCTCCACCAATCCCCACAGGCCAACCGCACTTGGCCCAGTTCTCCACCAATCCCCACAGGCCACAACTACTGTCTTTCGCTCTCCATCAATCACACGCAGTTCACCCTTTGACGTCATCGGCATGCCCTGCCAATCAGCATAATGCCCCTTTGCGCCCCTCCCTTCACCAATCCGCGGGAAGCTTCTTGCCCCGCCCTTGGCCAATCACAAGTCCTTCCCTACTCCGTTCTTCCCACAGGTCAACTCCCGCCTAATAGCGAGTCCTTCTGGGTGTGGCTCCCGGCCTGCCTGTGCTATATGTGTTACTAAACAAGTTGGTTTTATTGTGGGGGGAGATTTCATTACTATGTGTGGGCCTGCCTAGTGTCTATGTGCAGTGCCATAAGGGACAAAGTATAGATCACAAGGTCACACACACAGGGAAAAATATGAATGAATGATCGTTTTAAGGCCATTTTCCCTGCTAGAGCGGGGGTGAGCCTTGCGGGCCCCATGACAATCATGGTTCCCTGTTTGAGGCAATGTTTTATGGCCGGATGCCCTTCCTGACGCCAACCCTTAGTTGCCTCTGATGATGCGCAGGGATATGGTGTACCTATTCTAAACCGGGGTACACACCGGGATCATTCATCCCAGCAAGCTGGTACTCAAATTTGCAGACCTCGGAAGGATGACAGGCTGAGTCAACCCCCCTGGTGTTAATTTAGCGATTACGAACCCAGGATCCTAGGATCCCAAGCCGGCACCCGAACCGCTAAGCCAACACCAGGCACACACACAGGGGGAATTAACATAATTCCTACACTAGCTAACAAAAGGCCATCCTTGTATGACCACAAATATACAAGCTTAATCCGACATCCGGGCTAAACAGGTCCTCTACTTACAGTCACGTGAAAAAGTAAGTGCACCCCATGTAAAGTTTTGACTTTTTCAACATATTTCAACATACAGCTATTTGATCTTCATTTCAACAATGTTGATAGATAAAGGTGATATCATATAACAAGTATCATGAAACATTTACATTTTGTAGTCCATTGTATAATTTAAATAAACATAAATGCAAATTTCGCATGTGGAAAAAGTAAGGACACCCCGACATTTATCACTACTTCAAATACCTAAAATTAGAATCTGGTGCACCAGCTCAGGTGCAAATGATTTGATCATCGTTAGAGAGGATCTTGGAGGAACCTGTCTTATTTAAACCTCAGACATTTAGTTTGGTTTGCTCTTTGTTGTTGAAGTGTGCGGCGTCACCATGCCTAGATCAAAAGAGCTCTCTGAGGCCTTCAGAAAGGAGGTTATAGATGCCTACGAGTCTGGGAAGGGATTTAAAAAGATCTCCAAACAATTTGAAATCATTCATTCGATTGTCCAGAAGATCATCTACAAGTGGAGAAGATTCCAAACAACTGCCAACTTGTTCAGACCAGGCCGCTCCAGCAAGTTCAGCCCGAGAGCAGACCGCAAGATGCTGAAAGAAGTCTCGAAGAACCCCAGAATGTCATCACGGGACATACAGGTAGCTCTTGCCAGTGTTGATGTCAAAGTGCACGAGTCTACCATAAGAAAGAGGCTGCACACATTTGATCTACATGGGAGGTGTGCCAGGAGGAAACCTTTGCTGTCCAGAAAGAACATCAGGGCAAGACTAAAGTTTGCCAATGAACACCGAGGCAAAGACCAGCACTTCTCGAACAATGTGGTCTGGACAGATGAGTCAAAGGTAGAGCTATTTGGCCACAGTACCAGAAGACATGTTTGGCGAAAACCAAAGACAGCATTTGACCACAAGAACCTGATACCAACTGTAAAGCATGGTGGTGGAAATATTATGGTTTGGGGCAGCTTTGCTGCATCAGGGCCTGGGTAGCTCACCATCATAGAATCCACTATGACTTCTTCATTGTACCAGAGGGTGCTTGAGGATAATGTGAGGCCATCTGTCGACAAGTTGAAGCTCAACCGAAGGTGGACCTTGCAACATGACAATGACCCTAAACATACCAGTAAATCCACCAAGGAATGGCTGAAAAGAATGAAATGGAGGGTTCTGGAATGGCCAAGTCAAAGCCCGAATCTAAATCCCATCGAGATGTTGTGGGGGGATTTGAAAGGAGCTGTGCATGCAAGAAACCCCTCAAACATCACACAGCTGAAAGAATTCTGCATGGAGGAGTGGGCAAAAATTCTCCCAGTCGATGTCAGAGACTGGTAGACAGTTATAAGAAATGCCTACTTGAGGTTGTGTCTGCCAAAGGGGGCAATACCACCTGTTAGAGCCAAGGGTGTACTTACTTTTTCCACATGCGAAATTTGCATTTATGTTTATTTAAATTATACAATGGACAACAAAATGTAAATGTTTCATGATATTTGATTTATTATATCACCTTTATCTATCAATATTGTTGAAATGAGATCAAATAGCTGTATGTTGAAATATGTTGAAAAAGTCAAAACTTTACATGGGGTGTACACTGTACTTACTTTTTCATGTGACTGTATGTACATCGAAATGGTTCTTTCTACCCACGATCATCGGAGCACCTACCGATGCAGATCTATCTGAATCTATATATCACTACTCCAAAATTCATAACAGTATTTTGCAGTCTGAAGCAGGTGCTCCTCAATCATTTGCCTGTATTTGGCTCCATTCATTGCTCCCTCTATCCTTACAAGTCTCCCAGCCCCTACTGCTGAAAATCGTTCCCATAGCTTGATGCTGCCGCCACCATGCTTCACGATAGGGATGGTGTTAGATGGGTGATGAGCTTTTCTTGGTTTCCACCAGACGTAGCGCTTTCCATTCAGGCCAAAGAGTTCAATTTTCCTCTCATCAGACCAAATAATATTTTGCCTCATGCTCTCAGTCTTTCACGTGCCTTTTTGCAAACTCCAGGTGTGCTGGCATGTGCCTTTTTCTCAGGAGTGGATTCCGGTTGGCCACTCTCCCATAAAACCTAGATTTGTGAAGTGCTGCAGAGACTGTTGTCCTTTCTGCAGGTTCTCCCATCTCAGCCAAGGAACTCGGTAGTTCTGTCAGAGTGGTCATTGGGTTTTTCGTCAACTCTCTGACCAAGGTCCTTCTAATACAGTTGCTCAGTTTGGTCGGACGGCCAGCTCTAGGAAGAATCTCCGTCGGTCCATTTTCATTCCATTTCCAAATGATAGAACTCACTGTGCTCTTGGGAACGTTCACTCTAGTAATTGTTATTTTACCTTTCCCCAGATCTATGCCTCCTCACAATTCTATCTCGGAGTTCTACGGACAGTTCATTGGACTTCATGGTAGAGTTTCTGCTCAGAAATGCACTGTCAACTATGGGACCTTATATAGAAAGGTGTTTCTTTCTAAATCATGTACAATCAATTGAATTGGCCACAGGTGGACACCAATCAAGTGGTAGACACATCTCAAGGATGATCGAAGAAAATTGGATGCATCTGAGCTCAATTTGGATTGTCATAGCAAAGAGGTTGAATAACTATTCACTCAAGACATTCAGCTTTTCATTTTTTTTTATTTTGTAAAAATTTATAAAAACAAAAATGCCACTTTGACATTATGGGGTGTTATGTGCAGGTCAGTGACAACAAATCCCAGTTTAATCAATTTTAAATTCAGGCTGTAATGCAACAGAATGTGAAAACAGTCAAGGGGTGTGAATATTTTCTGAAAGCACTGTATATAATCAAGAAATTTGGATTTGAGATCAAAATATCAAACGAAAGCAAGAGTACAGAAGGCCAGATTTTATTTCTTAGTACTAGCTTAACTCGACGCGCTCCGCATGCCTCATCACATGTCGTTTCAGAGGGATAGGCATCTTTGACCATTTCGGTGTCTTTTGGGTCTTCAGGGTCTTTTGGGTCTACATGGTGTTTTGGGTCTTCATTGTGTTTTGGGTCTTCAGGGCCACTTGAGTCTTCAGGGCCATTTTGGTCTTAAGGGTTTTTTGGATCCTATGGGCCTTTAAGGGTATTTGGGGTCTTTGGGGGTGTTTTTGGGTCTTCGGGGTCTTCGGGGTCTTTTGGTCTTCAGTGTCTTCAGGGGCTTTTGGGTCTTAAGGGTCTTTTGGTTCCTCTGGGTCTTTTGGTTATTTGGGGTATTTATGTCTTTTGGGTCTAAAGGGTATTTAAGGGTCTTTGGGGTCTTCAGGGTGTTTTGCATCTTCAGGGTCTTTTGGGTCTTCGGGGTGTTTTGGGTCTTCGGGGTCTTTTGGGTCTTTGGAGCCATTTGGGTCTTCAGGGTCTTTTGGAGCCTCTGGGCCTTTGGGGTCTTTTGGGTATTTTAGGTGTTAAGGGTCTTTTGGTTCCTCTGGTCTTTAATAATATTTTGGGTCTTCAGGGTCTTTTGGGTCTTTTGGATATTTGGGGTTTTCAAGGATATTTGTGGTCTTCAGGGTCTTCTGGGTCTTTGGGGTGTTTGGGGTCTTCTGAGTGTTTTGGGTCTTCGGGGTGTTTTGGGTCTTTGGGGTATTTTG
The DNA here is from genome assembly GCF_964187855.1 of Myxine glutinosa. Lineage (NCBI taxonomy): Eukaryota > Metazoa > Chordata > Myxini > Myxiniformes > Myxinidae > Myxine > Myxine glutinosa. The sequence continues at coordinate 64,894,065 of NC_136263.1, forward strand.
GGTCTTCAGGGTGTTTTGGGTCTTCAGGGTGTTTTGGGTCTTCGGGGTCTTTTGGGTCTATGAGGCCATTTGGTTCCTCTGGGTTTTTAAGAATCTTTTGAGTCTTTGAGGTGTTTTGGGTCTTCAGGGTCTTTTGGGTCTTCAGGGTGTTTTGGGTCTTCAGGGTGTTTTGGGTCTTCAGGGTCTTCAAGGCCATTTGGATCCTCTGGGCCTTTAAGGGTATTTTGGGTCTTCGGGGTGTTTTGGGTCTTTGGGGTATTTTGGGTGTTTTGGGTCTTTAGGGTGTTTTGGGTCTGTGGGGCCATTTGGGTCTTTGGGGCCATTTGGGTCTTCAAGGTCTTTTGGATCCTCAGGGTCCTTAAGGGTATTTTGGGTCTTTGGGGGTCTTGGTAGTGTTAAGGGTCTCGGGGGATTTAAAGGGTCGTCAAAAGTCTGAGGGGTCTCAGCAGTCTAAACGTAATTAAGAGTTCACCGACTGTGTTTTGGGTGTTAATTTTATTTGAAGGAGAAGAAGACGTTTTGGTCCATATAAACAAACAAACAAACAAAACCATGTACGTTTGCTCTATTATAATAAGATTTCTATGCATATATGTTTTACGATTGTAGAACAATAACACCATTTTCAGTTGTTGTTTGTTTTAGGGGGCTTCTGACTTTAGTCTCTTCTTCAGCAAGTGAAATGCATGCTCCATTGTATTTAAATCAGATGACTTGACCAATCTAAAACCTTCCACTTTTTCCCCCTGATAAACTCCTTGGTTGCATTGGCAGTGTGCTGCTGCATTCTGCTGCTGCCATCATCAATAAAGATGAATGAGCCAGTTCCATAGGCAGTCTTGCAAGCCCAAGCCATGATACTACCTCCACCATGCTTCACAGATGAGGTAGTATACTTTGGATCATGTGCAGTTCCTTCCTTTCTCCACACTTTTGCCTTTCCATCGCTTTAGTAAAGGTTGATCTTGGTCTCATTTGTCCATAAAACTTTGTTCCAGAACTCTACTGACTCACCTCTGTACTTCTTGGCAAATTCTAATCTGGACTTTCTATCTTTGGTGTTAATGAGAGGTTTGCATCTTGCGGTGTAGCCTTTGTAATTCTGCTGTCAACTCAAACGGTAGATTATTATACCCCTGCATTCTGGAGGTTGTTGGTGATGTCACTGACAGTTAAGTTCCTCTTCACAGCTCTGCTGATTTTTCTATCATCAACTGCAGTTGTTTTCCTTGGCCGACCTGGCCATTGTCCATTACTAAGCACACTAATAGTTTCTTTCTTTTTCAAGATATTCCAAATTGTTGTATTTGATCTGCCCAATTTTTGTGCTCTGGTTCTAGTTGAATTCTTCTGTCCTTCTGTTCTTTCAGCTTCCAAATTGCTTGCTTGTCTTTCATATACAGTCTCTGGTCTTCATGTTGGTTTATGCCTACTGACTCCAAAGGCAGACTGCCAAGATAACAGCAAAGGCTAAAAAAATGACGAGTAGATATTCACAGCTCTTTTATGTGTGAATGTTCAATGCAACAACCGTCTTCTACCGACTCCTCTCTGGCCTTGCCCCCCCAGCTCTCTGGGCTCTGTCCCGCAAATATTCCTACAGGTCGCATAAGATCTGCCTGCAACCCTCTTATGGTCAAACTGCCAAAATCAAGACTCTCTGCTCACCTTCACTCCTTCATTCCTCTTTTCTCCCGCCTCTGGAACAAACTCCCTCACTCTCTTCAATCCCACTCCACCCTCCAGGTCTTTAAAACAGCTGTTCACCACCATCTCTTATCTTCCCCCATCCAAAACCTTGATCTTTTCTACCCCCGCTAATTTCACCCCAATTCCACTTTTTTGAAATACCAACTTCTGTCCTGGAAGTCCTTGGTGTCCTTGTGTTTTATACTTCTCCCTCCCCCCCCCCTTCCCACGCCTCCGCCCCCCAAGCCCTCTCCCTTCCACACATCTCCCTGCTCTCAAATGTTGTGTTTGTGTGCTTCCCCTTCTCTCCCCATCTTGTTTTTCCGCTCCCTCTTTTTATATATTTTGTTTGTCTGGTTGATTTGTTTGTGAAGTAAATGTTAGCTCTTTCACGAGCCTCGATTCAGTATCCAAAAAAAACAAAACAAGAAACACCTGAGCAACAAGAAACACCTGTCTGTCATCTGTACCAATACTTATGCTTACCTGAAATTGGGGGACTGAACACAAAAACTGCTGTTGTTCTACAATGGTAAAACTTATATGCATAGAAATACCAAGAAATAAAAGCTGACATTCTGTACTCTTGCCTCATATTCACCTTTTGATCTCAAATCCAAATTTATTGAGTGTATAGCAATAATAATAAATTTGACCAATACTAGTGGAGGCCACTGTATAATCTGCTCTCGTGTGCAGCACACGTGGGTAGCATCATTTCCTGGGGTGTGTGGCTACGTCCCTGACGCAGTGGGCCCTGTATATTTGTGCAGGAATTTATAATTTATTCAGAGTGCCGGCGATAGCTCGTTTCTCTTCACAAAGGACACCGTGGGGTCATCCTGGTGTTTCGCCAGCAGAAGTGACGCCCAGGTAAACATCCATTTGAGGGACGGCACACACGAACAAACTGTCCGACCTGCGAAACACCTGCAAAACAAACGTGATAAATGTACAAGGATTACAGTTTATAGATGGGTCGGGATTCAAACCCAGACGAGACAGCTCAGAGGCGAGTGTGTATACCTCTTGGTTATCCGTCATTGCCAGTACGACAGCATAGTTACCCTGTGTGTATACCTCTTTGTTATCCGCCATTGCCAGTACGACAGTTTAGAGTTACCCTGTGTGTATACCTCTTGGTTATCTTTCATTGCCAGTACGACAGTATAGAGTTACCCTGTGTGTATACCTCTTGGTTATCCTTCATTGCCAGCACTATAGCATAGAGTTACCCTGTGTGTATACCTCTTGGTTATCCTTCATTGCCAGTACTATAGCATAGAGTTACCCTGTGTGCATACCTCTTGGTTATCCTTCATTGCCAGTACTATAGCATAGAGGTACCCTGTGTGTATACCTCTTGGTTATCCTTCATTGCCAGCACTATAGCATAGAGTTACCCTGTGTGTATACCTCTTGGTTATCCTTAATTGCCAGTACTATAGTATAGAGTTACCCTGTGTGCATACCTCTTGGTTATCCTTCATTGCCAGTACGAAAGTATAGACTTACCCTGTGTGTATACCTCTTGGTTATCCTTCATTGCCAGCACTATAGCATAGAGTTACCCTGTGTGTATACCTCTTGGTTATCCTTAATTGCCAGTACAATAGTATAGAGTTACCCTGTGTGCACACCTCTTGGTTATCCTTCATTGCCAGTACTATAGCATAGAGTTACCCTGTGTGCATACCTCTTGGTTATCCTTCATTGCCAGTACTATAGCATAGAGTTACCCTGTGTGCATACCTCTTGGTTATCCTTCATTGCCAGTACTATAGCATAGAGTTACCCTGTGTGCATACCTCTTGGTTATCCTTCATTGCCAGTACTATAGCATAGAGTTACCCTGTGTGCATACCTCTTGGTTATCCTTCATTGCCAGTACTATAGCATAGAGTTACCCTGTGTGCATACCTCTTGGTTATCCTTCATTGCCAGTACTATAGCATAGAGTTACCCTGTGTGCATACCTCTTGGTTATCCTTCATTGCCAGTACTATAGCATAGAGTTACCCTGTGTGCATACCTCTTGGTTATCCTTCATTGCCAGTACTATAGTATAGAGTTACCCTGTGTGCATACCTCTTGGTTATCCTTCATTGCCAGTGCTATAGTATAGAGTTACCCTGTGTGTATACCTCTTGGTTATCCTTCATTGCCAGTCCTATAGCAGAGAGTGACCTCGTGTGGTCTTCTGGTGTGTACGTTCGTGGTGTCTCAGCAACAATCCCTCGAGATTTTCCAAGTTTCGTAAGTTCGGATTTGGTCCAGATCCAAACCAAACAGTCAAGATGCCTCGACGTGAGTGTACCCGACTCATGAAAAGGTCTTTGGGGGTCGGTAAGGCACTCGGACTGCAAAGTTAACAAATGATTCCCAAGCCGGCATGTATTAAAACTTACGGGAAAGGCAGCCGAATGAGTTCATTCCTTCCCGGTCACTGTGAGCGCGGAGTCATCTTGGCAAGGCACGATGGTCTCCAGATGCAAATGACGTTCCATTTTTAGCCCTCAAGCATAAAGGACACTTTGGATCCTCTCTCTTCAAGACGAATATACAGCATCAGAGCATAGGTTTTAGTATTCGTGTCTAAGCAACCAGACAACATGAGCGGGGCATCCTTTTCTAGATCAAATCACAAAGAGTAACTTCCTGTCGACCAATAGTCACGAGAACAAATATTATACATCGACTCTCTTTAAGAAGAACATTATATATATCTGCAGCAGCAACCGGACAATAAATTACAGAATGCACATAATGGTGACGTTTGGTCCACTCCTGCAGGTCTGACCTCTTAAAAAAAAAACCCTCATTTTTGGTGTACCTGGTGATATTACCCACTATTGATCATTTTCTATGACCGGGCCTTAAACGTTCTGTTCAACCTATCGGTAGTCCTACATACCTGTATCGTTGGTATTCCATTACCTTATGGTCTCCCTAATCAAAATTTTAGAAATACCACCATCTAGTCCTCTAATCGAGGGGTAACTGAGTTGCACGGGCTCCCACCATCACACCCCTTGTGAAGAAAACACGACAGACCTCAATCCCTCGTTACCCATGTTTTGTGAAGTGAATTAATTAAACAGCTCCTGTTTATATGGACATACCTAGCTGGACACTCTAGTGACGTGCACAATCACGTGGTCAGTAACACCTTAACGTGTGTGGATTCCATCATTATTAGCTCGGCTCCTGCATAGCAGGACATGGGTTTTGCAATCACTTCTGTGTGTCAGTTTGTGTGTGTGTGTGCGTGTGTGTGTGTGTGTGTGTGTGTGTGTGTGTGTGTGTGTGTGTGTGTGTGTGTGTGTGTGTGTGTGTCTCGGCCGTAACTTTTTTACCATTTGAATTTTCTCATCAAATTTATCAAATTTTCACCAAAGCTTTATTATGATAATACGGAGAAGGCAAATAACTGTCGGTTATTTGCAAAATAATAGTCATGGAAAATAATAGTCACAAAATAATAGTCATGGAAAATAAGTCACGGAAAATAATAGTCACAAAATAATAGTCATGGAAATAATAGTCACACAATAATAGTCACGGAAAATAATAGTCACAAAATAATAGTCATGGAAATAATAGTCACAAAATAATAGTCACAAAATAAGTCATGGAAAATAATAGTCACAAAATAAGTCATGGAATCGGTCAAAGGTCATTATCACCTAAAATCATCAATTTTCATCCAATTGACCTGAAATTTAAATTTATCATTTGAGTTTTTTAATCAAATTTTCAGCAAAGCTTTATTATGAGAATATGGAGAAGACAAATTAATAATTTGGTCAAAAGGTCAAAGGTCAGCATCACATAAAATCGCCAATTTTCATCCGATTGACCTGAAATTTTAATAATTTGCCTACAGGGGCACATAATTGGTTCACCAATCAAAAGCTAGAAGCTGATTGTTTTTTTTAGACCAAAAGGTCAAAGGTCAAGGTTGCATAAAATCATCAATTTTCATCCGATTGACCTGAAATTTCAATTTACCATTTCAGTTTTGTCATCAAATTTTCAGCAAAGCTTTATTATGAGAATATGGAGAAGACAAATTAATAATTTGGTCAAAAGGTCAAAGGTCAGCATGACATAAAATCATCAATTTTCATCAGATTGACCTGAAATTTTAATCATTTGCCTACAGGGTCACATAATTGGTTCACCAATCAAAAGCTGGAAGCCGATTGTTTTTTTTAGATCAAAAGGTCAAAGGTCAAGGTTCCATAAAATCATCAATTTTCATCCAATGGACCTGAAATTTCAAGAATTTGCATATTGGGTCACAGAATTGGTTCACCAATCAAAAGCTAGAAGATGATTTTTTTTATATCTAAAGCTCAAAGGTCAAGCCTGCTTAAAATCATCAATTTTCATTTTGTATTTCTTTTAAAAACTGTTTTCATTATTTTGAGCAAACAGAAGACGAAGACGTCTGAATACAAATGGACGCAGACGGGCCTTGCATTTTCAGATGCTTTCTAGTTGAGATTATATTGATCTTTGTCACCAAACGATACATTGATTGGCCAACTTTAGTAGTTAGTATCCACATTTATCAAACAATCAAGCAGATATACCACCTTACTCTATGTGATAAAAAATATGATTTTATTTGGAATCTAGCTTGGCTTATTTCAATTTATTTATATTTAATTAATTAGGTATCTTATTTTGTAGTTTAAAGATTCGAGAACGTCCATGAAATTCAGGAATCTAGCAGTTTTGTAAGCATTGACCACCGCGGGTAGGCCTATCCTGTTGAAGCGATGCAGCGCAGCCAAAAGCACGACGCACAGGCCACAAGCTTGCCGAATTGGCGCATTGTTAAACATTAGGCACGGACACGATGCCAGCCCGCTTGTTACACTCGGGTGATCGCCGCAATAAGTGGCATTGCACCAAAAGGCAAGTCCGGGCCTGTGGCGATCGGACGCCATTTTGTGGTGAGTGGGAGGCACCGTGCACAGCGACGCACTCCGTGGTGCTTTCATATAAGTGGAGGACGGAGAATCGACTTGGCAGAGCAAACGTATTGCTTAAACTGAAGCAATAAAGGGGCTTAGGCGGCATTCCAGAAGATTAGGCCCCACAGGGTGGCTCTGCAATAAGGCCCCTCAAGACTCCTCCATTATTCGCTCGTGATGTCACAGTGGAATGAAGGATGGGTGTTTGTGTCTTCACGATCTGCAGGTGCAAATACACTTGAACATCAACAACTTTCATGTGCTGGTCGTGAACTCTAACATGAACTCTCTGATCACCCACAGATCATATTTATCCACCACACCACAGACCACCTTAAATTAGACTATTATTTATTATTGTATACAAAGTCGAGGCTCATGGAGGAGCGAGAACACAGAATGGATCAGGACGTAACAGAAGAAAAGAAAAAGTAGAAAGAAGCAGGGCTGAGGGATGAAATAGAGGGAGACTTGGAAAAATAAGGGATGTTGGGAAGAAAGAGGGCTATGGGACGACACACGGGGTGGACAAGATGGATACAGAAGCAAAGTCTGAGGAAGGCAAAACTGTAAACCTGAAAAGAGGTGAACTTGGGAAGGGTTGATGGGCATTAAAAAGATCATGGTTTTTGATGGTGGATGATCTGAGATGGTGTTAAAGACCTGGAGGGAAGAGTGAGATTGAAGAGAATGTGGAATTTGATTGCATTGGTGGGGGAAAAAAGAATGAACTAGATGGTATTCATGGAATACCGATGACATCATGAATTTACATTCTCTAATAAAATTGCTGCGTAGATCATGCTCAATCAATTTCAAACTGATCAAACCAAGGGTTGTCCCTGTAGAATTATGACGTCATAATTAAGGCACCAATGACGTCATCGTTAACAACACTTATTCCGCATGCGAAGTTATTTACAATGAGCCACATTTCGACTTTTTCAACGGAGCGGTTTCAGAGATATAGAGGTGCAGTGTTTTTCGGTTTTTCCAAGATGTTGCCTGTACCCCGTGACGTATGATGACATAACTATCACAAAAATTATATAGGAGGAGGTGCTCATATGGTGAAAATTTCGTGTCAATCGGACCAGCAGTTGCAGAGAAAAAAATTCACACTGATCAGATCAAGCGTTGTACTTGTCGAATTATGACATCATAATGAAGATACTGATGACATCATCATTAACCTGTTATTCCCCCTGGGGGAGTACTTGACAACGCACCATGTTTCCATTTTTTCCATGGAGTGGTTTCGGAGATATAGAGGTGCAAATGTTTTTCCAACATGGCTTCCATACCACGTGACCTACGACACCATAATTATGAATGAAAAAATTATACAGGCGGAGGCGCTCATATGCTGAAAATTTTGTGTCCATCAGACCGACGGTTGCTGAGAAAATTAATCTTTAAAATGCAGAAACGCACACCACACGTTCGCACGCCACCGATTGCTTAACCCTGATTTTCGCTTCCCGAGCGCAGGGTGATGAGTGGAGGTTTAAAAATGATTCTAGATTTTGGTAGTTTCACCGGAAGGGGGGTTGATACAAAGCACGGACTTGGCAGAGGGTGCAAGAGCAGAAAGGAGGTGGTTGAAGACAGAGAGACCACAACTATTTGTCTATTTGTTTAATCACAATGCCACTATGATGCCATTGCTTATATTGTTATACATTCAAGTCGTGTTCGTGGTGTTTTCATCCATTATTGTTTGTATGAAGCTGTGCTATTGTTTGTGCCGTTGTTGTCCACAACACTACAAAGGTCATGGGACACAATCTTACAGTTGTGAGAATTGTCTTCACGTCTTACTTCGTTACACAACAATATCATCAGTTCAGAGACAAATCGTCAGAAGACACTCATTGCTCATTTTCAAAGCATCGGGTAACCAGAGGAAGGGGCCAACGGAGATCCAGTGGGGAATAATCACCTGTTCGGCAGTTGGGCACCTCCATCAACCATCTGAACTCATCAACCTGTGGGGAAGAACATCATGAAGTGAAAAACTGCAAACGACATCAACCCTGACCATGACTGATCTGGCAGACCATCCAAAACATCGAGAGAGGACATATACCTATTATGTACACACAGGGGTGGAGGTGGGCACCAAATTGAGGAAATAAAAAAGAGACAAGGAAAAGAAGGGCGGATGATAGTAGAGTGAAAAGAAGACATGGGAAGTGTGGAGGACTGGGGAGAGAAGGGAAAAAAGAAGGGAAGGGAAGGGAAGGTTTGTAGTTTTTCGAAATCAGCCAACATGACCACTTTACACAAAAAAGGTGCAAAAACAGATCCTTGCAACGACAGACCAATCAGTCTGCTCCCAATTATTAGCAAGGTCATGGAATCGATCATCGTTTCTAACATCAAATTCCTTCTTCTCCAATGGCTTGCTCTCGGATCATCAATTTGGATTCAGACCAGGTCATTCTACTTCTGGACATGTTGCTTCGGCTGTCGCAACAATGGATGGAGGTCCTCAATGCCAAACAGGAAATCAGAGCTGTCTCCCTTGACATATCACGTGCCTTCGATACGGTCTGGCACCCCACCCTGCTCACCAAACTCTCCTCCTATGGTATCCATGGAAATCTCCACGCATGACTGGCGGACTTCCTCTCTGGTCGCAGTCAACGTGTGGCCCTGAATGGGTTTCTCTCATCTCCTCTTCCTGTTCAGGCTGGAGTTCCCCAAGGTAGTGTTCTGGGCCCTGTGCTTTTTCTGGTCTTCATCAATGACCTCTCCGACTCTCTTGAAAATCCTCTCTATCTCTTTGCTGATGACTCCACTCTCTGCCGCTCCATTCCACATCCCTCAGATCGGCAGGCTGCAGACTCCTCACTCTCTGCAGACCTGGACAAAATCACAGACTGGTCAAACAAGTGCAACATGTCTTTCAATCCTGACAAATGTCACACTCTCACTTTGTCTCTCCGAAAAGACCGTCTGGACAACCCTCCCATCTACTTTCTGCATAAACCTTTCATAAGACTGCATAAACCATCAATTTTCATTTTGTATTTTTACCTCCGCCACCAAAAGTAGATGGAAGTTATGTTTTCACCCCTGTCTGCCTGTTTGTGAACAAGATATCTAAAAAAAAAAAAATTTGGACGGATTCGGACGAAATTTGCAGAGATGTAGCGTATGTGACAAGGATGAAATGATTAGATTTTGGTGAAGATCCGGATTCGGATCGGACTACTCGAATTTTTTAAGTGATTCTTCACCATTGGGGAGATAGGGCCAAAAACGATACATAGCAGGATATCTCAAAAAGTTGTGGACGGATTTGGACGAAACTTGGTGGACCTGTTGCGTGTGCGACAAGGACTAATCGATTCAATTTTGGTGAAGGTCTGAATATGGATTCGGATATGAGAATTATTTAATTTTTAAAGTGATTCTTCACCATTGGGACATCGGGCCAAAAACGATACATAGCAGGATATCTCAAAAAGTTGTGGACAGATTTGGACGAAACTTGGTGGACCTGTTGCGTGTGCGACAAGGACTAATCGATTCAATTTTGGTGAAGATCTGAATATGGATTCGGATATGAGAATTATTTAATTTTTAAAGTGATTCTTCACCATTGGGACATCGGGCCAAAAACGATACATAGCAGGATATCTCAAAAAGTTGTGGACAGATTTGGACGAAACTTGGTGGACCTGTTGCGTGTGTGACATGGACTAATCGATTCAATTTTGGTGAACATCTGAATATGGATTCGGATATGAGAATTATTTAATTTTTAAAGTGATTCTTCACCATTGGGACATCGGGCCAAAAACGATACATAGCAGGATATTTCAAAAGGGTTGTGGACGGATGATTTTGATTAAATGTGATTCTGTATTGTGATTTTCTGGTCTACTTTAGGATACAAAACGTAAACTATTCACCTGGCGGAGGTATGCTCTCTACTGAGTGCCGTTTTAGTTTTTAACTGTTTTCTTTATTTTGAGCATACAGAAGAAGAAAACGTCAGATTCCAAATGGACACGGACGGTCTTTGCATTTTCAGATGCTTTCTCGTTGACCTTGGTCTGGGATGCAGTGTCTAAGCTGTTTAGAGGGACAGCCCTGATAAATCATTCAGATTATCTGACCACACAAAACAATTCTATGAGCAGGATGAGGGATTTTCTAGGCAGATGCTCCTTAAACACCATTGGAAACACTTGTTAAACTGCTTCATTGTCTAGCATTCAAGTTCGTGCGTCTTGAGTAAAGGAAAGTTAAAGTTTTCTTTTTTAAAATACCTGAACTCTTTGGAAGTTCACAAGAGGGCCAGACAAAGAAAGTTGGCCATTGTTCCAAAACAAGACATCCATCAAGTCTAGGCTCGGCACACTGGACAAACGTAGCACCGTTTTATAGGGAATAAACCCCGAATAGAGAACACACACGACTTTTACAAGCCCTCCCGTCACCATGATCCCACCATTCACGAATTAACGCCGTTTCAGATTTACGGTGCAGCCAATCAATCTCGCTTTAAATCCGTGAATGTACAGGAAAAAAACCCGTTTTATAGTTCCACTTTGCACATCAGTAAATGCGCCTCGTTTTTGAACGCTTGGGTCTTGCCCTTTAGGGAGATGATTCTACAAGAGGGTTTCGGGGCTTGGGTCCACTGTCGTAAAGCGTGTTTGAAAAGTCAAAAATGTAGCCATCATGGCAGCTTCACCGACAAAATAAGTAGGCTAGACTCCCTAATATACAGACATCGAGGCTCATGGAAGGGCAGAACAACAAAGGGCGACAGACAGAAAGTTGGACGGAGGGTGGAGCACGAGGACAATAATGGGCGGATGTGCCACAGGTAACGAGAGGAGTTGCAGGTGAAAGGGTGGACTTGGTTTCAGAGGTGGTGTTAAACGGTAGACATAAAATGGGATGGACACCATGACGTGGTGGTGGGCAGCAGACAAAGTGTTGGAGGTAATGGAATGAGAAAACGGACTCGAGAAGACAAAACACAATATTCCACAGACGCGAGATGGCGGGGGACGAACGTGAATGAATGCAGGTGAACGTTAAGCTCAGTCGTGGGGAGAGTAACACCTAACAAGGAAAGGCATTCTGGGTTGCTGTTGATGTTGTTTAGTATGCAGCTTGTTGTTACTGGTTGCATCATTTTTTTTTGGAAGCGTGGCTGCTTTTCCTACCTCCAAATGATGACAGGCTGAGTCAACCCACCTGGTGTTAATCCAATGGACCACCAGAGGTTCAAACTCAAGACCCTAAGATCTCAAGCCAGCCACCTTAACTGGTAAACCATCACCAAGCTTAGGGAATGCATGCAACCTGCAGTGAGTGGGTAAGAAGGAAGGTGTGATGGCAGAAAGAGCAAAACAAGATAAGAAAGCCAATAAAAAACCTGCAAGGTCACATTATTAGTACTACAAAATAACTACATTACTTTGATGTCACTTTGATATCAAAATCATTTTGATATCATGGGGTACTATGTGTAGATCAGTGACAAAAATCAGTTTAACCCATTTTAAATTCAGGCTGTAACAGAACAAAATGTGAAAAAAGTCAAGGGGTGTGAATACTTTCTGAAGGCACTGTATATTGTTAGTTGTCGGATTCGGCCCAGTTGCCCAGTCCGAATCCCGATGAACAGTGTCAAAGCAGCCGCACCGGCCAACTGATCTGCGAGCTCCAAGCAGGGTCTCGGCCCTATTTGCCAAGTTACTGTGATCAGGTGGAACACCTGAGTCAATTGGCTGATGTGCTCGGAATACCATGTGCACGGTTATCAGATTAGCGACACGAGCAATGTTCGTCCGGGCACATCAGCCATCAGCCACCGATGGCTCGTACTGGGCACTAACCGCCACAAAGCCATTTGGTCCTTTAATGATCACTCTGACTCTGGAAAATCCTCTCCATCTCTTTGCTGATGACTCCGCCATCTGCCGCTCCATACCTCATCCCTCAGATCGGCAGTCCGCAGCCTCCTCACTCTCTGCAGACCTGGACAAAATCACAGACTGGGCAAACAAGTGCAACATGTCTTTCAATCGTGACAAATCTCACACTCTCACGATGTCTCTCCGGAAAGACCGTCTGGACAACCCTCCCATCTACTTTCTCAACAATCCTCTTGAAGAAGTTCTGTCACTCAAGCTTTTGGGTCTCACGATCTGCCATGATCTTTCCTGGGAAAACTACATTTCCAAGCTGGCCGCCAAAGCCATTCCAAACTATCCAAAAAAAAGCCATCCAAACTAGGCATCCTCTGTCATGCGAAGTCCTTCATTGGCACTTCTGAGCTCCTCACCACATACAAGGATTTCATCCGCAGCTCAATGGAATACTGCTTTCTCCTCTGGGCTGGTGCTCCTGCCTCACACCAAGCCCGGCTTTACGCGGTTGAAACCAAAGCTTTCAGAATCATTGGAATCTCCTGCGATGAAGCTGATTGTGAGGGCCTTTCACTCACTCACCACAGGCAGGTTGGTGGTCTTTCTGTCTTCTACAGACTCCTCTCCGGCCTTGCTCCTCCAGCTCTCTCTGTGCTCTGTCCCCCAAATATTCCTTCAGGATGCACAACATCTGCCTGCAAACCTCTTATGGTTAAACTGCCAAAATCAAGACTCTCTGCTCACCTTCATTTTTTCATTCCTCTTTTCTCCCACCTCTGGAACAAACTCCCTCACTCTCTTCAATCCCACTCTTCCCTCCAGGTCTTTAAAACAGCTGTTCACCACCATCTCTTATCTTCCCCCATCCAAATTTGATCTTTTCTACCCCCGTTAATTCACCATAAATCCCCCTCCTTCAAATTCCCCTTTCTTTCCTGAAAGTCCTTGTAGTGTCCATCTTGTTTATCCCATGTACTCCGACCCAGCCCTCTCCGTTCCACAGATCTGATATCCCTGGTCTCCACTGTTCTTGCTGCTTCTCTCTCTCCCCCTCCCTTTATTATGGGTTATATGTGTTAGCTCTTACACGAGCCTCGACTTAGTGTACAAAAAAAATAAAAAATAAAATCATTAAAAAGGCCGACCTGCACAGCTGTACTCATGATAGATGATATGGAAGTCTGAGATTGCCCGACCCGGGATACAAAAATAAGTACTGTACATATATCGAAGTAAACTTCATGGTGTGGGTGGGTCGGCTATGAATATAAAAAATGATTCACCCAACCGGAGGGCCAGTACCTCTTTCCTTTCCTGCTGTTTTGTGTCTTTATGTCTTAAACACGAAGTTTTGGTCTTTCGACGCTCCATTAGCACCTTTCCTCCATTGGACCTTCCATATACCGTAGGGCGTAGGGGCTTGTAACGTAGGGGCTCTACAGCCGCGCATTACACTCGCATGTCTTTCAGTGACAGGTTGAACTTCAACTTGAACGCTAATGCCAAGTGTCAACGGGTAGCGCATGCTATCGAGATAGACATAGACCCGAACCTGGATGAGGTTTCCGACAATTAGTACGACTGTACGATAATTTGGAAACACATGAATTTACATCAGACAGAAAGGAGCACCGATCGTGATTTACACAGATGCAGTCCACGTGACCACGTCCGTTTCCCCACCAATTGCGGTCGGCTTGTGGTTAATGAGTGTCCAGGGTGAGTGCGCTGTTTACCTTTGATCACGACGGACCGACAATTCCTTTGACCTTGAAGACGTTACGGTGCTTGGATGTTGGATCACCTTGGCGCCTCTCACGATCGCTCACAGTCGTGCTTGTGTGGAACTCACGGATCACTGATTAATGTCATGGGAATCCCGATGAAATATACGACCAGTCACTCCGAAGCACGTCGAGTGGATCGTTTGTTACGTCACGTGTGCGGTCAACGTGCTCACGCGACATCGCGTGTTTGTGACGCTCCTTGTACCGTGATGGGAAAATCCTGATGACCTGTCGATCACTGCTGGGAATTTAACTTACGGTGGGAAATGATTTTATTGATTCATGTTTAATGAGACAGACAGTACCATTTCCAGGCCGTTTGTTATGTCTTTCGGGTGGCAGGAATCTGGGGTTCGAATCCCGACACAATGTGTGTGTCCTCCACTGGATGGACGTTAAAAGCTGGCCGTCCCATCTGCCAGCACTCATTGGTGAACGTTAAATGGCGACAGTCCAAGATCATTACCAGGACGCTTTACAGACAGAGAACATGGAACATGACCCATGACCATTTCAAGTGTCCCATGAATCCCCAAATCAAACCGTGGGGAACGATGCCTACAGTCACATGAAAAAGTAAGTACACCCCATGAAAAGTTTTGACTTTTTCAACATATTTCAACATACAGCTATTTGATCTTCTTTTCAACAATATTGATAGATAAAGGTGATATAATATAACAAATATCATGAAACATTTACATTTTGTAGTCCATTGTATAATTTAAATAAACATAAATGCAAATTTCGCGTGTGGAAAAAGTAAGTACACCCCTACATTTATCACTACTTCAAATACCTAAAATTAGAATCAGGTGCACCAGCTCAGGTGCAAATGATTAGAACATCGTCAGAGAGGATCTTGGAGGAACCTGTCTTATTTAAACCTCAGACATTTAGTTTGGTTTGCTCTTTGTTGTTGAAATGTGCGGCGTCACCATGCCGAGATCAAAAGATCTCTCCGAGGCCTTCAGAAAGAAGGTTATAGATGCCTACGAGTCTGGGAAGGGATTTAAAAAGATCTCCCAACAATTTGAAATCAATCATTCGACTGTCCGAAAGATCATCTACAAGTGGAGAAAATTCCAAACAACTGCCAACTTGTTCAGGCCAGGCCGCCCCAGCAAGTTCAGCCCGAGAGCAGACCGCAACATGCTGAAAGAAGTCTCAAAGAACCCCAGAATGTCATCATGGGACCTACAGGTAGCTCTTGCCACTGTTGATGTCAAAGTGCACGAGTCTACCATTAGAAAGAGGCTGCACAAATTTGATCTGTATGGGAGGTGTGCCAGGAGGAAACCTTTGCTGTCCAGAAAGAACATCAGGGCAAGACTAAAGTTTGCCAATGAACACCTAGGCAAAGACCATCACTGCTGGAACAATATGCTCTGCACAGATGAGTCAAAGGTAGAGCTATTTGGCCACAGTACCAGAAGACATGTTTGGCGAAAACCAAAGACAGCATTTGACCACAAGAACCTGATACCAACTGCAAAGCATGGTGGTGGCAATATTATGGTTTGGGGCAGCTTTGCTGCATCAGGGCCTGGGCAGCTCACCATCATAGAATCCACTATGAATTCTTCATTGTACCAGAGGGTGCTTGAGGATATTATGAGGCCATCTGTTGGAAAGTGGAAGCTCAACCGAAGGTGGACCTTGCAACATGACAATGACCCTAAACATACCAGTAAATCCACCAAGGAATGGCTGAAAAGAAAGAAATGGAGGGTTCTGGAATGGCCAAGTCAAAGCCCGGATCTAAATCCCATCGAGATGTTGTGGGGGGATTTGAAACGAGCTGTGCATGCAAGAAACCCCTCAAACATCGCACAGCTGAAAGAATTCTGCATGGAGGAGTGGGCAAAAATTTCTCACAGTCGATGTCAGAGACTGGTAGACAGTCATAAGAAATGCCTACTTTAGGTTGTTTCTGCCAAAGGGGGCAATACCACCTATAGAGCCAAGGGTGTACTTACTTTTTCCACATGCGAAATTTGCATTTATGTTTATTTAAATTATACAATGGACGACAAAATGTAAATGTTTCATGATGTTTGTTATATTATATCACCTTTATCTATCAATATTGTTTAAATGAAGATCAAATAGCTGTATGTTGAAATATGTTGGAAAAGTCAAACCTTTACATGGGGTGTACTTACTTTTTCATGTGACTGTACCTGTTCAGCTGCATGTACTCATTACAGATGATATGGATGAAGTCTGAGATTGCGCGACCAAGGGATACATAAATAAGTACTGCACATATATTGAAGGAAACGTAATGGTTGAAATGGAAAACTACAGACAAGTACAGCAACCCGGATCCTTAAAAACATCAACGGACGTGGACATTTACTTTATGATATGCAGTAAACAGGTGAGAGGGTTGGAAATTGAGGAAACATAATATTGGAAATGAGGATGATGGGAGAGAGGATTGGAGGAAGGGCTGCATATCGATAAAACATCTGGTGAGGGGTGAGCATCGATTAAACAGCTGATGAGGGGTGGGCATCGATGAAACGGCTGGTGAGGGGTGGGCATCGATGAAACAGCTGGTGAGGGGTGGGAATTGATGAAACAGCGGGTGAGGAGTGCGCATCGATGAAACAGCTGGTGAGCGGTGGGGATCGATGAAACAGCTGGTGAGGGGTGGGGATTGATGAGACAGCTGGTGAGGGGTGGGATCGATGAAACAGCTGGTGAGAGGTGGGGATTGATGAAACAGCTGGTGAGGGGTGGGGATTGATGAAACAGCTGGTGAGGGGTGGGAATTGATGAAACAGCTCGTGAGCGGTGGGATCGATGAAACAGCTGGTGAGGGGTGGGATCGATGAAACAGCTGGTGAGGAGTGGGGATCGATGAAACAGCCGGTGAGGAGTGGGGATCGATGAAACAGCTGGTGAGGGGTGGGGATCGATGGAACAGCTGGTGAGGGGTGGGCATCGATGAAACAGCTGGTGAGGGGTGGGGATCGATGAAACAGCTGGTGAGGAGTGGGGATCGATGAAACAGCTGGTGAGGAGTGGGGATCGATGAAACAGCTGGTGAGGGGTGGGGATCGATGAAACAGCTGGTGAGGAGTGGGGATCGATGAAACAGCTGGTGAGGAGTGGGGATCGATGAAACAGCTGGTGAGGAGTGGGGATCGATGAAACAGCAGGTGAGGAGTGGGGATCGATTAAACAGCTGGTGAGGGGTGGGCATCGATGAAACAGCAGGTGAGGAGTGGGGATCGATGAACCTGCAGCTATAAGGTCACTCGGGGCACCACTCTGACTCATGACGTCAGGGCAGGAATTTGTAACTTAAGTCCAGGGTGCCGGGCATAACTCGCCTACTCTTCGCTGAAGACACAGTTGAATCTTCAACGTCCATCAATGAATGCTGGCAGATGAAACGCCAAGTTTCACCTCAATCCGAGGGACGTCACACACAATGATGAATCACCTGCCAGTGAAACACCACGATGACAATTTCTAGCTGGGTCGGGATTCGAACCTCAACAAAAACAAAAAAAAAGATGTAAGTGTGCATACTTCCAGAGTCCAGGCCATCCTGCCGACCCACAGTCTATCAAAACCCCATATCAGATATTCTGTCCAGGCCGCTACTCTTTACCACGCATGTGGGATCTTGTATCCAAGTGAGTCATTTTGTTTTGCTGGATCTTTATCACATACAATGATTGGCCAAACCTCTCAAAGGATGACATGTTCACTCTATTTCCACAAAATGTTTTTTCTCTTGAGCTTGTTCAGTCCATCTCGAACTCATCATCCAGGCACTGGTACACAGAAAGTACATGGAGTGGTAATTGTTACTGAGCAACTTGGTTTTTCTACACTCAGATGGCTAACCCTTCCACTAGTCGACATAAACTACCCACCGATGCGTCTCCTCACCATCAGAAAGCTCAATTGCCTAAGTCGTCCCCTTCTCGAACACCAGGTGAACTCTGCTCATCAACTTCTGACATCAGAAGATAAAGGTCTCCTTTTCCCAAAGATTCTGACGGGCTGAGGCAGTCATTAACTCTTTCCGTTTGAGCATCGTATCCCGAGCACGACCCTCACACATCCAACTCCTAAAGCATGAACAGAACGAGAAAGACGCACACTCACAGTCTTTACCTGAAGATGTCCTTCCATTGTTCACCCATTGTTCGGATTCAGGGATTTGATAATCAGATGCAATCTGAAAGAAGTTCATTTTCATGATGTCGATTCACGAATTTTATTAATATTTTATCCATCTCGGGTCTGGAAAAGTTACATCAGTGGCCGAGCGAACGCTGTCCTGGTTAAAAGTGGAGACTTTCACCGTTTTGTAACCAGTTTGGTGAAAAAAAAACAGAAAAAAAAACTCATTAAAAAAATATCTAACTGTATTATGGACATCATCAGCCATCACTGGATAACAATGAACAGTTTACAAATAATGGTGTCATGAAGATAATGTTAAACACAAAAAGAAAAATGTGTTTAAACAAGATGACGGAGTTAACATATTTCACAATTCCTCGGTTTAAAAAAACAAACAAACATGACAAACTCAAAAAGGATCCACTAAGACTTATAAACAAAAACAACAACAACAAAAAAGGTTTTTCTTTGGGGTGCAGAGTTATATCGAAATGAAAAGTTTTATTTATTTATATAAATCGCTTCAAGCCATTCACATGCACCACCTGCGTGTCACAACCGGATAATGGCTGCGACACAAAACAGATAAGGAGCAATACATTTGAAGGGGCGACTAAAACCAAATAACCTCGGAAGAGAATGCGATTTCACAGATAAATGCTCTGGGTGCTGTGATGGAGAAAAAGGTTGATGATGAGAACAGCCACGCCACCTAAACACTTGGTGCTTATAAGCTAGGCCCAATTTACAGGAGGCCTTCCATTTCCTTCATGAAGGCCTCGTACATGTCATCCTTGGTTGGCATGCTTGCGGTTATTTTCGATGCAGGTTTGGGATTGGGTACCGACGTGATGGTGCCCCCCATAGTTTCGTCCTCGGATCTTCGCGCAGGCACCACACGGCCCTTGGCCTCACGCTTGACGCGCAGCGACGTGGGCATAAAGCGCGTGACGTCTGCTTTTGGGTTAGTGATCTGGGGCTTGGCGCTGATCGTCGCCATTGCTGCCTTTTCTATGGTCGCCATGCTGCCAGCCTGAGCCACTGCAGCTGCGGTTGCTGCGGCAGAAACGACGTTGGACTGACCGAGTTGTGCCGGTTGTCCAATACCAGGACCGGTCTTGGCTTCGTCACCCTTTGGCCGAGAGATAAGACTTGGCGGGGCGCTCAGAACCCCGGGAGGATTTGTACCCGGTGGAGGGAACATGAGGGGCACCATGGGAGGCACAATGCCTGGCGGTCTCAGCATTCCATGACGTGGAGGTGGAGGAATTCCTTTGGTGGGAGGGTAATGATGAACACAAAATTAAAGGATGAAAGTTCAATGTCAGCAAAACCTGCCAACCACCACCACCACCACCACCACCACTCAATAACTGAAAAAAAAACCTTCCACCCGTTATAACCAGGAAGAAGCTCACTCGACCAAATCAAATTTTTGGTGATCAAAAAGACAATGGAAGGAAAAAAAATTTTTATGACCCATAATGTAAACTAGAACGCCACTCCTTGGAGCGCATACTCCCGCCGTGGGTCAAGTTGGCATAATACGTTTTGTTTAACATCCCCTCTCCCCAAAACAATAAATGAAAAAGAAAGTAAGCCCTACTGTCAGAGAATTTATTTTGATATATCTCGGAATTGGAGGAGAAAAACATCATTTAAGAATAAGAATAAAAGCTTCAATGCAGTAAAACAGAAAAAATCTTTCCCCAAAAAATTCCTGGATCCGGAATAATATCCTGAGCTTTACCAAAAACTAATCAATTCTTCCTTATCCCAAGGGCAATCATCCCACCAACTTTCATCCAAATCCGTTCAGAACTTTTCCAGATATCTTGTTCACAAACACACGAACACATGCACGGACGGACACGATCGAATGCATTACTCCCTGGTGGGAGTAATAAGTGTTGCCGAGCGATTGGAATAATACAAGACAGGTGACGTACCAGGTGGACCAGGTGGAAGCAAACGAGGAGGCGGTGCTCGAGGTGGAGGACCAGGGGGGAGGCCCGGCGGAGGTCCTGGAGGACGACCCGGAGGGGGCCCCGGAGGCAGTAGACGGGGTGGAGGTGCTCGCATTCCCAGAATCCCAAGAGGACGAAGGAAGGGTGGCACACCTGTTTAGGGAAAGGAACACCAATGAGAGAGACAGTGAGGGGGAGAGAGAGGGACAGAGATATGCTGCCTCCAAGTCAATTTCAAACGTGAGAAACTTATTAATTAATGAACAACCCCATGACAGGGTTTCCCCAATAATTAAGTTCAACATCAGGGTTTTCATCGTTCATTACTTTGCAGTGAATTGCAGCAAAAGAGTATACTCAAGGCGAACGACAACATAACAATATGATGCAGTCAATTATAGGCACAATTCGAAATGTGCATTTACATGGCTCAAATAAATGTACCTTCAATTAACTACACTTCAGAATACTTTTTGGGCCTTACCAGGAGGGGGAGCAGGTGGCGGGCCGGAAGGTGGTCCAGGGGGTCTCAAAGGTGGGATTCCTGGGGGAGCCATTGGTGGCGGAACTTGCAGAGGTGCAACCACCGACGCAGATTGAGCCGGTGATGCCACAGATATCTGATGCGGAACGTGCGGCGAGGTTCCGGAGGGTTTTGGAAAGGTAGAAGCAGTGGCATTTCCTTCGTCGTTGCTCTCAGACTTGGATCCTTTATTGGCGTCTTTTTGGGGCTCAACATGATCACCCTTAATCTCTTCATCCTCTTCCTCTTCCTCGTTCTCCCGTTCGTCCTGCGTTGGTATTTCTTGGCCTGAAGATGACAACACAATGATTACTTTTGTGCGGTTACTTGAATCAACGAATACTTCCATTTTCTCCATGCAATCCATTTGAATTCAAACACGGATTGTTTGGAGGCGAAACTAAAATGTTTACAACACCCGTGGGTGGGGAGTGGGAGGTGATATGTGGCAAACAAAATTTGATGTGTATAAAAGGCATTGTTACCTTTTATCTTACACTGCAAATTTAATGTTTGAGCAAAGTGTACTCCCAGGAAATTATCGAATGTGATTAGTCACAGTGATGGAAATGAGTATGAGAAGAGCCAATGTTGCTTGGTCATTGTGCACTCTCTTAACTGACACCACGCCTGCTCCGAGCGAGCACAGCATCTCAATGTCCGTTCTTCCAGGCAGTCGAGCGCCGAGTTTGACGTCTGGCTGCTGACATATTGAGGCCTATCATTTGAAACATCTGTTCCAACCTTATCAGTCAATCGCAGACGGGGTCGACATACTTTATGGCGAGGTAATTGAGGGTCAGGCCCATTCAGCAGGAAGGCAGACTCCAATAGTGAATTGGAGCGTGCGAAATGACCGAGCGGATACAGACCAAGCACGGTGAGGATGAGCACTCCATGATCAGCAGATTGCGGGTAAGGTACAGAAAGGCTGGCCAGACAGCTAACAGACCTCCAAGTAAGTGGCCAAAAGTGAATGTTGCCAGACACCGAATAAAAGACTGGCAAATTCATCTCTGGGTTTTGAAAATAAATAAATAATAAAATCAAACTGCAAATACAACTCAACTTCCTATAGATCAAAGTTGTGAGATGGATCCAAACGATCAAAAATCGCTTAAGAAGCCATGCCTACTGCCTACCATGCACGGCACCCACGGTGTTCCACTTGCAATGAAAAATATAATCAGACTGGATTCCAATTGGAACCACGACCATCTGATGCGCACAAGAAGCAACATGGGATGTAGATGCATCCGATTGATCAAACCTTGATAAAAAAAAAACAAACAAAAAAAAACCTGTCTGACATTATTCTTGCACCTCCTGGCCCTGCAGTTTTCACTTCACAGCAGTTTGACGGTTCAAAACGCAATTATCCAGGTAACGCATTCCTGGTTTTCCTCTGGAAGAAGAACAAGCATGTTTAACATCATCCTGAGGCTAATGCAATATTGATTTTCAACCACCACCTCCAGGCTTTCCGCATCAACGCAACTACTTGCGTGAGAACAGCTCGTCTGAAGAGCGTGCGCCCGGGCCGGGCCCGCTGGTGAAGGCGCCACCACGAGGTTAAAATGACAAATTACATGCGAACAATGATTTCGCAGCAAAAATAAAATGGTCACGATGGTGATGGCGTCATTATCCGTCTCGATAGCAAAATTACATGCGCAAAGTCTCATTTACAAGCATGTCTAGTAAATATAAAGTCTCTCACGTGATTCGTACATTGAGTGATGGACAAATGGGAATGAATGAGAGGGAGATCATGCAGAAGAATGAAACGACATGAAAAAGGGTTCTCAATTGCATTTGGTCTGTCATGTGGGTGAGGTTGGCAGAACTTTGGGAATGACCCTCATACGTGTGAAACATCATGGCCTGCAAGATTATTTTTACTTATTTAAAACAAGTCACACGATCGCAAATTACAGGATGATGCAGAGGTGGCGTACATGATTTTGAGCTGTCTAGTCTGGGCTCAATCACGAAGCCGACTATAAACTGCCGGATTGCGCTTCACAGAAGGGGCTTTGCATCACAAATTGCACCAGCTGGGTGACCCATCTACCGTCATTAATTGCACGTCAATGGTCCAGGGTGTCGTCACTCACAGAATAGGCAATTATCGCCACAGGAACCCTCAACAAATTTCAAATTCCGGCCTAAATCGGCAGCGGTTGAACGACATGCCTGACCAGCGGCTGGCTTCGGAGCCCAAAGACCCACGCTAAAACTTAGACCATTTCTGACTCCACAACGTGCGAATTATTGTGGTAGATTAAGAAATTGTTGTGTCACAGTTGACCACATGCATGAAGCCTTCATAAAATACCAAGACAGTGGGAACAGTAGGAAAACTAAAACGGGCACTCGGTGGGCTCCACCAGGCTGAACATTTTGTATCCCACTGATAGGCCGGATTTGGATCCGGACCTGAACCAAAATCGAATCGGCTTGTTCTAGTCACCTAAGCAATTCATCCACCTAGTTTTGTCATAACTAATCTATAACTTTTTGAAATATCATGCTATACTCTTTGGCCCCATCTTCAACAGTGAAGCATCACTTCAAAAATTCTAGTAGCCGGATCCGGATCGTCACGAAAATGTAATCATTTTGTCCTTGTGACACACCCAACCTCTACACCAAATTTAATCCGAATTAGTCCACAATTTTTTGAGATATCCTGTTCACAGACAAAGACAGACAGACACGGGTGAAAACACAACCTCCGACCACCGACCAAAGGAATGGGGCCGCTGGAAGGACCATAAAAACGGACAATGGAGGTGCTATCGAAAAGGGTCATCGGCACTTCAACAGCAAAACAATGAAATAAAAAGAATCAAACGCATCATGTGATCCAAGCAATGCATTTTGAATGTTAATTACAGCATCTTGAGGACAATTTGATGAATCAATACAATAACTGCAAACACATTTTGAACTGTATCCCCAACTGTGTTCCATGGGGTTTGTGAATGGAATTGAAAGTGCTTACACCTAAAATAGATAAGCAGATGACCAAGTGTCAGGAGTGAAAAGTGCGAGTTTGAATCCCATATTACTTTGTTCATTGTCTGTGAAGTAATAACAGGTCCAAGTACAAGTTGGTCATGTGGTATAAAAGGCAAGCATTATGGTAAAACAGCAGTTCATTCGGTGGACCTCTTACCTGCCATCCTCAACATCATTGCCTGCAGCGGTGTTAGCCCTTCCTTCTTTTTACCCTTTGCACCTGCATCACCCTCGGCAAAACGGACCACACGACCTGGAAAAATACAATCGATTTGGTTAAAAACCACAACATACCAGGGTAAGCACAACGTAAACAACATCAACAGGGAGGCAGGACGCATTGGTGTCACAACAGTGTTCCATCAGTGATGTCACTTTTTGACATACCATGGTTTGAGTAACAGAATCACAGCAAAGAGTTTCTGTTTGGTTCGAAACTTGAGACAGTTTTGCTTCAACACTCCCATGATAGGAAAGCCGTTCAGGAAGTTTGTGAAAGCCTATTACCAGGTCGCTCCCCCTCTCCTGGTGGTTGTTCATCAATTTCCTGGTTCTTCTCATCCTCATCTTCACTTGAGCTCAGTTCAGCATCGATGTCCGCAGGTTCGATGGCTTCTCCGATATCCTCCATCGCTGCGTTGGACGAAACGGTGTCACATTGCACAATGGTAAACATCTCAATGTTGGGCATGTCACATAATCAGCAACCATTTCATCCCAAGGTTAAAAGACTTGCCGGTCTCTGGATCATATATTTCGTCTTCATCCCGGATGGGGAGAGTGGGGGCGGGTTGCTGCTTGGCTGTTATGAGAACCTGTGGAGGTGGGGGACCGGGTGGAGGACCTGGTGGTCTTTTTGAGGGAGGTAACTTAGGCACGCCAAGGCTTGGACCGACGGGCGCTTGAACGGTGCTGCACTCATGGAACAACAAAGAATATGGAACAAAAAGAAAAGAATAAAGGGTGCAAGTGATCAGGATAAGCAAAGTAAAGAACCACATAATACAAATTCATCATGGTTTTTAATATTAAACACCCAACCACCCTCCTCCCCCAACTACTCTGCAACCCACCCTACCCTACCTTACCACCACCCCTCAGACTTTCACTACCCCTTCACAATCAATCACTACAATCGTCTACCCAATCTCCACCATTGGTCATAAACATTCCCTTGCGCAATCGAAGAATGCTGCGTAAAGGAGATGCACATATACCCAAAGGACACGCTTTTCTTCAGGATGGAGGGTGGTTGAGCACCCGGGAGAGGGATGTCTTGGATGGAAGCGATGTTCGAAGGAGCATGGGGCATATCAGGTAAGGGAATCGTGTCGATTTCCACATGTTGTGCATTCTGGGTCAAACAACACATTTCATCGTCATCAGCAATGTATACAAGGATGAAGAAGTCTTACCATTTAACATGCCAGAGACCCAACTGCTGTCCAGTTGCCCTGTGTATTTTAAATCTAACCTACAACAAAAAGCATAAAAATAAAGACGACTTGATTGGCATAACACTGCGAAAGTTCATCAAGGCTGGCCAGTCAACGAAAATAAATAAAATTCTAATTTTGCTTCTCAAATCAACTACATAGAGTTCCGAAGGTAGACGATTATCAAAAATGATGGCGACAGTTTCGAAGACAATTAACAGCCATCCTATAAGTTGTTGATCATGTTTCAGATCATGTTGATCATGCTGGTGCGAGGCAGTGGTGTGAAGTTGGAAACTGAGCTAGTCCCAGGAGAACTACCATAATTGCGATTGTTAAAACCCAGTGGGCTCATTAATAACTTTAAGGGAGCGGGTAATATGCCTGCCCCACCTGTGGTGTCAGTTGACAAATTAAGATTCACTCAATGCCCCCAGGGCAGCCTGGCATGGGCAGGAGAAATGCCACCTAAGGTCGCTGTAAAAATTAATAATAAAATAAAACGGCAATATTCAAGAATCTGTTATGGATTCGTCACTTCCGTTGTGGTGGTTTGCATCCACTGTAAGTATTTCTGATTCCATGTATTATTATGGTTGCCATTTAAAGGGAATAGATATTTCTATTTTCAAAAGTTAAAAGTTAATGTTAAAAGAATCAGGAACCCGGATCGGGAACCGGACGAGGAAGAGGAAGAAGAGGAAAAAGAGGGCGGAGCGAGCGAAGTCGGACAAGAAGCGAGTCGTTTCTTCGTCCTGAGCGAACGTTGTCGAGCAAGAGTCACGAGTGAACTTTGGGTTTCCTGGAAAGGGATTCCTGCGATAGGGTTGTTATCGCTGTGATTGATCAACCTGCGTGTCAGGTTTGGCGTTGGATTCTGAGGAATCATCGTTGTGTCATTACGTCTCAAGTACGAGCCGTCGGCCATTTTGACTCGCGCGCTTTGCTCATCGCGAAAGGTCTTTGCTTCGCGTCAGCCGTTTTCACCATTCAGACGTCTATCTGGGATGTGTGTGTGCAACGTGGATTTTGAAGGCAAACTTGAGGTTCGCCGATTTGGAGCTGTAAAACATCCATACCAGAGGGTGTGATTTCCCAGTCGCCTTGAGTGCGCTTTTACGCAGCTTTGGGCCGCGTGACTCTTTGCGCTGCTTTGGCCGCGTACGCCTTTGTGCAGTTTTGGCGGCGTGACTGGGCCCGTCATCTGAACTGGATTCTGGTTTCGATTCCACATCGCTTTGACGATCGCTGGAGGGGATCAACTTGAGCTCGAAGACGGGAATATAGTGACATTGGGGAATGTTCTTTTTTCACTCACTTGGAGCACAGTGAGTTACCTGATATTAACTGATGGTACCATCATAAGATATATGTTGATTGTACTTTTGATTGCTATCATTGTTTTACTGTTATTCTTGTGTGATTTTTAATACAATCTTTGTTTGTTAGTAACAATTGGTGTGGTTTCACCATTGATTTTTGACATAGAATAACACTTGTTCTGCTGTGACTCCTCTCGGGGCTCGGAGGTACACCGTGACCAGGGGGTCGGGGAGGAGCACGTAACAAATCCCAGGGTCATTCTATCTGGTTGTCACAGAAGCGAAGCCAGATATTCAAGGGAATCATTTAAGTCACCGGACGAGGTGTGGCCCTGAATGGGTTTCTCTCATCTCCTCTTCCTGTTCAGGCTGGAGTTCCCCAAGGTAGTGTTCTGGGCCCTGTGCTTTTTCTGGTCTTCATCAATGATCTCTCTGACTCTCTTGAAAATCCTCTCTATCTCTTTGCTGACGACTCTACTCTCTGTCGCTCCATTCCTCATCCCTCAGATCGGCAGTCTGCAGCCTCCTCACTCTCTGCAGACCTGGACAAAATCACAGACTGGTCAAACAAGTGGAACATGTCTTTCAATCCTGACAAATCTCACACTCTTACAATGTCTCTCCGAAAGGACCGACTGGACAACCCTCCCATCTACTTTCTCAACAATCCTCTCCAAGAAGTTCTGTCGCTCAAGCTTTTGGGTCTCACTATCTGCCATGATCTTTCTTGGGAAAACCACATTTCCAAGCTGGCCTCCAAAGCCAGTCGCCGACTGGGCATCCTCCGTCGTGCGAAGTCCTTCCTTGGCACACCTGAGCTCCTCACCACATACAAGGCTTTCATCCGCAGCTCAATGGAATACTGTTCCCCCCTCTGGGCTGGTGCTCCTGCCTCACACCTTGCTCGGCTTCACGCTGTTGAGGCCAAAGCTTTCAGAATCATTGGAATCTCCTGCGATGTAGTCAACGCCGAGGGCCTTTCACTCACTCACCGCAGGCAGGTTGGTGGTCTTTCTGTCTTCTACCGACTCCTCTCCGGCCTTGCTCCCCCAGCTCTCTCTGTGCTCTGTCCCCCCAATATTCCTTCAGGTCGCACAAGATCTGCCTGCAACCCTCTTATGGTTAAACTGCCAAAGTCTAGGCTCTCTGCTCACCTTCACTCTTTCATTCCCCTTTTCTCCCGCCTCTGGAACAAACTCCCCCACTCCCTTCAATCCCACTCCTCCCTCCAGGTCTTTAAAACAGCTGTTCACCACCATCTCTTATCGTCCCCCATCGAAAACCTTGATCTTTTCTACCCCCGGTAATTCACCCCAGAGTCCTTGCAGTGTTCATATGTTTTAATCCTCTCCCACCTCCCCCCAAGTCCTCCCGATGTCCCTGCTCTCAAATGTTGTGTTTGTGTCCTTCCCCCTCTTCCCCCTCTCTTTTGTGTCCTTCCCCCTCTCTCCCCATCTTGTCTGCCGCTCCCCTTGTTTTTTGTGTTTTGTGTGTCGGTTTGTCTTTTTGTGTGATTAATGTTAGCTCTTTCACGAGCCTCGATCTTGTATACAAAAAAAAGAAAAAAAAAGAAGAAAAGAAGTCCTAGCACCTGAAAAGTCCTTCACTTTCCGCAACTTTATTAAGTATTTTCAAAATGACTTAAAGGGGAACCCAAACGCAAAGTTTTATTTCCTGAAAACCATTGAAAATCATTAATCATGGTCTAATATGAAGGGAATTTTTTTGCCAATCATAAAGTGCCAAAAGAAAGGCCTGACGTGTCGATTTTTGCCAGTAACGCCGCACTCAGAACGCCCACCTTGATCCAAATGGCAGCTTACATGGAGAAACAATGCATTTCGAGCTCAGATTCCGATATTGATTCCGTCATTAGCAACTCTGAAGGTTCTCCGTAAGTTGAAACGGATCAGTGGGACGTTGAAGAAGCTATTCGAGACAAAATTAGTGATGTAAAAGCTTTTGAAGGAATTGTGGAGCCTTATCGTTTCTAGCCTTTCCGTTTCCAGGGCAGAAAAGGCAGAGCATGAAAGTTATAAGGCAGCCAAGAAGGCTGCAAAGAAAGAGGTAGCAAAGGCACAGGAGGCATGTAGGAAAATGTTCGGAGAACGCTTGGATTCGGAAGAGGGTCAGAGAGCGGTATTCAGGATTGCAAAGCAGATCGTGTTACGGATTCGTCACTTCCGCTGTTGTGGTTTTCCTCCACTTGAAAGATTTCTGATTCGATGTACTATTATTGTCTTCCAAAGGTTTATTGTTTATGAACAGTTATTAAAAGTTAAAAAGGTTACCTTAAAATGATACAGGAACCCGAACCGGAAGACAAGGAGGTGAAGAAGAGGAGGCGGTGAGAAAAGTCGGAGAAGAAGCTGGTTGCTTTGTGTTCTGGATCGAACGTTGTCAAGCAAGAGACACGAGTGAACTTTGGGTTTCCTGGAAAGGGATTCCACGATAGAGTTGTTATCGCTGTGACTGATCAAACCTGCGTGTCAGGTTGGCGTTGGATTCGGAGGAACCATCGTCGTGTGATTACATCTCAAGTATGAGCCGTCCGCCATTTTGACTCGTGCGCTTCGCGCGTTGAGCAAACTTTCCTCGCTTCGTCAACCGTTTCCACCGCGTTCAGACGTATCTGTGGTGTGTGTGTGTACCGAGGCTTCTGACGATTACTTTGCGGCTCGCCGACCGTGAACAGTGAGGGTACGTACCTGGAGGGGGCCTTTGGATTTCCCAGTCGCCGTGAGTGCGCCTTTGTACCACTTTAACCACGTGACCCTTTTCTCCGCTTTGGGCCGCGTGCGCCTTGGTGCCGTTTTGGGCATCGTGTCTGTGCCTGCCCTCGGAACGAGATTCTGGTTTCGAGTTGACATCGTTCCGTTGATCACTGGAGGGGACCAACTCTGAGCTCGAAGACGGGAATATAGAGACATTGGGGAAGGTTCTTTCCACTCACTTGGAACACTGTGAGTTACCTTATGCATGCTAGCTGATGGAATAGAGAGTGCACTCTTAATTGTCATTTGTGGTAATGTTATTCCTGTGTGATTTATAATATATTATTGGTTTGTTCATAACCATTGGTGTGGTTTCCTTATTGATTTCGACACGGAATAATATATTTTTCTGCCGTGGCCCCTCCCGGGGTTCGGAGGTATACCAAGACCAGGAGGTCGGGGAGGAACACGTAACAATAGCGAAAGAGAGGTGTGATGTGATGGGGGTGAGTTGCTTGAAGGATGAAGTGGGAAAAATCGTTGTGGACCCAGATGGAATTAAAGGAAGATGGAAGAGATATATGGAAATACTGTTGAATACAGAGAATGAATGGGATGGAAACATGGAGAGTAACCCAGTTTTAGGACCGGCAGAGAAGATAACCGAGAAGGAAGTTGAGGAAGCGATAAAAGCAATGAAGAGTAGAAAAGCGGGAGGGCCGACGGGAGTTGTGGGAGATATGTTGAAGGCAGCGGGAAATTGGGGTGTGAACAGAATGACAGAGATCTGCAATCTGGTGGTGAAAGCAGGCCGCATTCCAGTGGATTGGGAACTGAGTACCCTCCTCCCTCTATACAAGGGGAAAGGTGACCCTCTGGACTGTGGCTCGTATCGAGCGATAAAGTTATTGGAGCATCGAATGAAGGCATTGGAAAGGGTGTTGGAGAGGAGGATAAGGAAGAAAGTGAAGATGGACGAAATGCAGTTTGGATTTATGCCAGGAAGAGGAACGACAGACCCGCTTTTTATTGTGAGGCAGTTGCAGGAGAAGTATATGGAGAAGAGGAAGAATTTGTTTCTTGGGTTTGTTGATCTGGAGAAAGCATTCGATAGGGTTCCACGTGAAGTAGTGACATGGGCATTGAGGAAGTTAGGAGTGGAGGAATGGTTGATCAGAGTTGTGATGGCAATGTACAAAAGAGCGCGCACAGCTGTAAGGACGAAGGACGGGAACAGTGGTGAGTTTGAGGTGAAGGTGGGAGTGCATCAGGGGTCGGTACGATGTCCACTACTATTTGTAGCTGTGATGGAGGTGCTGGCTCAGAACGTAAAGGAGGGTTTACCGTGCGAGTTGTTGTATGCAGATGATCTGGTGTCGATTGCAGAAAGTATGGATGGACTGAAGGAGAAGATGAACAAGTGGAAGGAATGTATGGAGACAAAAGGTCTGAAGGTGAATATCGGAAAAACGAAGGTGATGGCAAGTGGTAAAGCATGTGGTGAGGTGGAAAGAACTGGGAAGTGGCCGTGTGCTGTGTGCAGGAAGGGTGTCGGAGTGAATTCCATTCAATGTACAATGTGCGCTGAGTGGGTTCATCAAAAATGTCGTGGTTTGAGGGTCATTAACCAGTGTGGCAGCTACATTCAAGTGTAAGGTGTGCACAGAGGGAGCTGCAGATGGAGGAAATGTTGAGTTGGATCTTGGAGATGGCGTGAAGCTGGAAGGTGTGAAAACATTTTGTTACCTTGGAGACATGCTGAATGGAGAAGGTGGATCAGACTCGGCAACGGTTGCTCGAGTGAGATGTGCATGGAAGAAGTTTCGGGAACTGAGTGGCATGCTGACGAGGAGGGGAGTTTCATTAAAGCTGAAGGGAAAGGCGTATGCTGCATGTGTGAGAAGTGTTATGATTTATGGGAGTGAGACATGGGTAATGAACGTAGAGCAGCAACGAAGGCTGGAAAGGGTGGAAATGCGAATGGTTCGGTGGATGTGTGGAGTATCGTTGAGAGAGAGGAAGACAAATGATGAATTGCGAAAGATGATGGGAATAGAGCCTGTGATGGATGCTGTGAAGAGAAACAGGTTGAGATGGTTTGGTCACGTGTTGAGGAAGGATGAAAGTGACTGGTTGAAAAGAGTGATGGAAATGAATGTAGAAGGAAGTAGAGAACGGGGAAGACCGAGAAAGACTTGGCTAAAGATGGTCGAAGAAGAAATGCGGGCAAGGGGGTTAACAAGGGGAGATGTAGAAAATAGGGCAAAATGGAGAACATTGTCATGGGGACCGCAAGGCTAACCCCCGCTCTTGCAGGGAAAATGGCCTTAAAATGCCTGCTGTTGTTGTTGTTGTTGTTGTTGTTATCGTTTCCAGCCTTATGTGATTGATTCAGACGAACATGGCACCAATGGAGGTGTTAGTGAAAATGAAAACGCGTGTTCACTACAGATTGGAAGGTTTTGTTTTTCAGTTAAATTGACGGTTTATCAGGGATTTTATATTAATTGATAAATCAGTTATATTATTCCAAAAGAAATACAGCACGACATAGCACGGAGACCCCAGAAAAAATGAGCAACGAATGCTTTGTCTCTCCATCTCAGGCTGACCCGGCAGTCCTGTATGGTACAGCATCGTCCTGTTTCATACTTTCCCATGACACCATTTGTGTGTGTGCTGTGTCTGTGCCGTGTCAATGTCCCACCCCAGCAGAGGATGGAGAGGTGGTATAGGGTACAGGTGAGGTGAGATTGGTCACTGGCAGGCCAACACAGGTGTTCGATTCACTGCTCAAATTGCCTGTGTACATGTGCTGGTGGCTGGGTAGAGATGGTCTTACAGTTTCGAGCGACGGCTGTTTCTTCCGCCTAATCGTGGTGGATAACCACAATATCTATAGCCATCTCTGTTGTTTCATAACAGTGCTCTGTAAAATGATCGAGCACAAAAGTGAACATTTTGCAGGCCCGACCCACACTCAGTCATTTTGGACAAACCTCACCCAATTTCTGGCAAACTTGGGGTCTTTCGACCATTGGTGTAGCATGAAACCATCTCGGTTTGTATTCCTACATTCACCAAGGACGCATCAACCCTGGCATATTTGTGGAAAATCGAAAATCATTCACTGTTTGAGTTCAATCGTACCGTGATATAACCAGTAGACAGTACGAATATGGCGGTCGACTTCTTATAATGCCGTCACAGATTAGTATGAAGAAGAAGATTTCGATTTATAATCACAAAATTATCTACTTTATGAATCGCAACTTGGAAAAAGACATCACATCTATTTTGTAGGGTATCAAGGGATAGATTAGCGTCAAGGTATTCTGAGCGTTTGGGTTCCCCTTTAAGGAGAAATTGTGCCGACCAATTGAATAAGCAAACAGGCCGCCCAAGGTCAGAATATTGAGATGTACAAGCTATTCGACCACATAACTGGTTCTTCAAATGCTTTTAAAACTAGAGAGTTCATAGAACATCTAACCCCATACAGTCTTGAGAAAAGAGGACATTGGTGGGGTCTGCAAACAGCAAATTTGATTGGTTGAGATGTAAAATGCCATAATATGTTATCCAAGTACTGCTAAATGGAAGGAGTTTGAAAGTGCCAATGAGACGATTTGTGTTCCATAGTGGTCAAGTACATAACTCAATTGATATAAAGATTTCATTTTTTTTTCCGTAAGTCCACCTTCCTTATACATATATAACATGTTAGATTAGTTATTTGTGCCTGTTTGTGTTCTTTATGACATCATTAAAAACAGTAAGTTTCCTGTTTGGAATGATTTTCAATTTTGTTTGACTGCCAGACAAGCAAACAGAGTAAAAAACAACATCTCACCCCTCTCTGCACATGCGCGATCAGGACAAATTCAGAGCCAAAGTACTGCTAAATTACAGGTTTGTTTTTTGATTAATGTCCAATTTGTGTTTAAAATAGAGCATTCATTTGAAATTAAGCAGTTCCTCAATCATAAATTAATGTTTGTTGACAGAAGGACAGACAGATAAAGTGAACCAATTGCTTAACCCCATTTCGCTCCATGCGCGTGGGGTAACAGTAAAAAACAAATAGCCCCGATTGGGCGTCTCTTTAGGCTGTAAACCTGGGGTGGGGAACCTTCGGCCTCCGGGCCGTATACGGCCCGCGAGACCGTTTGATCCGGCCCGCGAGGCAATTCATCTATCTATAATTCCAGTAATCTCTCCTTTTCAAGGTTTTTAATTAATCGGACAAAGGTTAACCAAGTTATGGCCAAAAACGATTCAACCAATCAGAGAGGAGCGAGCTTTCACGTGTTGTAACAGTCAACGAATGCCGAACGTGGCGAGCAGACGCTGCCTCGGACGACACATTTGAGAACTTATTCATTTATTTGACGTTGGCAAAATATGTTGGCGCTAACAGAATAATTGCCATCAAATTAAAACTAATTTGCGATTAATCGTAACTGCGATATGCGACCTTCTGGACAGTCAAGTGAGTTCCGGACAGTCGTAACTGCGATATGCGACCTTCCGGACAGTCAAGTGATCGCGTGATCTCATGTCATCATTTCATTCAGTATATGCAAACATGGCGACTAACAAGAAAAGAAAGGTAGATGCGGAATGTCGCGCTTTCCAAGAGAAATGGGCAAACGATTATTTATTTGTGGAAGTAAAAGGCAAGCCAGTATGCCTAGTTTGTCGGGAAGCGCTCTCGGTGATGAAAAAGGCCAACCTCGAGCGTCATTACAGCTTGAAACATGCTAAACTGGACGAGTTGAAAGGACAAATGCGCTTGGATAAAGTTAACGTTCTTCGGCGGAGTTTTGGTGCTCAACAAGCAGTCTTCATAAGACCACAATCTGACCGAGACAACACTACGCATGCTAGTTTTGTGGTGAGTGAGCTAATCGCTAAGAGGCTGATGCCGCATTCAGAAGGAGAATTTGTGAAAGAGTGCCTTGTTGCCGCTGCGGAGCTGCTCGCACCGGACAAAGTAAAATTGTTCCAAAGTGTCAGTTTGTCTCGAAGAACTGTCTCAGATCGGATTACTGACATGGCACATGACATGACATGGCACATGGCATATTGAGAAAACACTGAAGGACACCGCAAGAGATTTCCAGTTTTTCTCTCTGGCCTGCGATGAGACAACGGACATAACAAACACCGCCGAACTAGCCATTTTTGTGCGGGGGATTACAGCTGAGTTTGATACGAGGGAGGAGTTGCTGTCTTTGCAAGCCATGCATGGCACCACCAAAGGTGAGGATTTGTTTGAGCAAGTTGTTTTGGCTATGAACAAATTCGAACTGCAGTTTGACAAGTTAAGTGGCCTGGCCACGGATGGAGCCCCAGCCATGGTTGGCGCGCAAAAGGGATTGACTGCATTGTTCAAAAAAGAAATGAGTCGTCTCAGTCTCGATCCAAGTGAGTTAGTTGTATGCCACTGTATCATACACCAAGAGAATCTGTGTGCACAGTCCCTGAAGCTCAACAATCTGATGACAACTATCGTTTCCACCATAAACGTCATCAAAAGCAGAGGGCTGAACAGCCGCCAGTTCAAGGAGTTACTGAGTGAACTAGAGTCAGAGTACGGAGATCTGGTTTACCACTGTGAGGTGCGGTGGCTGAGTCGCGGAAATATGCTCACACGGTTTTACTCACTGAGAGAAGAAGTGAAACAGTTCATGGAGATGAAGGGGAAACCTGTCATGGAACTCAGTGATAGCAAGTGGCTGTGTGATTTGGGCTTCATGGTGGACATTACCAAGTACCTGTCAGAGCTGAACGTCAAGCTCCAAGGTCCCAACCAGCTTCTCAGCTCTCTGCAATCACATGTGAAATCATTTGAAGCTAAACTAAAGCTGTGGCAGGTGCAACTGGAAAGGGGAAACACTATCCACTTTCCCACTCTGCAAGAACAAAAGCCTGCTGTGACATCTGAATATGCTGCTGAGTGTGCAAAACTCCTCCAGGCATTTGGAGAGAGGTTCCAGGACATGAAAAGTAAACAAAGGGAACTGAACATATTTGCCACGCCGTTTAATGTGGAACCAGCTGATGTGCCTGACAACCTACAACACGAAATCATTGAGCTGCAAAGCAATGACGAGCTCAAAGCTAGATACAACAACCTCCCTTTGCTCGAGTTCTACAAACTGTATGTACGTGCTGAGGATTTTCCCATTCTGAGGAGACATGCACTGAAGTTTGCATCACTGTTTGGGACGACCTACAGCTGTGAGCAGTTCTTTTCAAAACTGACTCTTGCAAAGACTCGGTTCCGCTCAAGACTGACTGACCCAAACCTGCAAAACCAGCTGCGAGTAGCATCATCATCACTACCACCTGACACCAAACGCCTCGCCAAAGAGAAACAGTTCCAGCCATCGCATTAGGTGAGTCCGATATATGTATTCAATAATTTAGCATGGCCCTCGAAGGATGTTCTAAAAATCGAAATGGCCCTTGACAGGAAAAAGGTTCCCCACCCCTGCTGTAAACAAATAGGTTTAGGTTTAAGGTTTTAAAAAGGTCTCACTTAAGGTTTAGGTTTAAGGTCTCTTTAGGTTTAAAAAACAAATAGTCGTCTCTTTCGGTTGTAAATTTAGACCTCTGCTGATTTGGTGGAAGCCCCTGATCCGAAATTGAAAAATCCAAGACTGAGCGATCCTGTGGACCAATGAGTAGAAGGGCTGCATCGGGTTTCAAAGGAATCGGTTGGTAAATAAGGTACGAGTAGGGATCCAAAGTTTCAGGCAGTAACCCCCACTGGGAGCCTCTATGATACAAAATTGACAAATCAAGGCCCGAGCAATTGTGCGGGCTCGTGTCTTGTATTCATGTGTCAAGTTTCAGATCAATCAGCTGGGTGGGTGACCAGGGAGGAGCAGCAAAAATGGCGAAAAATTAACGGAGGACGACCGGACGGAAGAACATCATGACCCATTTTATAAGGTCATCTTTTGAGATCGAGATGAGATGAGCTAAAGAACAGCTCGACAGCCCACGTGGACAAATGTACCAGTCTCTCAGTGTTTCTCACCTTGACGGCCTCGTAGTGCTGGGCCAGGTGTGCACGGCGCTGCCCATACTCGGTCTCCTGTTGTCGAAGGTCCTTCACCTGTTCCGGGTTCTCTTTCTCGTAAAGACGCATTATGCGCTCAAACGTCTCGTGCAGTTTTTTCCTCTTATCTCTGAGAACCTTCTCGTTGAGCATCGGGCCGTGTGTTGGGTTGAACTCTGTGGAAAAGAGTTTGCAGTTTGCATACAGCTCTGGCACATGTGACAATGTTTTATGCACCTTAGCTTGTAATATGGAAAATCCGGACCACGTAGGACAGTTTACCCATCTCGTCAATCTTTTCCATGTCCTTTAGTATTTGACGGGGGTCTTTCATCTTCAACACCGCAGTCCGTACCATCATGCGCTGCTTTTTGTTCTGGGGAAAAAAAAATCAAAAGGAAGACAAATGTCAATTCGCTTCATTTGCAAATACCTGTGGCTAATTGCATTCAGCAACCAAGGGAACACAACACGCACCTTTTTAAGTTCTCTCTTCCTGGCTTCCTTACCTGACAAGGGGGGAAAAAAACAAAAAAAAACACGTAAGAAAAATAATTTTCAGAAAGTTCACATGAATCGTACTATAACTCACCAAATGTCCGTCTGTCCGTTCGTTCGCAGGTACCATAAAAACGGCTGAACCGATCGCAACGATATTTTGGGTGGGTAATCCTGGGACCCCCTGGAGTAAAATAGGCTGTATTGTTTTTCCAATTTCAGCTTTGGCCTCCAGCATTTTCCGGTTTGGACTCCAGCATAACGTTATTTTCCTGGGTACCGCACAAACGGCTGCACCGATCGCTGCACAGCGGCACCGATCGGACTCGGTGACCTCGGACAAAGACATTTTATAAGGACATGGGTTGAATCCCTGCTTGAGAGAATGCCAACCCCCTCCCCGCCATCACGGTAGTCTCCCCAACTCACAATCCCACGAGATATGCGGAAAGGACGACCCAAAACCAATTATCTTCTTTTTGATTCGTATATAAACATCATTAAAAGTAAATAATGACCTCGGCCAAAGTTCAAACGACGTGGGTTTAATCTCTACATGAGAGAATTCCACATAGCTATTTGGGCAGTGTTTAAGCTAACAGATCGCTGTCTCCATTGATCTTGCCAAGGCTGTAACACCTATCGGCTCAAAATCCTTTTAACTGTTGACATGGTAGTTTTTACAATGAAGGAAACACGTATCGGGAGCACAAACTACAGAGCGATTGTGAATGTGACAGCTATGAGGCCTCTTTCGCTTCGCATCGAATTATTCATTACATTCATTCATTCATTTAATGATCAATACGCTCATTCTTAAACTCATTAAACATTCATTAAACGATCATGAAACGATTACGAAAATAAAAACGAAAAACATTACGAAATTACATTCACACCGTCACATCAAACACTACCGTGAACACAAACATCGTCACAAACGTCACGTTACGTAATTCAAACCGTGAACACATCGAATATTGGAGAGCCCATTGCCCAAATTTGAAACACGATGGAATAATATTTACTGATATGAACAGTGATGTGGCTTTTATTGAAATTCGACAAATACTGTTTAGATTTTGATGATTTGCGTGTGATATGATTTAACTTTTCATTTGGGCCTCCCAATTGAAGCCTGCCCGCAGGGCGGGTACCGTTGCTTGTTGGTATAAATAACTATACGAGCTATGTATGGGAAATAAATGATTTTGTCTGGGCGATATCTCAGCCATCCTTTGAGCTAGGAAGCTGAAATTTGGGCACAATAGTGAGCAAGTGCTTTGGCAAAATGCTATTTTTTGGGGTTTTAAAAAATTAAACAATTAATTGATTAATTACTTAATTATTATCGATTAATTAAATGCTTATTTATTTCCTTTCTCTTCTAGGCAATATCTCAGGCACCTTTTGAGAAAGGCCCAGCACACCGACACCACCCAGCACACCGACACCGCCCAGCACACCGACACCGACACCGCCCAGCACACCGACACCGACACCGACACCGCCCAGCACACCGACACCGACACCGCCCAGCACACCGACACCGACACCGACACCGACACCGCCCAGCACACCGACACCGACACACCGACACCGCCCAGCACACCGACACCGACACACCGACACCGCCCAGCACACCGACACCGCCCAGCACACCGACACCGACACACCGACACCGCCCAGCACACCGACACCGCCCAGCACACCGACACCGCCCAGCACACCGACACTGACACCGACACACCGACACCGCCCAGCACACCGACACACCGACACCGCCCAGCACACCGACACCGCCCAGCACACCGACACACCGACACCGCCCAGCACACCGACACACCGACACCGCCCAGCACACCGACACCGCCCAGCACACCGACACACCGACACCGCCCAGCACACCGACACCGCCCAGCACACCGACACCGCCCAGCACACCGACACCGCCCAGCACACCGACACCGACACTGCCCAGCACACCGACACCGCCCAGCACACCGACACCACCCAGCACACCGACACCGCCCTGGCGCCCAGCACACCGACACCGCCCAGCACACCGACACCGCCCAGCACACCGACACCGCCCAGCACACCGACACCGCCCAGCACACCGACACCGCCCAGCACACCGACACCGCCCAGCACACCGACACCGCCCAGCACACCGACACCGCCCAGCACACCGACACCGACCAGCACACCGACACCGACCAGCACACCGACACCGCCCAGCACACCGACACCGCCCAGCACACCGACACCGCCCAGCACACCGACACCGACACCGACACCGACACCGACACCGCCCAGCACACCGACACCGCCCAGCACACCGACACCGCCCAGCACACCGACACCGCTCAGCACACCGACACCGCCCAGCACACCGACACCGCTCAGCACACCGCCCAGCACACCGACACCGCCAGCACACCGACACCGCCCAGCACTCCGACACCGCCCAGCACACCGACACCGCCCAGCACACCGACACCGCCCAGCACACCGACACCGACACCGCCCAGCACACCGACACAGCACAGCACAGCACAGCACACCGACACCGACACCACCCAGCACACCGACACCGACCAGCACAGCACAGCACAGCACACCGACACCGCCCAACACACCGACACCGCCCAGCACACCGACACCGCCCAGCACACCGACACCGCCCAGCACACCGACACCGCCCAGCACACCGACACCGCCCAGCACACCGACACCGCCCAGCACACCGACACCGCCCAGCACACCGACACCGCCCAGCACACCGACACCGCCCAGCACACCGACACCGCCCAGCACACCGACACCGCCCAGCACACCGACACCGCCCAGCACACCGACACCGACACCACCCAGCACACCGACACCGACACCACCCAGCACACCGACACCGACGACGACGACGACGACCAGCATAGCACACCGCCCAAAACAACTAGACCACCAAGTACAACTGTTGTCGAGGGACTGCTTCTGAAGAACCAGTGCTCTGTAAAGAGTAAGGTACAGTCACGTGAAAAAGTAAGTACACCCCATGTAAAGTTTTGACTTTTTCAACATAAATCAACATACAGCTATTTGATCTTCATTTCAATAATATTGATAGATAAAGGTGATATAATATAACAAATATCATGAAACATTTACATTTTGTAGTCCATTGTATAATTTAAATAAACATAATTGCAAATTTCACATGTGGAAAAAGTAAGTACACCATACATTTATCACTACTTCAAATATCTAAAATTAGAATCAGGTGCACCAGCTCAGGTGCAAATGATTAGAACATCCTTAGAGAGGATCTTGGAGGAACATGTCTTATTTAAACCTCAGACATTTAGTTTGGTTTGCTCTTTGTTGTTGAAGTGTGCGGCGTCACCATGCCTAGATCAAAAGAGCTCTCTGAGGCCTTCAGAAAGAAGGTTATAGATGCCTACGAGTCTGGGAAGGGATTTGAAAAGATCTCCAAACAATTTGAAATCAATCATTCGACTGTCCGGAAGATCATCTACAAGTGGAGAAGATTCCAAACAACTGCCAACTTGTTCAGGCCAGGCCACCCCAGCAAGTTCAGCCCGAGAGCAGACCGCAAGATGCTGAAGGAAGTCTCTAAGAACCCCAGAATGTCATCACGGGACCTACAGGTAGCTCTTGCCACTGTTGATGTCAAAGTGCACGAGTCTACCATTAGAAAAAGGCTGCACACATTTGATCTACATGGGAGGTGTGCCAGGAGGAAACCTTTGCTGTCCAGAAAGAACATCAGGGCAAGACAAAAGTTTGCCAATGAACGCCCAGGCAAAGACCAGCACTTCTGGAACAATGTGCTCTGGACAGATGAGTCAAAGGTAGAGCTATTTGGCCACAGTACCACAAGACATGTTTGGCGAAAACCAAAGACAGCATTTGACCACAAGAACCTGATACCAACTGTAAAGCATGGTGGTGGAAATATTATGGTTTGGGGCAGCTTTGTTGCATTTGCTGCAACATGACAATGACCCTAAACATACCAGTAAATCCACCAAGGAATGCCTGAAAAGAAAGAAATGGAGGGTTCTGGAATGGCCAAGTCAAAGCCCATATCTAAATCCCATCGAGATGTTGTGGGGGGATTTGAAACGAGCTGTGCATGCAAAAAACCCCTCAAACATCGCACAGCTGAAAGAATTCTGCATGGAGGAGTGGGCAAAAATTTCTCCCAGTCGATGTCAGAGACTGGTAGACAGTTATAAGAAACGCCTACTTGAGGTTGTTTCGACCAAAGGGGGCAATACCACCTATTAGAGCTAAGGGTGTACTTACTTTTTCCACATGCGAAATTTGTATTTATGTTTATTTAAATTATACAATGGACTACAAAATGTAAATGTTTCATGATATTTGTTATATTATATCACCTTTATCTATCAATATTGTTGAAATGAAGATCAAATAGCTGTATGTTGAAATATGTTGAAAAAGTCAAAACTTTACATGGGGTGTACTTACTTTTTCACGTGACTGTATGTTGATGATGATCAAAATGTTGATCGTTTTTCTTTAAATGCCAAGATGTTATTAAAGTGCAACAGACATGCGAACAATCATGGAAATATATATATATATATATATATATATATAAAGATTGGGGCAGTTGGGATTATACATTTTAAAAGAAAGATTGCTCGAAATTTGCAGAGTAGATCTAGGTTTTTCCTTTCTGATTGCAATCGCCTACTTTCTTTAAAAATAAGAATAAAAAAATATACATACATATAATTAAATAAAATTCCTGCACCACAGGATCATACACAGTATATATAGATTATAAATTTTAAAATGATAACTTTAATAATGTCACAAACCAAAGTTCAATGTTTCAGTCATCTTTCTCATGACAAAAGTGACAATAGTCACAGTGGAAGCAATGATGAGTACTTTATGTCATTCATCTTGTTTAGTGGTTCCTTGCTTAGAAGAGACTGGTATGTGGATGTAAGACTGTTTGAGCAAATCGACCCAGCAAAACCACTTGAGCCTGGATCTGGTCCCGAATACGTTCCACATTTGAGAGACAAGCTCAAAGGTGTGTGTTTGAGGAAGGGGGTGCATCCCACACTTTTGGTTTCTGTGGTTGTCGAAGACCATTTAACAACCCCATGGAGTCACGTTGAGGAGCTGGCACAATAATCACGAGGTTAACATGCAACGAGGTTAACAAAGCCCGTCTTTGTGGCTCCACCAGCGGCTACGAAATATCACGTTTTTCACATCCAATAATGAACCAACAGGTGTGAATTATGTAAACTAGAGAAATACCCGTGCTACGCACGGGTGGGAGGCCAAAAGCAAACAGGCAATGCAGATACGGCGAATGCTGAAGCATGAAACCAATAAATTCCACATTCCTGCAGCACCTTCAGTCACACGTCAGACATGGACAGCAAGTTCGTGAAGGACTTCCATGAAAAACGTACATGTTCGCAAACAAACGGGTACGTTCATGTAGAGAAACATCGATCGTGGGTCCGTGGCGAATCTGCATATGGCGATGGCAAAATATCAGAAATTGAAGGCTTTTTTATTTTAAACGATTCATATAAACATCCGTTGAATCATATCACACGCAAATCATCAAAATCTAAACAGTATCTTTAGAATTTCAATAAAAGCCACATCACTGTTCATATCGGTAAATATTATTCCATCGTGTTTCAAATCGTGATCGATAATCGTGTTCACACCGATCGAGATTTAACGGATGTTTATATAAATCGTTCAAAAGAAAAAAAGCCTTCAATTTCCGATATTTAGCCTTTTCATTTGGGCCTCCCAATTGAAGCCCCGCCCATAGGGCGGGTACCATCGCTCAACGTAAGAAGACGTCACAATGAACGTTATGCGAACGTGAATGTTATGCGGGAGTCCAAACCTGAGAATGCTGGAGACTAAAGCTGAAATTGGGAAAACTAAATAGCCTATTTTACTCCTGGGGATCCCAGGATTACCCACCGAAAATATCTTTGCGATCGGTTCAGCAGTTTTTACGATCGAGATACCTTCGAATGGACAGACAGACATTTGGTGAATTATAGTAAGATTGAAGAACCCGATTGAAAATTTCATAAACTGTCAGATTTATTAACAATCAATGTCACGGATGTGTAATTCTGGAAGTTAGAAAATCCAGGGGAAGAATTGTGCAGTGGAAGTGGCCGTGAAGGTGAGGTCGAAGTGGCCATGAGGGTGAGGTGGAAGTGCCCATTAATGTGACATTGAATGGCAGTGAAGGTGAGGTGGAAGTGCCCGCGAAAGTGAGGTGGAAGTGCCCGTGAAGGTGAGGTGGAAGTGCCCGTGGAGGTGAGGTGGAAGTGCTCACGAAGGTGAGGTGGAAGTGCCCGCGAAGGTGAGGTGGAAGTGCCCGTGAAGGTGAGGTGGAAGTGCTCACGAAGGTGAGGTGGAAGTGCCCGCGAAGGTGAGGTGGAAGTGCCCGTGAAGGTGAGGTGGAAGTGCTCACGAAGGTGAGGTGGAAGTGCCCGTGAAGGTGAGGTGCAAGTGGTCGCGAAGGTGAGGTGGAAGTGCCCGTGAAGGTGAGGTGGAAGTGCCCGTGGAGGTGAGCTGGACGTGCTCACGAAGGTGAGGTGGAAGTGCCCGCGAAGGTGAGGTGGAAGTGCCCGTGAAGGTGAGGTGGAAGTGCTCACGAAGGTGAGGTGGAAGTGCCCGCGAAGGTGAGGTGGAAGTGCCCGAGAAGGTGAGGTGGAAGTGCTCACGAAGGTGAGGTGGAAGTGCCCGTGAAGGTGAGATGCAAGTGGTCGCGAAGGTGGACGGGTATGTACGGGTGAAAACGGTTGTGACTTGTCACACGAAAACTGCTCATGCCATGTGCATCTCTTACGGGCCTGATCAGTCGGGTTCATGAACTTCCCACTCTTCGTGGAGCTGGTGGATCGGCGCCCCATTATGGCGGTTCACTCCTCGGCCGGTCTTTCTACCGAATGATTTGCATACAAGACGATCACTCCACAAGTCTGCACTTTCAACAGCACAGTAAGCACAACTCCATAGTAACCTCCGCCATTTGGGAAAAAAAATAATTGATGACCGGAAGTTCAATCATTTTAACCTTTCCTCAGTCTACCATCCCATTTCAGTTTGATAATTAC
Source organism: Myxine glutinosa (assembly GCF_964187855.1). Taxonomy (NCBI): domain Eukaryota; kingdom Metazoa; phylum Chordata; class Myxini; order Myxiniformes; family Myxinidae; genus Myxine; species Myxine glutinosa. Next base: position 64,938,303 of record NC_136263.1, read on the forward strand.
TGATGCACCCCGCGCGAAACCTAAAATAAAACTAGTAATACGCTTAAAAAGTAAATAGCCAACGTGTCAATCCTGAATAACCTCGTCTCTGCTACTAACTATACCGCCGGGGCTATCAAATATTGCAAAGCCTAAATCATATGACAGAACACGATAGCTGTTCATTCCAAAGAAATAGGTAGAAAGAAGTCGATTGCGCACCATCGCAAACCCATACGCTACCCACCTAAAGCAAAGTTGATAGATGGCGTAAAGTTTCACTAGGATTGACCCAATATTTTGAGTTACAAATAATTTCCCCCGTTTTGATCCCGAACTCCATCTGAGGCATGAACGGGGAATCAAATCCATAAAAATCATTAAATATTACATCCGTCCGTCCCCCTCCCCCAATGTTGATTGCATATACAAAGTTTCATTTTAAAATGTGCCTGTTATTGCATTTTTTTATCCTGCGCTTGCGAAGCGAAAAGCATTCATGTACGCATTGTACGCATGTACGCATGTACGCATGTAAGCATTCATGTACGTACGTGTCTGCATTTCAGTAAAATATAGTGTGTGCCGTGTCTGCATTTAAAAAATTCATTTTCTCGGCAACTGTTGGTCCGATTGACATGGAATTTTCACCATAGGAGCGCCTCCTCCATTAGAATATTTTAATGATAATAATGACGTCATATGTCATGTGTTACAGGCGCCATCTTGGAAAAATCGAAAAACGTTGCACCTCTATATCTCCAAAACCGCTCTATGGAAAAAAAATTAAACATGGCTCATTGTCAAGTACTCACCATGGGGAATAAGATATGTTAATGATGATGTCATCGGTACCTTCGTTATGACATCATAATTCGACAAATACAACATTTATCCATCCGATCATTATGAATTTTTTTTCAGCAACTGTTGGTCTGATGGACACAAAATTTTCACCATAGGAGCACCTCCTCCTTTAGAATATTTTAATGATAATCATGATGTTATTTTAATGATAATAATGACGTCATAGGTCATGTGTTACAGGTGCCAACTTGGAAAAACCGAAAAACGTGCACCTCTATATCTCCAAAATCGCTCTATGGAAAAAATTGAAACGTGGCTCATTGTAAATAACTCCACGTGGGGAATAGGTATTGTTAACGATGACGTCATTGGTGCCATAATTATGACATTGTGGCGGACACAAGCAAGAGGACACGAATTCAGCGCACCAGCAGGTGGCGCGAACGTCCAGGCGGGGAACTGGAAGGCATGCCCCGCCTATCGACCGATCGGCCACGCCCGGGGACGAGGCGTGGCCTCGGCACATATATGCGGGCTCCAAGCTCGAGCCCGCCCAGTGCTGCAGTTTGAGCTTTCTTAATAAAGACTCTTTTGGTTATCAAACGCGTTGTGGCCTACCTCTTTGGCAAGCAAGTTGTGTGCGCAACACCACACTTCACTGGTGACCCCGATTGGTTCAGCGGTTGCTGACCACCGAACGCGCCATGGCCAACAACGCCGTAACGGTAAAACTCCCAGAGTTTTGGGAAGCACAGGCCGATGTGTGGTTCGTGCAGGCCGAAGCACAATTTCAGCTTCGAGGCATAACGGCGGACGAGACCCGTTACTACCACGTGGTCGTCGCCCTCGGGCCCGGCACAGCCGCACGAGTCGTGTCCATCCTGCGGCACCCGCCGGCCGACCACAAGTACAGGGAGCTCAAACGTCTCCTCATCGCCACGTTCGGCCTCACGGAGATCGAAAGGGCCGACCGCCTCCTGGACCTTCCCGAACTCGGCGCCACATGACCATCCGTGCGGATGGATCATATGCTGTCGCTGTTGGGTGACCAAGCCCCGGATTTCTTATTCCGGGCGCTTTTTCTATGCCAGCTACCTCTACAGGTACACCTCGCGCTGGCCGGTTCCAACATAAGGGAACCCCGCGCCTTGGCCGTAGAGGCCGACAACTTCTTCGCGGCTTGCGACACGCGGTCGAGTTACGGTGCCGCCGTCGTGGTTCCCGAGGCAGATGCTACAGCGTCCCTCGTGGCCGCTGCCGCGCCCCGACCACCACCACCACCACCACCACCGCCGAGAAAACCGCCGCCGCCCCTGCCGCCGCAAGCTTGGTGCTATTTCCACGCCAGGTTCGGCCACAAGGCTAAGAAGTGTTGCCCGCCGTGCAATTTTGACAAGTCCGGAAACTACCGGGCCGGCGCTCATTAGCGGCCCTGAGCGTCGGCCATTCCGGCAGCCTCCTATTCATCACGGACAACTTGTCCGGGCACCGTTTCCTCTGCGATACAGGAGCGCAGGTAAGCGTCATCCCAGCCTACACGTCCGACAAGCGCACCGCGGGCCCGGGCCCCACGTTGATTGCCGCCAACGGTACACCCATCCGCACGTTCGGGAAGCGCTGCCTCTCCCTGCGGTTCGGAGGGCAGCGCTTTCAATGGTCGTTCGTGACCGCTAACGTGCCAATGGCATTGCTCGGTGCGGACTTCCTATGTGCGAATGGGTTGCTGGTCGACGTAAAGCGCAGACGGCTCGTCCAGGCCGAAACCTTTATCTCGCTCACTTGTCCGCTGAGCAGCTCGTTGAGCGGCTCACTGAGCGGCTCAATGAGTGGCTTGCCAAGCGGCTTGCTGGAGGGTTCCGTCCCGGCGAGTTTAGTTTGCACGCTTCCGGCAGCGGACGACTTCACCCGCCTCCTCGCCAGTTTCCCGGCCCTCACGCGGCCCACCTTTTCAGCGGTGGCCATTAAACACGGGGTGGAGCATCACATCCCCACGGTCGGGCCGCCGGTCTATGCCCGGGCACGCCGACTCGAGCCCACGAAGCTCGCGGTGGCGAAAGCGGCGTTCGCCACGCTGGAGCGGCTGGGGATCATGCGGCACTCCAACAGCGCTTGGGCTTCCCCGCTGCACATCGTGCCGAAGCCCGGTGGGGGATGGCGGCCGTGCAGGGACTACCGCCGGCTCAACGATGCCACCACCCCCGACCGCTACCCGGTCCCACACATTCAGGACTTTTCCGCCCGGTTGGCCAACACGACCGTGTTTTCGAAGGTGGACCTCATCCGGGGCTACCATCAGGTCCCCGTCCAACCGGACGACGTCCCAAAGACGGCCGTCATCACCCCTTTCGGCCTCTTCGAATTTCTAAGGATGCCCTTCGGGTTGAAGAATGCGGCTCAGGCATTCCAGCGGCTTATGGATAGCGTCTTGCGCGACTTACCTTTCCTGTTCGTCTACCTGGACGACATCCTAGTCGCGAACGCGTCCCAGGAGGACCACCTGCTCCACCTCCGCACGCTGTTCGAACGCCTGGGCCAGCATGGCCTAATCATCAGCCCTGCCAAGTGCCGTTTCGGTGTCACCACCATCGACTTCTTGGGGCACCGCATCACCGAGCACGGGGCCGTCCCTTTACCGGCCAAGGTGGAGGCGGTCAGGGATTTCCCGTGGCCCCGCATGATCAAGGGGCTCCAGGAGTTCCTGGGCATGGTAAAATTTTACCGCCGCTTCGTGCCCCACGTCGCCCAGCTCATCCACCCCTTGCACGAGGCCCTCCGGGGCAAGCCGGGCAAAGGTGACATCGCATGGTCGGATCCGATGGCCACAGCGTTCGTGGGCGCAAAGCTGGCTCTGGCCGACGCCACCATGCTGGCGCATCCTGCGCCCGATGCACCGATCGCCCTCACCACCGACGCGTCGGATTACGCGGTGGGCGCGGTGCACGAGCAATAGATGCGTGGTGCTTGGTAACCGCTGGCGTTTTTCAGCTGGCAACTTCGCCCGCACGAACGCCGGTACAGCACCTTCGACAGCGAGTTGCTCGGACTCCAACTGGCGGTCCGACACTTCCACCATCTGCTGGAGGGCCGCCCGTTCACGGCCTTCGTTGACCACAAGCCCCTTGTGTTCGCGATGGCCAAGGTCGCCGAGCCATGGTCGGCATGGCAGCAGCGCCACCTCTCTGCCGTGTCCGAGTACACGACGGACATCCGTCACGTGGCGGGTAGGACAACCCGGTGGTGGATTGCCTTTCCCGGTCCGTCGTGCACGCGGTCCACCTCGGGGTCGACTATGCCCGGATGGCGGAGGCCCAGACCGCCGACCCCGGCGTCCAGGCCTTGCGGACCGCCGTCACGGGCCTCCGCGTCACCGAGGTGCCGTTCGACACCGCGGTCATGGCCCTCCTATGCGACGTCTCCCTCGACCGGCCTCGGCCCATCGTGCCCGCTGGCTGGCAGCGCCCGGTGTTCGACGCCTTCCACGGCCTGTCCCACCCTGGCGCGAGGGCATCCCAGAAACTCGTCGGGGCAAAGTTCGTCTGGCATGGCCTCCGGAAGGACGTCCGCGACTGGGCCAGGACGTGCCTCGTGTGCCAGCGCGCAAAGGTCCACCGCCACACCCAGGCACCGTTGGCCCCGTTCACGGTGCCCGAGCGGCGGTTCGACCACGTGCACGTCGACTTGGTGGGACCTCTGCCCCCCTCGCGAGGATTCACCCACCTCCTCACCATGGTCGACCGCACCACACGGTGGCCGGAGGCCGTCCCATTGGCGGCGACGTCTGTGGCTGAGGTGGCGCAAGCCTTTATCGCCACTTGAGTTGCCCGGTTCGGTGCCCCCTCGGACATCTCGTCCGACTGCGGCCCCCAGTTCACCTCGGAGCTCTGGGCCGCGGTGGCGCAAGGGCTCGGGGTGAAACTAGACCGCACCACGGCCTACCACCCCAAGGCCAATGGCCTGTGCGAGCGCTTTCATCGCTCCATGACGGCCGCGCTCCGGGCCAGCCTCTGCGACGGCGGTTGGGTCGACAGACTCCCCTGGGTCCTGCTAGGCCTCAGGACGGCACCCAAGGACGACCTGCGTGCACCCTCGGCGGAGCTGGTCTTCGGGCAACCACTGCGGGTACCGGGGGAATTTATCCCCGACTCCACGGCTCCTTGGTCCGCGGCACAACAGTGCTCCTCCCTTCAGGAGACCGCCCGGAGGTTCGCCCCGGTGCCAATGGCACACCACGGTTGCCCGCCTTCCCACGTCGCCCCGGAGCTTCGCACGGCAAAGTACGTGTTCATCCGGCACGACGCCCACCGGGCACCGCTATGGCCCCCGTACGACGGGCCCTTCCGCTTGTTGGAGACCGGGGACAAATTTTTCATGGTCGACATCGGCGGTGCCCCGGATCGCATTTCCGCGGACCGCCTCAAGCCGGCCCACCTCGATCCGGACCACCCCCCGCCAGCGGCTCTGCCTCCGCGTCGAGGCCGCCCCCGGCGGTCGGACCCCCGGCACCCCCCAGCCCCGCCGTCCCACCACCCCCCAGACCGGCACCCATCGCCAGGGGGCGTTTCGGCCGGGTCATCCGGCTTCCCCGCAAACTCACCCTTCAGGTGCGTGGGAATTCTGGGGGGGCACGTGTGGCGGACACAAGCAAGAGGACACGAATTCAGCGCACCAGCAGGTGGCGCGAACGTCCAGGCGGGGAACTGGAAGGCATGCCCCGCCTATCGACCGATCGGCCACGCCCGGGGACGAGGCGTGGCCTCGGCACATATATGCAGGCTCCAAGCTCGAGCCCGCCCAGTGCTGCAGTTTGAGCTTTCTTAATAAAGACTCTTTTGGTTATCAAACGCGTTGTGGCCTACCTCTTTGGCAAGCAAGTTGTGTGCGCAGCACCACACTTCAACATCATAAGTCGACAGGGACAACGCTTCTTCTGATCATTTTGAATTTTATTGAGCATGATCTATGCAACAATTATTTAGAGGCTATAAATTTATGATGTCATCGCTCACCTGGTCTGGCAGCCATATTGGATCAAAAAAACATAAACGTTCAAAAACAGAAGAGTTGGCTCACACCAAGTTGACTGCGCAGGGTAAGTATTCTATGAATACCATCCAGTTTTTGTATTTGACCCTTCGACCCTGCCCGAGGGGGCGGGGCCAGACAGACAGAGCCAATTACAATATCCCCTGTTTCTTTCAAAAAGCCGCTTGGCGATTGGTTTGCATTAATGACTTCGACTGTCATTATCTTTTTGTGCCATATTTGAACAATGGAACAATGGAATTTGAATTTTATTCCCATGAGTATTCGCAACTCAACTGCAATAAAACAGAACAATGCCCTTATATTACTAACTAATAAACAATTATAATCTAGAAAGAGCAATCAGAGATTGCAGACCCTCCGGCAGGACGTGTTTTCAGTGGTTTTTGAGGTTTTGTGTTAAAGCAAATATGGCGACCGAACCACGTGACCGATGACGTTGAAGGAGCTGCGCTCCAACGCGAGTTGAAAGAATTGACGCGACCAAAGACGGAATTCGTCCGAGTTGCTTTATTGAAACAAAACAGCTCAGGTATTCTCCCTAGCCCGTTTATTGGGCAGCAATATATATACACATTTATGCCGGGGCGTTTGCCCGGGAAAACCGAGACCGGGCATGCTCGGGTGTCAAGGGCGAGTCCTGGTAAAGCGAGTCTGGACATGCCCGGGCGTCCTGGACGCGGCCTGGCAAGTCGAGGCTGGGCGTGCCCGAGCGCTCTGGGCGAGCCCTGGAAAGGCGAGAGCGGGCATGCCCGGACGCTCTGGGCGAGCCCTGGAAAGGCGAGTCTGGACATGCCCGGGCGTCCTGGACGCGGCCTGGCAAGTCGAGGCTGGGCGTGCCCGGGCGCTCTGGGCGAGCCCTGGAAAGGCGAGAGCGGGCATGCCCGGGAAGGACGAGACCGGGCGTGCCCAGGAGAGGCGCGTCTGGGCCCGTCCGGACGAGCCCGGCATGGCGATCGCGCCCTGGCCGCGTCCTGGCAGGTGCAAGGCGATTGTGTACATTCAGCGGGAACCGCTACACACGCCCCTCCAGAATCGACCTGCACCGGCAGGGTCAATTTAAGGGGGGTCTGGATGACCCGGCCGAAGCGACCTCCGGAGGGTCGTGGGGGGGGGGGGTCCGATCCGGTGGTGGGTGGTCGAGCGGGGGGAACTGTAGACGGGGGGTGGCCCCGCCGCGGAGGAAGGCCTAACCGTGGTGGTCGGTCGACGTCCACGTGCGCCGGTTTGAGGCGGTCCACAGAGATCCGGTCTGACCGGCCGCCGACGTCGACGACGAAGGACTTGTCGCCCCGTCGGAGGACCCGGAAGGGCCCGTCGTACGGCGGCCGGAGTGGCCCCCAGTGCGCGTCATGACGCACAAAGACGTACTCCGCTGTGCGAAGCGCCGGGGGGACATAGGACTGGGGGCCACCGTTGTGGGACGTTGGCACGGGGGCAAATCGTCGGGCGGCCTCCTGGAGGTCCGAGCGCTGGTGTGCGGCGGACCAGGGACTGTTAGCATCGGGCACAAACTCGCCCGGGACGCGGAGCGGCGGGCCGTAGACGAGCTCGGCGGCGGACGCCCGGAGGTCCTCCTTGGGGGCCGTGCGGAGGCCCAAAAGGACCCACGGCAGCCGGTCGGTCCAACCGTCGTCCTGAAGGCCGGCCATGAGTGCGGCCTTCATGGAGCGGTGAAACCGCTCGCACAACCCGTTGCCTTGGGGGTGGTAGGCCGTGGTGCGGTGCAGTGTGACCCCCAATGAGTGGGCGACCGCGCCCCAAAGTTCGGACGTGAACTGTGGGCCGCGGTCGGACGAGATGTCCGCCGGTGCGCCGAAGCGCGCGACCCAGGTGGCGATGAACGCCTGCGCCACGTCGGCGGTGGTGGTGGAGGTGAGGGGCACGGCCTCCGGCCACCTGGTGGTCCTGTCCACCATGGTGAGCAGGTGGGTGAACCCCCGCGATGGGGGCAGGGGACCCACCAGGTCCACGTGGACATGGTCGAAACACCGTGCAGGCACGGTGAAAGGTGCTAGCAGGGCCTGGGTGTGGCGGTGGACCTTGGCCCGCTGGCAGGCCGTGCAGGCGTTGGCCCAGTCGCGGACGTTCCGTCGAAGGCCGTGCCAGACGAAACGCGCTGACACCAGCTTCTGAGAGCTTTCCGGCCTGGGTGAGAAAGGCCGTGGATGGAGGCGAAGATGCGGCGCTGCCAGGAAACGGGCACGATGGGGCGAGGCTGGCCCTGGGAGACGTCGCAGAGCAGGACAGTGCCCGCGAAGGGGATGTCGGCCAGGCGGAGGCCCGTGTCCGCCGCCCGGAGGGCCTGCACCGAAGTGTCGGTGGTCTGGTCGGCCGCCATGAGCGCGAAGTCCACGCCGAGGTGGACCGCGTTCGCGCTGGCCCGAGAAAGACAGTCGGCCACGGCGTTGTCTTTGCCGGCGACGTGCCGGATGTCCGTGGTGAATTCCGACACGGCGGATGAGGTGGCGCTGCTGGCGGGCCGACCACGGCTCCGTGACTTTGGCCATTGCATAGACCAACGGCTTGTGGTCGACGAAAGCCGTGAACGGGCGGCCCTCCAGGAGGTGTCGGAAATGGCGAACGGCCAGGAATAGACCAAGCAGCTCGCGGTCAAACATGCTGAATTTTAACTCGTTTGGCCGGAGCTGCCGGCTGAAAAAAGCGAGTGGCTACCAAACCCGTCCACCCATTGTTCATGGACGGCGCCCACCGCGTAGTTGGAGGCGTCCGTAGTGAGGGCGATGGGCGCGTTGAGCACCGGGTGAGCCAGCAGCGTTGCATCGGTGAGAGCCCGTTTTGCGCTTGCGAAGGCCGCGTCCATGGCCGCGGACCAAACGATGTCATGCTTGGCCGGCTTGCCCCGGAGGGCCTCGTAAAGGGGCCGCATGAGCTGAGCAGCGCGGGGCACGAATCGGTGATGAAAATTCACCATGCCGAGGAACTCTTGTAGGGCCTTGATGGAACGGGGACACGGGAACGTGGTGATGGCCTCGACCTTGGTCGGCAGCGGCACGGCCCCGGTCTTGGTGATGCGGTGGCCCAAAAAGTCAACGGTCGTCGTGCCGAAGTGGCATTTGGCTGTGTTGACAATTAAGCCATGCTCGCTGAGGCGACCGAACAGTGTTCGGAGGTGGAGGAGGTGCTCGGCGCGGCACGTGCTGGCGACGAGGATGTCGTCCAGATAGACGAAAAGAAATGGCAGGTCGCGTAGCACGCCATCCATTAAGGACTGGAACGCCTGGGCCGCGTTCTTGAGGCCGAACGGCATCCTCAAAAATTCGAACAGGCCGAACGGCGTGATGACGGCCGTCTTCGGGACGTCGGCCGCTCGGACAGGTACCTGGTGGTATCCCCGTATCAGGTCAATTTTGGAAAATATGACCCGTCCCGCCAAACGGGCGGAAAAGTCCTGGATGTGCGGGATCGGGTACCTTTCGGGGGTGGTAGTGTCGTTGAGGCAGCGGTAGTCACCACACGGGCGCCATCCACCCCCCGGCTTTGGCACGATGTGCAGTGGTGAGGCCCACGCGCTATTGGAGCGCCGCACGATGCCGAGGTGCTCCAACGCGTCGAACTCGGCCTTTGCCACGGCGAGCTTGGCCGGGTCAAGGCGGCGGGCCCTGGCGTAGACCGGCGGGCCCGTAGTGGGTATGTGGTGCTCGATCCCATGCCGCACTGCGACGGCCGAAAACGTCGGCCGCGTGAGGGCCGGGAATTCCGCGAGCAGGCGATCGAACTCGTTCGCCGTCGGGAGGGCGCACGCCAGTTCCGTCGGCGCGGAGCTGCTCATCGTGCACGCCAGGGAGCTGAAGGTCTCGGCGTTGACAAGGCGACGACGTTTGACGTCGACCAGCAGCCCGTGCGCGCAGAGGAAGTCGGCGCCCAGCAAGGCCATGGGGACGCAGGCGGTCACAAAGGTCCACTGAAAGCACTGGTTGCCGAAGCAGAGGGTGACGTCGCGCGGGCCGAAAGTGCGTATGGCCGAGCCATTAGCAGCGACCAAAGAGGGGCCGCAAACGGCGTCCCACCTGTCCTGTTCGGAGGCGGGTATGACGCTCAGTTGGGCGCCGGTGTCACAAAGGAAACGCCGCCCGGACGCTTTGTCCCGAATAAAAAGCAAGTTGCCCGAGTGGCCGGCGCTCATGGCTGGGAATGAACGCCGGCCCGGCCATTTCCCGACTTGCCGAAAGTGCACGGGGGTCGGCACATCCGAGCCTTGTGTCCGAACCTGGCGTGGTAATAACACCACGCCTGGTCAGGTGGAGGCCCCGGCCGTCGTGTCGGAAGCGGTCGGCGCGGCGTGGCGGCCGCCAGTTGCACCGGCAGTTCGGCCTCCAACCGCGCAGGGTGCTCGGGCGTCGTGGGCGTGGCCTCTGACGGCGGCGGGCTCCAGGTAGCCACGCCGATGTGTTGGCCCGCCGAGGAGATCTTATCGGCTTCCCTGGCGAGGGCGCGGGGATCGGTGATCGACGTGCCAGCCAGGGCGAGGCGTACCGGGTGAGGCAGCTGGCGAAGGAACAGCTCGCGGAACAGAAAATCCGAAGAGTGCTCACCGAGCAACGAGAGCATCTAGGCCATGCGCTCGGACGGGCGCGTATCGCCGAGCTCGGGCAGGTCGAGCAGGCGCCGTGCGCGTGCCGCCGGTGAGAGGGCGAAAGCGTCGAGGAGGAGCGTCTTCAGTGTGTCATACTTGTCGGCAGCCGGCGGGTGCTCGAGGAGGCTCAGGGCGCGGGCCGCGGTGGCGGAACTGAGCGCTGCCACAACGTGGTGGAAGCGGGTGTCGTCCGCGATGATGCCTCGCAGGGTGAACTGGGAGTCCGCCTGGGCGAACCAAACAGCCGCGTGAGCCTCCCAGAAGGTACGCAGTTTAAGAGTCACTGCCGTGTCCATGTCGGTAGGTCACCAGTGAAGGAGCTGCGCTCCAACGCGAGTTGAAAGAATTGACGCGACCAAAGACGGAATTCGTCCGAGTTGCTTTATTGAAACAAAACAGCTCAGGTATTCTCCCTAGCCCGTTTATCGGGCATCAATATATATACACATTTATGCCGGGGCGTTTGCCCGGGAAAACCGAGACCGGGCATGCTCGGGTGTCAAGGGCGAGTCCTGGAAAGGCGAGTCTGGACATGCCCGGGCGTCCTGGACGCGGCCTGGCAAGTCAAGGCTGGGTGTGCCCGAGCGCTCTGGGCGAGCCCTGGAAAGGCGAGAGCGGGCATGCCCGGACGCTCTGGGCGAGCCCTGGAAAGGCGAGTCTGGACATGCCCGGGCATCCTGGACGCGGCCTGGCAAGTCGAGGCTGGGCGTGCCCGGGCGCTCTGGGCGAGCCCTGGAAAGGCGAGAGCGGGCATGCCCGGGAAAGACGAGACCGGGCGTGCCCGGGAACAGCGAGTCCGGGCATGCCCAGGAGAGGCGCGTCTGGGCCCTTCCGGACGAGCCCGGCATGGCGATCGCGCCCTGGCCGCGTCCTGGCAGGTGCAAGGCGATTGTGTACATTCAGTGGGAACCGCTACAACGTCATCATTTTTATTCTCCACCAATTTATCCCCAGATGATGCTCAAGAAATTTCATCTTGATCAGATGAAGTTTTGTACTTATCGAATTACGACATCATAATAGAAGCACCTATGACATCATGATTAACATATTTTTTTTCCAGATGGAGAGTTCTTTACAATGAGCCATGTCTCGCAGCGCTTTGGGAGATATAGAGGTGCAAATTTTTTTCGGTTTTATAAGATGGCGGCCGAACCACGTGACCGATGACGTCATCTTTTTGTTCTCCACTAATTTATCCCTCGATGATGCTCAAGAAATTTCATCTTGATCGGATGAAGTTTTGTACTTGTCGAATTATGACGTCATAATGGAGGCACCTATGACATCTTCATTAACATATTTTGTTCCCCATGGAGTTATTTACAATGAGGCATGTCTAAATGTTTTCTATGCAGCTCTTTCGGAGATATAGAGGTGTAAAGCGCGGCATTACGCGCGCTGCTTGCGAGCAAGGAGGAAGCGGACAAGCGGTAACTTATAAGCGTCTTTATTTCAGGAGCTCACTGTAACACTAGCGCGCTCCGGGCTGCGCGCCCCGTGTATATCCTCAGGCCACGCCTACCCCTCGGGCGTGGCCGCCGCCCACTTGGTGCGCGGAATGATGTCACCACGCCAGTGGGCTTTGGTGTCTGCCACACGCGCCCCCCCCAGAATTCCCGCGCACCTGGAGGGCCAGTTTGCGGGGCAAACGGATGACCCGGCTGAAGCGCCCCCTGGCGATCGGCGGCGTCCGGGGTGCAGGGATGCCAGGTGGGATGCCCCTGGCTGCCCCTGGGATGGGTGCAGGACCGGGGGGCGGCGTGGCGGCGGGGCTGGGCGGTGCCGGGGGTCCGCCTGCAGGGGGGCGGCCCTGACGCGGGGGTCGGGCCACTGGTGGTGGATGGTCCACGTCGAGGTGGGCCGGCTTGAGGCGGTCTACAGAAACGCGGTCAGGAGTACCGCCGATGTCCAGGGTGAAGTGCTTCGCCCGGGTCTCCAGCACGCGGAAAGGCCCGTCGTACGGGGGCCGCAGTGGTGTCCGGTGGGCATTGTGGCGGACGAAGACGTACATCCCGCCGTGCGAAGCTCCGGGGCGACGTGCGTCGGTGGGTGCCCGTGGCATGCTGTTGGCACCGGGGCGAACCTCTGGGCGGTCTCTTGCAGAGCGGAGTGCTGCTGTGCCGCGGACCATGGTACCGTGGAGTCGGGGAGGAACTCGCCCGGCACCCGCAGCGGTTGCCCGAAGACCAACTCCGCCGCGGATGCACGCAGGTCCTCCTTGGGCGCCGTCCGGAGGCCCAGCAGGACCCAGGGGAGCCTGTCGACCCAGCCGCCGTCGCGGAGGGTGGCCCGGAGAGCGGCCTTCAATGAGCGGTGAAATCGCTCACACAGGCCGTTAGCCTGGGGGTGGTAGGCCGTGGTTCGGTGCAGCCTGGGGGTGGTAGGCCGCTGGCACGCGAGGCACGTCCTGGCCCTGCCGCGGATGGCCTTCCGGAGGCCATGCCAGATGAACTTGTCGGCGATCAACCTTTGGGAGGCCCTTGCGCCCGGGTGGGACAGGCTGTGGATGGCGTCAAACACCTGGCGTTGCCAGCCCGCGGGCACGATGGGGCGAGGCCGCCCGAGGGAGACGTCGCACAAGAGGGCCGCGCCCGCGCCGTCGAACGGCACCTCAGTGACGCGGAGGCCCGTGACGGCGGTCCGCAAGGCCTGGACGTCGGGGTCAGCGGCCTGGTCCGCTGCCATCCGGGCATAGTCGATGCCGAGGTGGACTGCGTGGGCGACGGCCCGGGAAAGGCAATCCGCCACCGGGTTGTCCTTCCCCGCGACGTGCCGGATGTCCGTCGTGTACTCGGACACGGCCGAGAGGTGACGCTGCTGCCTTGCCGACCACGGCTCGGTGACCTTGCCCATCGCGAAGATCAGCGGCTTGTGGTCGACAAAGGCCGTGAACGCACGGCCCTCGAGCAGATGGCGGAAGTGCCTGACCGCCAAGTGAAGCCCGAGGAACTCGCGGTCGAAGGTACTGTAACGGCGTTCGGGTGGGCGAAGCTGCCGGCTAAAGAACGCCAGCGGTTGCCAAGCTCCACGCACCCATTGCTCGTGCACTGCGCCCACCGCGTAGTCCGAGGCGGCGGTGGTGAGGGCGATCGGTGCATCGGGCGCCGGGTGCGCGAGCATGGTGGCGTTAGCCAAGGCGAGCTTCGCGCCCGTGAACGCCGTGTCCATCTGCTCGGTCCAGGTAATGTCGCCTTTGCCCAGCTTACCTCGGAGAGCTTCGTGCAGGGGGCGCAGGAGCTGGGCGATACGGGGCAGGAACCGATGGTAAAAGTTCACCATGCCCAGGAACTCCTGCAGCCCTCTGATCGTGCGGGGGCGCGGAAACCCCTTCACCGCCTCCACCTTGGCCGGCAGGGGGACGGCTCCGTGCCTGGTGACACTGTGCCCCAGAAAATCGATTACGGCGACGCCGAACCGGCACTTTGCGGGGTTCACAATCAGGCCATGCTGGCCCAGGCGTTCGAAGAGCGTGCGGAGGTGGCGTAGGTGCTCTTCGCGGGACGCGCTGGCGACGAGGATATCGTCCAGGTAGATGTAGACAAAATCCAAGTCGCGCAGGACGCTGTCCATCAGTCGCTGCAACGCCTGAGCCGCATTCTTCAGACCGAAGGGCATCCGCAGGAACTCGAAGAGTCCGAATGGCGTGATGACCGCCGTCTTCGGGACGTCCTCCGGCCTGACGGGGACCTGATGGTAGCCGCGTATGAGGTCCACCTTCGAGAAGAAGGACATGCTCGCCAAACGGGCGGAAAAGTCCTGAATGTGGGGGACGGGGTAGCGGTCGGGAGTGGTGGCGTCATTGAGATGGCGATAGTCCCTGCACGGTCGCCATCCCCCGCCGGGCTTCGGCACGATGTGCAGCGGCAACGCCCAAGCACTCTCCGAGCGCCGAACGATGCCGAGTCGCTCCAGGGTAGCGAACCCCGCTTTTGCCACCGCCAGCTTCGTCGGCTCGAGGCGGCGTGCCCGGGCGTAGACTGGTGGCCCGACGGTGGGGATGTGATGGGCCACCCCGTGCTTGACGGCCCCCGCCGAGAAGGTGGGCCACGTGAGGGCCGGGAAGCCGGCGAGGATGCAGGTGAATTCGTCCGCTGCCGGAAGCATACAGATCAACGTGGCCGGAACCGAACCGTTCGGCAAGACGCTTGGCAAGCCGCTCGGCGAGCCGCTCGTTGAGCTGCTCGACGAGCTGGGCAGCGCACAAGCGAGCGAGCTGAACGTCTCGGCCTGGACAAGACGTCTGCGCTTTACGTCGACCAGGAGCCCATTAGCGCACAGGAAGTCCGCGCCAAGCAGTGCCATGGGCACGTCGGCGGTGACGAACGTCCATCGGAAAACCTGCCCTCCGAACCGCAGAGAGAGGCACCGTTTTCCGTACATACGGATGGGCGTCCCGTTCGCGGCAAGCAGCGCGGGGCCCCCGCCCGCGGCATGCTTGTCTGACGTACCGGCGGGAACGACACTCACCTGCGCTCCCGTGTCGCACAGGTAACGGCGCCCGGATAAGGTGTCCGTTATGAACAGCAGGCTGCTCGAACGGCCGGCGCTCATCGCCACTATTGAGCGCCGGCCCGGGCGTTTCCCGACCTGTTGAAGGAGCATGGCGGATGACACTGCCGAGCCTCGTGGCCGAACTTGGCGTGGAACCAGCACCAGGTGGTGGAGCTGGAGGAGTGCGGCTGGCTCCGCCAGGCCGGTGGAGTTGGTGGTTTTCCCCGCGGTGGCGGTTTTCACCGCGGCGGTGGGCGGGGCGTGGCGGCGGTCACAAGGTGCGTATCAGCATGCTGCGTATGCTGTGTAAGCTGATGCTGTGGATCAGCATCATCAGCAGCATCAGCCTCGAGGTCCGTGACAGCCGCACCGACTCTCGCCCGCGCGTCCGAAGCCGCGAAGTACCTGTCCGCCTCTGCTGCCAATGCTCGGGGTTCCGTTAGCACGGTCCCGGCGAACGCGAGGCGAACCTGCGCTGGAAGTTGGCGACGGAAAAGCGCCTGGAATAGAGAACCAGGGGCTTCGTCGCCCAACAGTGACAGCATATGGTCCATTCGGACCGACGGGCGCGTGTCGCCGAGCTTGGGGAGATCCAGGAGGCGGTCGGCCCGTGCGTCGTCCGTGAGGCCGAACGTGGCTAGGAGTAGCCGCTTGAGTGCCTCGTACTTGTGGCCGTCCGGTGGGTGGCGAAGGACGGACACAACTCGAGCGGCCGTGCCGGGCCCAAGGGAGGCGACGACGTGGCAATAGCGCGTGTCGTCGCCGGTGAGGCGCCAAAGCTGAAATTGGCCTTCGGCTTGGATGAACCAGACTTCGGCCTGGGCCTCCCAAAATTCGGGAAGTTTAATCGACATTGCGTTGTTGGCCATGGCAATGGCGTCGTGTGTGGAAGGATCGCTCCGGCAGATCCAACGTCGAGGGTCACCAGTAAAGCGCGGCGTTACGCGCGCTGCTTGCGAGCAAGGAGGAAGCGGACAAGAGGTAACTTATAAGCGTCTTTATTTCAGGAGCTCACTGTAACACTAGCGCGCTCCGGGCTGCGCACCCCGTGTATATCCTCAGGCCACGCCTACCCCTCGGGCGTGGCCGCCGCCCACTTGGTGCGCGGAATGATGTCACCACGCCAGTGGGCTTTCGTGTCCGCCACAGGTGCAAAGTTTTTCGGTTTTTCCAAGATAGCGCCCATTCCACGTGACGTATGACGTCATAAGTATCATTAAAAAATTCTACACGTGGAGATGCACCAATGGTGAAAATTTACTGTCAATCGGATCAACGGTTACAGAGAAAAATCATATTTATTCTGTGCGGACAAACAAACAAGCATACAGACAAACACACAAACGGACTCAAATGCAATACCCTCTCCTCAGGCGAGGATAATAAATCATTTTATAACGGACTTGACACTGAACATTTCATACGCTAAAATATTTATCTCCCTTTAGCTTTAGTTTGTCTTGAGAATATCTCCCATTCGAATTCGACCTGATGGTACGCGACATGGTGGTGTAGTTGGCTGTGAAATATGCAGTGTTGGTAAGAACCGGGGATTTTTTAAGGTGGTGTCGTTAGCTGGGAAATATATTGGTAAGAACAGGGGATTTTTTTTAAAGTTTCTCAAAATTTCATATGTCTTAGTTAATTTTAATAAGAAGAACTGCGCTAACAAAATTAAATTATAGGGAAAGATCTAACAAAAAATATTGTTCGTGACGTGTCAAAACTGTCTTACAATTGTGTGTTATCCCGCTATAATTATTTTGTAAACGATTATATTTTTTCACTTGTATAACAAAGATTTAATATCAAGATCAAGTTTGCTGGACATAAATGAACGATGCAAACGTTTAAATGACAGTCGATGTATTTCCGCTTCCGGTATAAAGGTACATCTCTGTTAATTCTGTGATAATTTGTAGTTCCGAATTCCTTTGCGTTATCGCCATCTACCCTCCTTCTGCCTCGCCGTCGACCCTACATATTCTCTCCCTTCCTGCCCTTTTCGACCTCAATTCCCCGCTCTTCCTCTTTTCCTGTGGCGATCATCCAGGCGGTGTAGTTTGTGAGTGTTATTTGGCTCATCGCTGGTGTTTCTAAATTCTAATTGACTACTACGTTGGTGTTTGGCTTGTTCCGTGCAGGTGGGATGGCAGTGAGCCCCACGCCAAACATCTATTAATCAGGCATGTGTTTCTTTAATTCCCATTTCACCCCGAACCCAAGGTTGGAGTTTTTTTATTATTATTATTAAGCTCGTCATTAAGAACGTCCTTCGAATGACCGTTATAAAATGCTCCAACGCGCATAAACCCGATATGATTATGGACCTTATACTTCTAGTGTTGCCATGCATGGATCCCCCCCCCCCCCCCCCCACCTTCCTCTGAAAGACTGCGATGGTTTCCATGGCAATTACAGTAAACAAGGTTGTTCCTCGATTTCTCTTTCATCCCGATATAGAATAGCCTGCGCGGTTCGTACTTGTACTGTATCCTCAGGTTTGAAACGATGTAAGGTATTTTAATGAGATAAACTGCAGCAAGGAGGTGAATTATCCTGTTGAAGCATCAATTCGATGTCATTTTATAAATTATTACGATGTCACTTAGAGATAGCCAGTTTATTATCTTTAAAGACAAAGCTTTATTTTCATAATTTTGTACTTGCTCTCACCAGGAGAGACCTGTGAGCCGCAGTGACAGGTAAGATATTTGCATACGTGGTAAGTTGGAGGCGACGAAAAGCTGAAAGGGGTCGAAAGAGGGTTTTATTTATTTATTTATTTTGACCAATCAACATGGTTAAAACGCTATTTTAGAGGTAGTCGTTTATGCCGTATTGCCTACACCAGAATACTGAGATAGCCGTTTATTGATGACTAATGATAAGGAAGTGCCAAGTAAAACGACTTCAAACTCCGTGAATGTGGTGATATGATGGAGCTACAACAACAACAACAGGCATTTTAAGGCCATTTTCCCTGCAAGAGCGGGGGTTAGCCTTGCGGTCCCCATGACGATCTTCTCCAAATTGTCGTGGTTCTATTTTTGAGGCAATGTTTTTATGGCCGGATGCCTTTCCTGACGCCAACCCTTTGAGTCGCCTCTTACGACACGCAGGGATACGGTGTACCTATTGTAAACCGGGGTACACACCGGTAATATGATGTAGCTAGGTGCGGCAAAAAAAAAAAATGATATAGATATGATGTAGCTAGGTGCGGCTAAAACAAAAACAAAAACATGATATAGATATGGTGTAGCTAGGTGCGGCTAAAACAAAAACAAAAACATGATATAGATATGGTGTAGCTAGGTGCGGCTAAAACAAAAACAAAAACATGATATAGATATGGTGTAGCTAGGTGCGGCTAAAACAAAAACAAAAACATGATATAGATATGGTGTAGCTAGGTGCGGCTAAAACAAAAACAAAAAAATGATATAGATATGATGTAGCTAGGTGCGGCTAAAACAAAAACAAAAACATGATATAGATATGGTGTAGCTAGGTGCGGCTAAAACAAAAACAAAAACATGATATAGATATGGTGTAGCTAGGTGCAGCTAAAACAAAAAATAGGACTGCGGGTCCTGAAGCTCAACTGGATCAGGAGCAGGTCACTCAAACCTCCCCCCCCCCCCCCATAAACCCCTGCAGACCCACAACTCCCCCTCCCCACCCCCCCGTAAACCCCCATAATGTGCTCAGATTTTGATGTGGTCAATACACCTTTGTTAGGCATCAGATATGAAGCTTGTGACCAAGTTTCATCAAAATCGTTTGTGTAGTTTCGGAGAAGAGGGCAAATACCTATTTTAGAGGAAGGGGTGAAAAACCCCACCCGTAAACCCCTCACAACGATCGTAGATTTTGATGTGGTTAATGCACCTTCATTAGGCATCAGATATGAAGCTTGTGGCCAAGTTTCATCAACATGGTGTGTGTAGTTTTGGAGAAGAGAGCAAATACCTACTTGGGGGGGGGGGGGGCAACCGTCCCCCTTCCCCATAGATCCCCTTTTCAATTTTCAAAGTTTAAAAAAATATTTATTTAAAAAATCAATTTTTCAAATTTCAATTTTCATAGATCTCCTCTTCACAATCACAAGTCCAGCTGATCTTGAGCTGAAAACCGTTCACATCACGCATTGTTTTTTTTCAAACATGCAATGAAGGTCTCACATGCAACCGTCTTATAGCTTTTGTAGAGGTTATGAGGAAACGTGGCAAGAACTCTTTTGTATGTTGAATGGTAAGTTTGGTGTTTAACTGATTAATTGAGTGAAGGATTGTACATGTACAACAAGCAGGGACACAACTCATCTATCAATCATAGAGAAAACAAAGTTCAGCAAGTTTTACTTAGTTGAGTATTGTGAGTTGCCAAAATGAGAATATTACAATGGCTTACCCAGAGTGGATTCCGTTTCATGCTTACTTTACTTATTTCCTGCTATCACCCCCACTTTTCCTTTCCATTCCTGTATCCTTGCACATCCAGTATGATTAATGACTGCAGCGGTCCATGGCTCCTCTCTGTTCCAATTTCCTCCATATCCTTCGTCGTTCGCTCATACTTTTCTTCGAACTCGCATGGACCTTCCGTGTCCGATTTCCCTTTGTGTACCTCATTTCTTCAATAGCACTCAATGTGCGCCTTCAGGTGCGTATCACTGGCATTTCGATATGGGGGATGTAGGGGACAGTTGGGATGCATAACAAAGATGTGATGAGTTGTTTTTTTGTTGTTAAAGTGCGTTCAGCGAAGTATGCAGTGTCAAAGTGCGTTTTTGTTATGTGCCGTTGTTAATGCAACCTTCACATACACGGATTATTCTTACGAGTCCTTACGGATCGCCAACTCATAGTTAATCACAAGCATCCGTAAATAACTTGCTGGTATCCGTAGATAACTCGTCACAACTCGCAACAACTTTTGACATGTCAAAAATCATCTTCCGTTATTTACGGATGCTTGCGATTGACTACGAGTTGGCGATCCGTAAGGACTCGTAAGAATAATCCGTGTATGTGAAGGCACCCTAAAGTACGTACAGCGAAGAGCCGCCAAGCTAATTTGTGCCTCGTTGAACTGCCATACGAGAGGTGGCTGTCCATTCTCAAATTCTTTCTTCTCGAGCACAGAAGATTATGAGGATACCTCGTACTGACTTGCATGTCCTTAACTCTGCAACTGGACCGGATGGCATCAGCTCATGTGTCCTAAAAATCTGCTCTGCTGCTCTTGCACTTCCTCTCTCTGCCCTTTTCAACCTGTTATTTACCCTCAGTCATCTTCCATCTGCTTAGAAATCATCCAACATCACAGCATTCCATAAAAAGGTGCGAAAACTGATCTCCTTAACTACAGACCTTTCAGTTTACTTCCAATCATCAGCAAGGTCATATAATCCATCATCGCAGTTGACATAAAATCATTCCTTTTCTCCAACAGCCTCATCTCAGACCTGGTCACTCTTCCTTAGACATGCTTCTTCTACTCTCCCAACAATGGATGGAGGCCCTCAATATCAGACATGAGAGCACGGCCGTCTCTGGACATATCTCGAGCTTTTGATACAATCTGGCATTTCCAAACTATCTTCCTATGGAATCCAAAGCCAACTCCACACACGGCTTATTGACTTCCTCCACTCTTGTAGCCAACATGTGGCTCTCAATGGAACCCTTTCTTCTCACCCTGTCAAGGCTGGAATTCCCTCCCTCCCCCCAAGGCAGTGTTCAAGGCCCCATTCTATTCCTAATCTTCACCAATTAATCTCACCGACTCCACTGTGCCATGACATCCATCATCCTTCTATAGACAGGCAGCAGCCTCTTTCCTCTCAGACCTTGACAAAATCACAAACTGGTCAAACACCTGGACCATGTCTTTCAATCCTGATAAATCCCACACAGTCACTCTCTTTCCAAAAGGACCATTCTTCAACCCTCCGATCTACTTTCTCAACAACCATCTCAACGAGGTTCAGTTACTCAAACTCTTGGGTCTCACATTCAGCCATGATCTCTCTTGGGCAAGCCTCCAAAGCCAGATGCTGACTGGGCATCCTCCATCATGCAAAGTCCTTACTTGACACACCTGAGCTTCTATCCACCAACAAGACTTTCATCCACGGCTTCATGGAGTACTGCTCTTCCCTCTGGGCTGGCTCCCCTGCCTGACATCTTGCTCAGCTTGAGGCTGTGGAAACCAAGGCTTTCAATATCATTGGAATCTCTCGCGATGAAGCTGAGTCTATGGGCCTATCACTTCGCCATCACCGACAGATCGCTGGTCTCTCTGTTTTCCACTTCATTTCTGGTCTTTGACCCTCTGCTCTCTACAGACGCATGTGGTCCACCAGCAACCCCCTCCAGGTGAAACTGCTTAAATCCAGAACCAATGCTCACCTCCACTCATTTACTCCTCTCTTTTCCCACCCGTGGAGCCACCTTTCACCCTTTCTTTAATCCAGTTACTTCCCTCCGGTTCTTCAAGACAGCTGTTCACCACCATGCAAAGCCATGATGTTTTCTCCACTCGTTACCACCCGCACTGCTCTCAAAAATTTACTCATGTATCCATCTTGCCCACCCCTTGCGTTCTCCCCTACCCCTAATCGTTACCTGCATCCCTTGTTCATGTTCATCCGTGGGATGCTCCTCCGCCCTGCTATTGGCGTTTCCCCTTTTTCTTGCTGTTCCCTTTGGTATGTTGTGCCCTGACCTGTTCTGTGTCCTAGCTTTTCCAAAAGCCTAGACCTTGTATTAAAAAAACATTATACAACTGGTCAGGTTAACTATTTAATTTAACCTGACCTGAATGATGATATGAATGTTGTTTTTTTGAAATTACAACTTCTTTCCTGGAAGTCCTTGCAGTGTTCATATGTTTTATACCTCTCCCATGAATAAGCAGTGATGACCAGCTTTGTAAACACTGCTATTGTTGCTGTGTTTTTGATCTTCTTTGCAACAATGCCTGATCTTTCATACTTTAGAGAGGACCTTTTATCTATTGGGGCTTCTTGTCACCATTATCCAGTAACATTGGATGTGTATCATACACTACAACAGTGTGACGTATGTAGTATACAGCCAACTAGACGTGGACGTCGTGCCTTTCAGAAAGATCAACATCCCATTCCTGTCCTTGTTTCACCACGGGTATATTTGAAACAATGTCAGAAGGTCTCTAAGAGAAAACAAGAGTATAGAAATCTCAAAACCATTAGATGTCATACAAACTTGAGAACAGTTTTAACCGAAACAGATCCCCAGGATTATCAGCCACGTTTACCATCCACCCTTTTGTTGAATGCGAGATCACTTTGTAACAAAGTAGATGATCTCCGAGCAACGATAGACACTCAGCATAGGGATATTCATCTGATTGCTGTCACAGAAACATGGTTCTCTGCCAAGAAACCTGCTTCGGCATGTACACTTTCAGGATATCACCAATTCCATCATGATCGTGATAACCGCACCGGTGGAGGTGTGGCGCTTTATGTACGTGATGATATGAATTCAACTCAAGTCTTTGATGACATTGTCCCACTACACTTTGAAATCATGTGGGTGAAGTTGAGATCCTCCACAAGCATACCATTGAAGAATGACATTTTCGTTTGTGTGGTGTATTACCCACCCCGATCTCCCAACCGAGATGAACCTTGCACCCACATCATTAATATGGTTGACACGATTTGGGTGCAGTCGGACAATGCATCATTGCTTATAATGGGAGACTTCAACGACCTGAATACTCAAACCATCGAACTCCATACTTTGCTACGTCAAATTGTTACTGCACCCACCAGAGGAGCTGCGATTCTGGACAAAATCTTTACTGACATGGGAGGTGACTATCACGATCCTGTTATGACTGCTCCTATAGGGAAAAGTGACCACATGGTTATCTCACTAAAACCCAAGAATGGTCACAATCCCCGACGGACATTACAATACTTCTGTCGACCATTCTGAGACTCGGCTGTACGATCGTTTGGGCAGTGGATAATGCAAGCGGACTGGTCTGACATGAATGAGCTGATTGATGTCGATGTGAAAGCTGATTGGTTTCAACAAATGATCACAGCTCGGTATAGAAAAAAAAAAAAAAAAAAAAAAAACGAACAAATCTCCATCACCCGTCGACTGAGTGACAAGGTATGGATGAATAACAACATCAGACAGCTCATTGTTACCCGTGATTCACACTATGACCGAGGGGATAATCGTGCATACAAGCGACCGCAAAATCTTGTACAGCGAGAGATTGAACGAATAAAAGAAGGACTTCTATGCTCAAAAAATTGATCATTTGAAACAGAGCGAACCTGGTAAATGGCACCAGCAGATTAGAAATCTTACTGGAATGCGCAAATCATCGCCATTGCTGCTGGATTAAGATAAATTGCCATCAGAGATCGCACACGAGTTGAACTGTCATTTTGCCTGGGTATGCAATGAACTTCCTTGTCTGGACTTGACTGCATTACCAGCCTACCTTCCTGTGCTGCCTCCCCCAACCATTAAAAGACGGGAGGTTTATAAATGTCTCTGCAGATTGAATGCACCGAAGGCTGGACATCCGACAGATGTCCCCATTCGACTGTTAAAGGAATTTGCATTCGAGATTTCACTGCCCTTGACCACCATCTTCAATGATTGTCTTCACAGTGGTTATTTTCCAAGCAGCTGGAAAACTGCATCTGTGTGTCCTGTGCCGAAGATATCACCAGTCACTGACTTTAGTCAACTTCGACCAATATCAATCACACCGATAATAGCACGTGTTTTCGAAGGCTTTCTGGCAGAATGGGTGATGGCTGATATCAAACACCAAATTGATTCAAAGCAATTTGGTAACATGAAAGGCAGCTCTGTGTCCCATTACCTTATCAGCCTGCTTGATGAGCTTCACCGGGGTATCGATAAACCGGGTCATCATGCCACCATCTGTACAATTGACTTCATGAAAACCTTCGATCTGATCGACCACACAAAGGCTCTTCAGAAGCTGATTCAGCTGGGGTCAACCCAGCCATTATCCCCTTGATCGCTAGCTTTCTTTCGCGCCGCCTGCAGACAACTCGATACTGTGGTGCATCTTCATCCGAGCAACAGCTGTCCTGTGGAGTTCCGCAGGGGACCAAACTTGGTCCGGTAATCTTCCTGATTATGATCAATGATGCTGCCTTGACTACTCAGAAAAGATGGAAATATGTTGATGACCTCACCATTGCTGAAGTTGTCCGCACATCACATACCAGTCATTTACAGGCTCATGTGGATGCTCTTTCGGAGTGGAGCTGTTTGAATGCAATGAAACCAAAAGCTGAAAAATGCAAAGTAATGCATGTTAGTTTTCTATGTATTGGTTCCCCTCCCCCTTTGATTACCATGGGAAATGAAGTTCTTGAATCTGTCGACACTTTGCCTCCTTGGTGTTGCCATACAGTCGAACCTTAAGTGGGATGCGCAGGTCGAGCAAGTCATCAAGCGTGCATCCTGCCGCCTCTACATTTTGTGCAAATTGAAGAGTAACGGTGTTTCAGACAGAGATCTTGTGTTCATCTACACAGTATATATTCGCCCTTTGATGGAATTCTGTGCACCAGTTTGGAGTAGTGGCCTGACAGTACAGCAGTCTGATAGCATAGAGAGAGTGCAGTGAAGAGCTCTTAGGATGATCACGTACCCTGATCAACATCATTACGAGGAACTCCTAAGCAGCTTCGGCATTCCTTCCCTGGCTACAAGAAGAAATGATATCCTCACAAACTTTGCCAAATTGATCCTGGCTTCCTTGCGGCATCGTGATCTGCTCCCAGCTGAACGGCAAAGCCTCTCTCGAACTGGGCTCAGAAATTCTCAGCACACACATTCCTCAATCAAGAACTCAGCGATATAAACCATCTAGTATCCCTGCTCTGGTGAAACTGTTAAACGTCCAGTTGAAACATGATTAATGTATTTTAATCTTTTGAATGATTTTTTTTTTCTATTTGTTTTGATTTTCTGCATTTCTTCAATAATTTCGAAAGATTTCAACTTTCATTACCAGCATGTATAATTTAATAAAAAGTAGATATATTTATCGTGTATTATTGAAATAAAATGCATAATTTGGGGTGCATGATTAATGTATTTGAACTTTTAAAATTAATTTATTTTGTTTTGTTTTGTTGATTTTCCGAATTTCTGTAATAATCTCGAAAGATTTTAATTTTTATGAACAGTATGTGCTATTTGACACAAAGTAAATACATTTTTACTGCATAATTGAAATAAGACGTATAATTTGAAATACTTTCATTAATTGATTGAATATTTAATTTTTGTAATGTTATATATTATACTATTTTTAAGTCAGTGTAGGCTATTTAATACAAATATTTAGATGAATGCAATTATTTATTACATTATGAATGTAATTATTGACATTTATATATTGACTGAAGCATTTCAACCTTTTACATGAATTTATTTTGTTTTTATTGATTCACCGATGCAAATAGATAATCGATTTCTTTTTCTGTCTGTATAATGTATTTGTTACTATGTAAAATTACTTATATTGTAAACTTGACATTATTTGTCCTTGGAATACAGTCATGTACATTTTTCTTTTTTCTTTTATTCTAATAAAACCGAATTGATTGATTGATTGATTGATAAACCTTCTCATTTGCTCTTGATTGGATGTTTTTGTTTATTTTTCAGGTGCATATAGAAATCGACCCTCACTGAGAAGCATCATATTGTGTGCACAGCCATGATGATCGAGCCACAATTTCCTCAAAGTACGAGCCGTGTGCCTGTGAATATACACAGAGAATGCAGCTGTAATACTAGGTAGTGCATTAGGATAACATGTTCATGAACAGCAAGGGGCACAGATAGCAGAGCCACATGAGGTCGGCCTCGCACGCTTTCACAACGTCTTGATAAGTACAGAATTCAGAACATGTTGTGGACGGGTTATGACAACTTGGTGGATGAGTTGGGTATGTGATAGTCATAAAAATGATACAAAGTTATGGATTGACACAAATAACTGTCAAATAAATTACTCGTATCATGACTGGCCTATCAGTGAGATATAAAATGTAAACTGTTCAGCTTGGCAGAGGTATGCGCTCTACCGAGTGCTGTTCCAGTTACTTCTGCCACCGAAGGTGGATGAGATTATGTTTTCACCCCTATCTGTTTGTCTGTGAGCAGGATATGTCAATAAGTTATGGATGGATTAGGCCAAAACTTGGTGGACAATTTGGGTAGGTGACAAGAACAAGTCGATTTGATGTTTGTTCAGGCCCGGATCCAAATCCGTCCTATCAGTGGGATACAAAACGTAGACGGTTCAGCCTGGCATCGGTATGCGCTCTATTGAGTGCCGTTCTAGTTATCTCTGCTTTTCCCCGTTTTCTGATATTTATAAATTGGCCATTTATATTTAATCATTTACTGTGCAGGGGCATTCTGTCTGTGATTGGACTGTACATACACCTTTATCTACAGTTACTCACTCGCATGACAGCGTAGACCTGCTACACACATTGCACAATGCCAAGTCGGTTGACATTTATTGTCCGGGCATGTTTGGTTTATCAAAAGTCGTAAAACCGAATGAACAACATTGTATATTGAGCAGATATGTACTGTACTTTACTTTGGAATACCAAACCTTGTCGAGAACTTTAAGTATAATTTAATATTTTTGGTAATCATTTAAATGAGCACTGCCAGTCATTTAAAGAGAATAACCTTTAAATAGAAAGTAATTTAAATAAAGAGTAAATTTAAATAGAGGTTACATAGAGAGTAACCCAGTTTTAGGACCGGCAGAGAAGATAACTGAGAAGGAAGTTGAGGAAGCGATAAAAGCAATGAAGAGTGGAAAAGTGGGAGGGCCGACGGGAGTTGTGGGAGATATGTTGAAGGCAGCAGGAAGTTGGGGTGTGAAGAGAATGACAGAGATCTGTAATCTGGTGGTGAAAGAAGGCCGCATTCCAGTGGATTGGGAACTGAGTACCCTCGTCCCTCTATACAAGGGGAAAGGTGACCCTCTGGAGTGTGGCTCGTACCGAGCGATAAAGTTATTGGAGCATGGAATGAAGGTATTGGAAAGGGTGTTGGAGAGGAGGATAAGGAAGAAAGTGAAGATCGACGAAATGCAGTTTGGATTTATGCCAGGAAGAGGAACGACAGATGCGCTTTTCATTGTGAGGCAGTTGCAGGAGAAGTACATGGATAAGAGGAAGAAGTTGTTTTTTGGGTTTGTTGATCTGGAGAAAGCATTCGATAGGGTTCCACGCAAAGTATTGACATGGGCATTGAGGAAGTTAGGAGTGGAGGAATGGTTGATCAGAGTAGTGATGGCAATGTACAAAAGAGCGCGCACAGCTGTAAGGACGAAGGACGGGAACAGTGGTGAGTTTGAGGTGAAGGTGGGAGTGCATCAGGGGTCGGTACTAAGTCCACTACTATTTGTAGCTGTGATAGAGGTGCTGGCTCAGAACGTAAAGGAGGGTTTACCGTGGGAGTTGTTGTATGCAGATGATCTGGTGTTGATTGCGGAAAGTATGGATGGACTGAAGGAAAAGATGAACAAGTGGAAGGAATGTATGGAGACAAAAGGTCTGAAGGTGAATATCGGAAAGACAAAGGTGATGGCAAGTGGTAAAGCATGTGGTGAGGTGGAAAGAACTGGGAAGTGGCCGTGTGCTGTGTGCAGGAAGGGTGTCGGAGTGAACTCCATTCAATGTACAATGTGTGCTGAGTGGGTTCATCAAAAATGTAGTGGTCTGAGAGGGTCATTAACCAGTGTGGCAGCTACATTCAAATGTAAGGTGTGCACAGAGGAAGTTGCAGATGGAGGAAATGTTGAGTTGGATATTGGAGACTGCGTGAAGCTGGAAGGTGTGAAAACATTTTGCTACCTCGGAGACGTGCTGAATGGAGAAGGTGGATCAGACTCGGCAACGGTTGCTCGAGTGAGATGTGCATGGAAGAAGTTTCGGGAACTGAGTGGCGTGCTGATGAGGAGGAGAGTGTCGCTGAAGCTGAAGGGAAAGGTGTATGCTGCATGTGTGAGAAGTGTTATGATTTATGGGAGCGAGACATGGGTAATGAACGTAGAGCAGCAACGAAGGCTGGAAAGGGTGGAAATGCGAATGGTTCGATGGATGTGCGGAGTATCGTTGAGAGAGAGGAAGACAAATGATGAATTGCGAAAGATGATGGGAATATTGCCTGTGATTGATGCTGTGAAGAGGAACAGGTTGAGATGGTTTGGTCATGTATTGAGGAAGGATGAAAGTGACTGGTTGAGAAGAGTGATGGAAGTTAATGTAGAAGGAAGTAGAGGACGGGGAAGACCGAGAAAGACTTGGCTAAAGATGGTGGAAGAAGAAATGCGGGCAAGGGGGTTAACAAGGAGAGATGCAGAAAATAGGGCAAAATGGAGAAGATTGTCATGGGGACCGCAAGGCTAACCCCCGCTCTAGCAGGGAAAATGGCCTTAAAATGCATGTTGTTGTTGTTGTTGTTGTTGTTGTTGCCAGTCATTTAAATGACATGCAGATCTACGGAAATCTATTAAACACTCTCTTGATTTAGTTATGGCATCATCCACATTTCTATCGTGATCGCTTGTAAACTCCTCACTGTGTATCTGCAATCACATTTACTTTGATCGCATTTCAATTGCATAAGCAGGGAACCATGATTGTCATGGGGCCCGCAAGGCTACCCCCCGCTCTAGCGGGGAAAATGGCCTTAAAACGATCATTCATATTTTATTCAACCTTCTGTCATTCTTTGAGCCTTAACCTCTGTAGAAACTAGAAAGTTTGTAGAGGTTACCATTCTAGTTTCTATGGATGTATTTTCTGCAGAGGTTTCCCTGTATTGTGTGGGGGCATTACTGGTATTGACCATTTAATCCACAACTGTTTTGCAGAGCGGCTGGGTAGCAAGATACTGCAAAATACCCACCTACAAGCTCTTCAATGTGACAATGAGCAGATGATTAGATTATTGTCTCCTGAGAATTGAGAATGGATTGCTTATTGTCAAGTGAAAAGAACACCAATGTCTGATTTGGCAGAAAGCTGAGAATCGGCAGATCAATTTGGCAACAGCCCTTTTATGGAATCCCATGTTTGGCTCAAAAAGATTACGAATATTTTTGCCATGACCTGATTGGCCCTTTAAGAAGGTTTCACTGAAAACCGTTTTTTGTGAAGACTGAAGAAACAAAATGAACTTTGTTCTATTGACGGTTCCATCCCCCACAGATGTCCTGCTCCCATGTTCTCCATGTAGACAGGTGCAATCTGCATGTAGGTGTGATTATTGTAACAGTTTTAATTGTATCATTTCTTCATTTGCTTTGCCTTTTGTGTTTTTAAAAGTTTAAGTGAAAGTTGCAGTACATGCCGTGTAGAGATCTGAGTGGATACAATTTCTTTTTTGCCATTTAATAAAATACAGAAGTATATTTTTCTTGCTTTGTACATCTTTCATGAAGGTCGATTGTATGATCACCTGCTGCACAGGGCAAGATTGGTATGGGAGAATTCAGTGGCACTGTGATCACCTCGGGATGTGTACCTTCACTGGTACAACTGGACTATGTACCACTGTACCAGAAGGGATAAAATCTGATTATATTATCCACTTTCTCGGCATGTCACAGACAGGGGGGCGCTTTAGCGTGGAATACGTACACCGACATTTTTATACTTGCAATTGCTTGTTGTCGAAAGATCTGAAGATTGTTTTTAAACGAAGAGCATTCCTTTTTCCTGGCTACAGTTTATATTAACCTTGTGGATTGTGCTTGCATTATGTGAGCAGATATATTAATTTATTAATTGAAGAATAAGTGAGCAGTACGAGCTCTGCCCCTCTCCCCAATGAGGAAGTGCCACGTGACAGGCACAGTTTAAGCTCCACCTCTTTCCTGGCCAAAAGAGCAAGGTTCCATTGGCTGACTATTTATGGATGCTTTTGTTTATGGACTGTTTTGTGATTATTACCCTGCGTGTGTGAAGTGGGATTATGCGATTACAAGCGATTATGCAATTTAATAGTGGGATTATGCAATTGGTTCACTCCATCTGTCTGTCTCTCTGTCTACGGACATCAGTCTATGATCAAGGAACCAAGTTTCAATTCATTGTTATATATTGGAACACTAACCTGTTAGTTTAGCAGTACTTTGGCTCTGAATTTGGCAAATTGTACGGATTGTCATCCCAATTGTGCATTCGCGGAGAAGAGTAAGGGTAATATATTTAGTACGTCTGCCTGTCTTGCAGTCAAACAAAATCGAAAATCATTCCAAACAGGAAACTTACTGTTTTAGGGACATCATAAAGGACACAAATAACAGGCACGAATAACTAATTTAACGTGTTAAAGACGGTGCATCAACAACGGGAAACTTCTGAATTTTTAGCAGCGTCGCAGACACTGCTCATAGAGTGCACTCTGCTGTTGTTACCACTTCTTCTTCTTCTTCTTCTTCTTCTTGTTGTTGTTGTTGTTCTTGCAGAGAAGACAAAACCTCAAAGCTCCACCCATTCTGGGAACCATAGCTCCACCCATTCTGGGAGAGCCTTCATATAAACAAATATCCACCATTTTATTAACTCGCATAGCTTTGAGGCCTGTTTTGTAGGCCCGTGGTGTCTTCCTCTCACACAGTTTTCTTTCAAATCAAATTCGATATATCATTTCATTTTTCACAGTCGCCAACATAGTTTTAGACTCGGTTGACAAAAAACGGGAAGAAAATCCGATGAAAGTTGCCCTTTATAGAACGAAATGAATTCTCAAAGGCCTGTAACTTCAAGTCCATTGACATATATTTTGTTTAAATCGCGGCATGGTCAGTCATACACCGCCTGAAATAACAGACGGGAAAATGCCGAGATATATTAAAAATTCGTCGCCACACACGGGAAATTGCCGAGATATATTTTCACTTTGCACAAAAATAACATCAAGTAATCGAATCAATAGGATAGGAATGTCCTGTACCTATAACATCGACGTTTTCGGCACAGCTGCATCTAGGCATTGTGTAACATCGACGCGGCTTTTGTTTTAATTAAAACTTTTTGTACTTGTTTTTCTACAAGCGTTAAAATCTATTTTTATTTCAATCGAATTATTTACTTGGACACTGCAGAACACAAATCGCCTTATTGTACCTTCAAAAACGGGGGGGGGGGGGGGGGGGGGGTGGGTGCTGAGTAGGGAGGGCGATCCCCTGGGAAGCCCCCTGATGCATCTAAAAATCGAAGCCTGATTGATTGTGTGGCCCATCGAGTAGAAGGGCTGTATCAGGTTTCAGAGCAATCGGTTGGTAAATAAGGGAGGAGTAGGAATCCGAGGTTTGGGGGGGTACGCCCGCCCTAGGAACCCCCATGATCCGACATTAAAAAATCGAAGCTGGAGCGATTGTGCGGGATACTGTTTTGTATACATGTCAAGTTTCAGAACGATGAGGTGGGTGATAAAGGAGGAGTAGCAAAAACAGGAAAAAGTTAGGTGTGAAGGAACTGCGCTCCAACGCGAGTCGAAAGAATTGACGCGACCAAAGACGGAATTCGTCCGAGTTGCTTTATTGAAATAAAACAGCTCAGGTATTCTGACAAGCCCGTTTTTCGGGCAACAATATATATACACATTTATGTCGGGAAGTTTGCCCGGCAAAAGCTATACCGGGCATGCCCGGGTATCAAGGACGAGCCTTGGAAAGGCGAGTCTGGACCTGCCCGGGCGTGTTTGGCTGCGGCCTGGCAAGTCGAGGCTGGGCGTGCCCGGGCGCTCTGGGCGAGCACTGGAAAGGCGATAGCGGGCATGCCCGGACGCTCTGGGCGAGCCCTGGAAAGGCGATAGCGGGCATGCCCGGACGCTCTGGGCGTGCCCTGGAAAGGCGATAGCGGGCATGCCCGGACGCTCTGGGCGAGCCCTGGAAAGGCGATAGCGGGCATGCCCGGACGCTCTGGGCGAGCCCTGGAAAGGCGAGAGCGGGCATGCCCGGGAAAGACGAGACCGGGCGTGCCCGGGAGGTTCGGGCGTGCCCGGGAACAGTGAGTCCGGGCATGCCCGGGAGAGGCGCGTCTGGCCATGTTCTGGCCGGTGCAAGGCGATTATGTACATCCAGCGGTAACCGCGACACACGCCCCTCCAGAATCGACCTGCACCGGCAGGGTCAATTTAAGGGGGGTCCGGATGACCCGGCCGAAGCGACCCCTGGAGGGTCGTGGGGAGGGGTCTGACGTGGTGGTGGGTGGTCGAGCGGGGGGAACTGTGGACGGGGGGCGGCCTCGCCGTGGAGGAAGGGCCAACCGTGGTGGTCGGTCGACGTCCATGTGCGCCAGTTTGAGGCGGTCCACAGAAATCCGGTCCGGCCGGCCGCTGAAGTCGACGATGAAAGACTTGTCGCCCCGTCGCAGGACCCGGAAGGGCCCGTTGTACGGCGGCCGGAGTGGCCCCCGGTGCGCGTCATGACGCACAAAGACGTACTCCGCTGTGCGAAGCGCCGGGGGGACGTAGGACTGGGGGCCACCGTGGCGGGACGTCGGCACGGGGGCAAATCGTCGGGCGGCCTCCTGGAGGTCCGAGCGCTGGCGAGCGGAGGACCAGGGACTGGTAGCGTCAGGCACGAATTCGCCCGGGACGCGGAGTGGCTGGCCGTAGACGAGCTCGGCGGCGGATGCCTGGAGGTCTTCCTTGGGGGCCGTGCGAAGGCCCAAAAGGACCCACGGCAGCCGGTCGGCCCAACCGTCGTCCTGAAGGCCGGCCATGAGTGCGGCCTTCATGGAGCGGTGAAACCGCTCGCACAACCCATTGGCTTGGGGGTGGTAGGCCGTGGTGCGGTGCAGCGTGACCCCCAACGAACGGGCGACCGCGCCCCAAAGCTCAGACGTGAACTGTGGGCCGCGGTCGGACGAGATGTCCGCTGGTGCGCCGAAGCGCGCGACCCAGGTGGCGATGAACGCCTGCGCCACGTCGGCGGTGATGGTGGAGGTGAGGGGCACGGCCTCCGGCCACCTGGTGGTCCTGTCCACCATGGTGAGCAGGTGGGTGAACCCCCGCGAGGGGGGCAGGGGACCCACCAGGTCCACGTGGACGTGGTCGAAACGCCGTTCAGGCACGGCGAAAGGTGCCAGCGGGGCCTGGGTGTGGCGGTGGACCTTGGCTCGCTGGCAGGCCGTGCAGGCGTTGGCCCAGTCGCGGATGTTTCGTCGAAGGCCGTGCCAGACGAAACGCGCCGACACCAGCTTCTGAGAAGCTTTCCGGCCCGGGTGAGAAAGGCCGTGGATGGAGGCGAAGATGCGGCGCTGCCAGGAAACGGGCACAATGGGGCGAGGCTGGCCCTGGGAGACGTCGCAGAGCAGGACGGTGCCCGCGAAGGGGATGTTGGCCAGGCGGAGGCCCGTGTCCGCCACGCGGAGTGCCTGCACCGAGGCGTCGGTGGTCTGGTCGGCCGCCATGAGCGTGAAGTCCACGCCGAGGTGGACCGCGTTCGCGCTGGCCCGCGAAAGGCAGTCGGCCACGGCGTTGTCTTTGCCGGCGACGTGCTGGATGTCCGTGGTGAACTCCGACACGGCGGAGAGGTGGCGCTGCTGGCGGGCCGACCACGGCTCCGTGACCTTAGCCATTGCGTAGACCAACGGCTTGTGGTCGACGAAAGCCGTGAACGGGCGGCCCTCCAGGAGGTGTCGGAAATGGCGAACGGCCAGGAATAGCCCGAGCAGCTCGCGGTCGAACGTGCTGTAGTTTAACTCGTTCGGCCGGAGTTGCCGGCTGAAAAAAGCGAGTGGCTGCCAAACCCCGTCCACCCATTGCTCATGGACGGCGCCCACCGCGTAGTTGGAGGCGTCCGTAGTGAGGGCGATGGGCGCGTTGAGCACCGGGTGAGCCAGCAGCGTTGCGTCGGCGAGGGCCCGTTTGGCACTGGCGAAGGCCGCGTCCATGGCCGCGGACCAAACAATGTCATGCTTGGCCGGCTTGCCCCGGAGGGCCTCGTAAAGGGGCCGCATGAGCTGAGCAGCGCGGGGCACGAATCGGTGATAAAAATTCACCATGCCGAGGAACTCTTGGAGGGCCTTGATGGAACGGGGACGCGGGAACGTGGTGATGGCCTCGACCTTGGTCGGCAGCGGCACGGCCCCGGTCTTGGTGATGCGGTGGCCCAAAAAGTCAACGGTCGTCGCGCCGAAGTGGCATTTGACCGGGTTGACAATTAAGCCGTGCTCGCTGAGGCGACCGAACAGTGTTCGGAGGTGGAGGAGGTGCTCGGCGCGGGACGTGCTGGCGACGAGGATGTCGTCCAGATAGACGAAAAGAAACGGCAGGTCGCGCAGCACGCCGTCCATCAAGCGCTGGAACGCCTGGGCCGCGTTCTTGAGGCCAAACGGCATCCGCAAAAATTCGAACAGGCCGAATGGCGTGATGACGGCCGTCTTCGGGACGTCGGCCGCCCGGACAGGTACCTGGTGGTAGCCCCGTATCAGGTCAATTTTCGAAAAGATGACCCGTCCCGCCAAACGGGCGGAAAAGTCCTGAATATGCGGGATCGGGTACCTGTCGGGGGTGGTAGCGTCATTGAGACGGCGGTAGTCACCACACGGGCGCCATCCACCCCCCGGCTTTGGCACGATGTGCAGTGGCGAGGCCCACGCGCTATCGGAGCGCCGCACGATGCCGAGGTGCTCCAACACGTCGAATTCGGCCTTTGCCACGGCGAGCTTGGCTGGGTCGAGGCGGCAGGCCCTGGCGTAGACCGGCGGGCCCGTAGTGGGTATGTGGTGCTCGATCCCGTGCCGCACCGCGACGGCCGAAAACGTCGGCCGCGTGAGGGCCGGGAATTCCACGAGCAGGCGAGCGAACTCGTTCGTTGCCGGGAGGGCGCACGCCAGTTCGGTCGGCGCGGAGCTGCTCATTGTGCACGCCAGGGAGCTGAAGGTCTCGGCGTGGACAAGGCGACGTCGTTTGACGTCGACCAGCAGCCCGTGCGCGCAGAGGAAGTCGGCGCCCAGCAAAGCCACGGGGACGCTGGCGGTAACAAAAGTCCATTGAAAGCGCTGGCTGCCGAAGCAGAGGGTGACGACGCGTGGGCCGAAAGTGCGTATGGCCGAGCCATTAGCAGCGACCAAAGAGGGGCCGCAAACTGCGTCCAGCCTGTCCTGCTCGGAGGCAGGTATGACGCTCAGTTGGGCGCCGGTGTCGCACAGGAAACGCCGTCCAGACGCTTTGTCCCGAATAAACAGCAAGTTGCCCGAGTGGCCGGCGGTCATGGCTGGGAATGAACGCTGGCCCGGCCGTTTCCCGACCTGCCGAAAGTGCATGGGGGCCGGCACGTCCGAGCCTTGTGTCCGAACCTGGCGTGGTAATAACACCACGCCCGGTCAGGTGGAGGCCCCGGCCGTCGTGTCGGAAGCGGGCGGTGCGGCGTGGCGGCCGCCAGTTGCACCGGCAGTTCGGCCTCCAACCGCGCAGGGCGCTCGGGCGTCGTGGGCGTAGCCTCGGACGGCGGCGGGCTCCAGGTAACCGCGCCGATGTGCTGGCCCGCCGAGGAGATCTTATCGGCTTCCCTGGCGAGGGCGCGGGAATCCGTGATCAACGTGCCAGCCAGGGCGAGGCGTACCGGGTTAGGCAGCTGACGGAGGAACAGCTCCCGGAACAGGAATGCCGGAGAGTGCTCGCCGAGCAACGAGAGCATATAGTCCATGCGCTCGGACGGGCGCGTGTCGCCGAGCTCGGGCAGGTCAAGCAGGCGCCGTGCGCGTGCTGCCGGTGAGAGGGCGAAAGCGCCGAGGAGGAGCGTCTTCAGCGCGTCGTATTTGTCAGCAGCCGGCGGGTGCTGGAGGAGGCTCAAGGCGCGGGCCGCGGTGGCGGAACCGAGCGCCGCCACAACATGGTGGAAGCGGGTGTCGTCCGCGGTGATGCCTCGCAGGGCGAACTGGGAGTCCGCCTGGGCGAACCAAACAGCCGCGTGAGTCTCCCAGAAGGTAGGCAGTTTAAGCGTCACTGCCGTATCCATGTCGGTAGGTCACCAATGAAGGAACTGCGCTCCAACGTGAGTCGAAAGAATTGACGCGACCAAAGACGGAATTCGTCCGAGTTGCTTTATTGAAACAAAACAGCTCAGGTATTCTGACAAGCCCGTTTTTCGGGCAACAATATATATACACATTTATGTCGGGAAGTTTGCCCGGCAAAAGCTATACCGGGCATGCCCGGGTATCAAGGGCGAGCCTTGGAAAGGCGAGTCTGGACCTGCCCGGGCGTGTTTGGCTGCGGCCTGGCAAGTCGAGGCTGGGCGTGCCCGGGCGCTCTGGGCGAGCACTGGAAAGGCGATAGCGGGCATGCCCGGACGCTCTGGGCGAGCCCTGGAAAGGCGATAGCGGGCATACCCGGACGCTCTGGGCGTGCCCTGGAAAGGCGGTAGCGGGCATGCCCGGACGCTCTGGGCGAGCCCTGGAAAGGCGATAGCGGGCATGCCCGGACGCTCTGGGCGAGCCCTGGAAAGGCGAGAGCGGGCATGCCCGGGAAAGACGAGACCGGGCGTGCCCGGGAGGTTCGGGCGTGCCCGGGAACAGTGAGTCCGGGCATGCCCGGGAGAGGCGCGTCTGGCCGTGTTCTGGCCGGTGCAAGGCGATTATGTACATCCAGTGGTAACCGCTACAGGTGACAGATGGACAGATATTCGGACATCACGACCAATTTTATAAGTTATAATCTCTTCGAGAATCAAGATGAAATAAAAATGTCATTTCACGATATGACGAATTTCACGATTTTAACCAAAAGGCTTTCGTAA
This sequence comes from Myxine glutinosa, assembly GCF_964187855.1. Lineage (NCBI taxonomy): Eukaryota > Metazoa > Chordata > Myxini > Myxiniformes > Myxinidae > Myxine > Myxine glutinosa. The sequence continues at coordinate 64,975,087 of NC_136263.1, forward strand.
TCCAACTACTAAACCAGAATGATCTGAAGCATAGTTTGAGAATTTTCACCCAAGCCATCCAAGTTGATGTCGTTTTATTTCATGTTTGCTTTCGCATTCATAATATCTTTGCATCCTTATTCAATTGATGAGAGGCCCGTGTGTACTTGTCAGCCAAGACGTTTAAGCACGGGGCCTATTTCCGGTCCATTTATTGATGGAGTGATTCTCTCCTGTCTCCATTGTTATCTGCCCTTCCTCCCCCAGTCATGCTCTCGCAGCTCTACATCCCTCCCTTGCCACAACAGTTTACATTTTATCGGCGTGTAATCCATACCTAGTTACCTTTCCTAAATCTAAGCCTTCTTCTGTGCTTCACTCATTTGTCCCATTTCTTTTGTTCTCATTTGTGGAACCAATTTCCTGCATTTGCCCAGTCTCTATCGTCCCACCAGAATCTTGCGTTCTTGGCTACCCATCAATTAAAATGTCCCACAAGAATCCTACAGAATTCCTCTCGTATTCTTTTCATCCAAGAGGACATCTTGTAGTCAGGTTCACTATGTTTTTTTCGTTCAAAATTTTGGTAGATTAGCAAAACTATACATTTTTGGAATATTCAGAGCATGAGGAATCCAAAAATTAATGTTTACATTTGCGTAGACACCTTTGCGAAAATGACACTCAGGACAGTGATGAAGATCTGTAAAAGCATATTCCTGAACGGTGTAGACCTCGTAGATCCTGTGTATAGGACTTATAGTTCAATCTGATACTACCTATAACTTCCTATAACAACCTATAACTTCAAAGGACTTGCAATATCATGTATTATGTAATACAGTTATATCACAAATATAAAGACAATGGTTTTCAATTACCTTTGTTTGTTGCTTTTCTATAATCCTGAGCACTATTTTGAGGCCTTTATTGGATTCCTTGACCCAGAAAACATAGGATTAGCATATTTAATTAAGTCTCTAGGTTGACTAGAAGCCGAGATCGCGCAAAATATGTATTTTATGGCGGCCATTTTCAAAATCCAAAATGGCGGCCATGCAGGTGTCTGTGCAAATGCCAACATTGATTTTCAGATTCTCCATGCTCTGAAGATTCCAAAAATGTACAGGTTTGCTAATCCCAAAATTTTGAAAGAAATTATATTTGTTAACATAGTGAACCTGACTATCTTCATCACTGTCCTGAGTGTCATTTTCGCAAAGGTGTCTACGCAAATGTAAACATTAATTTTTGGATTCCTCATGCTCTGAATATTCCAAAAATGTATAGTTTTGCTAATCTACCAAAATTTTGAACGAAATTATATTTGTTAACATAGTGAACCTGACTATTAGGGTAGTGTGAGGAGCTAGGCAAGCTCGGGTGGCGACTTCAGTGGCGGAGGTGCGCAGGTAAATAAGACCTGCTGGTAGAGCCACACGACCCAGCCCCGAAATTGTGCGAGGGCACAGAGAGAAAAATTGGGGGGGGGGGGGGGAGGGTGAGACCCCAAATTGGGAGAGCACCACAGCATGGTCAATGGGAATTGGTTTTTAGAACCACATAGAGTAAAGATGGCCAATGGATTGGCAGGGCAAGACCCCAGGTAGTTTAACTGTGTTAATGTCATTTAGAAGATAGTTAGGAGAAAATCTCTTCACACCATCCGCATCCACTCACCGAGGTGATAGGAATCCACACCAGGTTTTGGCAAATGTTTGGATGGTAAAGACGCATCATGACGGAGTTTGACATTTTGTGATGATTCCATCCCTTCCTTCTTGGGAGGGATTGGCAGACGAATTTGGTTTATGGGAGATATGGGGGACGAGACAGTAGAGACGGAATTTGTGAATTGTGTAAATACGGGGAAGGGCAAGGGTAGAGTAGATGACATGGGGGGTGACGAACGAGTATGGACGAGCTTTCTCAGCTCACTCTCCAGCACCCCTCATGTCGCATTACCTTGTATGATGTATACCCTTGCGCCCTTGACCCCCCGCTAACCTCTGCTTTGTCTTCCTCCCCACTCATGGACCATGGTCTTTTGTGAGGGGAGTGTGCAGGTGACCTGAGTGGTGCGGCCACACTCTGCGCTGCACCCTGCTGCTGCCTGCCTGCCTGCACCGGTACACCATATGGACCACACGTTCTGTGGCCTGGCACCTTTGCTGGGACAGACCATTGCTGCCAGCAGCATCTTGCTTGCGGACCACTGTGTTTTAAGTGGCATCGATGCCATGCAGGCGGACCACCTACGCTGGCCCTGCTGGCCAAAATAAAACACAGACGTGGGTTGTTCCCTTTTTTATTAATTAATCCATCGAACAAGAAGATGCAGCCAAGATCCATCGGCCCAGCAGTCAAGCCAAGTGCAAAACATCACTGATTATTTTAAAATGTTTTTTTTTTGCATTTACGGTGATGGTGCTTTTTGTGCATTTTTTGGTGTGTACATATGGGTGTATGGTGTATTGGTGCAGTGCAGTGCAATGGTGTTTCCTCTTATCAAAAACACTTCTTTTTCCCACAAAAGACAGGTCCTGGGTTGTAGTTGTAAATAATTAATTAGTGTCTTGTAAATAACATGCTCCCCACCGGCATAAATGTATAGTTTGAAAAATAATGCCGTAATCCGGTTAATTGTGGGCGTGAGTCAGTTAGGTAGTACACAACGCAGCAGGTGGGACATATCTAGTGTTAAAACTGTCGCACTCAGGGTGTAGAGTAAATGTAGAGGGAAACTACACCTAAGTGTCACGTGTAGTTGTAAAAGTAGTCCTGACCCAGGTATCGGTTCGGCTCGGGCCGAGCCTGGCAAAAGGAGGGGTGCAGTGTTGCGGTTTTGAGAACCCACACAGATAACATCATTAAAGGTTAAAGGTTGCACCCCACAGATGGGCCACATGCAACACGTAGGTCACCTTAGGACGGTAGTTATTTCTTAGTATGTGTTTAGATAAGGCCATGTCCAGTAGATGCATCTGCGTTGTGTCAAACAAATAAGAGTAGGCCCATCTCGTCCATTTTGCAGCCTTCCTCCAAGCGACGCCATTAAGCGCTCTCCAGTCTGTGCCCCATCGGCCCTCGCAATTTGTTACGCTCCTTGGCCAGCAGCCTTCGCTGCCCTTGGACTCGCTCAACCCAGCCGAAAAGCCACGAGGTGAGCCCGGAAAAAGGGGGAGGAGCGCAAGGATGGAGGTGCGGCCATGTCAAACAGCCATCAAGGCGGAGCCGGTAAAACCACACCAGCCAACCAGGGCTGAGGTGAGATCCCCTGACAGGGCGTGGTTGGGGCTTCCGAGAGCGTTTGCTGGCTTGGCTGATAAAAGCGCGCACGCAATGCCCTCGAAAGGACTCGAGAGAACTTATCGTGGTTGAGAGGACTTGAGGGGGCGAGCGCTTGTTGAGAGGACTCGTGCCAAGAGAGAGTGGAGAGGAGATGGTAAAAGGACTCATTAGAGAGCGTGCTAATGCTTCAGTCACATTTGGCTCGGCGGCCGTAGGGTCTAAAAAATCTACGGCCACTAGCAATTATAGGGCGGCCGCAGTATTTCCACGGTCACACAATGTAGCAGTCACATATGTTTTTATTTTTCGGGTAGCCGCACGGGGTATTTAGAAATTGTGGAGACCGAAAACGTGGGGGTGCCGTACAGTCTTTGATTTGATGTCGCACGGTGACCTTAGGGCGTCCCTGCGGCGGCCATAGAATTTTCAAGGCAGACGCAAGGTAGCCTCAAGGTGCCCGCAAGGCGACCGCAGGGGGGCCCTAAGGCGAACGTGCGGCCAGACGGACGGTAACGAGTGGGTATATATACCAGTTCTGTTTCATATGTATATCATATCTCATATCGTCATGGCTACGGCTTGTCGAATTGCTACGGCCAACCTAAAAATGAAAAAAGTTATAACTCCGCGCTATAATTCCACGGCGACCCGTATGGCCTGTAAAAGATAGCCATACGCCCTAGGGCCACCCTGAGGCCACCTCAGAAACTCTGCGGCCGCCGCACGTTTCTGTCAATTTAGGGGGGGTACGGCCGCCATATCCTAGCCGTAGAGCAAATGTGACTGAGGAGTTAAGAACAGCGTTACAATGACTTATTGCAAGAACTCGCGTTATGAGACTTGATTGAGGCGGCTGCTTTGGAAGGACGTGTGTGAAAAGCGCTTCGTATAACCGCCAGTATACTGACCTTCCCCTGTATAATTGTCCGCTCGCGCCTACGCTACGCGGAGAGCTGTCTGCCGTCCATCATCATCGCCTGGTATGGGTCGAGGACCGAAGCCGGACCGGACCCTGAACGCCATCGCCGGACCTTCCACCCTACCTTCGTCACCCTAGTGTGAGTGAATCGGAGAGTGATCGGGCCCGTGTCCAGGGAATAGAATCAGACTGTGATTAAGGCTGCCCTGTGTCCTTTTCCTTCCTCTTCCCTGTACATTCTTCTTTTTCCTTCCTCTTCTTATTAATTGTACAAATTGTAATAAATTACTTGTTCTTCCTGGTTTTCCTCTTAATTCGATCGTCCTAGTCTTTTCTCCATTGGGTAAGCGTGGCACGATTCGGAACCGCTATAATCGGGTCTAGTCACTGGTTAACAGCTCGGATCGCGGATTGCTATCCGCTCGGCATATTCCATCCATATCCGTGATTCAGGCGGGAGTTATTCCCTCGTTTCCGGTCAGCGTTAGTACTTAGGTAATAGCGAATCCCTAGTCCTAAAAACCCTACCTAACGCTGCCCGGGAAGGACGTTATAACTTCCAGGATCGCGTCGGCCAGATAGAGGACAAGGGGATTAACCCCCCCCCCCCCCTTGATAAGGGGAAGGCCGACGTTGGAGATCCACAACAATATATATATATATATATATATATATATATGTATGTCCAAAATATGGCGGTGTTATCTCTTTATGGCGCACGTGGGAAGCGGAGGTCCCTCGGTCTTATTTGAACGGACATACGTGATGGGGGTTTAACCGAACCCACAAATAAATAAACACACAGGACAAGAAATGGAAAGTCAACAAGGAATGATTTAATGAAAATATTGCAAGCAAAAGGAATGTGCGGCAGGGTCGGCGTCATGGGGGGGCATTCGCGGGCCATGCCCCCCCAAATGAGTTATTGTGCCCCCCCAACCCACAGGCCAAGCCTTTTGTGCCAAACTTTGCGTTTTATTAATTAATTTATATTTCTCATATTAAAAATGAAAATCTTTTCGCTAAATGAAATGAAAACAAAAATAAGAAAAGAAAAAAACACACCCTGTTGGTCATATTTGCATCAGGTCACATTTGAGGAAGTAGTATACTCATTGACGAGGAGTTTAATAAGGTGTGGGACATGGCCACGGCTGCCGGCGCATCACTGAGACCCGCGATCCCCAAACGGAGACGCAAAGCGAACACAAATATGGATGAGTATGTCGTTATGGGAACCACAGGACACAGGGATGATGACGAAAAAACATAACTTCAGAGACTGTACTACAACACTATTGATTCAGTGCTTGGAGAGATGGATCACAGATTCAGCGAGCGGAACTCACACTTGGCAAGTGCACTGAAACATTTCAGTGCACATTTCAGTGCCAGAAAGTGAAACATTTCTTGATGTAAAGACTGTGAAGCATATTATGGACCTGTCACGATCGCCTATAATTGAGACAGAGTACGAAGTTGCTAAACAGTTTTTCAGCTCATAAAAACAATCACAGCCAATCGAGGGGGATTGGACTACACAGCACCTCCTCTCAGAGTACCACACACATCTGATCGGAATGCCCAGTGTACTGACTGCTTTCAAACATGCCTCAACATTTGGCGCCTCCACAGCAATGTGCAAGAATTCATTCTCCACTCTGAGAAACGTATTTTCGGACCACAGACATGCGATGCTCCACAAAAGAATGGCCCAGTTGGTTCAGCTAGCGTTTGAGAGGGACTTAACCCGAAAATGCACAACTTAGTGGAAGGACACCATTCTTAGGAGGTTCAGCACCAACACTCGCCGCCTGCAACTCTTCTGAAGGTAAGCCATGCGTTTAATTCACTTCATGATGCCAGCCTTGGCTTTCATGATTATTACGCAAAATGTTGAACGATTTTTGGGTCTGTCTGCATTTATTCGGTAAGAGTGGAGAAAAATAGTCTATTTCAAATGATGGTCCAATGACGCGCACAGTGCAGTGAGTGAAGGAGTGAAAGAGTGAAAGAGTGAAATAGTGAGAGACCGAGACGTGGCTTGCACGTCGGCTATATTTTGTGCAGTGTGGGGGCACAGTGCAGTGTGTGTGTGTGTGTGTGTGTGTGTGTGTGTGTGTGTGTGTGTGTGTGTGTGTGTGTGTGTGTGTGTGTGTGTGCAAGAGAGACTTTGCAGCATGTTTTTAAATTCGAACTGGGTTGGTGTGTTGATTGTTGACGGCAAACTCTTGTTATCAAGCATTTACATCATAGATTGAGTTCTCGAATGGCAGTTTGTGCCCCCCCCCCCCTCACCCCCCGTGGTTACCCTAATTCCCCCCAATTAGATTTGTTCTGACGCCGACTCTGATGTGCGGTAAACGAAAATTCCTAAATGAGGCTCCTCCACTTAGACTCAGACAAGAATAAGGGAAATATGAAAGTAAAAATAAATGTCGGATGGCGTGGAGCCACTTAGCTCTGGTCTCAACGATGGTTTGGTGGTGTCACAGGTCCCGCGTCCCTGCGTGGGAAAACACGCGTTGGCGCGAAGTCACCCAGCTCCGACTGTCCCGAACCGCTCTGTGTCTTTTCCGACAAGTGCACCAGAGAGAGCCAACGATGCTGTGACTGTCCGCCACGCAGCCAGTACCAGAGAGAGAGAAAAAATGTGCGTCCGCTCATTACGAATGCCGGAACAGAGAGAGGTAAATTTTTTACCGCTCACTATGAAGCCCAGCACACAGAGAGGGAAAATGGCGGTTGCTTCGCTTTTTCTTCATCCGTTCTTGAAGGTCCCCTCTGACGTCACGCCTGCTCCAATCACCGAGCGCCGTCAAATCGTCCCAATCGTCCTTCGGGGCGTGGCCTCACGGCCATTCTTGATGCCCATCGAGAATGTTCGCCTAATGTGCTGATTGTTCGTAATTATGTGCCGATTGCATGGCTGGCCGAGTGAGTTTTATAAGAACAAAGGGAAAAATCACAGGGGCAATTACACACTGGGGATTATTCCTTATGCCCGACCTAATTAGCAGAGCTCCACCCCTCGCATGGAGACACATAAACGCTTACACGGACATTCGGCCCTAACTTAGATACATGAAGGTTATTTTCACGACATTCAGAGCACACTAATCTATACAATTCTATCTCGACTCAGGTATTTACCGACCCCCACACACATAACAATATTATATATTATATAATATATATGAATGAATGAATATGAATGATCGTTTTAAGGCCATCTTGCCCCGCCAGAGCAGGGTTAGCCTTGCGGGCCCCATGACACTCATGGTTCCCTGTTTGAGGCAATGTTTTTATGGCCGGATGCCCTTCCTGACGCCAACCCTGAGTCGCCTCTTATGATGTGCAGGGACACGGTGTACCTATTCTAAATTGGGGTACACACCGGGATCATTCATCCCAGCATGCTGGTACTCAATTTGCCGACCTCGAAAGGATGACAGGCTGAGTCAACCCCCCTGGCATTAATTCAGCGATGGACCGGGATTCAAACTCGGGATCCGAAGATCCCAAGCCGGCACCCTAACCGCTAAGCCAACACCAGGCTGATAATATGTGTACGTATATATATTGTTACGGTTTTTAGAAGCTTCACTAGTAAATTTTAGTAAATGCATCCCTTATAAATGTTCCCCTGTAAATGTCCCCATCAATTGGTTTGTAAAAGATCGCACCCTAGTTAGTCCATGTACAACACGTAGCGAACCATAGGACCTCTCCGTAGTTATTTCATTATTATGTGTTTCAGTTAAGGATCTGTTCCCAGTAGTTGAATCTGCGTTGCATTAATCAAATAAGATAGGCCCCTTTCAATTTCCCCAATCGCCTCACCCACGTCTCCGCAAAGTAACAGTCGGGCAGCGTTCGCTGCCCCTTGTCTTGGTTCGTTTGATTGCCCCAAGCCGCCATTAGCCATGCGGTCAAGCCGAGGAAGAAGGGGGTGGAGCCGCCAGATCACGGGCGTGGCACGCCGGCGCACCACCCGAGGCGGGGCCAGAGAGCCCCCACCAGCCAACCAGGGCTGATGAAAGACCATCGCGGGCATGGCTCTATGGAGCGTGCATTGATTCCAACACAAGCAATAAAAGCGGCTGCAAGGGACTGCTTCAGGAGAGAGACGTGATCTGGAGTCGGGTGAGAAGGTACGAGTTGGGTGAGAAGGTACGAGTTGAGTGAGAGGGTTCAAGAGTTGCAAGAGAGAGACGCGTGAGAAGACGGAACATCCCAGTCCCATCGCTATATGCAACGACCGCTCGCGGTGATCGATACGCGCTCGCTGCCTGCCAGGGTTTCCCCGCCACGACGCGAGTCGACTCCTAGAGCCGGACCTCGACGCATACCGTCTGCCTGGGCCTTCTCATCCCTTCTTCCAGCATTCCTGCCTGCTATTCCCCTTTCGTGTAAGTCTGTGTTTGTTCTGTCTGGGCGTTGATAATTAAGATTGTTTTAAGGTTTGCCCTGTGTATCTGCTTTTTCCTCCTTGTAAATGCCCTTCTTTCGTTTCCTCTTTTAGTATAGAAATAAACCTGTGTTCTTCCTTTACCCTTGTTGGTTCTTTGGCTTCCTCTCATCTGGTCGCTTTAATCTTTTCCCCATTGAGTACCTGTGGCGCGATTTTGGCCAACGCTCGGGATCGGGTTAGTCAATTGCTAACAGCTCGAGCCGCGGATTGCTAAACCGCTCGGCAAATACCATCTTGTCCGTGGTTCGAGCGGTACTTGTCTCCCTGCTTTGCGGAGGGATTGGTAAAGGTATTCGGAGAACACCTTGACCAATAACCCTGATCAATTCCACCCCGCAAAGGAGCGTTACAAGTACCAGGACCGGTCGGACGGCCAGCTTAACAGGACAAGAGGATTAACCCCCCCTTGCTAACGGGAGTGCCGTCCCCCGGATCCGTAACAATATATATATATATATATTATATTATATATATATATATATATATATATATATATATATATATATATATATATATATATATATATATATATATACACACACAGGCATACCTCGTTTAACGCTTAGGATGCGTTTCTAGAAGTGTTTCCTGACAGCGTCATTTCTTTATAAATAAAAATAATAATTTGTTCATACCTACGTAAATAACAGCAGTAAGTCATACGTATACTGTATTAACATTCACTCGTGAATTTTGTCAGAGCTTGGATTATGGTTACGATGAGGTGGGAAGAGCTACTGTTGGGAAGATGGGCCAGGCCATGGCTCATCCTCCTGCAAAACTGTAGATCCCTTCTTGAAGTAGGCATCCAGCGTTGACTGTCTTGCCCAGAGCATCTACTCCCAGAGCATTTCTCTGTAGCTGGAAACTGCGTCGAGCCAATTTCTGCTGACTTTGTGCTGTGGTTCCAATCCGGGTCATTTTCAGAGAAGACGTAAATTACCTAGTTCAGCTTCGTGAGGCCCTCATTCAAAACGGCTGTGGTGAGGTTTCGCTGAGGTTGAGCCTCATCTGCACCATCGTCTTCGGCCTCTGCTGTAGCACGCTGTTCTTCCATCTCCAGCAGTTCCTCGTTTGTTAGGCTATTCCCATGTAAATGCAGTAGCTCATACGCGTCGACTTTGTCCAATCCAACTAGGTTTGCTGCCCGGACGATGTCGCTGGTGATGGATTGCACCAACAGGTCGAATCCCATGAAGTTCTTGCATGCCTCCGGCCGTACCTTCTGCCATACAGCATTCATGCAGGTGTTGGTGACTTTCTCCCAGGCAGTGCCGATGTTTCCATTGGCCTTTATAATGTTGAACGACCTCCAGAAGTCCCTACTTGACTGCTCATTGGCACCATCTGTTGCCTCAACAAGGTGCCTGAAGGTCCGTCTCAGGTCGTATGCCTTAAAATTAGTTATAACCCCCGGCCCATCACTTGCAAAAGGGAAGTGGTGTTGGGAGGAAGGAGCACCACCTCGACAGGTAGTGAAGTCCGGAGGCTTTCAAGGTTGTCTGGGTGGCCTGAAGCATTGCCCACGAGCAACACTGCTTTAGATTCAAGATTGTTTGCCTCGCAGTAACGCTTCACAGCAGGGCAAAAACTTGAAACATACCACTGTTGAAAAGTGGCCATTGTCACCCAAACCTTCTTGTTGGACTTCCAGATGACAGGCAACTTTTCCTTTGAAAACCCATTCATCACTCGTGGATTTCTGAATGGTAGGCCGACACAAGTATAGGTTTCACCTTAAATCTCCCGAAGCATTACTACAAACAGCAACGTCAGGCGATCCTTGGAGGCCTTGAATCCTGACGCATGCGACCCTTCACGGGAAATGAATGTGCAAGACGGCATGCGCTTCCAAAACAGCTCAGTCTCGTCCACATTGAAAACGAGCTGAGGAGGGTAGTTTCCATGCTCAATGATCACTTTGAGCTTGTCGGGAAATTCAATGGCTGCTGGTGATCAGCGCTTGCAGATTCTCCACAGATGTGGATGCTATGGAGGTTACTGCGCTGTTTAAATCTATCAAACCAACCTCTGCTGGCTGTGAATGTTACCGACGTATCTTCTTCTTCTTCTTGAATATGATTGAAGATGCTTCTTACCTTTTCCATCATTATCAGCTCCTTTGGGCATGTATCGTTGCGTTTGGTCATCCACCCATATATTAAGTCTATTTTCCATTTTTTCAAGGAAATGGCTCCTTGAACGAGCTACCTTCGTTGATGATAAGTTGAGGTCGTCGTTGCAGAAGCTTTTATCTTGTCTACATTTTAAATAATATTGTTCTGATCGTCGAAGTAACCAAGTTCAAACAGGCGCCGACATCAACCTGACGCTCACGAGCTTCCCAAACGCCGTATCACTTGCAGTTTCACAAACATGCCAATGCTTTTCCTAGACATCTTAGATGCACTACCCTCACTGGAAGTTGCAGGCTGTTTTCCAGACATTATGGGTGAAAAAAATGGGAAAAGTTTGCGAGGGAGCAAGAACGTTTACACACGCGGTGGAGGCGGAGCGTGAACTAATACGTGATTGGCTGTGAGTGGCTCAGAGCGTATGTGAAGCGCTCTCATTGGCTGATTGAATGTTTACTGTAATGGCGGCCGCTCTTGAGAAGTTTTAAGTGTTGTTTGGAATGAATTTTTGTCATTTTAAAAAAATTTCAAAAGAAAATTGAATATAATTTAAAAACCGTGTTGTAACGAATCAGTGCTGTGCGGGGTAGTGTTATGCGGGGTCTGAGTATATATATATATATATATATATATATATATATATATATATATATATATATATTAATACCAGCAGGAGTACCCGGCATTGCCGGGGGGGGGGGGGGAGGGAGGAGGCAGGACAGGAGAGGGAGGGGTGATGAGGGGAGTGGGGGGAGTAGAAGGGGGAGGGGTGCGAAAGGTGAGGGGGGATGGGGGGGAGAAAGACTTACTCCAAATACATATTTTGGGGGGGGGGGGGGTAAGGGGTGGCTTTGACAGGCCCCTCGGTTTTGGGGGAGGGGGATGAGGAGAAAAAATTTACCCGTGCAGAGTGCTTTAACCTCAGTGTTGCCCAGGTGAAAAAACGAAATTGTAATACCCTCTGCCACCATCACCAGGTGGCGCTACATTGTACACATTTAGATAGAGAATTTACGTCTCTCTCCTGGGCCCCCACACCCCTGCTTAAGGCCACAGCCACATAGCCGATGTTGCCCCCCAGACAAAGTTGTATTTGTATTTGTATATGTACCCCAAATAAAGTATATAAGCGTTTTTAGCTGGAGTACCCGGCGTTGCTCAAGCGAAAAAGAAACATTAACATATTTGAAATGAAGGCAAATATAACAGAAAATCAATTGCATCCAAATCATTATCCATCACAAATGTCAAATCATAATTTTACCTTTTTGTTGAATATAAGCTGCTGAATGTGCCGTTCATCACGTTTCTGAGTTACGTATGATGACGTTCAGGAAGAAAAAGAAGCCGTACTCCGAACTTCGTACACCTCCGGAATTGTTTGATTTATTTGTGTTCAAATGTTTGCGAATTGTTTTGTATTTATTTATGTGAAGTTATATATAATTATAACTGTCATAAATGAAAAAGGCTTCGGCACTATAGAGCGATTTTTTTTAAATCCCCAAAAACGAACTTAAAAAAAAAAAAATTTGGACAAAAACACTCCCAGGCACTCGCTGATGAACCACTGAAAGTTTGACGAAGATCCGTTCAGCCATCTCTGAGAAAAATAGCGACACACACACACAGACAGACAGACCAACGACTGTCCCTCTTATCTAGTAGATATATATATATATATATATGTTTGTTCGTATGTTCATATAAAAAATTCACACAAAAATCCACTCTTCGTAAAAAAAAATTTATGATCGAACTTCAATTCGCTCGATAATATATCATGGGAATGATCATTACAAACAGTGCTAAAACGCTATATTCAACATGGTTTTCTTTATTTAATCAACACAACACAAGATTTACTAACATTTCACTCGATTCCGTCGGCGCTTGAAAAGGGATCGATTAACAATGTCGCAGAGGGAGCTCGACCCAGGTTCGCCATTCAGGGAACCTCCCCCGAAGGCGAAGACCATTGTGTAGGCTACAGTTGCCCAAGCTGAGATCGCGCTTCACGTTCGCACAGATAACCATGGATATGCTAAACGATGTTTTGGTTTGCACAGGTGAGATGGGTGATGACATCATGGAGAGCACGTTAAACAAGCACACATGGTATAAGCTACAAGTCATTCTCCTAGCATTAAAACAAACAAGCAAACGATATATTTAATTAATGAAGTGTGGCCAACCGGATGTGCAGTGATAAACTCTTTCTGTAGTTTGGGGCTAAACAAACATTATGGTAAAAAAAAAAAAACCCAAAATACTGCTCCTGTAAAGCATATTTCGTGTATACAATTAATGATCCAAAGCGCAAAAATTGGTATTTTACTTGAAACAATAGACAATGTAAACACAAACAAAGAGAGCGACCGCCACTCCCTTCCCCGTCCCATCCCTCCCCTAAGGTTTCACTTTCCCGCTTCCCGCATCAGCATGAGGTTGTGCACCGCTCGTTGCCGCGCCCGATCGAGCCGCTCCGCGTGCAGGAGCTTTCGGAGCAGGTGCAGTGGGAGGTCCAGCGAAATGGGGGGCCCGACCGCACGCTCGGACGGAGGTGACGACCACTCGGGGCCCGACTGGCGGCTTATCGCGCTCAGAGTGGACAGGCGCTCGGGCTCAGCTACGTGCAACGCACGAAGCTCTCCGTCTCGCAGCAACCGCTGCTCCCAGAGCGAATCCCACTGGGTCTTGGGCGATGGACTGCGAGGTGGGAGACCAGGCCAGGCGGCCGGCGGTAGCAGCAACAGCAGTAATGGTAGCAGTGCGGCGGGTTTCATGGCCCCGGTACTGCACGCATCGCAGGTTGAGGGACACATGGCGGGTGGAAGGAAAAAGGCGGGAAAAGTTCAGCAGCGCAAAGCCGAAACACGGACCACGGGGATGACAGACAGACAGACAGACAGACAGACAATGGCTTTAATTTGTAGACCGTAGGCCAAGTTTCACTTTAATGAAGTTATTGCAAAGGGTTCTGGGGAATGTAAAGACCCACATGCATCACAATTTTATCATGAACACGCACAATACAAACGGACTCGTACGTTCTTCCATTCCCGAAGAAAGTTTGTTCTGTGTTGCGAGTTTGTGGCAGTGTGGAATACATGTTAGGAGTGAGGAGGTGAAGTTTCATGGAGTGCAGTGATGAGGTGCAGTCGTGGTACCCAGCTGCACAGCTTGTACAAGGAGCCGGGTATAGAAGGTGAGGATGTAAGACTGAAATTTAAATGTACACACCATGATGTCTATCGGTGTAAGGGAGTTGAGGACCTGTTGGTGAGGCGAAGAACACGAGGATGCGTGCACGTAGATGAAATGATGGCTTAATGAAGATTGAGTTGCAGTGAAGATTAAATGTGGGGCTAGTATACATAGTGTACAAGAACACGGAAAAAGACTTTAAATTTAATAATGTCGGATTTACATCGTATAAGATCGCATCAGATGACACCTGCAAAGCGTCAAACTCAACACGTACACATGAATTGTTCCATCGCTGTGTGCCCAACTCAATGTGCACCTTCAGCTTTACTTGACCACACAATACGTCGAACATCACACGTACAAAGCACCTCGCATTAGACGATATATATATATATATATATATATATAATGGACATTAAATAATTCTATAGAATGAGACATACAGACGCAGTACCTGCGCAACTTATAAGCAGCCAAGTTGGAGCTGATCTCGGATCCTGGACAAGGAGTCTGTCGCGCGAGTCAGCCCTCTTATATTGAGTTTGAGGTGACATCACGAGCTCAACTCGGTTTGACGTCAAACGGGAGATACAAAATGCGCACCACATACACAGTCTGCACCACTTTATGAATGAAAAAAAAGCAAGGGCTCTGGCTCCGACACATGGACTATGTCCTTCAAACAGTACCACTGATGTCCTCCAGCTATACTTCTCCTGCAAAAATTGAGACATTCTCTTTAGTTCATCAATTCAATGCATTTATCGGAACCCAACGGTGAATTCACGTCAAATTGCTCAATTCTATAAGCAAATAAATACATTTGAAATTCAAGAGAAAAGCTTCACTGCAGCTCACGTCATCAAACAAGTGGAAGTGGTCATCTAAATTCTAAAGGAACTTTGTTTGCGATGGACCCGCAAAAGGTGCATACTCATACAGTTACCTAAATAACCCATCTGGATGGAAAAGGTAAAAAAAAAAATGGAGCCCCCAACCCACCCTCTCCTGCTCCTACATCATTCTCAAGCCATTCCCCAAAAGGTTTTTTTTGAGTTTCTCTGATGCTGGTGTTATACTGAGTGAATAGTTTACCATTGCCTTCCCAGCAGTAATTAGGACAAAGATTTGTAATTTCTTCGGCATGCCGGCGATAACTCGCCTACACTTCACGAAGGACAACGTGGGATCTTTGACATCCACAAACTAATGTTGGTGATGGGACGCCAGTTTAACGTCCATCATCAGAGGGACGTCACACACACTGAATGAATCACCCTACCTGTGAAACACCAGGATGACAGTTTATAGCTGGGCCGGAATTCAAACCTAGGATGGACATCTTAGAGGTGAATGTGCGTACCTGGAGGCCATCCTGTCAGCCCTAATTTGAGTTTAATATCGAATTTGATGTTACATATTTTAATGGCATCAGTCCTTTGTAAAAAAGTGAAAACATGAATTTTTTATGCAAGTTATAAAGTGTTCAGGTGACTTTTTGATGGTAAATTGGCACGACGACTTCATTTTTCAAGCATGCCACTGATTGCTGCTGGAATTTAATCAAGGGTTTCATTCGAGATTAATCTAAACCCTTTATCAAGGAGAAAGTTTGCCTGTTTCGTGTTCCTATCTGAACTATCTGAAGGTTTGTATCTGAAGGCTCATGATGCTTGGAATGCAGGCAGGTTCAAATCCCATGTTGTCTACGTGAAACATTTGTTTATTGTCCACCAATTAATGACATGTTAAAGTACACTGCTGTCTACTTGTGTCTTTACCGTATGTGAGTTATGTATAATCTCGATGATGAGCCTTACATTAACATAAAATAAGTGATAAAAATAACAAAACGTCACATCACAAATATCCTCCAGAACAGGACTTTGAGCACTTCTTCCGGCATATATCATCAAACACGTCCTTCAACCCATCACTGAGCACATCTGGCAATGTTATTCATTCAAATCGTCCTGAAAAATGTTAGAATGAATGCTCAAACATGTAACTGAGAAAATCCTCAAACATGTAACTGAGAAAATCCTCAAACATGTAACTGACAAAACCCTCAAACATGTAACTGAGAAAAGCCTCAAACATGTAACTGAGCAACTCCTCAAACATGTTATTGAGTACATCCTCAAACATGTGACAGCAAATCCTCAAACATGTAACTGAGAAAATCCTCAAACATGTAACTGAGCAAATCCTCAAACATGTAACTGAGAAAATCCTCAAACATGTTACTGAGTACATCCTCAAACATGTCACTGAGAATATCCTCAAACATGTCACTGAGCAAATCCTCAAACATGTCACTGAGCAAATCATCAAACATGTTCCTGAGCAAATCCTCAAACATGATACCGACCAAGTCCTCAAACATGTAACTGAGCAAATCCAAACATGTTACTGAGAATATCCTCAAACATGTCACTGAGAATATCCTCAAACATGTCACTGAGAATATCCTCAAACACATTACTGGGCAATGCATCAACACATGTTACTGATTGCAGCCTCAAACATGTCACTGAGTGCATCCTCAAACATGTCACTGAGCAAATCCTTAAACATGTCACTGAGCAAATCATCAAACATGTCACTGAGCAAATCATCAAACATGATACAGACCAAATCCTCAAATAAGTCACTGAGCAAATCCTCAAACATGTAACTGAGCAAATCCACAAACATGTTACTGAGAACATCCTCAACGTGTCACTGAGAATATCCTCAAACACGTTACTGGGCAAATCCTCAACACATGTTACTGAGTACATCCTCAAACATGTCACTGAGTGCATCCTCAAACATGTCACTGAGTAAATCCTCAAACATGTCACTGAGCAAATCATCAAACATGTTACTGAGCAAATCCTCAAACATGATAACGACCAAATCCTCAAATAAGTCACTGAGCAAATCCTCAAACATGTCACCGAGCAAATCCTCAAACATGTCACTGAGCAAATCCTCAAACATGTAACTGAGCAAATCCTCAAACATGTTACTGAGTACATCCTCAAACATGTCACTGAGTAAATCCTCAAACATGTCACTGAGCAAATCATCAAACATGTTACTGAGCAAATCCTCAAACATGATAACGACCAAATCCTCAAATAAGTCACTGAGCAAATCCTCAAACATGTCACCGAGAAAATCCTCAAACATGTCACTGAGCAAATCCTCAAACATGTAACTGAGCAAATCCTCAAACATGTTACTGAGTACATCCTCAAACATGTCACTGAGCAAATCCTCAAACATGTCACTGAGCAAATCCTCAAACATGTTACTGAGTACATCCTCAAACATGTCACTGAGTACATCCTCAAACATGTCACTGAGAATATCCTCAAACACGTTACTGGGCAAACCCTCAACAAATGTTACTGAGTGCATCCTCAAACATGTCACTCAGCAAATCATCAAACATGTTACTGAGCAAATCCTCAAACACGACATTGACCAAATCCTCAAAGAAGTCACTGACCAAATCCTCAAAGAAGTCACTGAGTAAATCCTCAAACATGTCACTGAGCAAATCCTCAAACACTTCAGTGAGTCCATCTTCAAACAGGTCACCGAGTCCATTCTCAAGCACGTCAGTGAGTCCATCCTCAAACATGTCAGTGAGTACATCCTCAAACATGTCACTGAGAATATCCTCAAACACGTTACTGGGCAAACCCTCAACACATGTTACTGAGTGCATCCTCAAACATGTCACTGAGCAAATCATCAAACATGTTACTGAGCAAATCCTCAAACACGACATTGACCAAATCCTCAAAGAAGTCACTGACCAAATCCTCAAAGAAGTCACTGAGTAAATCCTCAAACATGTCGCTGAGCAAATCCTCCAACATGTCACTGAGCAAAACCTCAAACATGTCACTGAACAAATCCACAAACATGTCACTGAGCAAATCCTCAAACATCCATGTCACTGAGCAAATCCTCAAACACTTCAGTGAGTCCATCTTCAAACAGGTCACCGAGTCCATTCTCAAGCACGTCAGTGAGTCCATCCTCAAACATGTCAGTGAGTCCATTCTCAAGCATGCCAGTGAGTCCATCCTCAAACACTTCAGTGAGTCCATTCTCAAGCACGTCAGTGAGTCCATTCTCAAGCACGCCAGTGAGTCCATTCTCAAACATGTCAGTGAGTCCATTCTCAAGCACGTCAGCGAGTCCTTCCTCAAACACTTCAGTGAGTCCATTCTCAAGCACGTCAGTGAGTCCATCCACAAACACATCAGTGAGTCCATTCTCAAACACGTCAGTGAGTCCATCCTAAAACATTTCAGTGAGTCCATTATCAAGCATGTCAGTCAGTCCATCCCAAAACACTTCAGTGAGTCCATTCTCAAGCACATCAGTGAGTCCATCCTAAAACACTTCAGTGAGTCCATTCTCAAACATGTCAGTGAGTCCATTCTCAAGCACGTCAGTGAGTCCATCCTCAAACACTTCAGTGAGTCCATTCTTAAGCACGTCAGTGAGTCCATCCTCAAACACTTCAGTGAGTCCATTCTCAAGTACGTCAGCGAGTCCATCCACAAACATGTCAGTGAGTCCATCCTCAAACACGTCAGTGAGTCCATTCTCAAGCACGTCAGTGAGTCCATCCTAAAACACTTCAGGGAGTCCATTCTCAGGCACGTCAGTGAGTCCATCCTAAAACACTTCAGTGAGTCCATTCTCAAGCACGTCAGTGAGTCCATCCTCAAACACTTCAGTGAGTCCATTCTCAAGCTCGTCAGTGAGTCCATTCTCAAGCACGTCAGTGAGTCCATCCTAAAACACTTCAGTGAGTCCATTCTCAAGCACGTCAGTGAGTCCAACCTCAAACACTTCAGTGAGTCCATTCTCAAGCACATCAGTGAGTCCATCCTAAAATACTTCAGTGAGTCCATTCTCAAGCACGTCAGTGAGTCCCTTCTCAAGCACGTCAGTGAGTCCATTCTCAAACATGTCACTGATTGTATCCTCAAACATGTCAGTGAGTGAATCCTCAAACATGTCACTGAATGCATCCTCAAATATTTAACTGGGTACATCCTCAAACATGTCACTCAACACATCCTCAAACACCAGTGAGTCCATCCTCAAACATGTCAGTGAGTCCATCCTCAAACATGTCAGTGAGTCCATCCTCAAACATGTCAGTGAGTCCATCCTCAAACACTTCAATGAGTCCATCCTCAAACACTCCAGTGAGTCCATTCTCAAGCACGTCAGTGAGTCCATTCTCAAACATGTCAGTGAGTCCATTCTCAAGCACGTCAGTGAGTCCATCCTCAAACACTTCAGTGAGTCCACTCTCAAGCACGTCAGTGAGTCCATCCTCAAACATGTCAGTGAGTCCATCCTCAAACATGTCAGTGAGTCCATCCTCAAACATGTCAGTGAGTCCATCCTCAAACATGTCAGTGAGTCCATCCTCAAACATGTCAGTGAGTCCATCCTCAAACATGTCACTGAGTCTATTCTCAAACACTTCAGTACGTCCATTTTCAAACACTTCAGTGAGTCCATCCTCAAACATGTCAGTGAGTCCATTCTCAAACATGTCAATGATTGTATCCTCAAACATGTCAGTGAGTGAATCCTCAAACATGTCACTGAATGCATCCTCAAATATGTTACTGGGTACATCCTCAAACATGTCAGTGAGTCCATCCTCAAACACTTAAGTGAGTCCATTCTCAAACATGTCAGTGAGTCCATTCTCAAGCACGTCAGTGAGTCCATCCTCAAACACTTCAGTGAGTCCATTCTCAAGCACGTCAGCGAGTCCATCCACAAACATGTCAGTGAGTCCATCCTCAAACACGTCAGTGAGTCCATTCTCAAGCACGTCAGTGAGTCCATCCTAAAACACTTCAGGGAGTCCATTCTCAAGCACGTCAGTGAGTCCATTCTCAAGCACATCAGTGAGTCCATCCTAAAATACTTCAGTGAGTCCATTCTCAAACATGTCACTGATTGTTTCCTCAAACATGTCAGTGAGTGAATCCTCAAACATGTCACTGAATGCATCCTCAAATATGTTACTGGGTACATCCTCAAACATGTCAGTGAGTCCATTCTCAAGCACGTCAGTGAGTCCATCCTCAAACACTTCAGTGAGTCCATTCTCAAAAATGTCAGTGAGTCCATTCTCAAGCACGTCAGTGAGTCCCTTCTCAAGCACGTCAGTGAGTCCATTCTCAAGCACGTCAGTGAGTCCATTCTCAAACATGTCAGTGAGTCCATTTTCAAGCACGTAAGCGAGTCCATCCACGAACATGTCAGTGAGTCCATCCTCAAACACGTCAGTGAGTCCATTCTCAAGCACGTCAGTGAGTCCATCCTAAAACACTTCAGGGAGTCCATTCTCAAACACGTCAGTGAGTCCATCCTAAAACACTTCAGTGAGTCCATTCTCAAGCACGTCAGTGAGTCCATCCTCAAACAGTTCAGTGAGTCCATTCTCAAGCACGTCAGTGAGTCCATTCTCAAGCACGTCAGTGAGTCCATTCTCAAGCATGTCAGTGAGTCCATTCTCAAGCACGTCAGTGAGTCCATTCTCAAACATGTCACTGATTGTATCCTCAAACATGTCAGTGAGTGAATCCTCAAACATGTCACTGAATGCATCCTCAAATATTTAACTGGGTACATCCTCAAACACGTCACTCAACACATCCTCAAACACCAGTGAGTCCATCCTCAAACATGTCAGTGAGTCCATCCTCAAACATGTCAGTGAGTCCATCCTCAAACATGTCAGTGAGTCCATCCTCAAACACTTCAATGAGTCCATCCTCAAACACTCCAGTGAGTCCATTCTCAAGCACGTCAGTGAGTCCATCCTCAAACATGTCAGTGAGTCCATCCTCAAACATGTCAGTGAGTCCATCCTCAAACATGTCAGTGAGTCCATCCTCAAACATGTCAGTGAGTCCATCCTCAAACATGTCAGTGAGTCCATCCTCAAACATGTCAGTGAGTCCATCCTCAAACATGTCACTGAGTCCATTCTCAAACACTTCAGTGCGTCCATTTTCAAACACTTCAGTGAGTCCATCCTCAAACATGTCAGTGAGTCCATTCTCAAACATGTCACTGATTGTATCCTCAAACATGTCAGTGAGTGAATCCTCAAACATGTCACTGAATGCATCCTCAAATATGTTACTGGGTACATCCTCAAACATGTCAGTGAGTTCTTCCTCAAACACTTCAGTGAGTCCATTCTCAAACATGTCAGTGAGTCCATTCTCAAGCACGTCAGTGAGTCCATCCTCAAACACTTCAGTGAGTCCATTCTCAAGCACGTCAGCGAGTCCATCCACAAACATGTCAGTGAGTCCATCCTCAAACACGTCAGTGAGTCCATTCTAAAACACTTCAGGGAGTCCATTCTCAAGCACGTCAGTGAGTCCATTCTCAAGCACGTCAGTGAGTCCATTCTCAAACATGTCAGTGAGTCCATTCTCAAGCACGTCAGTGAGTCCATCCTGAAACACTTCAGTGAGTCCATTCTCAAACATGTCAGTGAGTCCATTCTCAAGCACGTCAGTGAGTCCATCCTCAAACACTTCAGTGAGTCCATTCTCAAGCACGTCAGCGAGTCCATCCACGAACTTGTCATTGAGTCCATCCTCAAACACGTCAGTGAGTCCATTCTCAAGCACGTCAGTGAGTCCATCCTAAAACACTTCAGGGAGTCCATTCTCAAGCACGTCAGTGAGTCCATCCTAAAACACTTCAGTGAGTCCATTCTCAAGCACGTCAGTGAGTCAATCCTAAAATACTTCAGTGAGACCATTCTCAAGCACGTCAGTGAGTCCAACCTCAAACACTTCAGTGAGTCCATTCTCAAGCACATCAGTGAGTCCATCCTAAAATACTTCAGTGAGTCCATTCTCAAGCACGTCAGTGAGTCCATTCTCAAGCACGTCAGTGAGTCCATTCTCAAACATGTCACTGATTGTATCCTCAAACATGTCAGTGAGTGAATCCTCAAACATGTCACTGAATGCATCCTCAAATATTTAACTGGGTACATCCTCAAACACGTCACTCAACACATCCTCAAACACTTCAGTGAGTCCATCCTCAAACATGTCAGTGAGTCCATCCGCAAACATGTCAGTGAGTCCATCCTCAAACATGTCAGTGAGTCCATCCTCAAACACTTCAATGAGTCCATCCTCAAACACTCCAGTGAGTCCATTCTCAAGCACGTCAGTGAGTCCATTCTCAAACATGTCAGTGAGTCCATTCTCAAGCACGTCAGTGAGTCCATCCTCAAACACTTCAGTGAGTCCACTCTCAAGCACGTCAGTGAGTCCATCCTCAAACACTTCAGTGAGTCCATTCTCAAGCACGTCAGTGAGTCCATCCTCAAACACTTCAGTGCGTCCATTCTCAAGCACGTCAGTGAGTCCATTCTCAAGCACTTCAGTGAGTCCATTCTCAAACATGTCAGTGAGTCCATCCACAAACATGTCAGGGAGTCCATCCTCAAGCACGTCAGTGAATCCATTCTCAAACATGTCAGTGAGTACATTCTCAAGCACGTCAGTGAGTCCATCCTCAAACACTTCAGTGAGTCCATTCTCAAGCACGTCAGAGAGTCCATTCTCAAGCACGCCAGTGAGTCCATCCTAAAATACTTCAGTGAGTCCATTCTCAAACATGTCACTGATTGTATCCTCAAACATGTCAGTGAGTGAATCCTCAAACATGTCACTGAATGCATCCTCAAATATGTTACTGGGTACATCCTCAAACATGTCAGTGAGTCCATTCTCAAGCACGTCAGTGAGTCCATCCTCAAACACTTCAGTGAGTCTATTCTCAAAAATGTCAGTGAGTCCATTCTCAAGCACGTCAGTGAGTCCATTCTCAAGCACGTCAGTGAGTCCATTCTCAAGCACGTCAGTGAGTCCATTCTCAAGCACGTCAGTGAGTCCATCCTAAAACACTTCAGTGAGTCCATTCTCAAGCACGTCAGTGAGTCCATCCTCAAACACTTCAGTGAGTCCATTCTCAAGCACGTCAGTGAGTCCATTCTCAAGCACATCAGTGAGTCCATCCTAAAATACTTCAGTGAGACCATTCTCAAGCACGTCAGTGAGTCCATCCTCAAACACTTCAGTGAGTCCATTCTCAAAAATGTCAGTGAGTCCATTCTCAAGCACGTCAGTGAGTCCATCCTCAAACACTTCAGTGAGTCCATTCTCAAAAATGTCAGTGAGTCCATTCTCAAGCACGTCAGTGAGTCCATTCTCAAGCACGTCAGTGAGTCCATTCTCAAGCACGTCAGTGAGTCCATTCTCAAGCACGTCAGTGAGTCCATTCTCAAACATGTCAGTGAGTCCATTCTCAAGCACGTCAGTGAGTCCATCCTCAAACACTTCAGTGAGTCCATTCTCAAACATGTCAGTGAGTCCATTCTCAAGCACGTCAGTGAGTCCATCCTCAAACACTTCAGTGAGTCCATTCTCAAGCACGTCAGCGAGTCCATCCACGAACATGTCATTGAGTCCATCCTCAAACACGTCAGTGAGTCCATTCTCAAGCACGTCAGTGAGTCCATCCTAAAACACTTCAGGGAGTCCATTCTCAAGCACGGCAGTGAGTCCATCCTAAAACACTTCAGGGAGTCCATTCTCAAGCACGGCAGTGAGTCCATCCTAAAACACTTCAGTGAGTCCATTCTCAAGCACATCAGTGAGTCCATCCTTAAACACGTCAATGAGTCCAACCTCAAACACTTCAGTGAGTCCATTCTCAAGCACATCAGTGAGTCCATCCTAAAATACTTCAGTGAGTCCATTCTCAAGCACGTCAGTGAGTCCATTCTCAAGCACGTCAGTGAGTCCATTCTCAAACATGTCACTGATTGTATGCTCAAACATGTCAGTGAGTGAATCCTCAAACATGTCACTGAATGCATCCTCAAATATTTAACTGGGTACATCCTCAAACACGTCACTCAACACATCCTCAAACACTTCAGTGAGTCCATCCTCAAACATGTCAGTGAGTCCATCCGCAAACATGTCAGTGAGTCCATCCTCAAACATGTCAGTGAGTCCATCCTCAAACACTTCAATGAGTCCATCCTCAAACACTCCAGTGAGTCCATTCTCAAGCACGTCAGTGAGTCCATTCTCAAACATGTCAGTGAGTCCATTCTCAAGCACGTCAGTGAGTCCATCCTCAAACACTTCAGTGAGTCCACTCTCAAGCACGTCAGTGAGTCCATCCTCAAACACTTCAGTGAGTCCATTCTCAAGCACGTCAGTGAGTCCATCCTCAAACACTTCAGTGCGTCCATTCTCAAGCACGTCAGTGAGTCCATTCTCAAGCACTTCAGTGAGTCCATTCTCAAACATGTCAGTGAGTCCATCCACAAACATGTCAGGGAGTCCATCCTCAAGCACGTCAGTGAATCCATTCTCAAACATGTCAGTGAGTACATTCTCAAGCACGTCAGTGAGTCCATCCTCAAACACTTCAGTGAGTCCATTCTCAAGCACGTCAGAGAGTCCATTCTCAAGCACGTCAGTGAGTCCATCCTAAAATACTTCAGTGAGTCCATTCTCAAACATGTCACTGATTGTATCCTCAAACATGTCAGTGAGTGAATCCTCAAACATGTCACTGAATGCATCCTCAAATATGTTACTGGGTACATCCTCAAACATGTCAGTGAGTCCATTCTCAAGCACGTCAGTGAGTCCATCCTCAAACACTTCAGTGAGTCTATTCTCAAAAATGTCAGTGAGTCCATTCTCAAGCAGGTCAGTGAGTCCATTCTCAAGCACGTCAGTGAGTCCATTCTCAAGCACGTCAGTGAGTCCATTCTCAAGCACGTCAGTGAGTCCATTCTCAAACATGTCAGTGAGTCCATTCTCAAGCACGTCAGTGAGTCCATCCTCAAACACTTCAGTGAGTCCATTCTCAAACATGTCAGTGAGTCCATTCTCAAGCACGTCAGTGAGTCCATCCTCAAACACTTCAGTGAGTCCATTCTCAAGCACATCAGCGAGTCCATCCACGAACATGTAAGTGAGTCCATCCTCAAACACGTCAGTGAGTCCATTCTCAAGCACGTCAGTGAGTCCATCCTAAAACACTTCAGGGAGTCCATTCTCAAGCACATCAGTGAGTCCATCCTAAAACACTTCAGTGAGTCCATTCTCAAGCACGTCAGTGAGTCCATCCTCAAACATGTCAGTGAGTCCATCCTCAAACATGTCAGTGAGTCCATCCTCAAACATGTCAGTGAGTCCATCCTCAGAACATGTCAGTGAGTCCATCCTCAAACATGTCACTGAGTCCATTCTCAAACACTTCAGTGCGTCCATTTTCAAACACTTCAGTGAGTCCATCCTCAAACATGTCAGTGAGTCCATTCTCAAACATGTCACTGACTGTATCCTCAAACATGTCAGTGAGTGAATCCTCAAACATGTCACTGAATGCATCCTCAAATATGTTACTGGGTACATCCTCAAACATGTCAGTGAGTCCATCCTCAAACACTTCAGTGAGTCCATTCTCAAACATGTCAGTGAGTCCATTCTCAAGCACGCCAGTGAGTCCATCCTCAAACACTTCAGTGAGTCCATTCTCAAGCACGTCAGCGAGTCCATCCACAAACATGTCAGTGAGTCCATCCTCAAACACGTCAGTGAGTCCATTCTCAAGCACGTCATTGATTCCATCCTAAAACATTTCAGGGAGTCCATTCTCAAGCACGTCAGTGAGTCCATTCTCAAGCACATCAGTGAGTCCATCCTAAAATACTTCAGTGAGTCCATTCTCAAACATGTCACTGATTGTATCCTCAAACATGTCAGTGAGTGAATCCTCAAACATGTCACTGAATGCATCCTCAAATATGTTACTGGGTACATCCTCAAACATGTCAGTGAGTCCATTCTCAAGCACGTCAGTGAGTCCATCCTCAAACACTTCAGTGAGTCCATTCTCAAAAATGTCAGTGAGTCCATTCTCAAGCACGTCAGTGAGTCCATTCTCAAGCATGTCAGTGAGTCCCTTCTCAAGCACGTCAGTGAGTCCATTATCAAGCACGTCAGTGAGTCCATTCTCAAACATGTCAGTGAGTCCATTCTCAAGCACGTGAGTGAGTCCATCCTCAAACACTTCAGTGAGTCCATCCACGAACATGTCAGTGAGTCCATCCTCAAACACGTCAGTGAGTCCATTCTCAAGCACGTCAGTGAGTCCATCCTAATACACTTCAGGGAGTCCATTCTCAAGCACGTCAGTGAGTCCATCCTCAAACACTTCAGTGAGTCCATTCTCAAGCACGTCAGTGAGTCCATTCTCAAGCACGTCAGTGAGTCCATTCTCAAGCACGTCAGTGAGTCCATTCTCAAGCACGTCAGTGAGTCCATTCTCAAACATGTCACTGATTGTATCCTCAAACATGTCAGTGAGTGAATCCTCAAACATGTCACTGAATGCATCCTCAAATATTTAACTGGGTACATCCTCAAACACGTCACTCAACACATCCTCAAACACCAGTGAGTCCATCCTCAAACATGTCAGTGAGTCCATCCTCAAACATGTCAGTGAGTCCATCCTCAAACATGTCAGTGAGTCCATCCTCAAACACTTCAATGAGTCCATCCTCAAACACTCCAGTGAGTCCATTCTCAAGCATGTCAGTGAGTCCATTCTCAAACATGTCAGTGAGTCCATTCTCAAGCACGTCAGTGAGTCCATCCTCAAACACTTCAGTGAGTCCATTCTCAAGCACGTCAGTGAGTCCATCCTTAAACACTTAGTGAGTCCATTCTCAAGCACGTCAGTGAGTCCATTCTCAAGCACGTCAGTGAGTCAATCCTAAAATACTTCAGTGAGTCCATTCTCAAACATGTCACTGATTGTATCCTCAAACATGTCAGTGAGTGAATCCTCAAACATGTCACTGAATGCATCCTCAAATATGTTACTGGGTACATCCTCAAACATGTCAGTGAGTCCATTCTCAAGCACGTCAGTGAGTCCATCCTCAAACACTTCAGTGAGTCCATTCTCAAAAATGTCAGTGAGTCCATTCTCAAGCACGTCAGTGAGTCCATTC
Organism: Myxine glutinosa; assembly: GCF_964187855.1. NCBI lineage: Eukaryota > Metazoa > Chordata > Myxini > Myxiniformes > Myxinidae > Myxine > Myxine glutinosa. The sequence goes on from NC_136263.1 coordinate 65,002,224, forward strand.
TCAAGCACATCAGTGAGTCCATTCTCAAGCACGTCAGTGAGTCCATTCTCAAGCACGTCAGTGAGTCCATTCTCAAACATGTCAGTGAGTCCATTCTCAAGCACGTCAGTGACTCCATTCTCTAACACTTCAGTGAGTCCATTCTCAAACATGTCAGTGAGTCCATTCTCAAGCACATCAGTGAGTCCATCCTAAAACACTTCAGTGAGTCCATTCTCAAGCACGTCAGTGAGTCCATCCTCAAACATGTCAGTGAGTCCATCCTCAAACATGTCAGTGAGTCCATCCTCAAACATGTCAGTGAATCCATCCTCAGAACATGTCAGTGAGTCCATCCTCAAACATGTCACTGAGTCCATTCTCAAACACTTCAGTGCGTCCATTTTCAAACACTTCAGTGAGTCCATCCTCAAACATGTCAGTGAGTCCATTCTCAAACATGTCACTGACTGTATCCTCAAACATGTCAGTGAGTGAATCCTCAAACATGTCACTGAATGCATCCTCAAATATGTTACTGGGTACATCCTCAAACATGTCAGTGAGTCCATCCTCAAACACTTCAGTGAGTCCATTCTCAAACATGTCAGTGAGTCCATTCTCAAGCACGCCAGTGAGTCCATCCTCAAACACTTCAGTGAGTCCATTCTCAAGCACGTCAGCGAGTCCATCCACAAACATGTCAGTGAGTCCATCCTCAAACACGTCAGTGAGTCCATTCTCAAGCACGTCAGTGAGTCCATCCTAAAACATTTCAGGGAGTCCATTCTCAAGCACGTCAGTGAGTCCATTCTCAAGCACATCAGTGAGTCCATCCTAAAATACTTCAGTGAGTCCATTCTCAAACATGTCACTGATTGTATCCTCAAACATGTCAGTGAGTGAATCCTCAAACATGTCACTGAATGCATCCTCAAATATGTTACTGGGTACATCCTCAAACATGTCAGTGAGTCCATTCTCAAGCACGTCAGTGAGTCCATCCTCAAACACTTCAGTGAGTCCATTCTCAAAAATGTCAGTGAGTCCATTCTCAAGCACGTCAGTGAGTCCATTCTCAAGCATGTCAGTGAGTCCCTTCTCAAGCACGTCAGTGAGTCCATTATCAAGCACGTCAGTGAGTCCATTCTCAAACATGTCAGTGAGTCCATTCTCAAGCACGTGAGTGAGTCCATCCTCAAACACTTCAGTGAGTCCATCCACGAACATGTCAGTGAGTCCATCCTCAAACACGTCAGTGAGTCCATTCTCAAGCACGTCAGTGAGTCCATCCTAAAACACTTCAGGGAGTCCATTCTCAAGCACGTCAGTGAGTCCATCCTCAAACACTTCAGTGAGTCCATTCTCAAGCACGTCAGTGAGTCCATTCTCAAGCACGTCAGTGAGTCCATTCTCAAGCACGTCAGTGAGTCCATTCTCAAGCACGTCAGTGAGTCCATTCTCAAACATGTCACTGATTGTATCCTCAAACATGTCAGTGAGTGAATCCTCAAACATGTCACTGAATGCATCCTCAAATATTTAACTGGGTACATCCTCAAACACGTCACTCAACACATCCTCAAACACCAGTGAGTCCATCCTCAAACATGTCAGTGAGTCCATCCTCAAACATGTCAGTGAGTCCATCCTCAAACATGTCAGTGAGTCCATCCTCAAACACTTCAATGAGTCCATCCTCAAACACTCCAGTGAGTCCATTCTCAAGCATGTCAGTGAGTCCATTCTCAAACATGTCAGTGAGTCCATTCTCAAGCACGTCAGTGAGTCCATCCTCAAACACTTCAGTGAGTCCACTCTCAAGCACGTCAGTGAGTCCATCCTCAAACATGTCAGTGAGTCCATCCTCAAACATGTCAGTGAGTCCATCCTCAAACATGTCAGTGAGTCCATCCTCAAACATGTCAGTGAGTCCATCCTCAAACACTTCAATGAGTCCATCCTCAAACACTCCAGTGAGTCCATTCTCAAGCATGTCAGTGAGTCCATTCTCAAACATGTCAGTGAATCCATTCTCAAGCACGTCAGTGAGTCCATCCTCAAACACTTCAGTGAGTCCACTCTCAAGCACGTCAGTGAGTCCATCCTCAAACATGTCAGTGAGTCCATCGTCAAACATGTCAGTGAGTCCATCCTCAAACATGTCAGTGAGTCCATCCTCAAACATGTCACTGAGTCCATTCTCAAACACTTCAGTGCGTCCATTTTCAAACACTTCAGTGAGTCCATCCTCAAACATGTCAGTGAGTCCATTCTCAAACATGTCACTGATTGTATCCTCAAACATGTCAGTGAGTGAATCCTCAAACATGTCACTGAATGCATCCTCAAATATGTTACTGGGTACATCCTCAAACATGTCAGTGAGTCCATCCTCAAACACTTCAGTGAGTCCATTCTCAAACATGTCAGTGAGTCCATTCTCAAGCACGTCAGTGAGTCCATCCTCAAACACTTCAGTGAGTCCATTCTCAAGCACGTCAGCGAGTCCATCCACAAACATGTCAGTGAGTCCATCCCCAAACACGTCAGTGAGTCCATTCTCAAGCACGTCAGTGAGTCCATCCTAAAACACTTCAGGGAGTCCATTCTCAAGCACGTCAGTGAGTCCATCCTAAAACACTTCAGTGAGTCCATTCTGAAGCACGTCCGTGAGTCCATCCTCAATCACTTCAGTGAGTCCATTCTCAAGCACGTCAGTGAGTCCATTCTCAAGCACGTCAGTGAGTCCATCCTAAAATACTTCAGTGAGTCCATTCTCAAACATGTCACTGATTGTATCCTCAAACATGTCAGTGAGTGAATCCTCAAACATGTCACTGAATGCATCCTCAAATATGTTACTGGGTACATCCTCAAACATGTCAGTGAGTCCATTCTCAAGCACGTCAGTGAGTCCATCCTCAAACACTTCAGTGACTCCATTCTCAAAAATGTCAGTGAGTCCATTCTCAAGCACGTCAGTGAGTCCATTCTCAAGCACATCAGTGAGTCCATTCTCAAGCACGTCAGTGAGTCCATTCTCAAGCACGTCAGTGAGTCCATTCTCAAACATGTCAGTGAGTCCATTCTCAAGCACGTCAGTGACTCCATTCTCTAACACTTCAGTGAGTCCATTCTCAAACATGTCAGTGAGTCCATTCTCAAGCACGTCAGTGAGTCCATCCTCAAACACTTCAGTGAGTCCATTCTCAAGCACGTCAGCGAGTCCATCCACGAACATGTCAGTGAGTCCATCCTCAAACACGTCAGTGAGTCCATTCTCAAGCACGTCAGCGAGTCCATCCTAAAACACTTCAGGGAGTCCATTCTCAAGCACGTCAGTGAGTCCATCCTAAAACACTTCAGTGAGTCCATTCTCAAGCACGTCAGTGAGTCCTCCTCAAACACTTCAGTGAGTCCATTCTCAAGCACGTCAGTGAGTCCATTCTCAAGCACATCAGTGAGTCCATCCTAAAATACATCAGTGAGACCATTCTCAAGCACGTCAGTGAGTCCATCCTCAAACACTTCAGTGAGTCCATTCTCAAAAATGTCAGTGAGTCCATTCTCAAGCACGTCAGTGAGTCCATCCTCAAACACTTCAGTGAGTCCATTCTCAAAAATGTCAGTGAGTCCATTCTCAAGCACGTCAGTGAGTCCATTCTCAAGCACGTCAGTGAGTCCATTCTCAAGCACGTCAGTGAGTCCATTCTCAAGCACGTCAGTGAGTCCATTCTCAAACATGTCAGTGAGTCCATTCTCAAGCACGTCAGTGAGTCCATCCTCAAACACTTCAGTGAGTCCATTCTCAAACATGTCAGTGAGTCCATTCTCAAGCACGTCAGTGAGTCCATCCTCAAACACTTCAGTGAGTCCATTCTCAAGCACGTCAGCGAGTCCATCCACGAACATGTCATTGAGTCCATCCTCAAACACGTCAGTGAGTCCATTCTCAAGCACGTCAGTGAGTCCATCCTAAAACACTTCAGGGAGTCCATTCTCAAGCACGGCAGTGAGTCCATCCTAAAACACTTCAGTGAGTCCATTCTCAAGCACGTCAGTGAGTCCATCCTTAAACACTTCAGTGAGTCCATTCTCAAGCACGTCAGTGAGTCCATTCTCAAGCACGTCAGTGAGTCAATCCTAAAATACTTCAGTGAGACCATTCTCAAGCACGTCAGTGAGTCCAACCTCAAACACTTCAGTGAGTCCATTCTCAAGCACATCAGTGAGTCCATCCTAAAATACTTCAGTGAGTCCATTCTCAAGCACGTCAGTGAGTCCATTCTCAAGCACGTCAGTGAGTCCATTCTCAAGCACGTCAGTGAGTCCATTCTCAAACATGTCACTGATTGTATGCTCAAACATGTCAGTGAGTGAATCCTCAAACATGTCACTGAATGCATCCTCAAATATTTAACTGGGTACATCCTCAAACACGTCACTCAACACATCCTCAAACACTTCAGTGAGTCCATCCTCAAACATGTCAGTGAGTCCATCCGCAAACATGTCAGTGAGTCCATCCTCAAACATGTCAGTGAGTCCATCCTCAAACACTTCAATGAGTCCATCCTCAAACACTCCAGTGAGTCCATTCTCAAGCACGTCAGTGAGTCCATTCTCAAACATGTCAGTGAGTCCATTCTCAAGCACGTCAGTGAGTCCATCCTCAAACACTTCAGTGAGTCCACTCTCAAGCACGTCAGTGAGTCCATCCTCAAACACTTCAGTGAGTCCATTCTCAAGCACGTCAGTGAGTCCATCCTCAAACACTTCAGTGCGTCCATTCTCAAGCACGTCAGTGAGTCCATTCTCAAGCACTTCAGTGAGTCCATTCTCAAACATGTCAGTGAGTCCATCCACAAACATGTCAGGGAGTCCATCCTCAAGCACGTCAGTGAATCCATTCTCAAACATGTCAGTGAGTACATTCTCAAGCACGTCAGTGAGTCCATCCTCAAACACTTCAGTGAGTCCATTCTCAAGCACGTCAGAGAGTCCATTCTCAAGCACGTCAGTGAGTCCATCCTAAAATACTTCAGTGAGTCCATTCTCAAACATGTCACTGATTGTATCCTCAAACATGTCAGTGAGTGAATCCTCAAACATGTCACTGAATGCATCCTCAAATATGTTACTGGGTACATCCTCAAACATGTCAGTGAGTCCATTCTCAAGCACGTCAGTGAGTCCATCCTCAAACACTTCAGTGAGTCTATTCTCAAAAATGTCAGTGAGTCCATTCTCAAGCAGGTCAGTGAGTCCATTCTCTAGCACGTCAGTGAGTCCATTCTCAAGCACGTCAGTGAGTCCATTCTCAAGCACGTCAGTGAGTCCATTCTCAAACATGTCAGTGAGTCCATTCTCAAGCACGTCAGTGAGTCCATCCTCAAACACTTCAGTGAGTCCATTCTCAAACATGTCAGTGAGTCCATTCTCAAGCACGTCAGTGAGTCCATTCTCTAGCACGTCAGTGAGTCCATTCTCAAGCACGTCAGTGAGTCCATTCTCAAGCACGTCAGTGAGTCCATTCTCAAACATGTCAGTGAGTCCATTCTCAAGCACGTCAGTGAGTCCATCCTCAAACACTTCAGTGAGTCCATTCTCAAACATGTCAGTGAGTCCATTCTCAAGCACGTCAGTGAGTCCATCCTCAAACACTTCAGTGAGTCCATTCTCAAGCACATCAGCGAGTCCATCCACGAACATGTAAGTGAGTCCATCCTCAAACACGTCAGTGAGTCCATTCTCAAGCACGTCAGTGAGTCCATCCTAAAACACTTCAGGGAGTCCATTCTCAAGCACATCAGTGAGTCCATCCTAAAACACTTCAGTGAGTCCATTCTCAAGCACGTCAGTGAGTCCATCCTCAAACATGTCAGTGAGTCCATCCTCAAACATGTCAGTGAGTCCATCCTCAAACATGTCAGTGAGTCCATCCTCAGAACATGTCAGTGAGTCCATCCTCAAACATGTCACTGAGTCCATTCTCAAACACTTCAGTGCGTCCATTTTCAAACACTTCAGTGAGTCCATCCTCAAACATGTCAGTGAGTCCATTCTCAAACATGTCACTGATTGTATCCTCAAACATGTCAGTGAGTGAATCCTCAAACATGTCACTGAATGCATCCTCAAATATGTTACTGGGTACATCCTCAAACATGTCAGTGAGTCCATCCTCAAACACTTCAGTGAGTCCATTCTCAAACATGTCAGTGAGTCCATTCTCAAGCACGCCAGTGAGTCCATCCTCAAACACTTCAGTGAGTCCATTCTCAAGCACGTCAGCGAGTCCATCCACAAACATGTCAGTGAGTCCATCCTCAAACACGTCAGTGAGTCCATTCTCAAGCACGTCAGTGAGTCCATCCTAAAACATTTCAGGGAGTCCATTCTCAAGCACGTCAGTGAGTCCATTCTCAAGCACATCAGTGAGTCCATCCTAAAATACTTCAGTGAGTCCATTCTCAAACATGTCACTGATTGTATCCTCAAACATGTCAGTGAGTGAATCCTCAAACATGTCACTGAATGCATCCTCAAATATGTTACTGGGTACATCCTCAAACATGTCAGTGAGTCCATTCTCAAGCACGTCAGTGAGTCCATCCTCAAACACTTCAGTGAGTCCATTCTCAAAAATGTCAGTGAGTCCATTCTCAAGCACGTCAGTGAGTCCATTCTCAAGCATGTCAGTGAGTCCCTTCTCAAGCACGTCAGTGAGTCCATTATCAAGCACGTCAGTGAGTCCATTCTCAAACATGTCAGTGAGTCCATTCTCAAGCACGTGAGTGAGTCCATCCTCAAACACTTCAGTGAGTCCATCCACGAACATGTCAGTGAGTCCATCCTCAAACACGTCAGTGAGTCCATTCTCAAGCACGTCAGTGAGTCCATCATAAAACACTTCAGGGAGTCCATTCTCAAGCACGTCAGTGAGTCCATCCTCAAACACTTCAGTGAGTCCATTCTCAAGCACGTCAGTGAGTCCATTCTCAAGCACGTCAGTGAGTCCATTCTCAAGCACGTCAGTGAGTCCATTCTCAAGCACGTCAGTGAGTCCATTCTCAAACATGTCACTGATTGTATCCTCAAACATGTCAGTGAGTGAATCCTCAAACATGTCACTGAATGCATCCTCAAATATTTAACTGGGTACATCCTCAAACACGTCACTCAACACATCCTCAAACACCAGTGAGTCCATCCTCAAACATGTCAGTGAGTCCATCCTCAAACATGTCAGTGAGTCCATCCTCAAACATGTCAGTGAGTCCATCCTCAAACACTTCAATGAGTCCATCCTCAAACATGTCAGTGAGTCCATTCTCAAGCATGTCAGTGAGTCCATTCTCAAACATGTCAGTGAGTCCATTCTCAAGCACGTCAGTGAGTCCATCCTCAAACACTTCAGTGAGTCCACTCTCAAGCACGTCAGTGAGTCCATCCTCAAACATGTCAGTGAGTCCATCCTCAAACATGTCAGTGAGTCCATCCTCAAACATGTCAGTGAGTCCATCCTCAAACATGTCAGTGAGTCCATCCTCAAACACTTCAATGAGTCCATCCTCAAACACTCCAGTGAGTCCATTCTCAAGCATGTCAGTGAGTCCATTCTCAAACATGTCAGTGAGTCCATTCTCAAGCACGTCAGTGAGTCCATCCTCAAACACTTCAGTGAGTCCACTCTCAAGCACGTCAGTGAGTCCATCCTCAAACATGTCAGTGAGTCCATCGTCAAACATGTCAGTGAGTCCATCCTCAAACATGTCAGTGAGTCCATCCTCAAACATGTCACTGAGTCCATTCTCAAACACTTCAGTGCATCCATTTTCAAACACTTCAGTGAGTCCATCCTCAAACATGTCAGTGAGTCCATTCTCAAACATGTCACTGATTGTATCCTCAAACATGTCAGTGAGTGAATCCTCAAACATGTCACTGAATGCATCCTCAAATATGTTACTGGGTACATCCTCAAACATGTCAGTGAGTCCATCCTCAAACACTTCAGTGAGTCCATTCTCAAACATGTCAGTGAGTCCATTCTCAAGCACGTCAGTGAGTCCATCCTCAAACACTTCAGTGAGTCCATTCTCAAGCACGTCAGCGAGTCCATCCACAAACATGTCAGTGAGTCCATCCCCAAACACGTCAGTGAGTCCATTCTCAAGCACGTCAGTGAGTCCATCCTAAAACACTTCAGGGAGTCCATTCTCAAGCACGTCAGTGAGTCCATCCTAAAACACTTCAGTGAGTCCATTCTGAAGCACGTCCGTGAGTCCATCCTCAATCACTTCAGTGAGTCCATTCTCAAGCACGTCAGTGAGTCCATTCTCAAGCACGTCAGTGAGTCCATCCTAAAATACTTCAGTGAGTCCATTCTCAAACATGTCACTGATTGTATCCTCAAACATGTCAGTGAGTGAATCCTCAAACATGTCACTGAATGCATCCTCAAATATGTTACTGGGTACATCCTCAAACATGTCAGTGAGTCCATTCTCAAGCACGTCAGTGAGTCCATCCTCAAACACTTCAGTGAGTCCATTCTCAAAAATGTCAGTGAGTCCATTCTCAAGCACGTCAGTGAGTCCATTCTCAAGCATGTCAGTGAGTCCCTTCTCAAGCACGTCAGTGAGTCCATTATCAAGCACGTCAGTGAGTCCATTCTCAAACATGTCAGTGAGTCCATTCTCAAGCACGTGAGTGAGTCCATCCTCAAACACTTCAGTGAGTCCATCCACGAACATGTCAGTGAGTCCATCCTCAAACACGTCAGTGAGTCCATTCTCAAGCACGTCAGTGAGTCCATCCTAAAACACTTCAGGGAGTCCATTCTCAAGCACGTCAGTGAGTCCATCCTCAAACACTTCAGTGAGTCCATTCTCAAGCACGTCAGTGAGTCCATTCTCAAGCACGTCAGTGAGTCCATTCTCAAGCACGTCAGTGAGTCCATTCTCAAGCACGTCAGTGAGTCCATTCTCAAACATGTCACTGATTGTATCCTCAAACATGTCAGTGAGTGAATCCTCAAACATGTCACTGAATGCATCCTCAAATATTTAACTGGGTACATCCTCAAACACGTCACTCAACACATCCTCAAACACCAGTGAGTCCATCCTCAAACATGTCAGTGAGTCCATCCTCAAGCACGTCAGTGAGTCCATTCTCAAACATGTCACTGATTGTATCCTCAAACATGTCAGTGAGTGAATCCTCAAACATGTCACTGAATGCATCCTCAAATATTTAACTGGGTACATCCTCAAACACGTCACTCAACACATCCTCAAACACCAGTGAGTCCATCCTCAAACATGTCAGTGAGTCCATCCTCAAACATGTCAGTGAGTCCATCCTCAAACATGTCAGTGAGTCCATCCTCAAACACTTCAATGAGTCCATCCTCAAACACTCCAGTGAGTCCATTCTCAAGCATGTCAGTGAGTCCATTCTCAAACATGTCAGTGAGTCCATTCTCAAGCACGTCAGTGAGTCCATCCTCAAACACTTCAGTGAGTCCACTCTCAAGCACGTCAGTGAGTCCATCCTCAAACATGTCAGTGAGTCCATCCTCAAACATGTCAGTGAGTCCATCCTCAAACATGTCAGTGAGTCCATCCTCAAACATGTCAGTGAGTCCATCCTCAAACACTTCAATGAGTCCATCCTCAAACACTCCAGTGAGTCCATTCTCAAACATGTCACTGATTGTATCCTCAAACATGTCAGTGAGTGAATCCTCAAACATGTCACTGAATGCATCCTCAAATATGTTACTGGGTACATCCTCAAACATGTCAGTGAGTCCATCCTCAAACACTTCAGTGAGTCCATTCTCAAACATGTCAGTGAGTCCATTCTCAAGCACGTCAGTGAGTCCATCCTCAAACACTTCAGTGAGTCCATTCTCAAGCACGTCAGCGAGTCCATCCACAAACATGTCAGTGAGTCCATCCCCAAACACGTCAGTGAGTCCATTCTCAAGCACGTCAGTGAGTCCATCCTAAAACACTTCAGGGAGTCCATTCTCAAGCACGTCAGTGAGTCCATCCTAAAACACTTCAGTGAGTCCATTCTGAAGCACGTCCGTGAGTCCATCCTCAATCACTTCAGTGAGTCCATTCTCAAGCACGTCAGTGAGTCCATTCTCAAGCACGTCAGTGAGTCCATCCTAAAATACTTCAGTGAGTCCATTCTCAAACATGTCACTGATTGTATCCTCAAACATGTCAGTGAGTGAATCCTCAAACATGTCACTGAATGCATCCTCAAATATGTTACTGGGTACATCCTCAAACATGTCAGTGAGTCCATTCTCAAGCACGTCAGTGAGTCCATCCTCAAACACTTCAGTGAGTCCATTCTCAAAAATGTCAGTGAGTCCATTCTCAAGCACGTCAGTGAGTCCATTCTCAAGCACATCAGTGAGTCCATTCTCAAGCACGTCAGTGAGTCCATTCTCAAGCACGTCAGTGAGTCCATTCTCAAACATGTCAGTGAGTCCATTCTCAAGCACGTCAGTGACTCCATTCTCTAACACTTCAGTGAGTCCATTCTCAAACATGTCAGTGAGTCCATTCTCAAGCACATCAGTGAGTCCATCCTAAAACACTTCAGTGAGTCCATTCTCAAGCACGTCAGTGAGTCCATCCTCAAACATGTCAGTGAGTCCATCCTCAAACATGTCAGTGAGTCCATCCTCAAACATGTCAGTGAGTCCATCCTCAGAACATGTCAGTGAGTCCATCCTCAAACATGTCACTGAGTCCATTCTCAAACACTTCAGTGCGTCCATTTTCAAACACTTCAGTGAGTCCATCCTCAAACATGTCAGTGAGTCCATTCTCAAACATGTCACTGACTGTATCCTCAAACATGTCAGTGAGTGAATCCTCAAACATGTCACTGAATGCATCCTCAAATATGTTACTGGGTACATCCTCAAACATGTCAGTGAGTCCATCCTCAAACACTTCAGTGAGTCCATTCTCAAACATGTCAGTGAGTCCATTCTCAAGCACGCCAGTGAGTCCATCCTCAAACACTTCAGTGAGTCCATTCTCAAGCACGTCAGCGAGTCCATCCACAAACATGTCAGTGAGTCCATCCTCAAACACGTCAGTGAGTCCATTCTCAAGCACGTCAGTGAGTCCATCCTAAAACATTTCAGGGAGTCCATTCTCAAGCACGTCAGTGAGTCCATTCTCAAGCACATCAGTGAGTCCATCCTAAAATACTTCAGTGAGTCCATTCTCAAACATGTCACTGATTGTATCCTCAAACATGTCAGTGAGTGAATCCTCAAACATGTCACTGAATGCATCCTCAAATATGTTACTGGGTACATCCTCAAACATGTCAGTGAGTCCATTCTCAAGCACGTCAGTGAGTCCATCCTCAAACACTTCAGTGAGTCCATTCTCAAAAATGTCAGTGAGTCCATTCTCAAGCACGTCAGTGAGTCCATTCTCAAGCATGTCAGTGAGTCCCTTCTCAAGCACGTCAGTGAGTCCATTATCAAGCACGTCAGTGAGTCCATTCTCAAACATGTCAGTGAGTCCATTCTCAAGCACGTGAGTGAGTCCATCCTCAAACACTTCAGTGAGTCCATCCACGAACATGTCAGTGAGTCCATCCTCAAACACGTCAGTGAGTCCATTCTCAAGCACGTCAGTGAGTCCATCCTAAAACACTTCAGGGAGTCCATTCTCAAGCACGTCAGTGAGTCCATCCTCAAACACTTCAGTGAGTCCATTCTCAAGCACGTCAGTGAGTCCATTCTCAAGCACGTCAGTGAGTCCATTCTCAAGCACGTCAGTGAGTCCATTCTCAAGCACGTCAGTGAGTCCATTCTCAAACATGTCACTGATTGTATCCTCAAACATGTCAGTGAGTGAATCCTCAAACATGTCACTGAATGCATCCTCAAATATTTAACTGGGTACATCCTCAAACACGTCACTCAACACATCCTCAAACACCAGTGAGTCCATCCTCAAACATGTCAGTGAGTCCATCCTCAAACATGTCAGTGAGTCCATCCTCAAACATGTCAGTGAGTCCATCCTCAAACACTTCAATGAGTCCATCCTCAAACACTCCAGTGAGTCCATGCTCAAGCATGTCAGTGAGTCCATTCTCAAACATGTCAGTGAGTCCATTCTCAAGCACGTCAGTGAGTCCATCCTCAAACACTTCAGTGAGTCCACTCTCAAGCACGTCAGTGAGTCCATCCTCAAACATGTCAGTGAGTCCATCCTCAAACATGTCAGTGAGTCCATCCTCAAACATGTCAGTGAGTCCATCCTCAAACATGTCAGTGAGTCCATCCTCAAACACTTCAATGAGTCCATCCTCAAACACTCCAGTGAGTCCATTCTCAAGCATGTCAGTGAGTCCATTCTCAAACATGTCAGTGAATCCATTCTCAAGCACGTCAGTGAGTCCATCCTCAAACACTTCAGTGAGTCCACTCTCAAGCACGTCAGTGAGTCCATCCTCAAACATGTCAGTGAGTCCATCGTCAAACATGTCAGTGAGTCCATCCTCAAACATGTCAGTGAGTCCATCCTCAAACATGTCACTGAGTCCATTCTCAAACACTTCAGTGCGTCCATTTTCAAACACTTCAGTGAGTCCATCCTCAAACATGTCAGTGAGTCCATTCTCAAACATGTCACTGATTGTATCCTCAAACATGTCAGTGAGTGAATCCTCAAACATGTCACTGAATGCATCCTCAAATATGTTACTGGGTACATCCTCAAACATGTCAGTGAGTCCATCCTCAAACACTTCAGTGAGTCCATTCTCAAACATGTCAGTGAGTCCATTCTCAAGCACGTCAGTGAGTCCATCCTCAAACACTTCAGTGAGTCCATTCTCAAGCACGTCAGCGAGTCCATCCACAAACATGTCAGTGAGTCCATCCCCAAACACGTCAGTGAGTCCATTCTCAAGCACGTCAGTGAGTCCATCCTAAAACACTTCAGGGAGTCCATTCTCAAGCACGTCAGTGAGTCCATCCTAAAACACTTCAGTGAGTCCATTCTGAAGCACGTCCGTGAGTCCATCCTCAATCACTTCAGTGAGTCCATTCTCAAGCACGTCAGTGAGTCCATTCTCAAGCACGTCAGTGAGTCCATCCTAAAATACTTCAGTGAGTCCATTCTCAAACATGTCACTGATTGTATCCTCAAACATGTCAGTGAGTGAATCCTCAAACATGTCACTGAATGCATCCTCAAATATGTTACTGGGTACATCCTCAAACATGTCAGTGAGTCCATTCTCAAGCACGTCAGTGAGTCCATCCTCAAACACTTCAGTGACTCCATTCTCAAAAATGTCAGTGAGTCCATTCTCAAGCACGTCAGTGAGTCCATTCTCAAGCACATCAGTGAGTCCATTCTCAAGCACGTCAGTGAGTCCATTCTCAAGCACGTCAGTGAGTCCATTCTCAAACATGTCAGTGAGTCCATTCTCAAGCACGTCAGTGACTCCATTCTCTAACACTTCAGTGAGTCCATTCTCAAACATGTCAGTGAGTCCATTGTCAAGCACGTCAGTGAGTCCATCCTCAAACACTTCAGTGAGTCCATTCTCAAGCACGTCAGCGAGTCCATCCACGAACATGTCAGTGAGTCCATCCTCAAACACGTCAGTGAGTCCATTCTCAAGCACGTCAGCGAGTCCATCCTAAAACACTTCAGGGAGTCCATTCTCAAGCACGTCAGTGAGTCCATCCTAAAACACTTCAGTGAGTCCATTCTCAAGCACGTCAGTGAGTCCTCCTCAAACACTTCAGTGAGTCCATTCTCAAGCACGTCAGTGAGTCCATTCTCAAGCACATCAGTGAGTCCATCCTAAAATACTTCAGTGAGACCATTCTCAAGCACGTCAGTGAGTCCATCCTCAAACACTTCAGTGAGTCCATTCTCAAAAATGTCAGTGAGTCCATTCTCAAGCACGTCAGTGAGTCCATCCTCAAACACTTCAGTGAGTCCATTCTCAAAAATGTCAGTGAGTCCATTCTCAAGCACGTCAGTGAGTCCATTCTCAAGCACGTCAGTGAGTCCATTCTCAAGCACGTCAGTGAGTCCATTCTCAAGCACGTCAGTGAGTCCATTCTCAAACATGTCAGTGAGTCCATTCTCAAGCACGTCAGTGAGTCCATCCTCAAACACTTCAGTGAGTCCATTCTCAAACATGTCAGTGAGTCCATTCTCAAGCACGTCAGTGAGTCCATCCTCAAACACTTCAGTGAGTCCATTCTCAAGCACGTCAGCGAGTTCATCCACGAACATGTCATTGAGTCCATCCTCAAACACGTCAGTGAGTCCATTCTCAAGCACGTCAGTGAGTCCATCCTAAAACACTTCAGGGAGTCCATTCTCAAGCACGGCAGTGAGTCCATCCTAAAACACTTCAGTGAGTCCATTCTCAAGCACGTCAGTGAGTCCATCCTTAAACACTTCAGTGAGTCCATTCTCAAGCACGTCAGTGAGTCCATTCTCAAGCACGTCAGTGAGTCAATCCTAAAATACTTCAGTGAGACCATTCTCAAGCACGTCAGTGAGTCCAACCTCAAACACTTCAGTGAGTCCATTCTCAAGCACATCAGTGAGTCCATCCTAAAATACTTCAGTGAGTCCATTCTCAAGCACGTCAGTGAGTCCATTCTCAAGCACGTCAGTGAGTCCATTCTCAAACATGTCACTGATTGTATGCTCAAACATGTCAGTGAGTGAATCCTCAAACATGTCACTGAATGCATCCTCAAATATTTAACTGGGTACATCCTCAAACACGTCACTCAACACATCCTCAAACACTTCAGTGAGTCCATCCTCAAACATGTCAGTGAGTCCATCCGCAAACATGTCAGTGAGTCCATCCTCAAACATGTCAGTGAGTCCATCCTCAAACACTTCAATGAGTCCATCCTCAAACACTCCAGTGAGTCCATTCTCAAGCACGTCAGTGAGTCCATTCTCAAACATGTCAGTGAGTCCATTCTCAAGCACGTCAGTGAGTCCATCCTCAAACACTTCAGTGAGTCCACTCTCAAGCACGTCAGTGAGTCCATCCTCAAACACTTCAGTGAGTCCATTCTCAAACATGTCACTGATTGTATCCTCAAACATGTCAGTGAGTGAATCCTCAAACATGTCACTGAATGCATCCTCAAATATGTTACTGGGTACATCCTCAAACATGTCAGTGAGTCCATTCTCAAGCACGTCAGTGAGTCCATCCTCAAACACTTCAGTGAGTCCATTCTCAAAAATGTCAGTGAGTCCATTCTCAAGCACGTCAGTGAGTCCATTCTCAAGCATGTCAGTGAGTCCCTTCTCAAGCACGTCAGTGAGTCCATTATCAAGCACGTCAGTGAGTCCATTCTCAAACATGTCAGTGAGTCCATTCTCAAGCACGTGAGTGAGTCCATCCTCAAACACTTCAGTGAGTCCATCCACGAACATGTCAGTGAGTCCATCCTCAAACACGTCAGTGAGTCCATTCTCAAGCACGTCAGTGAGTCCATCCTAAAACACTTCAGGGAGTCCATTCTCAAGCACGTCAGTGAGTCCATCCTCAAACACTTCAGTGAGTCCATTCTCAAGCACGTCAGTGAGTCCATTCTCAAGCACGTCAGTGAGTCCATTCTCAAGCACGTCAGTGAGTCCATTCTCAAGCACGTCAGTGAGTCCATTCTCAAACATGTCACTGATTGTATCCTCAAACATGTCAGTGAGTGAATCCTCAAACATGTCACTGAATGCATCCTCAAATATTTAACTGGGTACATCCTCAAACACGTCACTCAACACATCCTCAAACACCAGTGAGTCCATCCTCAAACATGTCAGTGAGTCCATCCTCAAACATGTCAGTGAGTCCATCCTCAAACATGTCAGTGAGTCCATCCTCAAACACTTCAATGAGTCCATCCTCAAACACTCCAGTGAGTCCATTCTCAAGCATGTCAGTGAGTCCATTCTCAAACATGTCAGTGAGTCCATTCTCAAGCACGTCAGTGAGTCCATCCTCAAACACTTCAGTGAGTCCACTCTCAAGCACGTCAGTGAGTCCATCCTCAAACATGTCAGTGAGTCCATCCTCAAACATGTCAGTGAGTCCATCCTCAAACATGTCAGTGAGTCCATCCTCAAACATGTCAGTGAGTCCATCCTCAAACACTTCAATGAGTCCATCCTCAAACACTCCAGTGAGTCCATTCTCAAGCATGTCAGTGAGTCCATTCTCAAACATGTCAGTGAATCCATTCTCAAGCACGTCAGTGAGTCCATCCTCAAACACTTCAGTGAGTCCACTCTCAAGCACGTCAGTGAGTCCATCCTCAAACATGTCAGTGAGTCCATCGTCAAACATGTCAGTGAGTCCATCCTCAAACATGTCAGTGAGTCCATCCTCAAACATGTCACTGAGTCCATTCTCAAACACTTCAGTGCGTCCATTTTCAAACACTTCAGTGAGTCCATCCTCAAACATGTCAGTGAGTCCATTCTCAAACATGTCACTGATTGTATCCTCAAACATGTCAGTGAGTGAATCCTCAAACATGTCACTGAATGCATCCTCAAATATGTTACTGGGTACATCCTCAAACATGTCAGTGAGTCCATCCTCAAACACTTCAGTGAGTCCATTCTCAAACATGTCAGTGAGTCCATTCTCAAGCACGTCAGTGAGTCCATCCTCAAACACTTCAGTGAGTCCATTCTCAAGCACGTCAGCGAGTCCATCCACAAACATGTCAGTGAGTCCATCCCCAAACACGTCAGTGAGTCCATTCTCAAGCACGTCAGTGAGTCCATCCTAAAACACTTCAGGGAGTCCATTCTCAAGCACGTCAGTGAGTCCATCCTAAAACACTTCAGTGAGTCCATTCTGAAGCACGTCCGTGAGTCCATCCTCAATCACTTCAGTGAGTCCATTCTCAAGCACGTCAGTGAGTCCATTCTCAAGCACGTCAGTGAGTCCATCCTAAAATACTTCAGTGAGTCCATTCTCAAACATGTCACTGATTGTATCCTCAAACATGTCAGTGAGTGAATCCTCAAACATGTCACTGAATGCATCCTCAAATATGTTACTGGGTACATCCTCAAACATGTCAGTGAGTCCATTCTCAAGCACGTCAGTGAGTCCATCCTCAAACACTTCAGTGACTCCATTCTCAAAAATGTCAGTGAGTCCATTCTCAAGCACGTCAGTGAGTCCATTCTCAAGCACATCAGTGAGTCCATTCTCAAGCACGTCAGTGAGTCCATTCTCAAGCACGTCAGTGAGTCCATTCTCAAACATGTCAGTGAGTCCATTCTCAAGCACGTCAGTGACTCCATTCTCTAACACTTCAGTGAGTCCATTCTCAAACATGTCAGTGAGTCCATTCTCAAGCACGTCAGTGAGTCCATCCTCAAACACTTCAGTGAGTCCATTCTCAAGCACGTCAGCGAGTCCATCCACGAACATGTCAGTGAGTCCATCCTCAAACACGTCAGTGAGTCCATTCTCAAGCACGTCAGCGAGTCCATCCTAAAACACTTCAGGGAGTCCATTCTCAAGCACGTCAGTGAGTCCATCCTAAAACACTTCAGTGAGTCCATTCTCAAGCACGTCAGTGAGTCCTCCTCAAACACTTCAGTGAGTCCATTCTCAAGCACGTCAGTGAGTCCAATCTCAAGCACATCAGTGAGTCCATCCTAAAATACTTCAGTGAGACCATTCTCAAGCACGTCAGTGAGTCCATCCTCAAACACTTCAGTGAGTCCATTCTCAAAAATGTCAGTGAGTCCATTCTCAAGCACGTCAGTGAGTCCATCCTCAAACACTTCAGTGAGTCCATTCTCAAAAATGTCAGTGAGTCCATTCTCAAGCACGTCAGTGAGTCCATTCTCAAGCACGTCAGTGAGTCCATTCTCAAGCACGTCAGTGAGTCCATTCTCAAGCACGTCAGTGAGTCCATTCTCAAACATGTCAGTGAGTCCATTCTCAAGCACGTCAGTGAGTCCATCCTCAAACACTTCAGTGAGTCCATTCTCAAACATGTCAGTGAGTCCATTCTCAAGCACGTCAGTGAGTCCATCCTCAAACACTTCAGTGAGTCCATTCTCAAGCACGTCAGCGAGTTCATCCACGAACATGTCATTGAGTCCATCCTCAAACACGTCAGTGAGTCCATTCTCAAGCACGTCAGTGAGTCCATCCTAAAACACTTCAGGGAGTCCATTCTCAAGCACGGCAGTGAGTCCATCCTAAAACACTTCAGTGAGTCCATTCTCAAGCACGTCAGTGAGTCCATCCTTAAACACTTCAGTGAGTCCATTCTCAAGCACGTCAGTGAGTCCATTCTCAAGCACGTCAGTGAGTCAATCCTAAAATACTTCAGTGAGACCATTCTCAAGCACGTCAGTGAGTCCAACCTCAAACACTTCAGTGAGTCCATTCTCAAGCACATCAGTGAGTCCATCCTAAAATACTTCAGTGAGTCCATTCTCAAGCACGTCAGTGAGTCCATTCTCAAGCACGTCAGTGAGTCCATTCTCAAACATGTCACTGATTGTATGCTCAAACATGTCAGTGAGTGAATCCTCAAACATGTCACTGAATGCATCCTCAAATATTTAACTGGGTACATCCTCAAACACGTCACTCAACACATCCTCAAACACTTCAGTGAGTCCATCCTCAAACATGTCAGTGAGTCCATCCGCAAACATGTCAGTGAGTCCATCCTCAAACATGTCAGTGAGTCCATCCTCAAACACTTCAATGAGTCCATCCTCAAACACTCCAGTGAGTCCATTCTCAAGCACGTCAGTGAGTCCATTCTCAAACATGTCAGTGAGTCCATTCTCAAGCACGTCAGTGAGTCCATCCTCAAACACTTCAGTGAGTCCACTCTCAAGCACGTCAGTGAGTCCATCCTCAAACACTTCAGTGAGTCCATTCTCAAGCACGTCAGTGAGTCCATCCTCAAACACTTCAGTGCGTCCATTCTCAAGCACGTCAGTGAGTCCATTCTCAAGCACTTCAGTGAGTCCATTCTCAAACATGTCAGTGAGTCCATCCACAAACATGTCAGGGAGTCCATCCTCAAGCACGTCAGTGAATCCATTCTCAAACATGTCAGTGAGTACATTCTCAAGCACGTCAGTGAGTCCATCCTCAAACACTTCAGTGAGTCCATTCTCAAGCACGTCAGAGAGTCCATTCTCAAGCACGTCAGTGAGTCCATCCTAAAATACTTCAGTGAGTCCATTCTCAAACATGTCACTGATTGTATCCTCAAACATGTCAGTGAGTGAATCCTCAAACATGTCACTGAATGCATCCTCAAATATGTTACTGGGTACATCCTCAAACATGTCAGTGAGTCCATTCTCAAGCACGTCAGTGAGTCCATCCTCAAACACTTCAGTGAGTCTATTCTCAAAAATGTCAGTGAGTCCATTCTCAAGCAGGTCAGTGAGTCCATTCTCTAGCACGTCAGTGAGTCCATTCTCAAGCACGTCAGTGAGTCCATTCTCAAGCACGTCAGTGAGTCCATTCTCAAACATGTCAGTGAGTCCATTCTCAAGCACGTCAGTGAGTCCATCCTCAAACACTTCAGTGAGTCCATTCTCAAACATGTCAGTGAGTCCATTCTCAAGCACGTCAGTGAGTCCATTCTCTAGCACGTCAGTGAGTCCATTCTCAAGCACGTCAGTGAGTCCATTCTCAAGCACGTCAGTGAGTCCATTCTCAAACATGTCAGTGAGTCCATTCTCAAGCACGTCAGTGAGTCCATCCTCAAACACTTCAGTGAGTCCATTCTCAAACATGTCAGTGAGTCCATTCTCAAGCACGTCAGTGAGTCCATCCTCAAACACTTCAGTGAGTCCATTCTCAAGCACATCAGCGAGTCCATCCACGAACATGTAAGTGAGTCCATCCTCAAACACGTCAGTGAGTCCATTCTCAAGCACGTCAGTGAGTCCATCCTAAAACACTTCAGGGAGTCCATTCTCAAGCACATCAGTGAGTCCATCCTAAAACACTTCAGTGAGTCCATTCTCAAGCACGTCAGTGAGTCCATCCTCAAACATGTCAGTGAGTCCATCCTCAAACATGTCAGTGAGTCCATCCTCAAACATGTCAGTGAGTCCATCCTCAGAACATGTCAGTGAGTCCATCCTCAAACATGTCACTGAGTCCATTCTCAAACACTTCAGTGCGTCCATTTTCAAACACTTCAGTGAGTCCATCCTCAAACATGTCAGTGAGTCCATTCTCAAACATGTCACTGATTGTATCCTCAAACATGTCAGTGAGTGAATCCTCAAACATGTCACTGAATGCATCCTCAAATATGTTACTGGGTACATCCTCAAACATGTCAGTGAGTCCATCCTCAAACACTTCAGTGAGTCCATTCTCAAACATGTCAGTGAGTCCATTCTCAAGCACGCCAGTGAGTCCATCCTCAAACACTTCAGTGAGTCCATTCTCAAGCACGTCAGCGAGTCCATCCACAAACATGTCAGTGAGTCCATCCTCAAACACGTCAGTGAGTCCATTCTCAAGCACGTCAGTGAGTCCATCCTAAAACATTTCAGGGAGTCCATTCTCAAGCACGTCAGTGAGTCCATTCTCAAGCACATCAGTGAGTCCATCCTAAAATACTTCAGTGAGTCCATTCTCAAACATGTCACTGATTGTATCCTCAAACATGTCAGTGAGTGAATCCTCAAACATGTCACTGAATGCATCCTCAAATATGTTACTGGGTACATCCTCAAACATGTCAGTGAGTCCATTCTCAAGCACGTCAGTGAGTCCATCCTCAAACACTTCAGTGAGTCCATTCTCAAAAATGTCAGTGAGTCCATTCTCAAGCACGTCAGTGAGTCCATTCTCAAGCATGTCAGTGAGTCCCTTCTCAAGCACGTCAGTGAGTCCATTATCAAGCACGTCAGTGAGTCCATTCTCAAACATGTCAGTGAGTCCATTCTCAAGCACGTGAGTGAGTCCATCCTCAAACACTTCAGTGAGTCCATCCACGAACATGTCAGTGAGTCCATCCTCAAACACGTCAGTGAGTCCATTCTCAAGCACGTCAGTGAGTCCATCATAAAACACTTCAGGGAGTCCATTCTCAAGCACGTCAGTGAGTCCATCCTCAAACACTTCAGTGAGTCCATTCTCAAGCACGTCAGTGAGTCCATTCTCAAGCACGTCAGTGAGTCCATTCTCAAGCACGTCAGTGAGTCCATTCTCAAGCACGTCAGTGAGTCCATTCTCAAACATGTCACTGATTGTATCCTCAAACATGTCAGTGAGTGAATCCTCAAACATGTCACTGAATGCATCCTCAAATATTTAACTGGGTACATCCTCAAACACGTCACTCAACACATCCTCAAACACCAGTGAGTCCATCCTCAAACATGTCAGTGAGTCCATCCTCAAACATGTCAGTGAGTCCATCCTCAAACATGTCAGTGAGTCCATCCTCAAACACTTCAATGAGTCCATCCTCAAACATGTCAGTGAGTCCATTCTCAAGCATGTCAGTGAGTCCATTCTCAAACATGTCAGTGAGTCCATTCTCAAGCACGTCAGTGAGTCCATCCTCAAACACTTCAGTGAGTCCACTCTCAAGCACGTCAGTGAGTCCATCCTCAAACATGTCAGTGAGTCCATCCTCAAACATGTCAGTGAGTCCATCCTCAAACATGTCAGTGAGTCCATCCTCAAACATGTCAGTGAGTCCATCCTCAAACACTTCAATGAGTCCATCCTCAAACACTCCAGTGAGTCCATTCTCAAGCATGTCAGTGAGTCCATTCTCAAACATGTCAGTGAGTCCATTCTCAAGCACGTCAGTGAGTCCATCCTCAAACACTTCAGTGAGTCCACTCTCAAGCACGTCAGTGAGTCCATCCTCAAACATGTCAGTGAGTCCATCGTCAAACATGTCAGTGAGTCCATCCTCAAACATGTCAGTGAGTCCATCCTCAAACATGTCACTGAGTCCATTCTCAAACACTTCAGTGCATCCATTTTCAAACACTTCAGTGAGTCCATCCTCAAACATGTCAGTGAGTCCATTCTCAAACATGTCACTGATTGTATCCTCAAACATGTCAGTGAGTGAATCCTCAAACATGTCACTGAATGCATCCTCAAATATGTTACTGGGTACATCCTCAAACATGTCAGTGAGTCCATCCTCAAACACTTCAGTGAGTCCATTCTCAAACATGTCAGTGAGTCCATTCTCAAGCACGTCAGTGAGTCCATCCTCAAACACTTCAGTGAGTCCATTCTCAAGCACGTCAGCGAGTCCATCCACAAACATGTCAGTGAGTCCATCCCCAAACACGTCAGTGAGTCCATTCTCAAGCACGTCAGTGAGTCCATCCTAAAACACTTCAGGGAGTCCATTCTCAAGCACGTCAGTGAGTCCATCCTAAAACACTTCAGTGAGTCCATTCTGAAGCACGTCCGTGAGTCCATCCTCAATCACTTCAGTGAGTCCATTCTCAAGCACGTCAGTGAGTCCATTCTCAAGCACGTCAGTGAGTCCATCCTAAAATACTTCAGTGAGTCCATTCTCAAACATGTCACTGATTGTATCCTCAAACATGTCAGTGAGTGAATCCTCAAACATGTCACTGAATGCATCCTCAAATATGTTACTGGGTACATCCTCAAACATGTCAGTGAGTCCATTCTCAAGCACGTCAGTGAGTCCATCCTCAAACACTTCAGTGAGTCCATTCTCAAAAATGTCAGTGAGTCCATTCTCAAGCACGTCAGTGAGTCCATTCTCAAGCATGTCAGTGAGTCCCTTCTCAAGCACGTCAGTGAGTCCATTATCAAGCACGTCAGTGAGTCCATTCTCAAACATGTCAGTGAGTCCATTCTCAAGCACGTGAGTGAGTCCATCCTCAAACACTTCAGTGAGTCCATCCACGAACATGTCAGTGAGTCCATCCTCAAACACGTCAGTGAGTCCATTCTCAAGCACGTCAGTGAGTCCATCCTAAAACACTTCAGGGAGTCCATTCTCAAGCACGTCAGTGAGTCCATCCTCAAACACTTCAGTGAGTCCATTCTCAAGCACGTCAGTGAGTCCATTCTCAAGCACGTCAGTGAGTCCATTCTCAAGCACGTCAGTGAGTCCATTCTCAAGCACGTCAGTGAGTCCATTCTCAAACATGTCACTGATTGTATCCTCAAACATGTCAGTGAGTGAATCCTCAAACATGTCACTGAATGCATCCTCAAATATTTAACTGGGTACATCCTCAAACACGTCACTCAACACATCCTCAAACACCAGTGAGTCCATCCTCAAACATGTCAGTGAGTCCATCCTCAAACATGTCAGTGAGTCCATCCTCAAACATGTCAGTGAGTCCATCCTCAAACACTTCAATGAGTCCATCCTCAAACACTCCAGTGAGTCCATTCTCAAGCATGTCAGTGAGTCCATTCTCAAACATGTCAGTGAGTCCATTCTCAAGCACGTCAGTGAGTCCATCCTCAAACACTTCAGTGAGTCCACTCTCAAGCACGTCAGTGAGTCCATCCTCAAACATGTCAGTGAGTCCATCCTCAAACATGTCAGTGAGTCCATCCTCAAACATGTCAGTGAGTCCATCCTCAAACATGTCAGTGAGTCCATCCTCAAACACTTCAATGAGTCCATCCTCAAACACTCCAGTGAGTCCATTCTCAAGCATGTCAGTGAGTCCATTCTCAAACATGTCAGTGAGTCCATTCTCAAGCACGTCAGTGAGTCCATCCTCAAACACTTCAGTGAGTCCACTCTCAAGCACGTCAGTGAGTCCATCCTCAAACATGTCAGTGAGTCCATCGTCAAACATGTCAGTGAGTCCATCCTCAAACATGTCAGTGAGTCCATCCTCAAACATGTCACTGAGTCCATTCTCAAACACTTCAGTGCGTCCATTTTCAAACACTTCAGTGAGTCCATCCTCAAACATGTCAGTGAGTCCATTCTCAAACATGTCACTGATTGTATCCTCAAACATGTCAGTGAGTGAATCCTCAAACATGTCACTGAATGCATCCTCAAATATGTTACTGGGTACATCCTCAAACATGTCAGTGAGTCCATCCTCAAACACTTCAGTGAGTCCATTCTCAAACATGTCAGTGAGTCCATTCTCAAGCACGTCAGTGAGTCCATCCTCAAACACTTCAGTGAGTCCATTCTCAAGCACGTCAGCGAGTCCATCCACAAACATGTCAGTGAGTCCATCCCCAAACACGTCAGTGAGTCCATTCTCAAGCACGTCAGTGAGTCCATCCTAAAACACTTCAGGGAGTCCATTCTCAAGCACGTCAGTGAGTCCATCCTAAAACACTTCAGTGAGTCCATTCTGAAGCACGTCCGTGAGTCCATCCTCAATCACTTCAGTGAGTCCATTCTCAAGCACGTCAGTGAGTCCATTCTCAAGCACGTCAGTGAGTCCATCCTAAAATACTTCAGTGAGTCCATTCTCAAACATGTCACTGATTGTATCCTCAAACATGTCAGTGAGTGAATCCTCAAACATGTCACTGAATGCATCCTCAAATATGTTACTGGGTACATCCTCAAACATGTCAGTGAGTCCATTCTCAAGCACGTCAGTGAGTCCATCCTCAAACACTTCAGTGAGTCCATTCTCAAAAATGTCAGTGAGTCCATTCTCAAGCACGTCAGTGAGTCCATTCTCAAGCACATCAGTGAGTCCATTCTCAAGCACGTCAGTGAGTCCATTCTCAAGCACGTCAGTGAGTCCATTCTCAAACATGTCAGTGAGTCCATTCTCAAGCACGTCAGTGACTCCATTCTCTAACACTTCAGTGAGTCCATTCTCAAACATGTCAGTGAGTCCATTCTCAAGCACGTCAGTGAGTCCATCCTCAAACACTTCAGTGAGTCCATTCTCAAGCACGTCAGCGAGTCCATCCACGAACATGTCAGTGAGTCCATCCTCAAACACGTC
This sequence comes from Myxine glutinosa, assembly GCF_964187855.1. Lineage (NCBI taxonomy): Eukaryota > Metazoa > Chordata > Myxini > Myxiniformes > Myxinidae > Myxine > Myxine glutinosa. Next base: position 65,027,252 of record NC_136263.1, read on the forward strand.
AGTGAGTCCATTCTCAAGCACGTCAGCGAGTCCATCCTAAAACACTTCAGGGAGTCCATTCTCAAGCACGTCAGTGAGTCCATCCTAAAACACTTCAGTGAGTCCATTCTCAAGCACGTCAGTGAGTCCATCCTCAAACACTTCAGTGAGTCCATTCTCAAGCACGTCAGTGAGTCCATTCTCAAGCACATCAGTGAGTCCATCCTAAAATACTTCAGTGAGACCATTCTCAAGCACGTCAGTGAGTCCATCCTCAAACACTTCAGTGAGTCCATTCTCAAAAATGTCAGTGAGTCCATTCTCAAGCACGTCAGTGAGTCCATCCTCAAACACTTCAGTGAGTCTATTCTCAAAAATGTCAGTGAGTCCATTCTCAAGCAGGTCAGTGAGTCCATTCTCAAGCACGTCAGTGAGTCCATTCTCAAGCACGTCAGTGAGTCCATCCTCAAACACTTCAGTGAGTCCATTCTCAAACATGTCACTGATTGTATCCTCAAACATGTCAGTGAGTGAATCCTCAAACATGTCACTGAATGCATCCTCAAATATGTTACTGGGTACATCCTCAAACATGTCAGTGAGTCCATTCTCAAGCACGTCAGTGAGTCCATCCTCAAACACTTCAGTGAGTCTATTCTCAAAAATGTCAGTGAGTCCATTCTCAAGCAGGTCAGTGAGTCCATTCTCAAGCACGTCAGTGAGTCCATTCTCAAGCACGTCAGTGAGTCCATTCTCAAGCACGTCAGTGAGTCCATTCTCAAACATGTCAGTGAGTCCATTCTCAAGCACGTCAGTGAGTCCATCCTCAAACACTTCAGTGAGTCTATTCTCAAAAATGTCAGTGAGTCCATTCTCAAGCAGGTCAGTGAGTCCATTCTCAAGCACGTCAGTGAGTCCATTCTCAAGCACGTCAGTGAGTCCATTCTCAAGCACGTCAGTGAGTCCATTCTCAAACATGTCAGTGAGTCCATTCTCAAGCACGTCAGTGAGTCCATCCTCAAACACTTCAGTGAGTCCATTCTCAAACATGTCAGTGAGTCCATTCTCAAGCACGTCAGTGAGTCCATCCTCAAACACTTCAGTGAGTCCATTCTCAAGCACATCAGCGAGTCCATCCACGAACATGTAAGTGAGTCCATCCTCAAACACGTCAGTGAGTCCATTCTCAAGCACGTCAGTGAGTCCATCCTAAAACACTTCAGGGAGTCCATTCTCAAGCACATCAGTGAGTCCATCCTAAAACACTTCAGTGAGTCCATTCTCAAGCACGTCAGTGAGTCCATCCTCAAACACTTCAGTGAGTCCATTCTCAAGCACGTCAGTGAGTCCATTCTCAAGCACGTCAGTGAGTCCATCCTAAAATACTTCAGTGAGTCCATCCTCAAACACTTCAGTGAGTCCATTCTCAAACATGTCAGTGAGTCCATTCTCAAGCACGTGAGTGAGTCCATCCTCAAACACTTCAGTGAGTCCATCCACGAACATGTCAGTGAGTCCATCCTCAAACACGTCAGTGAGTCCATTCTCAAGCACGTCAGTGAGTCCATCCTAAAACACTTCAGGGAGTCCATTCTCAAGCACGTCAGTGAGTCCATCCTCAAACACTTCAGTGAGTCCATTCTCAAGCACGTCAGTGAGTCCATCCTAAAATACTTCAGTGAGTCCATTCTCAAACATGTCACTGATTGTATCCTCAAACATGTCAGTGAGTGAATCCTCAAACATGTCACTGAATGCATCCTCAAATATGTTACTGGGTACATCCTCAAACATGTCAGTGAGTCCATTCTCAAGCACGTCAGTGAGTCCATCCTCAAACACTTCAGTGAGTCCATTCTCAAAAATGTCAGTGAGTCCATTCTCAAGCACGTCAGTGAGTCCATTCTCAAGCACATCAGTGAGTCCATTCTCAAGCACGTCAGTGAGTCCATTCTCAAGCACGTCAGTGAGTCCATTCTCAAACATGTCAGTGAGTCCATTCTCAAGCACGTCAGTGACTCCATTCTCTAACACTTCAGTGAGTCCATTCTCAAACATGTCAGTGAGTCCATTCTCAAGCACGTCAGTGAGTCCATCCTCAAACACTTCAGTGAGTCCATTCTCAAGCACGTCAGCGAGTCCATCCACGAACATGTCAGTGAGTCCATCCTCAAACACGTCAGTGAGTCCATTCTCAAGCACGTCAGCGAGTCCATCCTAAAACACTTCAGGGAGTCCATTCTCAAGCACGTCAGTGAGTCCATCCTAAAACACTTCAGTGAGTCCATTCTCAAGCACGTCAGTGAGTCCATCCTCAAACACTTCAGTGAGTCCATTCTCAAGCACGTCAGTGAGTCCATTCTCAAGCACATCAGTGAGTCCATCCTAAAATACTTCAGTGAGACCATTCTCAAGCACGTCAGTGAGTCCATCCTCAAACACTTCAGTGAGTCCATTCTCAAAAATGTCAGTGAGTCCATTCTCAAGCACGTCAGTGAGTCCATCCTCAAACACTTCAGTGAGTCCATTCTCAAAAATGTCAGTGAGTCCATTCTCAAGCACGTCAGTGAGTCCATTCTCAAGCACATCAGTGAGTCCATTCTCAAGCACGTCAGTGAGTCCATTCTCAAGCACGTCAGTGAGTCCATTCTCAAACATGTCAGTGAGTCCATTCTCAAGCACGTCAGTGAGTCCATCCTCAAACACTTCAGTGAGTCCATTCTCAAACATGTCAGTGAGTCCATTCTCAAGCACGTCAGTGAGTCCATCCTCAAACACTTCAGTGAGTCCATTCTCAAGCACGTCAGCGAGTCCATCCACGAACATGTCATTGAGTCCATCCTCAAACACGTCAGTGAGTCCATTCTCAAGCACGTCAGTGAGTCCATCCTAAAACACTTCAGGGAGTCCATTCTCAAGCACGTCAGTGAGTCCATCCTAAAACACTTCAGTGAGTCCATTCTCAAGCACGTCAGTGAGTCCATCCTTAAACACTTCAGTGAGTCCATTCTCAAGCACGTCAGTGAGTCCATTCTCAAGCACGTCAGTGAGTCAATCCTAAAATACTTCAGTGAGACCATTCTCAAGCACGTCAGTGAGTCCAACCTCAAACACTTCAGTGAGTCCATTCTCAAGCACATCAGTGAGTCCATCCTAAAATACTTCAGTGAGTCCATTCTCAAGCACGTCAGTGAGTCCATTCTCAAGCACGTCAGTGAGTCCATTCTCAAACATGTCACTGATTGTATGCTCAAACATGTCAGTGAGTGAATCCTCAAACATGTCACTGAATGCATCCTCAAATATTTAACTGGGTACATCCTCAAACACGTCACTCAACACATCCTCAAACACTTCAGTGAGTCCATCCTCAAACATGTCAGTGAGTCCATCCGCAAACATGTCAGTGAGTCCATCCTCAAACATGTCAGTGAGTCCATCCTCAAACACTTCAATGAGTCCATCCTCAAACACTCCAGTGAGTCCATTCTCAAGCACGTCAGTGAGTCCATTCTCAAACATGTCAGTGAGTCCATTCTCAAGCACGTCAGTGAGTCCATCCTCAAACACTTCAGTGAGTCCACTCTCAAGCACGTCAGTGAGTCCATCCTCAAACACTTCAGTGAGTCCATTCTCACGCACGTCAGTGAGTCCATCCTCAAACACTTCAGTGCGTCCATTCTCAAGCATGTCAGTGAGTCCATTCTCAAGCACTTCAGTGAGTCCATTCTCAAACATGTCAGTGAGTCCATCCACAAACATGTCAGGGAGTCCATCCTCAAGCACGTCAGTGAATCCATTCTCAAACATGTCAGTGAGTACATTCTCAAGCACGTCAGTGAGTCCATCCTCAAACACTTCAGTGAGTCCATTCTCAAGCACGTCAGAGAGTCCATTCTCAAGCACGTCAGTGAGTCCATCCTAAAATACTTCAGTGAGTCCATTCTCAAACATGTCACTGATTGTATCCTCAAACATGTCAGTGAGTGAATCCTCAAACATGTCACTGAATGCATCCTCAAATATGTTACTGGGTACATCCTCAAACATGTCAGTGAGTCCATTCTCAAGCACGTCAGTGAGTCCATCCTCAAACACTTCAGTGAGTCTATTCTCAAAAATGTCAGTGAGTCCATTCTCAAGCAGGTCAGTGAGTCCATTCTCAAGCACGTCAGTGAGTCCATTCTCAAGCACGTCAGTGAGTCCATTCTCAAGCACGTCAGTGAGTCCATTCTCAAACATGTCAGTGAGTCCATTCTCAAGCACGTCAGTGAGTCCATCCTCAAACACTTCAGTGAGTCTATTCTCAAAAATGTCAGTGAGTCCATTCTCAAGCAGGTCAGTGAGTCCATTCTCAAGCACGTCAGTGAGTCCATTCTCAAGCACGTCAGTGAGTCCATTCTCAAGCACGTCAGTGAGTCCATTCTCAAACATGTCAGTGAGTCCATTCTCAAGCACGTCAGTGAGTCCATCCTCAAACACTTCAGTGAGTCCATTCTCAAACATGTCAGTGAGTCCATTCTCAAGCACGTCAGTGAGTCCATCCTCAAACACTTCAGTGAGTCCATTCTCAAGCACATCAGCGAGTCCATCCACGAACATGTAAGTGAGTCCATCCTCAAACACGTCAGTGAGTCCATTCTCAAGCACGTCAGTGAGTCCATCCTAAAACACTTCAGGGAGTCCATTCTCAAGCACATCAGTGAGTCCATCCTAAAACACTTCAGTGAGTCCATTCTCAAGCACGTCAGTGAGTCCATCCTCAAACACTTCAGTGAGTCCATTCTCAAGCACGTCAGTGAGTCCATTCTCAAGCACGTCAGTGAGTCCATCCTAAAATACTTCAGTGAGTCCATCCTCAAACACTTCAGTGAGTCCATTCTCAAACATGTCAGTGAGTCCATTCTCAAGCACGTGAGTGAGTCCATCCTCAAACACTTCAGTGAGTCCATCCACGAACATGTCAGTGAGTCCATCCTCAAACACGTCAGTGAGTCCATTCTCAAGCACGTCAGTGAGTCCATCCTAAAACACTTCAGGGAGTCCATTCTCAAGCACGTCAGTGAGTCCATCCTCAAACACTTCAGTGAGTCCATTCTCAAGCACGTCAGTGAGTCCATTCTCAAGCACGTCAGTGAGTCCATTCTCAAGCACGTCAGTGAGTCCATTCTCAAGCACGTCAGTGAGTCCATTCTCAAACATGTCACTGATTGTATCCTCAAACATGTCAGTGAGTGAATCCTCAAACATGTCACTGAATGCATCCTCAAATATTTAACTGGGTACATCCTCAAACACGTCACTCAACACATCCTCAAACACCAGTGAGTCCATCCTCAAACATGTCAGTGAGTCCATCCTCAAACATGTCAGTGAGTCCATCCTCAAACATGTCAGTGAGTCCATCCTCAAACACTTCAATGAGTCCATCCTCAAACACTCCAGTGAGTCCATTCTCAAGCATGTCAGTGAGTCCATTCTCAAACATGTCAGTGAGTCCATTCTCAAGCACGTCAGTGAGTCCATCCTCAAACACTTCAGTGAGTCCACTCTCAAGCACGTCAGTGAGTCCATCCTCAAACATGTCAGTGAGTCCATCCTCAAACATGTCAGTGAGTCCATCCTCAAACATGTCAGTGAGTCCATCCTCAAACATGTCAGTGAGTCCATCCTCAAACACTTCAATGAGTCCATCCTCAAACACTCCAGTGAGTCCATTCTCAAGCATGTCAGTGAGTCCATTCTCAAACATGTCAGTGAGTCCATTCTCAAGCACGTCAGTGAGTCCATCCTCAAACACTTCAGTGAGTCCACTCTCAAGCACGTCAGTGAGTCCATCCTCAAACATGTCAGTGAGTCCATCGTCAAACATGTCAGTGAGTCCATCGTCAAACATGTCAGTGAGTCCATCCTCAAACATGTCAGTGAGTCCATCCTCAAACATGTCAGTGAGTCCATCCTCAAACATGTCAGTGAGTCCATCCTCAAACATGTCACTGAGTCCATTCTCAAACACTTCAGTGCGTCCATTTTCAAACACTTCAGTGAGTCCATCCTCAAACATGTCAGTGAGTCCATTCTCAAACATGTCACTGATTGTATCCTCAAACATGTCAGTGAGTCCATCCTCAAACATGTCAGTGAGTCCATCCTCAAACATGTCAGTGAGTCCATCCTCAAACATGTCAGTGAGTCCATTCTCAAGCACGTCAGTGAGTCCATCCTCAAACACTTCAGTGAGTCCATTCTCAAGCACGTCAGTGAGTCCATTCGCAAGCACATCAGTGAGTCCATCCTAAAATACTTCAGTGAGACCATTCTCAAGCACGTCAGTGAGTCCATCCTCAAACACTTCAGTGAGTCCATTCTCAAAAATGTCAGTGAGTCCATTCTCAAGCACGTCAGTGAGTCCATCCTCAAACACTTCAGTGAGTCCATTCTCAAAAATGTCAGTGAGTCCATTCTCAAGCACGTCAGTGAGTCCATTCTCAAGCACGTCAGTGAGTCCATTCTCAAGCACATCAGTGAGTCCATTCTCAAGCACGTCAGTGAGTCCATTCTCAAACATGTCAGTGAGTCCATTCTCAAGCACGTCAGTGAGTCCATCCTCAAACACTTCAGTGAGTCCATTCTCAAACATGTCAGTGAGTCCATTCTCAAGCACGTCAGTGAGTCCATCCTCAAACACTTCAGTGAGTCCATTCTCAAGCACGTCAGCGAGTCCATCCACGAACATGTCATTGAGTCCATCCTCAAACACGTCAGTGAGTCCATTCTCAAGCACGTCAGTGAGTCCATCCTAAAACACTTCAGGGAGTCCATTCTCAAGCACGTCAGTGAGTCCATCCTAAAACACTTCAGTGAGTCCATTCTCAAGCACGTCAGTGAGTCCATCCTTAAACACTTCAGTGAGTCCATTCTCAAGCACGTCAGTGAGTCCATTCTCAAGCACGTCAGTGATTCAATCCTAAAATACTTCAGTGAGACCATTCTCAAGCACGTCAGTGAGTCCAACCTCAAACACTTCAGTGAGTCCATTCTCAAGCACATCAGTGAGTCCATCCTAAAATACTTCAGTGAGTCCATTCTCAAGCACGTCAGTGAGTCCATTCTCAAGCACGTCAGTGAGTCCATTCTCAAACATGTCACTGATTGTATGCTCAAACATGTCAGTGAGTGAATCCTCAAACATGTCACTGAATGCATCCTCAAATATTTAACTGGGTACATCCTCAAACACGTCACTCAACACATCCTCAAACACCAGTGAGTCCATCCTCAAACATGTCAGTGAGTCCATCCTCAAACATGTCAGTGAGTCCATCCTCAAACATGTCAGTGAGTCCATCCTCAAACACTTCAATGAGTCCATCCTCAAACACTCCAGTGAGTCCATTCTCAAGCATGTCAGTGAGTCCATTCTCAAACATGTCAGTGAGTCCATTCTCAAGCACGTCAGTGAGTCCATCCTCAAACACTTCAGTGAGTCCACTCTCAAGCACGTCAGTGAGTCCATCCTCAAACATGTCAGTGAGTCCATCCTCAAACATGTCAGTGAGTCCATCCTCAAACATGTCAGTGAGTCCATCCTCAAACATGTCAGTGAGTCCATCCTCAAACACTTCAATGAGTCCATCCTCAAACACTCCAGTGAGTCCATTCTCAAGCATGTCAGTGAGTCCATTCTCAAACATGTCAGTGAGTCCATTCTCAAGCACGTCAGTGAGTCCATCCTCAAACACTTCAGTGAGTCCACTCTCAAGCACGTCAGTGAGTCCATCCTCAAACATGTCAGTGAGTCCATCGTCAAACATGTCAGTGAGTCCATCCTCAAACATGTCAGTGAGTCCATCCTCAAACATGTCACTGAGTCCATTCTCAAACACTTCAGTGCGTCCATTTTCAAACACTTCAGTGAGTCCATCCTCAAACATGTCAGTGAGTCCATTCTCAAACATGTCACTGATTGTATCCTCAAACATGTCAGTGAGTGAATCCTCAAACATGTCACTGAATGCATCCTCAAATATGTTACTGGGTACATCCTCAAACATGTCAGTGAGTCCATCCTCAAACACTTCAGTGAGTCCATTCTCAAACATGTCAGTGAGTCCATTCTCAAGCACGTCAGTGAGTCCATCCTCAAACACTTCAGTGAGTCCATTCTCAAGCACGTCAGCGAGTCCATCCACAAACATGTCAGTGAGTCCATCCCCAAACACGTCAGTGAGTCCATTCTCAAGCACGTCAGTGAGTCCATCCTAAAACACTTCAGGGAGTCCATTCTCAAGCACGTCAGTGAGTCCATCCTAAAACACTTCAGTGAGTCCATTCTGAAGCACGTCCGTGAGTCCATCCTCAATCACTTCAGTGAGTCCATTCTCAAGCACGTCAGTGAGTCCATTCTCAAGCACGTCAGTGAGTCCATCCTAAAATACTTCAGTGAGTCCATTCTCAAACATGTCACTGATTGTATCCTCAAACATGTCAGTGAGTGAATCCTCAAACATGTCACTGAATGCATCCTCAAATATGTTACTGGGTACATCCTCAAACATGTCAGTGAGTCCATTCTCAAGCACGTCAGTGAGTCCATCCTCAAACACTTCAGTGAGTCCATTCTCAAAAATGTCAGTGAGTCCATTCTCAAGCACGTCAGTGAGTCCATTCTCAAGCACATCAGTGAGTCCATTCTCAAGCACGTCAGTGAGTCCATTCTCAAGCACGTCAGTGAGTCCATTCTCAAACATGTCAGTGAGTCCATTCTCAAGCACGTCAGTGACTCCATTCTCTAACACTTCAGTGAGTCCATTCTCAAACATGTCAGTGAGTCCATTCTCAAGCACGTCAGTGAGTCCATCCTCAAACACTTCAGTGAGTCCATTCTCAAGCACGTCAGCGAGTCCATCCACGAACATGTCAGTGAGTCCATCCTCAAACACGTCAGTGAGTCCATTCTCAAGCACGTCAGCGAGTCCATCCTAAAACACTTCAGGGAGTCCATTCTCAAGCACGTCAGTGAGTCCATCCTAAAACACTTCAGTGAGTCCATTCTCAAGCACGTCAGTGAGTCCATCCTCAAACACTTCAGTGAGTCCATTCTCAAGCACGTCAGTGAGTCCATTCTCAAGCACATCAGTGAGTCCATCCTAAAATACTTCAGTGAGACCATTCTCAAGCACGTCAGTGAGTCCATCCTCAAACACTTCAGTGAGTCCATTCTCAAAAATGTCAGTGAGTCCATTCTCAAGCACGTCAGTGAGTCCATCCTCAAACACTTCAGTGAGTCCATTCTCAAAAATGTCAGTGAGTCCATTCTCAAGCACGTCAGTGAGTCCATTCTCAAGCACGTCAGTGAGTCCATTCTCAAGCACGTCAGTGAGTCCATTCTCAAGCACGTCAGTGAGTCCATTCTCAAACATGTCAGTGAGTCCATTCTCAAGCACGTCAGTGAGTCCATCCTCAAACACTTCAGTGAGTCCATTCTCAAACATGTCAGTGAGTCCATTCTCAAGCACGTCAGTGAGTCCATCCTCAAACACTTCAGTGAGTCCATTCTCAAGCACGTCAGCGAGTCCATCCACGAACATGTCATTGAGTCCATCCTCAAACACGTCAGTGAGTCCATTCTCAAGCACGTCAGTGAGTCCATCCTAAAACACTTCAGGGAGTCCATTCTCAAGCACGTCAGTGAGTCCATCCTAAAACACTTCAGTGAGTCCATTCTCAAGCACGTCAGTGAGTCCATCCTTAAACACTTCAGTGAGTCCATTCTCAAGCACGTCAGTGAGTCCATTCTCAAGCACGTCAGTGAGTCAATCCTAAAATACTTCAGTGAGACCATTCTCAAGCACGTCAGTGAGTCCAACCTCAAACACTTCAGTGAGTCCATTCTCAAGCACATCAGTGAGTCCATCCTAAAATACTTCAGTGAGTCCATTCTCAAGCACGTCAGTGAGTCCATTCTCAAGCACGTCAGTGAGTCCATTCTCAAACATGTCACTGATTGTATGCTCAAACATGTCAGTGAGTGAATCCTCAAACATGTCACTGAATGCATCCTCAAATATTTAACTGGGTACATCCTCAAACACGTCACTCAACACATCCTCAAACACTTCAGTGAGTCCATCCTCAAACATGTCAGTGAGTCCATCCGCAAACATGTCAGTGAGTCCATCCTCAAACATGTCAGTGAGTCCATCCTCAAACACTTCAATGAGTCCATCCTCAAACACTCCAGTGAGTCCATTCTCAAGCACGTCAGTGAGTCCATTCTCAAACATGTCAGTGAGTCCATTCTCAAGCACGTCAGTGAGTCCATCCTCAAACACTTCAGTGAGTCCACTCTCAAGCACGTCAGTGAGTCCATCCTCAAACACTTCAGTGAGTCCATTCTCACGCACGTCAGTGAGTCCATCCTCAAACACTTCAGTGCGTCCATTCTCAAGCATGTCAGTGAGTCCATTCTCAAGCACTTCAGTGAGTCCATTCTCAAACATGTCAGTGAGTCCATCCACAAACATGTCAGGGAGTCCATCCTCAAGCACGTCAGTGAATCCATTCTCAAACATGTCAGTGAGTACATTCTCAAGCACGTCAGTGAGTCCATCCTCAAACACTTCAGTGAGTCCATTCTCAAGCACGTCAGAGAGTCCATTCTCAAGCACGTCAGTGAGTCCATCCTAAAATACTTCAGTGAGTCCATTCTCAAACATGTCACTGATTGTATCCTCAAACATGTCAGTGAGTGAATCCTCAAACATGTCACTGAATGCATCCTCAAATATGTTACTGGGTACATCCTCAAACATGTCAGTGAGTCCATTCTCAAGCACGTCAGTGAGTCCATCCTCAAACACTTCAGTGAGTCTATTCTCAAAAATGTCAGTGAGTCCATTCTCAAGCAGGTCAGTGAGTCCATTCTCAAGCACGTCAGTGAGTCCATTCTCAAGCACGTCAGTGAGTCCATTCTCAAGCACGTCAGTGAGTCCATTCTCAAACATGTCAGTGAGTCCATTCTCAAGCACGTCAGTGAGTCCATCCTCAAACACTTCAGTGAGTCTATTCTCAAAAATGTCAGTGAGTCCATTCTCAAGCAGGTCAGTGAGTCCATTCTCAAGCACGTCAGTGAGTCCATTCTCAAGCACGTCAGTGAGTCCATTCTCAAGCACGTCAGTGAGTCCATTCTCAAACATGTCAGTGAGTCCATTCTCAAGCACGTCAGTGAGTCCATCCTCAAACACTTCAGTGAGTCCATTCTCAAACATGTCAGTGAGTCCATTCTCAAGCACGTCAGTGAGTCCATCCTCAAACACTTCAGTGAGTCCATTCTCAAGCACATCAGCGAGTCCATCCACGAACATGTAAGTGAGTCCATCCTCAAACACGTCAGTGAGTCCATTCTCAAGCACGTCAGTGAGTCCATCCTAAAACACTTCAGGGAGTCCATTCTCAAGCACATCAGTGAGTCCATCCTAAAACACTTCAGTGAGTCCATTCTCAAGCACGTCAGTGAGTCCATCCTCAAACACTTCAGTGAGTCCATTCTCAAGCACGTCAGTGAGTCCATTCTCAAGCACGTCAGTGAGTCCATCCTAAAATACTTCAGTGAGTCCATCCTCAAACACTTCAGTGAGTCCATTCTCAAACATGTCAGTGAGTCCATTCTCAAGCACGTGAGTGAGTCCATCCTCAAACACTTCAGTGAGTCCATCCACGAACATGTCAGTGAGTCCATCCTCAAACACGTCAGTGAGTCCATTCTCAAGCACGTCAGTGAGTCCATCCTAAAACACTTCAGGGAGTCCATTCTCAAGCACGTCAGTGAGTCCATCCTCAAACACTTCAGTGAGTCCATTCTCAAGCACGTCAGTGAGTCCATCCTAAAATACTTCAGTGAGTCCATTCTCAAACATGTCACTGATTGTATCCTCAAACATGTCAGTGAGTGAATCCTCAAACATGTCACTGAATGCATCCTCAAATATGTTACTGGGTACATCCTCAAACATGTCAGTGAGTCCATTCTCAAGCACGTCAGTGAGTCCATCCTCAAACACTTCAGTGAGTCCATTCTCAAAAATGTCAGTGAGTCCATTCTCAAGCACGTCAGTGAGTCCATTCTCAAGCACATCAGTGAGTCCATTCTCAAGCACGTCAGTGAGTCCATTCTCAAGCACGTCAGTGAGTCCATTCTCAAACATGTCAGTGAGTCCATTCTCAAGCACGTCAGTGACTCCATTCTCTAACACTTCAGTGAGTCCATTCTCAAACATGTCAGTGAGTCCATTCTCAAGCACGTCAGTGAGTCCATCCTCAAACACTTCAGTGAGTCCATTCTCAAGCACGTCAGCGAGTCCATCCACGAACATGTCAGTGAGTCCATCCTCAAACACGTCAGTGAGTCCATTCTCAAGCACGTCAGCGAGTCCATCCTAAAACACTTCAGGGAGTCCATTCTCAAGCACGTCAGTGAGTCCATCCTAAAACACTTCAGTGAGTCCATTCTCAAGCACGTCAGTGAGTCCATCCTCAAACACTTCAGTGAGTCCATTCTCAAGCACGTCAGTGAGTCCATTCTCAAGCACATCAGTGAGTCCATCCTAAAATACTTCAGTGAGACCATTCTCAAGCACGTCAGTGAGTCCATCCTCAAACACTTCAGTGAGTCCATTCTCAAAAATGTCAGTGAGTCCATTCTCAAGCACGTCAGTGAGTCCATCCTCAAACACTTCAGTGAGTCCATTCTCAAAAATGTCAGTGAGTCCATTCTCAAGCACGTCAGTGAGTCCATTCTCAAGCACGTCAGTGAGTCCATTCTCAAGCACGTCAGTGAGTCCATTCTCAAGCACGTCAGTGAGTCCATTCTCAAACATGTCAGTGAGTCCATTCTCAAGCACGTCAGTGAGTCCATCCTCAAACACTTCAGTGAGTCCATTCTCAAACATGTCAGTGAGTCCATTCTCAAGCACGTCAGTGAGTCCATCCTCAAACACTTCAGTGAGTCCATTCTCAAGCACGTCAGCGAGTCCATCCACGAACATGTCATTGAGTCCATCCTCAAACACGTCAGTGAGTCCATTCTCAAGCACGTCAGTGAGTCCATCCTAAAACACTTCAGGGAGTCCATTCTCAAGCACGTCAGTGAGTCCATCCTAAAACACTTCAGTGAGTCCATTCTCAAGCACGTCAGTGAGTCCATCCTTAAACACTTCAGTGAGTCCATTCTCAAGCACGTCAGTGAGTCCATTCTCAAGCACGTCAGTGAGTCAATCCTAAAATACTTCAGTGAGACCATTCTCAAGCACGTCAGTGAGTCCAACCTCAAACACTTCAGTGAGTCCATTCTCAAGCACATCAGTGAGTCCATCCTAAAATACTTCAGTGAGTCCATTCTCAAGCACGTCAGTGAGTCCATTCTCAAGCACGTCAGTGAGTCCATTCTCAAACATGTCACTGATTGTATGCTCAAACATGTCAGTGAGTGAATCCTCAAACATGTCACTGAATGCATCCTCAAATATTTAACTGGGTACATCCTCAAACACGTCACTCAACACATCCTCAAACACTTCAGTGAGTCCATCCTCAAACATGTCAGTGAGTCCATCCGCAAACATGTCAGTGAGTCCATCCTCAAACATGTCAGTGAGTCCATCCTCAAACACTTCAATGAGTCCATCCTCAAACACTCCAGTGAGTCCATTCTCAAGCACGTCAGTGAGTCCATTCTCAAACATGTCAGTGAGTCCATTCTCAAGCACGTCAGTGAGTCCATCCTCAAACACTTCAGTGAGTCCACTCTCAAGCACGTCAGTGAGTCCATCCTCAAACACTTCAGTGAGTCCATTCTCACGCACGTCAGTGAGTCCATCCTCAAACACTTCAGTGCGTCCATTCTCAAGCATGTCAGTGAGTCCATTCTCAAGCACTTCAGTGAGTCCATTCTCAAACATGTCAGTGAGTCCATCCACAAACATGTCAGGGAGTCCATCCTCAAGCACGTCAGTGAATCCATTCTCAAACATGTCAGTGAGTACATTCTCAAGCACGTCAGTGAGTCCATCCTCAAACACTTCAGTGAGTCCATTCTCAAGCACGTCAGAGAGTCCATTCTCAAGCACGTCAGTGAGTCCATCCTAAAATACTTCAGTGAGTCCATTCTCAAACATGTCACTGATTGTATCCTCAAACATGTCAGTGAGTGAATCCTCAAACATGTCACTGAATGCATCCTCAAATATGTTACTGGGTACATCCTCAAACATGTCAGTGAGTCCATTCTCAAGCACGTCAGTGAGTCCATCCTCAAACACTTCAGTGAGTCTATTCTCAAAAATGTCAGTGAGTCCATTCTCAAGCAGGTCAGTGAGTCCATTCTCAAGCACGTCAGTGAGTCCATTCTCAAGCACGTCAGTGAGTCCATTCTCAAGCACGTCAGTGAGTCCATTCTCAAACATGTCAGTGAGTCCATTCTCAAGCACGTCAGTGAGTCCATCCTCAAACACTTCAGTGAGTCTATTCTCAAAAATGTCAGTGAGTCCATTCTCAAGCAGGTCAGTGAGTCCATTCTCAAGCACGTCAGTGAGTCCATTCTCAAGCACGTCAGTGAGTCCATTCTCAAGCACGTCAGTGAGTCCATTCTCAAACATGTCAGTGAGTCCATTCTCAAGCACGTCAGTGAGTCCATCCTCAAACACTTCAGTGAGTCCATTCTCAAACATGTCAGTGAGTCCATTCTCAAGCACGTCAGTGAGTCCATCCTCAAACACTTCAGTGAGTCCATTCTCAAGCACATCAGCGAGTCCATCCACGAACATGTAAGTGAGTCCATCCTCAAACACGTCAGTGAGTCCATTCTCAAGCACGTCAGTGAGTCCATCCTAAAACACTTCAGGGAGTCCATTCTCAAGCACATCAGTGAGTCCATCCTAAAACACTTCAGTGAGTCCATTCTCAAGCACGTCAGTGAGTCCATCCTCAAACACTTCAGTGAGTCCATTCTCAAGCACGTCAGTGAGTCCATTCTCAAGCACGTCAGTGAGTCCATCCTAAAATACTTCAGTGAGTCCATCCTCAAACACTTCAGTGAGTCCATTCTCAAACATGTCAGTGAGTCCATTCTCAAGCACGTGAGTGAGTCCATCCTCAAACACTTCAGTGAGTCCATCCACGAACATGTCAGTGAGTCCATCCTCAAACACGTCAGTGAGTCCATTCTCAAGCACGTCAGTGAGTCCATCCTAAAACACTTCAGGGAGTCCATTCTCAAGCACGTCAGTGAGTCCATCCTCAAACACTTCAGTGAGTCCATTCTCAAGCACGTCAGTGAGTCCATTCTCAAGCACGTCAGTGAGTCCATTCTCAAGCACGTCAGTGAGTCCATTCTCAAGCACGTCAGTGAGTCCATTCTCAAACATGTCACTGATTGTATCCTCAAACATGTCAGTGAGTGAATCCTCAAACATGTCACTGAATGCATCCTCAAATATTTAACTGGGTACATCCTCAAACACGTCACTCAACACATCCTCAAACACCAGTGAGTCCATCCTCAAACATGTCAGTGAGTCCATCCTCAAACATGTCAGTGAGTCCATCCTCAAACATGTCAGTGAGTCCATCCTCAAACACTTCAATGAGTCCATCCTCAAACACTCCAGTGAGTCCATTCTCAAGCATGTCAGTGAGTCCATTCTCAAACATGTCAGTGAGTCCATTCTCAAGCACGTCAGTGAGTCCATCCTCAAACACTTCAGTGAGTCCACTCTCAAGCACGTCAGTGAGTCCATCCTCAAACATGTCAGTGAGTCCATCCTCAAACATGTCAGTGAGTCCATCCTCAAACATGTCAGTGAGTCCATCCTCAAACATGTCAGTGAGTCCATCCTCAAACACTTCAATGAGTCCATCCTCAAACACTCCAGTGAGTCCATTCTCAAGCATGTCAGTGAGTCCATTCTCAAACATGTCAGTGAGTCCATTCTCAAGCACGTCAGTGAGTCCATCCTCAAACACTTCAGTGAGTCCACTCTCAAGCACGTCAGTGAGTCCATCCTCAAACATGTCAGTGAGTCCATCGTCAAACATGTCAGTGAGTCCATCGTCAAACATGTCAGTGAGTCCATCCTCAAACATGTCAGTGAGTCCATCCTCAAACATGTCAGTGAGTCCATCCTCAAACATGTCAGTGAGTCCATCCTCAAACATGTCACTGAGTCCATTCTCAAACACTTCAGTGCGTCCATTTTCAAACACTTCAGTGAGTCCATCCTCAAACATGTCAGTGAGTCCATTCTCAAACATGTCACTGATTGTATCCTCAAACATGTCAGTGAGTCCATCCTCAAACATGTCAGTGAGTCCATCCTCAAACATGTCAGTGAGTCCATCCTCAAACATGTCAGTGAGTCCATTCTCAAGCACGTCAGTGAGTCCATCCTCAAACACTTCAGTGAGTCCATTCTCAAGCACGTCAGTGAGTCCATTCTCAAGCACATCAGTGAGTCCATCCTAAAATACTTCAGTGAGACCATTCTCAAGCACGTCAGTGAGTCCATCCTCAAACACTTCAGTGAGTCCATTCTCAAAAATGTCAGTGAGTCCATTCTCAAGCACGTCAGTGAGTCCATCCTCAAACACTTCAGTGAGTCCATTCTCAAAAATGTCAGTGAGTCCATTCTCAAGCACGTCAGTGAGTCCATTCTCAAGCACGTCAGTGAGTCCATTCTCAAGCACATCAGTGAGTCCATTCTCAAGCACGTCAGTGAGTCCATTCTCAAACATGTCAGTGAGTCCATTCTCAAGCACGTCAGTGAGTCCATCCTCAAACACTTCAGTGAGTCCATTCTCAAACATGTCAGTGAGTCCATTCTCAAGCACGTCAGTGAGTCCATCCTCAAACACTTCAGTGAGTCCATTCTCAAGCACGTCAGCGAGTCCATCCACGAACATGTCATTGAGTCCATCCTCAAACACGTCAGTGAGTCCATTCTCAAGCACGTCAGTGAGTCCATCCTAAAACACTTCAGGGAGTCCATTCTCAAGCACGTCAGTGAGTCCATCCTAAAACACTTCAGTGAGTCCATTCTCAAGCACGTCAGTGAGTCCATCCTTAAACACTTCAGTGAGTCCATTCTCAAGCACGTCAGTGAGTCCATTCTCAAGCACGTCAGTGATTCAATCCTAAAATACTTCAGTGAGACCATTCTCAAGCACGTCAGTGAGTCCAACCTCAAACACTTCAGTGAGTCCATTCTCAAGCACATCAGTGAGTCCATCCTAAAATACTTCAGTGAGTCCATTCTCAAGCACGTCAGTGAGTCCATTCTCAAGCACGTCAGTGAGTCCATTCTCAAACATGTCACTGATTGTATGCTCAAACATGTCAGTGAGTGAATCCTCAAACATGTCACTGAATGCATCCTCAAATATTTAACTGGGTACATCCTCAAACACGTCACTCAACACATCCTCAAACACTTCAGTGAGTCCATCCTCAAACATGTCAGTGAGTCCATCCGCAAACATGTCAGTGAGTCCATCCTCAAACATGTCAGTGAGTCCATCCTCAAACACTTCAATGAGTCCATCCTCAAACACTCCAGTGAGTCCATTCTCAAGCACGTCAGTGAGTCCATTCTCAAACATGTCAGTGAGTCCATTCTCAAGCACGTCAGTGAGTCCATCCTCAAACACTTCAGTGAGTCCACTCTCAAGCACGTCAGTGAGTCCATCCTCAAACACTTCAGTGAGTCCATTCTCACGCACGTCAGTGAGTCCATCCTCAAACACTTCAGTGCGTCCATTCTCAAGCACGTCAGTGAGTCCATTCTCAAGCACTTCAGTGAGTCCATTCTCAAACATGTCAGTGAGTCCATCCACAAACATGTCAGGGAGTCCATCCTCAAGCACGTCAGTGAATCCATTCTCAAACATGTCAGTGAGTACATTCTCAAGCACGTCAGTGAGTCCATCCTCAAACACTTCAGTGAGTCCATTCTCAAGCACGTCAGAGAGTCCATTCTCAAGCACGTCAGTGAGTCCATCCTAAAATACTTCAGTGAGTCCATTCTCAAACATGTCACTGATTGTATCCTCAAACATGTCAGTGAGTGAATCCTCAAACATGTCACTGAATGCATCCTCAAATATGTTACTGGGTACATCCTCAAACATGTCAGTGAGTCCATTCTCAAGCACGTCAGTGAGTCCATCCTCAAACACTTCAGTGAGTCTATTCTCAAAAATGTCAGTGAGTCCATTCTCAAGCAGGTCAGTGAGTCCATTCTCAAGCACGTCAGTGAGTCCATTCTCAAGCACGTCAGTGAGTCCATTCTCAAGCACGTCAGTGAGTCCATTCTCAAACATGTCAGTGAGTCCATTCTCAAGCACGTCAGTGAGTCCATCCTCAAACACTTCAGTGAGTCTATTCTCAAAAATGTCAGTGAGTCCATTCTCAAGCAGGTCAGTGAGTCCATTCTCAAGCACGTCAGTGAGTCCATTCTCAAGCACGTCAGTGAGTCCATTCTCAAGCACGTCAGTGAGTCCATTCTCAAACATGTCAGTGAGTCCATTCTCAAGCACGTCAGTGAGTCCATCCTCAAACACTTCAGTGAGTCCATTCTCAAACATGTCAGTGAGTCCATTCTCAAGCACGTCAGTGAGTCCATCCTCAAACACTTCAGTGAGTCCATTCTCAAGCACATCAGCGAGTCCATCCACGAACATGTAAGTGAGTCCATCCTCAAACACGTCAGTGAGTCCATTCTCAAGCACGTCAGTGAGTCCATCCTAAAACACTTCAGGGAGTCCATTCTCAAGCACATCAGTGAGTCCATCCTAAAACACTTCAGTGAGTCCATTCTCAAGCACGTCAGTGAGTCCATCCTCAAACACTTCAGTGAGTCCATTCTCAAGCACGTCAGTGAGTCCATTCTCAAGCACGTCAGTGAGTCCATCCTAAAATACTTCAGTGAGTCCATCCTCAAACACTTCAGTGAGTCCATTCTCAAACATGTCAGTGAGTCCATTCTCAAGCACGTGAGTGAGTCCATCCTCAAACACTTCAGTGAGTCCATCCACGAACATGTCAGTGAGTCCATCCTCAAACACGTCAGTGAGTCCATTCTCAAGCACGTCAGTGAGTCCATCCTAAAACACTTCAGGGAGTCCATCCTAAAACACTTCAGGGAGTCCATTCTCAAGCACGTCAGTGAGTCCATCCTCAAACACTTCAGTGAGTCCATTCTCAAGCACGTCAGTGAGTCCATTCTCAAGCACGTCAGTGAGTCCATTCTCAAGCACGTCAGTGAGTCCATTCTCAAGCACGTCAGTGAGTCCATTCTCAAACATGTCACTGATTGTATCCTCAAACATGTCAGTGAGTGAATCCTCAAACATGTCACTGAATGCATCCTCAAATATTTAACTGGGTACATCCTCAAACACGTCACTCAACACATCCTCAAACACCAGTGAGTCCATCCTCAAACATGTCAGTGAGTCCATCCTCAAACATGTCAGTGAGTCCATCCTCAAACATGTCAGTGAGTCCATCCTCAAACACTTCAATGAGTCCATCCTCAAACACTCCAGTGAGTCCATTCTCAAGCATGTCAGTGAGTCCATTCTCAAACATGTCAGTGAGTCCATTCTCAAGCACGTCAGTGAGTCCATCCTCAAACACTTCAGTGAGTCCACTCTCAAGCACGTCAGTGAGTCCATCCTCAAACATGTCAGTGAGTCCATCCTCAAACATGTCAGTGAGTCCATCCTCAAACATGTCAGTGAGTCCATCCTCAAACATGTCAGTGAGTCCATCCTCAAACACTTCAATGAGTCCATCCTCAAACACTCCAGTGAGTCCATTCTCAAGCATGTCAGTGAGTCCATTCTCAAACATGTCAGTGAGTCCATTCTCAAGCACGTCAGTGAGTCCATCCTCAAACACTTCAGTGAGTCCACTCTCAAGCACGTCAGTGAGTCCATCCTCAAACATGTCAGTGAGTCAATCGTCAAACATGTCAGTGAGTCCATCCTCAAACATGTCAGTGAGTCCATCCTCAAACATGTCAGTGAGTCCATCCTCAAACATGTCACTGAGTCCATTCTCAAACACTTCAGTGCGTCCATTTTCAAACACTTCAGTGAGTCCATCCTCAAACATGTCAGTGAGTCCATTCTCAAACATGTCACTGATTGTATCCTCAAACATGTCAGTGAGTGAATCCTCAAACATGTCACTGAATGCATCCTCAAATATGTTACTGGGTACATCCTCAAACATGTCAGTGAGTCCATCCTCAAACACTTCAGTGAGTCCATTCTCAAACATGTCAGTGAGTCCATTCTCAAGCACGTCAGTGAGTCCATCCTCAAACACTTCAGTGAGTCCATTCTCAAGCACGTCAGCGAGTCCATCCACAAACATGTCAGTGAGTCCATCCCCAAACACGTCAGTGAGTCCATTCTCAAGCACGTCAGTGAGTCCATCCTAAAACACTTCAGGGAGTCCATTCTCAAGCACGTCAGTGAGTCCATCCTAAAACACTTCAGTGAGTCCATTCTGAAGCACGTCCGTGAGTCCATCCTCAATCACTTCAGTGAGTCCATTCTCAAGCACGTCAGTGAGTCCATTCTCAAGCACGTCAGTGAGTCCATCCTAAAATACTTCAGTGAGTCCATTCTCAAACATGTCACTGATTGTATCCTCAAACATGTCAGTGAGTGAATCCTCAAACATGTCACTGAATGCATCCTCAAATATGTTACTGGGTACATCCTCAAACATGTCAGTGAGTCCATTCTCAAGCACGTCAGTGAGTCCATCCTCAAACACTTCAGTGAGTCCATTCTCAAAAATGTCAGTGAGTCCATTCTCAAGCACGTCAGTGAGTCCATTCTCAAGCACATCAGTGAGTCCATTCTCAAGCACGTCAGTGAGTCCATTCTCAAGCACGTCAGTGAGTCCATTCTCAAACATGTCAGTGAGTCCATTCTCAAGCACGTCAGTGACTCCATTCTCTAACACTTCAGTGAGTCCATTCTCAAACATGTCAGTGAGTCCATTCTCAAGCACATCAGTGAGTCCATCCTAAAACACTTCAGTGAGTCCATTCTCAAGCACGTCAGTGAGTCCATCCTCAAACATGTCAGTGAGTCCATCCTCAAACATGTCAGTGAGTCCATCCTCAAACATGTCAGTGAGTCCATCCTCAGAACATGTCAGTGAGTCCATCCTCAAACATGTCACTGAGTCCATTCTCAAACACTTCAGTGCGTCCATTTTCAAACACTTCAGTGAGTCCATCCTCAAACATGTCAGTGAGTCCATTCTCAAACATGTCACTGACTGTATCCTCAAACATGTCAGTGAGTGAATCCTCAAACATGTCACTGAATGCATCCTCAAATATGTTACTGGGTACATCCTCAAACATGTCAGTGAGTCCATCCTCAAACACTTCAGTGAGTCCATTCTCAAACATGTCAGTGAGTCCATTCTCAAGCACGCCAGTGAGTCCATCCTCAAACACTTCAGTGAGTCCATTCTCAAGCACGTCAGCGAGTCCATCCACAAACATGTCAGTGAGTCCATCCTCAAACACGTCAGTGAGTCCATTCTCAAGCACGTCAGTGAGTCCATCCTAAAACATTTCAGGGAGTCCATTCTCAAGCACGTCAGTGAGTCCATTCTCAAGCACATCAGTGAGTCCATCCTAAAATACTTCAGTGAGTCCATTCTCAAACATGTCACTGATTGTATCCTCAAACATGTCAGTGAGTGAATCCTCAAACATGTCACTGAATGCATCCTCAAATATGTTACTGGGTACATCCTCAAACATGTCAGTGAGTCCATTCTCAAGCACGTCAGTGAGTCCATCCTCAAACACTTCAGTGAGTCCATTCTCAAAAATGTCAGTGAGTCCATTCTCAAGCACGTCAGTGAGTCCATTCTCAAGCATGTCAGTGAGTCCCTTCTCAAGCACGTCAGTGAGTCCATTATCAAGCACGTCAGTGAGTCCATTCTCAAACATGTCAGTGAGTCCATTCTCAAGCACGTGAGTGAGTCCATCCTCAAACACTTCAGTGAGTCCATCCACGAACATGTCAGTGAGTCCATCCTCAAACACGTCAGTGAGTCCATTCTCAAGCACGTCAGTGAGTCCATCCTAAAACACTTCAGGGAGTCCATTCTCAAGCACGTCAGTGAGTCCATCCTCAAACACTTCAGTGAGTCCATTCTCAAGCACGTCAGTGAGTCCATTCTCAAGCACGTCAGTGAGTCCATTCTCAAGCACGTCAGTGAGTCCATTCTCAAGCACGTCAGTGAGTCCATTCTCAAACATGTCACTGATTGTATCCTCAAACATGTCAGTGAGTGAATCCTCAAACATGTCACTGAATGCATCCTCAAATATTTAACTGGGTACATCCTCAAACACGTCACTCAACACATCCTCAAACACCAGTGAGTCCATCCTCAAACATGTCAGTGAGTCCATCCTCAAACATGTCAGTGAGTCCATCCTCAAACATGTCAGTGAGTCCATCCTCAAACACTTCAATGAGTCCATCCTCAAACACTCCAGTGAGTCCATTCTCAAGCATGTCAGTGAGTCCATTCTCAAACATGTCAGTGAGTCCATTCTCAAGCACGTCAGTGAGTCCATCCTCAAACACTTCAGTGAGTCCACTCTCAAGCACGTCAGTGAGTCCATCCTCAAACATGTCAGTGAGTCCATCCTCAAACATGTCAGTGAGTCCATCCTCAAACATGTCAGTGAGTCCATCCTCAAACATGTCAGTGAGTCCATCCTCAAACACTTCAATGAGTCCATCCTCAAACACTCCAGTGAGTCCATTCTCAAGCATGTCAGTGAGTCCATTCTCAAACATGTCAGTGAATCCATTCTCAAGCACGTCAGTGAGTCCATCCTCAAACACTTCAGTGAGTCCACTCTCAAGCACGTCAGTGAGTCCATCCTCAAACATGTCAGTGAGTCCATCGTCAAACATGTCAGTGAGTCCATCCTCAAACATGTCAGTGAGTCCATCCTCAAACATGTCACTGAGTCCATTCTCAAACACTTCAGTGCGTCCATTTTCAAACACTTCAGTGAGTCCATCCTCAAACATGTCAGTGAGTCCATTCTCAAACATGTCACTGATTGTATCCTCAAACATGTCAGTGAGTGAATCCTCAAACATGTCACTGAATGCATCCTCAAATATGTTACTGGGTACATCCTCAAACATGTCAGTGAGTCCATCCTCAAACACTTCAGTGAGTCCATTCTCAAACATGTCAGTGAGTCCATTCTCAAGCACATCAGTGAGTCCATCCTCAAACACTTCAGTGAGTCCATTCTCAAGCACGTCAGCGAGTCCATCCACAAACATGTCAGTGAGTCCATCCCCAAACACGTCAGTGAGTCCATTCTCAAGCACGTCAGTGAGTCCATCCTAAAACACTTCAGGGAGTCCATTCTCAAGCACGTCAGTGAGTCCATCCTAAAACACTTCAGTGAGTCCATTCTGAAGCACGTCCGTGAGTCCATCCTCAATCACTTCAGTGAGTCCATTCTCAAGCACGTCAGTGAGTCCATTCTCAAGCACGTCAGTGAGTCCATCCTAAAATACTTCAGTGAGTCCATTCTCAAACATGTCACTGATTGTATCCTCAAACATGTCAGTGAGTGAATCCTCAAACATGTCACTGAATGCATCCTCAAATATGTTACTGGGTACATCCTCAAACATGTCAGTGAGTCCATTCTCAAGCACGTCAGTGAGTCCATTCTCAAGCACGTCAGTGAGTCCATCCTAAAATACTTCAGTGAGTCCATTCTCAAACATGTCACTGATTGTATCCTCAAACATGTCAGTGAGTGAATCCTCAAACATGTCACTGAATGCATCCTCAAATATGTTACTGGGTACATCCTCAAACATGTCAGTGAGTCCATTCTCAAGCACGTCAGTGAGTCCATCCTCAAACACTTCAGTGAGTCCATTCTCAAAAATGTCAGTGAGTCCATTCTCAAGCACGTCAGTGAGTCCATTCTCAAGCATGTCAGTGAGTCCCTTCTCAAGCACGTCAGTGAGTCCATTATCAAGCACGTCAGTGAGTCCATTCTCAAACATGTCAGTGAGTCCATTCTCAAGCACGTGAGTGAGTCCATCCTCAAACACTTCAGTGAGTCCATCCACGAACATGTCAGTGAGTCCATCCTCAAACACGTCAGTGAGTCCATTCTCAAGCACGTCAGTGAGTCCATCCTAAAACACTTCAGGGAGTCCATTCTCAAGCACGTCAGTGAGTCCATCCTCAAACACTTCAGTGAGTCCATTCTCAAGCACGTCAGTGAGTCCATTCTCAAGCACATTAGTGAGTCCATTCTCAAGCACGTCAGTGAGTCCATTCTCAAGCACGTCAGTGAGTCCATTCTCAAACATGTCACTGATTGTATCCTCAAACATGTCAGTGAGTGAATCCTCAAACATGTCACTGAATGCATCCTCAAATATTTAACTGGGTACATCCTCAAACACGTCACTCAACACATCCTCAAACACCAGTGAGTCCATCCTCAAACATGTCAGTGAGTCCATCCTCAAACATGTCAGTGAGTCCATCCTCAAACATGTCAGTGAGTCCATCCTCAAACACTTCAATGAGTCCATCCTCAAACACTCCAGTGAGTCCATTCTCAAGCATGTCAGTGAGTCCATTCTCAAACATGTCAGTGAGTCCATTCTCAAGCACGTCAGTGAGTCCATCCTCAAACACTTCAGTGAGTCCACTCTCAAGCACGTCAGTGAGTCCATCCTCAAACATGTCAGTGAGTCCATCCTCAAACATGTCAGTGAGTCCATCCTCAAACATGTCAGTGAGTCCATCCTCAAACATGTCAGTGAGTCCATCCTCAAACACTTCAATGAGTCCATCCTCAAACACTCCAGTGAGTCCATTCTCAAGCATGTCAGTGAGTCCATTCTCAAACATGTCAGTGAGTCCATTCTCAAGCACGTCAGTGAGTCCATCCTCAAACACTTCAGTGAGTCCACTCTCAAGCACGTCAGTGAGTCCATCCTCAAACATGTCAGTGAGTCCATCGTCAAACATGTCAGTGAGTCCATCCTCAAACATGTCAGTGAGTCCATCCTCAAACATGTCACTGAGTCCATTCTCAAACACTTCAGTGCGTCCATTTTCAAACACTTCAGTGAGTCCATCCTCAAACATGTCAGTGAGTCCATTCTCAAACATGTCACTGATTGTATCCTCAAACATGTCAGTGAGTGAATCCTCAAACATGTCACTGAATGCATCCTCAAATATGTTACTGGGTACATCCTCAAACATGTCAGTGAGTCCATCCTCAAACACTTCAGTGAGTCCATTCTCAAACATGTCAGTGAGTCCATTCTCAAGCACGTCAGTGAGTCCATCCTCAAACACTTCAGTGAGTCCATTCTCAAGCACGTCAGCGAGTCCATCCACAAACATGTCAGTGAGTCCATCCCCAAACACGTCAGTGAGTCCATTCTCAAGCACGTCAGTGAGTCCATCCTAAAACACTTCAGGGAGTCCATTCTCAAGCACGTCAGTGAGTCCATCCTAAAACACTTCAGTGAGTCCATTCTGAAGCACGTCCGTGAGTCCATCCTCAATCACTTCAGTGAGTCCATTCTCAAGCACGTCAGTGAGTCCATTCTCAAGCACGTCAGTGAGTCCATCCTAAAATACTTCAGTGAGTCCATTCTCAAACATGTCACTGATTGTATCCTCAAACATGTCAGTGAGTGAATCCTCAAACATGTCACTGAATGCATCCTCAAATATGTTACTGGGTACATCCTCAAACATGTCAGTGAGTCCATTCTCAAGCACGTCAGTGAGTCCATTCTCAAACACTTCAGTGAGTCCATTCTCAAAAATGTCAGTGAGTCCATTCTCAAGCACGTCTGTGAGTCCATTCTCAAGCACATCAGTGGGTCCATTCTCAAGCACGTCAGTGAGTCCATTCTCAAGCACGTCAGTGAGTCCATTCTCAAACATGTCAGTGAGTCCATTCTCAAGCACGTCAGTGACTCCATTCTCTAACACTTTAGTGAGTCCATTCTCAAACATGTCAGTGAGTCCATTCTCAAGCACGTCAGTGAGTCCATCCTCAAACACTTCAGTGAGTCCATTCTCAAGCACGTCAGCGAGTCCATCCACGAACATGTCAGTGAGTCCATCCTCAAACACGTCAGTGAGTCCATTCTCAAGCACGTCAGCGAGTCCATCCTAAAACACTTCAGGGAGTCCATTCTCAAGCACGTCAGTGAGTCCATCCTAAAACACTTCAGTGAGTCCATTCTCAAGCACGTCAGTGAGTCCATCCTCAAACACTTCAGTGAGTCCATTCTCAAGCACGTCAGTGAGTCCATTCTCAAGCACATCAGTGAGTCCATCCTAAAATACTTCAGTGAGACCATTCTCAAGCACGTCAGTGAGTCCATCCTCAAACACTTCAGTGAGTCCATTCTCAAAAATGTCAGTGAGTCCATTCTCAAGCACGTCAGTGAGTCCATCCTCAAACACTTCAGTGAGTCCATTCTCAAAAATGTCAGTGAGTCCATTCTCAAGCACGTCAGTGAGTCCATTCTCAAGCACGTCAGTGAGTCCATTCTCAAGCACGTCAGTGAGTCCATTCTCAAGCACGTCAGTGAGTCCATTCTCAAACATGTCAGTGAGTCCATTCTCAAGCACGTCAGTGAGTCCATCCTCAAACACTTCAGTGAGTCCATTCTCAAACATGTCAGTGAGTCCATTCTCAAGCACGTCAGTGAGTCCATCCTCAAACACTTCAGTGAGTCCATTCTCAAGCACGTCAGCGAGTCCATCCACGAACATGTCATTGAGTCCATCCTCAAACACGTCAGTGAGTCCATTCTCAAGCACGTCAGTGAGTCCATCCTAAAACACTTCAGGGAGTCCATTCTCAAGCACGTCAGTGAGTCCATCCTAAAACACTTCAGTGAGTCCATTCTCAAGCACGTCAGTGAGTCCATCCTTAAACACTTCAGTGAGTCCATTCTCAAGCACGTCAGTGAGTCCATTCTCAAGCACGTCAGTGAGTCAATCCTAAAATACTTCAGTGAGACCATTCTCAAGCACGTCAGTGAGTCCAACCTCAAACACTTCAGTGAGTCCATTCTCAAGCACATCAGTGAGTCCATCCTAAAATACTTCAGTGAGTCCATTCTCAAGCACATCAGTGAGTCCATTCTCAAGCACGTCAGTGAGTCCATTCTCAAACATGTCACTGATTGTATGCTCAAACATGTCAGTGAGTGAATCCTCAAACATGTCACTGAATGCATCCTCAAATATTTAACTGGGTACATCCTCAAACACGTCACTCAACACATCCTCAAACACTTCAGTGAGTCCATCCTCAAACATGTCAGTGAGTCCATCCGCAAACATGTCAGTGAGTCCATCCTCAAACATGTCAGTGAGTCCATCCTCAAACACTTCAATGAGTCCATCCTCAAACACTCCAGTGAGTCCATTCTCAAGCACGTCAGTGAGTCCATTCTCAAACATGTCAGTGAGTCCATTCTCAAGCACGTCAGTGAGTCCATCCTCAAACACTTCAGTGAGTCCACTCTCAAGCACGTCAGTGAGTCCATCCTCAAACACTTCAGTGAGTCCATTCTCACGCACGTCAGTGAGTCCATCCTCAAACACTTCAGTGCGTCCATTCTCAAGCACGTCAGTGAGTCCATTCTCAAGCACTTCAGTGAGTCCATTCTCAAACATGTCAGTGAGTCCATCCACAAACATGTCAGGGAGTCCATCCTCAAGCACGTCAGTGAATCCATTCTCAAACATGTCAGTGAGTACATTCTCAAGCACGTCAGTGAGTCCATCCTCAAACACTTCAGTGAGTCCATTCTCAAGCACGTCAGAGAGTCCATTCTCAAGCACGTCAGTGAGTCCATCCTAAAATACTTCAGTGAGTCCATTCTCAAACATGTCACTGATTGTATCCTCAAACATGTCAGTGAGTGAATCCTCAAACATGTCACTGAATGCATCCTCAAATATGTTACTGGGTACATCCTCAAACATGTCAGTGAGTCCATTCTCAAGCACGTCAGTGAGTCCATCCTCAAACACTTCAGTGAGTCTATTCTCAAAAATGTCAGTGAGTCCATTCTCAAGCAGGTCAGTGAGTCCATTCTCAAGCACGTCAGTGAGTCCATTCTCAAGCACGTCAGTGAGTCCATTCTCAAGCACGTCAGTGAGTCCATCCACGAACATGTAAGTGAGTCCATCCTCAAACACGTCAGTGAGTCCATTCTCAAGCACGTCAGTGAGTCCATCCTCAAACACTTCAGTGAGTCCATTCTCAAACATGTCAGTGAGTCCATTCTCAAGCACGTCAGTGAGTCCATCCTCAAACACTTCAGTGAGTCCATTCTCAAGCACATCAGCGAGTCCATCCACGAACATGTAAGTGAGTCCATCCTCAAACACGTCAGTGAGTCCATTCTGAAGCACGTCAGTGAGTCCATCCTAAAACACTTCAGGGAGTCCATTCTCAAGCACATCAGTGAGTCCATCCTAAAACACTTCAGTGAGTCCATTCTCAAGCACGTCAGTGAGTCCATCCTCAAACACTTCAGTGAGTCCATTCTCAAGCACGTCAGTGAGTCCATTCTCAAGCACGTCAGTGAGTCCATCCTAAAATACTTCAGTGAGTCCATCCTCAAACACTTCAGTGAGTCCATTCTCAAACATGTCAGTGAGTCCATTCTCAAGCACGTGAGTGAGTCCATCCTCAAACACTTCAGTGAGTCCATCCACGAACATGTCAGTGAGTCCATCCTCAAACACGTCAGTGAGTCCATTCTCAAGCACGTCAGTGAGTCCATCCTAAAACACTTCAGGGAGTCCATCCTAAAACACTTCAGGGAGTCCATTCTCAAGCACGTCAGTGAGTCCATCCTCAAACACTTCAGTGAGTCCATTCTCAAGCACGTCGGTGAGTCCATTCTCAAGCACGTCAGTGAGTCCATTCTCAAGCACGTCAGTGAGTCCATTCTCAAGCACGTCAGTGAGTCCATTCTCAAACATGTCACTGATTGTATCCTCAAACATGTCAGTGAGTGAATCCTCAAACATGTCACTGAATGCATCCTCAAATATTTAACTGGGTACATCCTCAAACACGTCACTCAACACATCCTCAAACACCAGTGAGTCCATCCTCAAACATGTCAGTGAGTCCATCCTCAAACATGTCAGTGAGTCCATCCTCAAACATGTCAGTGAGTCCATCCTCAAACACTTCAATGAGTCCATCCTCAAACACTCCAGTGAGTCCATTCTCAAGCATGTCAGTGAGTCCATTCTCAAACATGTCAGTGAGTCCATTCTCAAGCACGTCAGTGAGTCCATCCTCAAACACTTCAGTGAGTCCACTCTCAAGCACGTCAGTGAGTCCATCCTCAAACATGTCAGTGAGTCCATCCTCAAACATGTCAGTGAGTCCATCCTCAAACATGTCAGTGAGTCCATCCTCAAACATGTCAGTGAGTCCATCCTCAAACACTTCAATGAGTCCATCCTCAAACACTCCAGTGAGTCCATTCTCAAGCATGTCAGTGAGTCCATTCTCAAACATGTCAGTGAGTCCATTCTCAAGCACGTCAGTGAGTCCATCCTCAAACACTTCAGTGAGTCCACTCTCAAGCACGTCAGTGAGTCCATCCTCAAACATGTCAGTGAGTCCATCGTCAAACATGTCAGTGAGTCCATCCTCAAACATGTCAGTGAGTTCATCCTCAAACATGTCAGTGAGTCCATCCTCAAACATGTCAGTGAGTCCATCCTCAAACATGTCAGTGAGTCCATCCTCAAACATGTCACTGAGTCCATTCTCAAACACTTCAGTGCGTCCATTTTCAAACACTTCAGTGAGTCCATCCTCAAACATGTCAGTGAGTCCATTCTCAAACATGTCACTGATTGTATCCTCAAACATGTCAGTGAGTCCATCCTCAAACATGTCAGTGAGTCCATCCTCAAACATGTCAGTGAGTCCATCCTCAAACATGTCAGTGAGTCCATCCTCAAACACTTCAATGAGTCCATCCTCAAACACTCCAGTGAGTCCATTCTCAAGCATGTCAGTGAGTCCATTCTCAAACATGTCAGTGAGTCCATTCTCAAGCACGTCAGTGAGTCCATCCTCAAACACTTCAGTGAGTCCACTCTCAAGCACGTCAGTGAGTCCATCCTCAAACATGTCAGTGAGTCCATCGTCAAACATGTCAGTGAGTCCATCCTCAAACATGTCAGTGAGTCCATCCTCAAACATGTCACTGAGTCCATTCTCAAACACTTCAGTGCGTCCATTTTCAAACACTTCAGTGAGTCCATCCTCAAACATGTCAGTGAGTCCATTCTCAAACATGTCACTGATTGTATCCTCAAACATGTCAGTGAGTGAATCCTCAAACATGTCACTGAATGCATCCTCAAATATGTTACTGGGTACATCCTCAAACATGTCAGTGAGTCCATCCTCAAACACTTCAGTGAGTCCATTCTCAAACATGTCAGTGAGTCCATTCTCAAGCACGTCAGTGAGTCCATCCTCAAACACTTCAGTGAGTCCATTCTCAAGCACGTCAGCGAGTCCATCCACAAACATGTCAGTGAGTCCATCCCCAAACACGTCAGTGAGTCCATTCTCAAGCACGTCAGTGAGTCCATCCTAAAACACTTCAGGGAGTCCATTCTCAAGCACGTCAGTGAGTCCATCCTAAAACACTTCAGTGAGTCCATTCTGAAGCACGTCCGTGAGTCCATCCTCAATCACTTCAGTGAGTCCATTCTCAAGCACGTCAGTGAGTCCATTCTCAAGCACGTCAGTGAGTCCATCCTAAAATACTTCAGTGAGTCCATTCTCAAACATGTCACTGATTGTATCCTCAAACATGTCAGTGAGTGAATCCTCAAACATGTCACTGAATGCATCCTCAAATATGTTACTGGGTACATCCTCAAACATGTCAGTGAGTCCATTCTCAAGCACGTCAGTGAGTCCATCCTCAAACACTTCAGTGAGTCCATTCTCAAAAATGTCAGTGAGTCCATTCTCAAGCACGTCAGTGAGTCCATTCTCAAGCATGTCAGTGAGTCCCTTCTCAAGCACGTCAGTGAGTCCATTATCAAGCACGTCAGTGAGTCCATTCTCAAACATGTCAGTGAGTCCATTCTCAAGCACGTGAGTGAGTCCATCCTCAAACACTTCAGTGAGTCCATCCACGAACATGTCAGTGAGTCCATCCTCAAACACGTCAGTGAGTCCATTCTCAAGCACGTCAGTGAGTCCATCCTAAAACACTTCAGGGAGTCCATTCTCAAGCACCTCAGTGAGTCCATCCTCAAACACTTCAGTGAGTCCATTCTCAAGCACGTCAGTGAGTCCATTCTCAAGCACGTCAGTGAGTCCATTCTCAAGCACGTCAGTGAGTCCATTCTCAAGCACGTCAGTGAGTCCATTCTCAAACATGTCACTGATTGTATCCTCAAACATGTCAGTGAGTGAATCCTCAAACATGTCACTGAATGCATCCTCAAATATTTAACTGGGTACATCCTCAAACACGTCACTCAACACATCCTCAAACACCAGTGAGTCCATCCTCAAACATGTCAGTGAGTCCATCCTCAAACATGTCAGTGAGTCCATCCTCAAACATGTCAGTGAGTCCATCCTCAAACACTTCAATGAGTCCATCCTCAAACACTCCAGTGAGTCCATTCTCAAGCATGTCAGTGAGTCCATTCTCAAACATGTCAGTGAGTCCATTCTCAAGCACGTCAGTGAGTCCATCCTCAAACACTTCAGTGAGTCCACTCTCAAGCACGTCAGTGAGTCCATCCTCAAACATGTCAGTGAGTCCATCCTCAAACATGTCAGTGAGTCCATCCTCAAACATGTCAGTGAGTCCATCCTCAAACATGTCAGTGAGTCCATCCTCAAACACTTCAATGAGTCCATCCTCAAACACTCCAGTGAGTCCATTCTCAAGCATGTCAGTGAGTCCATTCTCAAACATGTCAGTGAGTCCATTCTCAAGCACGTCAGTGAGTCCATCCTCAAACACTTCAGTGAGTCCACTCTCAAGCACGTCAGTGAGTCCATCCTCAAACATGTCAGTGAGTCCATCGTCAAACATGTCAGTGAGTCCATCCTCAAACATGTCAGTGAGTCCATCCTCAAACATGTCACTGAGTCCATTCTCAAACACTTCAGTGCGTCCATTTTCAAACACTTCAGTGAGTCCATCCTCAAACATGTCAGTGAGTCCATTCTCAAACATGTCACTGATTGTATCCTCAAACATGTCAGTGAGTGAATCCTCAAACATGTCACTGAATGCATCCTCAAATATGTTACTGGGTACATCCTCAAACATGTCAGTGAGTCCATCCTCAAACACTTCAGTGAGTCCATTCTCAAACATGTCAGTGAGTCCATTCTCAAGCACGTCAGTGAGTCCATCCTCAAACACTTCAGTGAGTCCATTCTCAAGCACGTCAGCGAGTCCATCCACAAACATGTCAGTGAGTCCATCCCCAAACACGTCAGTGAGTCCATTCTCAAGCACGTCAGTGAGTCCATCCTAAAACACTTCAGGGAGTCCATTCTCAAGCACGTCAGTGAGTCCATCCTAAAACACTTCAGTGAGTCCATTCTGAAGCACGTCCGTGAGTCCATCCTCAATCACTTCAGTGAGTCCATTCTCAAGCACGTCAGTGAGTCCATTCTCAAGCACGTCAGTGAGTCCATCCTAAAATACTTCAGTGAGTCCATTCTCAAACATGTCACTGATTGTATCCTCAAACATGTCAGTGAGTGAATCCTCAAACATGTCACTGAATGCATCCTCAAATATGTTACTGGGTACATCCTCAAACATGTCAGTGAGTCCATTCTCAAGCACGTCTATGAGTCCATCCTCAAACACTTCAGTGAGTCCATTCTCAAAAATGTCAGTGAGTCCATTCTCAAGCACGTCAGTGAGTCCATTCTCAAGCACATCAGTGAGTCCATTCTCAAGCACGTCAGTGAGTCCATTCTCAAGCACGTCAGTGAGTCCATTCTCAAACATGTCAGTGAGTCCATTCTCAAGCACGTCAGTGACTCCATTCTCTAACACTTCAGTGAGTCCATTCTCAAACATGTCAGTGAGTCCATTCTCAAGCACGTCAGTGAGTCCATCCTCAAACACTTCAGTGAGTCCATTCTCAAGCACGTCAGCGAGTCCATCCTCAAACATGTCAGTGAGTCCATCCTCAAACATGTCAGTGAGTCCATCCTCAAACATGTCAGTGAGTCCATCCTCAAACACTTCAATGAGTCCATCCTCAAACACTCCAGTGAGTCCATTCTCAAGCATGTCAGTGAGTCCATTCTCAAACATGTCAGTGAGTCCATTCTCAAGCACGTCAGTGAGTCCATCCTCAAACACTTCAGTGAGTCCACTCTCAAGCAGGTCAGTGAGTCCATCCTCAAACATGTCAGTGAGTCCATCGTCAAACATGTCAGTGAGTCCATCCTCAAACATGTCAGTGAGTCCATCCTCAAACATGTCAGTGAGTCCATCCTCAAACATGTCAGTGAGTCCATCCTCAAACATGTCAGTGAGTCCATCCTCAAACATGTCACTGAGTCCATTCTCAAACACTTCAGTGCGTCCATTTTCAAACACTTCAGTGAGTCCATCCTCAAACATGTCAGTGAGTCCATTCTCAAACATGTCACTGATTGTATCCTCAAACATGTCAGTGAGTCCATCCTCAAACATGTCAGTGAGTCCATCCTCAAACATGTCAGTGAGTCCATCCTCAAACATGTCAGTGAGTCCATCCTCAAACACTTCAATGAGTCCATCCTCAAACACTCCAGTGAGTCCATTCTCAAGCATGTCAGTGAGTCCATTCTCAAACATGTCAGTGAGTCCATTCTCAAGCACGTCAGTGAGTCCATCCTCAAACACTTCAGTGAGTCCACTCTCAAGCACGTCAGTGAGTCCATCCTCAAACATGTCAGTGAGTCCATCGTCAAACATGTCAGTGAGTCCATCCTCAAACATGTCAGTGAGTCCATCCTCAAACATGTCACTGAGTCCATTCTCAAACACTTCAGTGCGTCCATTTTCAAACACTTCAGTGAGTCCATCCTCAAACATGTCAGTGAGTCCATTCTCAAACATGTCACTGATTGTATCCTCAAACATGTCAGTGAGTGAATCCTCAAACATGTCACTGAATGCATCCTCAAATATGTTACTGGGTACATCCTCAAACATGTCAGTGAGTCCATCCTCAAACACTTCAGTGAGTCCATTCTCAAACATGTCAGTGAGTCCATTCTCAAGCACGTCAGTGAGTCCATCCTCAAACACTTCAGTGAGTCCATTCTCAAGCACGTCAGCGAGTCCATCCACAAACATGTCAGTGAGTCCATCCCCAAACACGTCAGTGAGTCCATTCTCAAGCACGTCAGTGAGTCCATCCTAAAACACTTCAGGGAGTCCATTCTCAAGCACGTCAGTGAGTCCATCCTAAAACACTTCAGTGAGTCCATTCTGAAGCACGTCCGTGAGTCCATCCTCAATCACTTCAGTGAGTCCATTCTCAAGCACGTCAGTGAGTCCATTCTCAAGCACGTCAGTGAGTCCATCCTAAAATACTTCAGTGAGTCCATTCTCAAACATGTCACTGAATGCATCCTCAAATATGTTACTGGGTACATCCTCAAACATGTCAGTGAGTCCATTCTCAAGCACGTCAGTGAGTCCATCCTCAAACACTTCAGTGAGTCCATTCTCAAAAATGTCAGTGAGTCCATTCTCAAGCACGTCAGTGAGTCCATTCTCAAGCATGTCAGTGAGTCCCTTCTCAAGCACGTCAGTGAGTCCATTATCAAGCACGTCAGTGAGTCCATTCTCAAACATGTCAGTGAGTCCATTCTCAAGCACGTGAGTGAGTCCATCCTCAAACACTTCAGTGAGTCCATCCACGAACATGTCAGTGAGTCCATCCTCAAACACGTCAGTGAGTCCATTCTCAAGCACGTCAGTGAGTCCATCCTAAAACACTTCAGGGAGTCCATTCTCAAGCACCTCAGTGAGTCCATCCTCAAACACTTCAGTGAGTCCATTCTCAAGCACGTCAGTGAGTCCATTCTCAAGCACGTCAGTGAGTCCATTCTCAAGCACGTCAGTGAGTCCATTCTCAAGCACGTCAGTGAGTCCATTCTCAAACATGTCACTGATTGTATCCTCAAACATGTCAGTGAGTGAATCCTCAAACATGTCACTGAATGCATCCTCAAATATTTAACTGGGTACATCCTCAAACACGTCACTCAACACATCCTCAAACACCAGTGAGTCCATCCTCAAACATGTCAGTGAGTCCATCCTCAAACATGTCAGTGAGTCCATCCTCAAACATGTCAGTGAGTCCATCCTCAAACACTTCAATGAGTCCATCCTCAAACACTCCAGTGAGTCCATTCTCAAGCATGTCAGTGAGTCCATTCTCAAACATGTCAGTGAGTCCATTCTCAAGCACGTCAGTGAGTCCATCCTCAAACACTTCAGTGAGTCCACTCTCAAGCACGTCAGTGAGTCCATCCTCAAACATGTCAGTGAGTCCATCCTCAAACATGTCAGTGAGTCCATCCTCAAACATGTCAGTGAGTCCATCCTCAAACATGTCAGTGAGTCCATCCTCAAACACTTCAATGAGTCCATCCTCAAACACTCCAGTGAGTCCATTCTCAAGCATGTCAGTGAGTCCATTCTCAAACATGTCAGTGAGTCCATTCTCAAGCACGTCAGTGAGTCCATCCTCAAACACTTCAGTGAGTCCACTCTCAAGCACGTCAGTGAGTCCATCCTCAAACATGTCAGTGAGTCCATCGTCAAACATGTCAGTGAGTCCATCCTCAAACATGTCAGTGAGTCCATCCTCAAACATGTCACTGAGTCCATTCTCAAACACTTCAGTGCGTCCATTTTCAAACACTTCAGTGAGTCCATCCTCAAACATGTCAGTGAGTCCATTCTCAAACATGTCACTGATTGTATCCTCAAACATGTCAGTGAGTGAATCCTCAAACATGTCACTGAATGCATCCTCAAATATGTTACTGGGTACATCCTCAAACATGTCAGTGAGTCCATCCTCAAACACTTCAGTGAGTCCAGTCTCAAACATGTCAGTGAGTCCATTCTCAAGCACGTCAGTGAGTCCATCCTCAAACACTTCAGTGAGTCCATTCTCAAGCACGTCAGCGAGTCCATCCACAAACATGTCAGTGAGTCCATCCCCAAACACGTCAGTGAGTCCATTCTCAAGCACGTCAGTGAGTCCATCCTAAAACACTTCAGGGAGTCCATTCTCAAGCACGTCAGTGAGTCCATTCTCAAGCACGTCAGTGAGTCCATTCTCAAGCACGTCAGTGAGTCCATCCTAAAATACTTCAGTGAGTCCATTCTCAAACATGTCACTGATTGTATCCTCAAACATGTCAGTGAGTGAATCCTCAAACATGTCACTGAATGCATCCTCAAATATGTTACTGGGTACATCCTCAAACATGTCAGTGAGTCCATTCTCAAGCACGTCAGTGAGTCCATCCTCAAACACTTCAGTGAGTCCATTCTCAAAAATGTCAGTGAGTCCATTCTCAAGCACGTCAGTGAGTCCATTCTCAAGCACATCAGTGAGTCCATTCTCAAGCACGTCAGTGAGTCCATTCTCAAGCACGTCAGTGAGTCCATTCTCAAACATGTCAGTGAGTCCATTCTCAAGCACGTCAGTGACTCCATTCTCTAACACTTCAGTGAGTCCATTCTCAAACATGTCAGTGAGTCCATTCTCAAGCACGTCAGTGAGTCCATCCTCAAACACTTCAGTGAGTCCATTCTCAAGCACGTCAGCGAGTCCATCCACGAACATGTCAGTGAGTCCATCCTCAAACACGTCAGTGAGTCCATTCTCAAGCACGTCAGCGAGTCCATCCTAAAACACTTCAGGGAGTCCATTCTCAAGCACGTCAGTGAGTCCATCCTAAAACACTTCAGTGAGTCCATTCTCAAGCACGTCAGTGAGTCCATCCTCAAACACTTCAGTGAGTCCATTCTCAAGCACGTCAGTGAGTCCATTCTCAAGCACATCAGTGAGTCCATCCTAAAATACTTCAGTGAGACCATTCTCAAGCACGTCAGTGAGTCCATCCTCAAACACTTCAGTGAGTCCATTCTCAAAAATGTCAGTGAGTCCATTCTCAAGCACGTCAGTGAGTCCATCCTCAAACACTTCAGTGAGTCCATTCTCAAAAATGTCAGTGAGTCCATTCTCAAGCACGTCAGTGAGTCCATTCTCAAGCACGTCAGTGAGTCCATTCTCAAGCACGTCAGTGAGTCCATTC
Organism: Myxine glutinosa; assembly: GCF_964187855.1. Lineage (NCBI taxonomy): Eukaryota > Metazoa > Chordata > Myxini > Myxiniformes > Myxinidae > Myxine > Myxine glutinosa. The sequence continues at coordinate 65,064,760 of NC_136263.1, forward strand.
TCAAGCACGTCAGTGAGTCCATTCTCAAACATGTCAGTGAGTCCATTCTCAAGCACGTCAGTGAGTCCATCCTCAAACACTTCAGTGAGTCCATTCTCAAACATGTCAGTGAGTCCATTCTCAAGCACGTCAGTGAGTCCATCCTCAAACACTTCAGTGAGTCCATTCTCAAGCACGTCAGCGAGTCCATCCACGAACATGTCATTGAGTCCATCCTCAAACACGTCAGTGAGTCCATTCTGAAGCACGTCAGTGAGTCCATCCTAAAACACTTCAGGGAGTCCATTCTCAAGCACGTCAGTGAGTCCATCCTAAAACACTTCAGTGAGTCCATTCTCAAGCACGTCAGTGAGTCCATCCTTAAACACTTCAGTGAGTCCATTCTCAAGCACGTCAGTGAGTCCATTCTCAAGCACGTCAGTGAGTCAATCCTAAAATACTTCAGTGAGACCATTCTCAAGCACGTCAGTGAGTCCAACCTCAAACACTTCAGTGAGTCCATTCTCAAGCACATCAGTGAGTCCATCCTAAAATACTTCAGTGAGTCCATTCTCAAGCACGTCAGTGAGTCCATTCTCAAGCACGTCAGTGAGTCCATTCTCAAACATGTCACTGATTGTATGCTCAAACATGTCAGTGAGTGAATCCTCAAACATGTCACTGAATGCATCCTCAAATATTTAACTGGGTACATCCTCAAACACGTCACTCAACACATCCTCAAACACTTCAGTGAGTCCATCCTCAAACATGTCAGTGAGTCCATCCGCAAACATGTCAGTGAGTCCATCCTCAAACATGTCAGTGAGTCCATCCTCAAACACTTCAATGAGTCCATCCTCAAACACTCCAGTGAGTCCATTCTCAAGCACGTCAGTGAGTCCATTCTCAAACATGTCAGTGAGTCCATTCTCAAGCACGTCAGTGAGTCCATCCTCAAACACTTCAGTGAGTCCACTCTCAAGCACGTCAGTGAGTCCATCCTCAAACACTTCAGTGAGTCCATTCTCACGCACGTCAGTGAGTCCATCCTCAAACACTTCAGTGCGTCCATTCTCAAGCACGTCAGTGAGTCCATTCTCAAGCACTTCAGTGAGTCCATTCTCAAACATGTCAGTGAGTCCATCCACAAACATGTCAGGGAGTCCATCCTCAAGCACGTCAGTGAATCCATTCTCAAACATGTCAGTGAGTACATTCTCAAGCACGTCAGTGAGTCCATCCTCAAACACTTCAGTGAGTCCATTCTCAAGCACGTCAGAGAGTCCATTCTCAAGCACGTCAGTGAGTCCATCCTAAAATACTTCAGTGAGTCCATTCTCAAACATGTCACTGATTGTATCCTCAAACATGTCAGTGAGTGAATCCTCAAACATGTCACTGAATGCATCCTCAAATATGTTACTGGGTACATCCTCAAACATGTCAGTGAGTCCATTCTCAAGCACGTCAGTGAGTCCATCCTCAAACACTTCAGTGAGTCTATTCTCAAAAATGTCAGTGAGTCCATTCTCAAGCAGGTCAGTGAGTCCATTCTCAAGCACGTCAGTGAGTCCATTCTCAAGCACGTCAGTGAGTCCATTCTCAAGCACGTCAGTGAGTCCATTCTCAAACATGTCAGTGAGTCCATTCTCAAGCACGTCAGTGAGTCCATCCTCAAACACTTCAGTGAGTCCATTCTCAAACATGTCAGTGAGTCCATTCTCAAGCACGTCAGTGAGTCCATCCTCAAACACTTCAGTGAGTCCATTCTCAAGCACATCAGCGAGTCCATCCACGAACATGTAAGTGAGTCCATCCTCAAACACGTCAGTGAGTCCATTCTCAAGCACGTCAGTGAGTCCATCCTAAAACACTTCAGGGAGTCCATTCTCAAGCACATCAGTGAGTCCATCCTAAAACACTTCAGTGAGTCCATTCTCAAGCACGTCAGTGAGTCCATCCTCAAACACTTCAGTGAGTCCATTCTCAAGCACGTCAGTGAGTCCATTCTCAAGCACGTCAGTGAGTCCATCCTAAAATACTTCAGTGAGTCCATCCTCAAACACTTCAGTGAGTCCATTCTCAAACATGTCAGTGAGTCCATTCTCAAGCACGTGAGTGAGTCCATCCTCAAACACTTCAGTGAGTCCATCCACGAACATGTCAGTGAGTCCATCCTCAAACACGTCAGTGAGTCCATTCTCAAGCACGTCAGTGAGTCCATCCTAAAACACTTCAGGGAGTCCATCCTAAAACACTTCAGGGAGTCCATTCTCAAGCACGTCAGTGAGTCCATCCTCAAACACTTCAGTGAGTCCATTCTCAAGCACGTCAGTGAGTCCATTCTCAAGCACGTCAGTGAGTCCATTCTCAAGCACGTCAGTGAGTCCATTCTCAAGCACGTCAGTGAGTCCATTCTCAAACATGTCACTGATTGTATCCTCAAACATGTCAGTGAGTGAATCCTCAAACATGTCACTGAATGCATCCTCAAATATTTAACTGGGTACATCCTCAAACACGTCACTCAACACATCCTCAAACACCAGTGAGTCCATCCTCAAACATGTCAGTGAGTCCATCCTCAAACATGTCAGTGAGTCCATCCTCAAACATGTCAGTGAGTCCATCCTCAAACACTTCAATGAGTCCATCCTCAAACACTCCAGTGAGTCCATTCTCAAGCATGTCAGTGAGTCCATTCTCAAACATGTCAGTGAGTCCATTCTCAAGCACGTCAGTGAGTCCATCCTCAAACACTTCAGTGAGTCCACTCTCAAGCACGTCAGTGAGTCCATCCTCAAACATGTCAGTGAGTCCATCCTCAAACATGTCAGTGAGTCCATCCTCAAACATGTCAGTGAGTCCATCCTCAAACATGTCAGTGAGTCCATCCTCAAACACTTCAATGAGTCCATCCTCAAACACTCCAGTGAGTCCATTCTCAAGCATGTCAGTGAGTCCATTCTCAAACATGTCAGTGAGTCCATTCTCAAACACGTCAGTGAGTCCATCCTCAAACACTTCAGTGAGTCCACTCTCAAGCACGTCAGTGAGTCCATCCTCAAACATGTCAGTGAGTCCATCGTCAAACATGTCAGTGAGTCCATCCTCAAACATGTCAGTGAGTCCATCCTCAAACATGTCAGTGAGTCCATCCTCAAACATGTCAGTGAGTCCATCCTCAAACATGTCAGTGAGTCCATCCTCAAACATGTCACTGAGTCCATTCTCAAACACTTCAGTGCGTCCATTTTCAAACACTTCAGTGAGTCCATCCTCAAACATGTCAGTGAGTCCATTCTCAAACATGTCACTGATTGTATCCTCAAACATGTCAGTGAGTGAATCCTCAAACATGTCACTGAATGCATCCTCAAATATGTTACTGGGTACATCCTCAAACATGTCAGTGAGTCCATCCTCAAACACTTCAGTGAGTCCATTCTCAAACATGTCAGTGAGTCCATTCTCAAGCACGTCAGTGAGTCCATCCTCAAACACTTCAGTGAGTCCATTCTCAAGCACGTCAGCGAGTCCATCCACAAACATGTCAGTGAGTCCATCCTCAAACACGTCAGTGAGTCCATTCTCAAGCACGTCAGTGAGTCCATCCTAAAACACTTCAGGGAGTCCATTCTCAAGCACGTCAGTGAGTCCATCCTAAAACACTTCAGTGAGTCCATTCTGAAGCACGTCCGTGAGTCCATCCTCAATCACTTCAGTGAGTCCATTCTCAAGCACGTCAGTGAGTCCATTCTCAAGCACGTCAGTGAGTCCATCCTAAAATACTTCAGTGAGTCCATTCTCAAACATGTCACTGATTGTATCCTCAAACATGTCAGTGAGTGAATCCTCAAACATGTCACTGAATGCATCCTCAAATATGTTACTGGGTACATCCTCAAACATGTCAGTGAGTCCATTCTCAAGCACGTCAGTGAGTCCATCCTCAAACACTTCAGTGAGTCCATTCTCAAAAATGTCAGTGAGTCCATTCTCAAGCACGTCAGTGAGTCCATTCTCAAGCACATCAGTGAGTCCATTCTCAAGCACGTCAGTGAGTCCATTCTCAAGCACGTCAGTGAGTCCATTCTCAAACATGTCAGTGAGTCCATTCTCAAGCACGTCAGTGACTCCATTCTCTAACACTTCAGTGAGTCCATTCTCAAACATGTCAGTGAGTCCATTCTCAAGCACGTCAGTGAGTCCATCCTCAAACACTTCAGTGAGTCCATTCTCAAGCACGTCAGCGAGTCCATCCACGAACATGTCAGTGAGTCCATCCTCAAACACGTCAGTGAGTCCATTCTCAAGCACGTCAGTGAGTCCATCCTAAAACACTTCAGGGAGTCCATTCTCAAGCACGTCAGTGAGTCCATCCTAAAACACTTCAGTGAGTCCATTCTCAAGCACGTCAGTGAGTCCATCCTCAAACACTTCAGTGAGTCCATTCTCAAGCACGTCAGTGAGTCCATTCTCAAGCACATCAGTGAGTCCATCCTAAAATACTTCAGTGAGACCATTCTCAAGCACGTCAGTGAGTCCATCCTCAAACACTTCAGTGAGTCCATTCTCAAAAATGTCAGTGAGTCCATTCTCAAGCACGTCAGTGAGTCCATTCTCAAGCACGTCAGTGAGTCCATTCTCAAGCACGTCAGTGAGTCCATTCTCAAGCACGTCAGTGAGTCCATTCTCAAACATGTCAGTGAGTCCATTCTCAAGCACGTCAGTGAGTCCATCCTCAAACACTTCAGTGAGTCCATTCTCAAACATGTCAGTGAGTCCATTCTCAAGCACGTCAGTGAGTCCATCCTCAAACACTTCAGTGAGTCCATTCTCAAGCACGTCAGTGAGTCCATTCTCAAGCACATTAGTGAGTCCATTCTCAAGCACGTCAGTGAGTCCATTCTCAAGCACGTCAGTGAGTCCATTCTCAAACATGTCACTGATTGTATCCTCAAACATGTCAGTGAGTGAATCCTCAAACATGTCACTGAATGCATCCTCAAATATTTAACTGGGTACATCCTCAAACACGTCACTCAACACATCCTCAAACACCAGTGAGTCCATCCTCAAACATGTCAGTGAGTCCATCCTCAAACATGTCAGTGAGTCCATCCTCAAACATGTCAGTGAGTCCATCCTCAAACACTTCAATGAGTCCATCCTCAAACACTCCAGTGAGTCCATTCTCAAGCATGTCAGTGAGTCCATTCTCAAACATGTCAGTGAGTCCATTCTCAAGCACGTCAGTGAGTCCATCCTCAAACACTTCAGTGAGTCCACTCTCAAGCACGTCAGTGAGTCCATCCTCAAACATGTCAGTGAGTCCATCCTCAAACATGTCAGTGAGTCCATCCTCAAACATGTCAGTGAGTCCATCCTCAAACATGTCAGTGAGTCCATCCTCAAACACTTCAATGAGTCCATCCTCAAACACTCCAGTGAGTCCATTCTCAAGCATGTCAGTGAGTCCATTCTCAAACATGTCAGTGAGTCCATTCTCAAGCACGTCAGTGAGTCCATCCTCAAACACTTCAGTGAGTCCACTCTCAAGCACGTCAGTGAGTCCATCCTCAAACATGTCAGTGAGTCCATCGTCAAACATGTCAGTGAGTCCATCCTCAAACATGTCAGTGAGTCCATCCTCAAACATGTCACTGAGTCCATTCTCAAACACTTCAGTGCGTCCATTTTCAAACACTTCAGTGAGTCCATCCTCAAACATGTCAGTGAGTCCATTCTCAAACATGTCACTGATTGTATCCTCAAACATGTCAGTGAGTGAATCCTCAAACATGTCACTGAATGCATCCTCAAATATGTTACTGGGTACATCCTCAAACATGTCAGTGAGTCCATCCTCAAACACTTCAGTGAGTCCATTCTCAAACATGTCAGTGAGTCCATTCTCAAGCACGTCAGTGAGTCCATCCTCAAACACTTCAGTGAGTCCATTCTCAAGCACGTCAGCGAGTCCATCCACAAACATGTCAGTGAGTCCATCCCCAAACACGTCAGTGAGTCCATTCTCAAGCACGTCAGTGAGTCCATCCTAAAACACTTCAGGGAGTCCATTCTCAAGCACGTCAGTGAGTCCATCCTAAAACACTTCAGTGAGTCCATTCTGAAGCACGTCCGTGAGTCCATCCTCAATCACTTCAGTGAGTCCATTCTCAAGCACGTCAGTGAGTCCATTCTCAAGCACGTCAGTGAGTCCATCCTAAAATACTTCAGTGAGTCCATTCTCAAACATGTCACTGATTGTATCCTCAAACATGTCAGTGAGTGAATCCTCAAACATGTCACTGAATGCATCCTCAAATATGTTACTGGGTACATCCTCAAACATGTCAGTGAGTCCATTCTCAAGCACGTCAGTGAGTCCATTCTCAAACACTTCAGTGAGTCCATTCTCAAAAATGTCAGTGAGTCCATTCTCAAGCACGTCTGTGAGTCCATTCTCAAGCACATCAGTGGGTCCATTCTCAAGCACGTCAGTGAGTCCATTCTCAAGCACGTCAGTGAGTCCATTCTCAAACATGTCAGTGAGTCCATTCTCAAGCACGTCAGTGACTCCATTCTCTAACACTTTAGTGAGTCCATTCTCAAACATGTCAGTGAGTCCATTCTCAAGCACGTCAGTGAGTCCATCCTCAAACACTTCAGTGAGTCCATTCTCAAGCACGTCAGCGAGTCCATCCACGAACATGTCAGTGAGTCCATCCTCAAACACGTCAGTGAGTCCATTCTCAAGCACGTCAGCGAGTCCATCCTAAAACACTTCAGGGAGTCCATTCTCAAGCACGTCAGTGAGTCCATCCTAAAACACTTCAGTGAGTCCATTCTCAAGCACGTCAGTGAGTCCATCCTCAAACACTTCAGTGAGTCCATTCTCAAGCACGTCAGTGAGTCCATTCTCAAGCACATCAGTGAGTCCATCCTAAAATACTTCAGTGAGACCATTCTCAAGCACGTCAGTGAGTCCATCCTCAAACACTTCAGTGAGTCCATTCTCAAAAATGTCAGTGAGTCCATTCTCAAGCACGTCAGTGAGTCCATCCTCAAACACTTCAGTGAGTCCATTCTCAAAAATGTCAGTGAGTCCATTCTCAAGCACGTCAGTGAGTCCATTCTCAAGCACGTCAGTGAGTCCATTCTCAAGCACGTCAGTGAGTCCATTCTCAAGCACGTCAGTGAGTCCATTCTCAAACATGTCAGTGAGTCCATTCTCAAGCACGTCAGTGAGTCCATCCTCAAACACTTCAGTGAGTCCATTCTCAAACATGTCAGTGAGTCCATTCTCAAGCACGTCAGTGAGTCCATCCTCAAACACTTCAGTGAGTCCATTCTCAAGCACGTCAGCGAGTCCATCCACGAACATGTCATTGAGTCCATCCTCAAACACGTCAGTGAGTCCATTCTCAAGCACGTCAGTGAGTCCATCCTAAAACACTTCAGGGAGTCCATTCTCAAGCACGTCAGTGAGTCCATCCTAAAACACTTCAGTGAGTCCATTCTCAAGCACGTCAGTGAGTCCATCCTTAAACACTTCAGTGAGTCCATTCTCAAGCACGTCAGTGAGTCCATTCTCAAGCACGTCAGTGAGTCAATCCTAAAATACTTCAGTGAGACCATTCTCAAGCACGTCAGTGAGTCCAACCTCAAACACTTCAGTGAGTCCATTCTCAAGCACATCAGTGAGTCCATCCTAAAATACTTCAGTGAGTCCATTCTCAAGCACATCAGTGAGTCCATTCTCAAGCACGTCAGTGAGTCCATTCTCAAACATGTCACTGATTGTATGCTCAAACATGTCAGTGAGTGAATCCTCAAACATGTCACTGAATGCATCCTCAAATATTTAACTGGGTACATCCTCAAACACGTCACTCAACACATCCTCAAACACTTCAGTGAGTCCATCCTCAAACATGTCAGTGAGTCCATCCGCAAACATGTCAGTGAGTCCATCCTCAAACATGTCAGTGAGTCCATCCTCAAACACTTCAATGAGTCCATCCTCAAACACTCCAGTGAGTCCATTCTCAAGCACGTCAGTGAGTCCATTCTCAAACATGTCAGTGAGTCCATTCTCAAGCACGTCAGTGAGTCCATCCTCAAACACTTCAGTGAGTCCACTCTCAAGCACGTCAGTGAGTCCATCCTCAAACACTTCAGTGAGTCCATTCTCACGCACGTCAGTGAGTCCATCCTCAAACACTTCAGTGCGTCCATTCTCAAGCACGTCAGTGAGTCCATTCTCAAGCACTTCAGTGAGTCCATTCTCAAACATGTCAGTGAGTCCATCCACAAACATGTCAGGGAGTCCATCCTCAAGCACGTCAGTGAATCCATTCTCAAACATGTCAGTGAGTACATTCTCAAGCACGTCAGTGAGTCCATCCTCAAACACTTCAGTGAGTCCATTCTCAAGCACGTCAGAGAGTCCATTCTCAAGCACGTCAGTGAGTCCATCCTAAAATACTTCAGTGAGTCCATTCTCAAACATGTCACTGATTGTATCCTCAAACATGTCAGTGAGTGAATCCTCAAACATGTCACTGAATGCATCCTCAAATATGTTACTGGGTACATCCTCAAACATGTCAGTGAGTCCATTCTCAAGCACGTCAGTGAGTCCATCCTCAAACACTTCAGTGAGTCTATTCTCAAAAATGTCAGTGAGTCCATTCTCAAGCAGGTCAGTGAGTCCATTCTCAAGCACGTCAGTGAGTCCATTCTCAAGCACGTCAGTGAGTCCATTCTCAAGCACGTCAGTGAGTCCATCCACGAACATGTAAGTGAGTCCATCCTCAAACACGTCAGTGAGTCCATTCTCAAGCACGTCAGTGAGTCCATCCTCAAACACTTCAGTGAGTCCATTCTCAAACATGTCAGTGAGTCCATTCTCAAGCACGTCAGTGAGTCCATCCTCAAACACTTCAGTGAGTCCATTCTCAAGCACATCAGCGAGTCCATCCACGAACATGTAAGTGAGTCCATCCTCAAACACGTCAGTGAGTCCATTCTCAAGCACGTCAGTGAGTCCATCCTAAAACACTTCAGGGAGTCCATTCTCAAGCACATCAGTGAGTCCATCCTAAAACACTTCAGTGAGTCCATTCTCAAGCACGTCAGTGAGTCCATCCTCAAACACTTCAGTGAGTCCATTCTCAAGCACGTCAGTGAGTCCATTCTCAAGCACGTCAGTGAGTCCATCCTAAAATACTTCAGTGAGTCCATCCTCAAACACTTCAGTGAGTCCATTCTCAAACATGTCAGTGAGTCCATTCTCAAGCACGTGAGTGAGTCCATCCTCAAACACTTCAGTGAGTCCATCCACGAACATGTCAGTGAGTCCATCCTCAAACACGTCAGTGAGTCCATTCTCAAGCACGTCAGTGAGTCCATCCTAAAACACTTCAGGGAGTCCATCCTAAAACACTTCAGGGAGTCCATTCTCAAGCACGTCAGTGAGTCCATCCTCAAACACTTCAGTGAGTCCATTCTCAAGCACGTCGGTGAGTCCATTCTCAAGCACGTCAGTGAGTCCATTCTCAAGCACGTCAGTGAGTCCATTCTCAAGCACGTCAGTGAGTCCATTCTCAAACATGTCACTGATTGTATCCTCAAACATGTCAGTGAGTGAATCCTCAAACATGTCACTGAATGCATCCTCAAATATTTAACTGGGTACATCCTCAAACACGTCACTCAACACATCCTCAAACACCAGTGAGTCCATCCTCAAACATGTCAGTGAGTCCATCCTCAAACATGTCAGTGAGTCCATCCTCAAACATGTCAGTGAGTCCATCCTCAAACACTTCAATGAGTCCATCCTCAAACACTCCAGTGAGTCCATTCTCAAGCATGTCAGTGAGTCCATTCTCAAACATGTCAGTGAGTCCATTCTCAAGCACGTCAGTGAGTCCATCCTCAAACACTTCAGTGAGTCCACTCTCAAGCACGTCAGTGAGTCCATCCTCAAACATGTCAGTGAGTCCATCCTCAAACATGTCAGTGAGTCCATCCTCAAACATGTCAGTGAGTCCATCCTCAAACATGTCAGTGAGTCCATCCTCAAACACTTCAATGAGTCCATCCTCAAACACTCCAGTGAGTCCATTCTCAAGCATGTCAGTGAGTCCATTCTCAAACATGTCAGTGAGTCCATTCTCAAGCACGTCAGTGAGTCCATCCTCAAACACTTCAGTGAGTCCACTCTCAAGCACGTCAGTGAGTCCATCCTCAAACATGTCAGTGAGTCCATCGTCAAACATGTCAGTGAGTCCATCCTCAAACATGTCAGTGAGTCCATCCTCAAACATGTCAGTGAGTCCATCCTCAAACATGTCAGTGAGTCCATCCTCAAACATGTCAGTGAGTCCATCCTCAAACATGTCACTGAGTCCATTCTCAAACACTTCAGTGCGTCCATTTTCAAACACTTCAGTGAGTCCATCCTCAAACATGTCAGTGAGTCCATTCTCAAACATGTCACTGATTGTATCCTCAAACATGTCAGTGAGTCCATCCTCAAACATGTCAGTGAGTCCATCCTCAAACATGTCAGTGAGTCCATCCTCAAACATGTCAGTGAGTCCATCCTCAAACACTTCAATGAGTCCATCCTCAAACACTCCAGTGAGTCCATTCTCAAGCATGTCAGTGAGTCCATTCTCAAACATGTCAGTGAGTCCATTCTCAAGCACGTCAGTGAGTCCATCCTCAAACACTTCAGTGAGTCCACTCTCAAGCACGTCAGTGAGTCCATCCTCAAACATGTCAGTGAGTCCATCGTCAAACATGTCAGTGAGTCCATCCTCAAACATGTCAGTGAGTCCATCCTCAAACATGTCACTGAGTCCATTCTCAAACACTTCAGTGCGTCCATTTTCAAACACTTCAGTGAGTCCATCCTCAAACATGTCAGTGAGTCCATTCTCAAACATGTCACTGATTGTATCCTCAAACATGTCAGTGAGTGAATCCTCAAACATGTCACTGAATGCATCCTCAAATATGTTACTGGGTACATCCTCAAACATGTCAGTGAGTCCATCCTCAAACACTTCAGTGAGTCCATTCTCAAACATGTCAGTGAGTCCATTCTCAAGCACGTCAGTGAGTCCATCCTCAAACACTTCAGTGAGTCCATTCTCAAGCACGTCAGCGAGTCCATCCACAAACATGTCAGTGAGTCCATCCCCAAACACGTCAGTGAGTCCATTCTCAAGCACGTCAGTGAGTCCATCCTAAAACACTTCAGGGAGTCCATTCTCAAGCACGTCAGTGAGTCCATCCTAAAACACTTCAGTGAGTCCATTCTGAAGCACGTCCGTGAGTCCATCCTCAATCACTTCAGTGAGTCCATTCTCAAGCACGTCAGTGAGTCCATTCTCAAGCACGTCAGTGAGTCCATCCTAAAATACTTCAGTGAGTCCATTCTCAAACATGTCACTGATTGTATCCTCAAACATGTCAGTGAGTGAATCCTCAAACATGTCACTGAATGCATCCTCAAATATGTTACTGGGTACATCCTCAAACATGTCAGTGAGTCCATTCTCAAGCACGTCAGTGAGTCCATCCTCAAACACTTCAGTGAGTCCATTCTCAAAAATGTCAGTGAGTCCATTCTCAAGCACGTCAGTGAGTCCATTCTCAAGCATGTCAGTGAGTCCCTTCTCAAGCACGTCAGTGAGTCCATTATCAAGCACGTCAGTGAGTCCATTCTCAAACATGTCAGTGAGTCCATTCTCAAGCACGTGAGTGAGTCCATCCTCAAACACTTCAGTGAGTCCATCCACGAACATGTCAGTGAGTCCATCCTCAAACACGTCAGTGAGTCCATTCTCAAGCACGTCAGTGAGTCCATCCTAAAACACTTCAGGGAGTCCATTCTCAAGCACCTCAGTGAGTCCATCCTCAAACACTTCAGTGAGTCCATTCTCAAGCACGTCAGTGAGTCCATTCTCAAGCACGTCAGTGAGTCCATTCTCAAGCACGTCAGTGAGTCCATTCTCAAGCACGTCAGTGAGTCCATTCTCAAACATGTCACTGATTGTATCCTCAAACATGTCAGTGAGTGAATCCTCAAACATGTCACTGAATGCATCCTCAAATATTTAACTGGGTACATCCTCAAACACGTCACTCAACACATCCTCAAACACCAGTGAGTCCATCCTCAAACATGTCAGTGAGTCCATCCTCAAACATGTCAGTGAGTCCATCCTCAAACATGTCAGTGAGTCCATCCTCAAACACTTCAATGAGTCCATCCTCAAACACTCCAGTGAGTCCATTCTCAAGCATGTCAGTGAGTCCATTCTCAAACATGTCAGTGAGTCCATTCTCAAGCACGTCAGTGAGTCCATCCTCAAACACTTCAGTGAGTCCACTCTCAAGCACGTCAGTGAGTCCATCCTCAAACATGTCAGTGAGTCCATCCTCAAACATGTCAGTGAGTCCATCCTCAAACATGTCAGTGAGTCCATCCTCAAACATGTCAGTGAGTCCATCCTCAAACACTTCAATGAGTCCATCCTCAAACACTCCAGTGAGTCCATTCTCAAGCATGTCAGTGAGTCCATTCTCAAACATGTCAGTGAGTCCATTCTCAAGCACGTCAGTGAGTCCATCCTCAAACACTTCAGTGAGTCCACTCTCAAGCACGTCAGTGAGTCCATCCTCAAACATGTCAGTGAGTCCATCGTCAAACATGTCAGTGAGTCCATCCTCAAACATGTCAGTGAGTCCATCCTCAAACATGTCACTGAGTCCATTCTCAAACACTTCAGTGCGTCCATTTTCAAACACTTCAGTGAGTCCATCCTCAAACATGTCAGTGAGTCCATTCTCAAACATGTCACTGATTGTATCCTCAAACATGTCAGTGAGTGAATCCTCAAACATGTCACTGAATGCATCCTCAAATATGTTACTGGGTACATCCTCAAACATGTCAGTGAGTCCATCCTCAAACACTTCAGTGAGTCCATTCTCAAACATGTCAGTGAGTCCATTCTCAAGCACGTCAGTGAGTCCATCCTCAAACACTTCAGTGAGTCCATTCTCAAGCACGTCAGCGAGTCCATCCACAAACATGTCAGTGAGTCCATCCCCAAACACGTCAGTGAGTCCATTCTCAAGCACGTCAGTGAGTCCATCCTAAAACACTTCAGGGAGTCCATTCTCAAGCACGTCAGTGAGTCCATCCTAAAACACTTCAGTGAGTCCATTCTGAAGCACGTCCGTGAGTCCATCCTCAATCACTTCAGTGAGTCCATTCTCAAGCACGTCAGTGAGTCCATTCTCAAGCACGTCAGTGAGTCCATCCTAAAATACTTCAGTGAGTCCATTCTCAAACATGTCACTGATTGTATCCTCAAACATGTCAGTGAGTGAATCCTCAAACATGTCACTGAATGCATCCTCAAATATGTTACTGGGTACATCCTCAAACATGTCAGTGAGTCCATTCTCAAGCACGTCAGTGAGTCCATCCTCAAACACTTCAGTGAGTCCATTCTCAAAAATGTCAGTGAGTCCATTCTCAAGCACGTCAGTGAGTCCATTCTCAAGCACATCAGTGAGTCCATTCTCAAGCACGTCAGTGAGTCCATTCTCAAGCACGTCAGTGAGTCCATTCTCAAACATGTCAGTGAGTCCATTCTCAAGCACGTCAGTGACTCCATTCTCTAACACTTCAGTGAGTCCATTCTCAAACATGTCAGTGAGTCCATTCTCAAGCACGTCAGTGAGTCCATCCTCAAACACTTCAGTGAGTCCATTCTCAAGCACGTCAGCGAGTCCATCCTCAAACATGTCAGTGAGTCCATCCTCAAACATGTCAGTGAGTCCATCCTCAAACATGTCAGTGAGTCCATCCTCAAACACTTCAATGAGTCCATCCTCAAACACTCCAGTGAGTCCATTCTCAAGCATGTCAGTGAGTCCATTCTCAAACATGTCAGTGAGTCCATTCTCAAGCACGTCAGTGAGTCCATCCTCAAACACTTCAGTGAGTCCACTCTCAAGCACGTCAGTGAGTCCATCCTCAAACATGTCAGTGAGTCCATCGTCAAACATGTCAGTGAGTCCATCCTCAAACATGTCAGTGAGTCCATCCTCAAACATGTCAGTGAGTCCATCCTCAAACATGTCAGTGAGTCCATCCTCAAACATGTCAGTGAGTCCATCCTCAAACATGTCACTGAGTCCATTCTCAAACACTTCAGTGCGTCCATTTTCAAACACTTCAGTGAGTCCATCCTCAAACATGTCAGTGAGTCCATTCTCAAACATGTCACTGATTGTATCCTCAAACATGTCAGTGAGTCCATCCTCAAACATGTCAGTGAGTCCATCCTCAAACATGTCAGTGAGTCCATCCTCAAACATGTCAGTGAGTCCATCCTCAAACACTTCAATGAGTCCATCCTCAAACACTCCAGTGAGTCCATTCTCAAGCATGTCAGTGAGTCCATTCTCAAACATGTCAGTGAGTCCATTCTCAAGCACGTCAGTGAGTCCATCCTCAAACACTTCAGTGAGTCCACTCTCAAGCACGTCAGTGAGTCCATCCTCAAACATGTCAGTGAGTCCATCGTCAAACATGTCAGTGAGTCCATCCTCAAACATGTCAGTGAGTCCATCCTCAAACATGTCACTGAGTCCATTCTCAAACACTTCAGTGCGTCCATTTTCAAACACTTCAGTGAGTCCATCCTCAAACATGTCAGTGAGTCCATTCTCAAACATGTCACTGATTGTATCCTCAAACATGTCAGTGAGTGAATCCTCAAACATGTCACTGAATGCATCCTCAAATATGTTACTGGGTACATCCTCAAACATGTCAGTGAGTCCATCCTCAAACACTTCAGTGAGTCCATTCTCAAACATGTCAGTGAGTCCATTCTCAAGCACGTCAGTGAGTCCATCCTCAAACACTTCAGTGAGTCCATTCTCAAGCACGTCAGCGAGTCCATCCACAAACATGTCAGTGAGTCCATCCCCAAACACGTCAGTGAGTCCATTCTCAAGCACGTCAGTGAGTCCATCCTAAAACACTTCAGGGAGTCCATTCTCAAGCACGTCAGTGAGTCCATCCTAAAACACTTCAGTGAGTCCATTCTGAAGCACGTCCGTGAGTCCATCCTCAATCACTTCAGTGAGTCCATTCTCAAGCACGTCAGTGAGTCCATTCTCAAGCACGTCAGTGAGTCCATCCTAAAATACTTCAGTGAGTCCATTCTCAAACATGTCACTGATTGTATCCTCAAACATGTCAGTGAGTGAATCCTCAAACATGTCACTGAATGCATCCTCAAATATGTTACTGGGTACATCCTCAAACATGTCAGTGAGTCCATTCTCAAGCACGTCAGTGAGTCCATCCTCAAACACTTCAGTGAGTCCATTCTCAAAAATGTCAGTGAGTCCATTCTCAAGCACGTCAGTGAGTCCATTCTCAAGCATGTCAGTGAGTCCCTTCTCAAGCACGTCAGTGAGTCCATTATCAAGCACGTCAGTGAGTCCATTCTCAAACATGTCAGTGAGTCCATTCTCAAGCACGTGAGTGAGTCCATCCTCAAACACTTCAGTGAGTCCATCCACGAACATGTCAGTGAGTCCATCCTCAAACACGTCAGTGAGTCCATTCTCAAGCACGTCAGTGAGTCCATCCTAAAACACTTCAGGGAGTCCATTCTCAAGCACCTCAGTGAGTCCATCCTCAAACACTTCAGTGAGTCCATTCTCAAGCACGTCAGTGAGTCCATTCTCAAGCACGTCAGTGAGTCCATTCTCAAGCACGTCAGTGAGTCCATTCTCAAGCACGTCAGTGAGTCCATTCTCAAACATGTCACTGATTGTATCCTCAAACATGTCAGTGAGTGAATCCTCAAACATGTCACTGAATGCATCCTCAAATATTTAACTGGGTACATCCTCAAACACGTCACTCAACACATCCTCAAACACCAGTGAGTCCATCCTCAAACATGTCAGTGAGTCCATCCTCAAACATGTCAGTGAGTCCATCCTCAAACATGTCAGTGAGTCCATCCTCAAACACTTCAATGAGTC
This sequence comes from Myxine glutinosa, assembly GCF_964187855.1. Classification (NCBI taxonomy): domain Eukaryota; kingdom Metazoa; phylum Chordata; class Myxini; order Myxiniformes; family Myxinidae; genus Myxine; species Myxine glutinosa. The sequence continues at coordinate 65,080,849 of NC_136263.1, forward strand.
CATCCTCAAACACTCCAGTGAGTCCATTCTCAAGCATGTCAGTGAGTCCATTCTCAAACATGTCAGTGAGTCCATTCTCAAGCACGTCAGTGAGTCCATCCTCAAACACTTCAGTGAGTCCACTCTCAAGCACGTCAGTGAGTCCATCCTCAAACATGTCAGTGAGTCCATCCTCAAACATGTCAGTGAGTCCATCCTCAAACATGTCAGTGAGTCCATCCTCAAACATGTCAGTGAGTCCATCCTCAAACACTTCAATGAGTCCATCCTCAAACACTCCAGTGAGTCCATTCTCAAGCATGTCAGTGAGTCCATTCTCAAACATGTCAGTGAGTCCATTCTCAAGCACGTCAGTGAGTCCATCCTCAAACACTTCAGTGAGTCCACTCTCAAGCACGTCAGTGAGTCCATCCTCAAACATGTCAGTGAGTCCATCGTCAAACATGTCAGTGAGTCCATCCTCAAACATGTCAGTGAGTCCATCCTCAAACATGTCACTGAGTCCATTCTCAAACACTTCAGTGCGTCCATTTTCAAACACTTCAGTGAGTCCATCCTCAAACATGTCAGTGAGTCCATTCTCAAACATGTCACTGATTGTATCCTCAAACATGTCAGTGAGTGAATCCTCAAACATGTCACTGAATGCATCCTCAAATATGTTACTGGGTACATCCTCAAACATGTCAGTGAGTCCATCCTCAAACACTTCAGTGAGTCCATTCTCAAACATGTCAGTGAGTCCATTCTCAAGCACGTCAGTGAGTCCATCCTCAAACACTTCAGTGAGTCCATTCTCAAGCACGTCAGCGAGTCCATCCACAAACATGTCAGTGAGTCCATCCCCAAACACGTCAGTGAGTCCATTCTCAAGCACGTCAGTGAGTCCATCCTAAAACACTTCAGGGAGTCCATTCTCAAGCACGTCAGTGAGTCCATCCTAAAACACTTCAGTGAGTCCATTCTGAAGCACGTCCGTGAGTCCATCCTCAATCACTTCAGTGAGTCCATTCTCAAGCACGTCAGTGAGTCCATTCTCAAGCACGTCAGTGAGTCCATCCTAAAATACTTCAGTGAGTCCATTCTCAAACATGTCACTGATTGTATCCTCAAACATGTCAGTGAGTGAATCCTCAAACATGTCACTGAATGCATCCTCAAATATGTTACTGGGTACATCCTCAAACATGTCAGTGAGTCCATTCTCAAGCACGTCAGTGAGTCCATCCTCAAACACTTCAGTGAGTCCATTCTCAAAAATGTCAGTGAGTCCATTCTCAAGCACGTCAGTGAGTCCATTCTCAAGCACATCAGTGAGTCCATTCTCAAGCACGTCAGTGAGTCCATTCTCAAGCACGTCAGTGAGTCCATTCTCAAACATGTCAGTGAGTCCATTCTCAAGCACGTCAGTGACTCCATTCTCTAACACTTCAGTGAGTCCATTCTCAAACATGTCAGTGAGTCCATTCTCAAGCACGTCAGTGAGTCCATCCTCAAACACTTCAGTGAGTCCATTCTCAAGCACGTCAGCGAGTCCATCCACGAACATGTCAGTGAGTCCATCCTCAAACACGTCAGTGAGTCCATTCTCAAGCACGTCAGCGAGTCCATCCTAAAACACTTCAGGGAGTCCATTCTCAAGCACGTCAGTGAGTCCATCCTAAAACACTTCAGTGAGTCCATTCTCAAGCACGTCAGTGAGTCCATCCTCAAACACTTCAGTGAGTCCATTCTCAAGCACGTCAGTGAGTCCATTCTCAAGCACATCAGTGAGTCCATCCTAAAATACTTCAGTGAGACCATTCTCAAGCACGTCAGTGAGTCCATCCTCAAACACTTCAGTGAGTCCATTCTCAAAAATGTCAGTGAGTCCATTCTCAAGCACGTCAGTGAGTCCATCCTCAAACACTTCAGTGAGTCCATTCTCAAAAATGTCAGTGAGTCCATTCTCAAGCACGTCAGTGAGTCCATTCTCAAGCACGTCAGTGAGTCCATTCTCAAGCACGTCAGTGAGTCCATTCTCAAGCACGTCAGTGAGTCCATTCTCAAACATGTCAGTGAGTCCATTCTCAAGCACGTCAGTGAGTCCATCCTCAAACACTTCAGTGAGTCCATTCTCAAACATGTCAGTGAGTCCATTCTCAAGCACGTCAGTGAGTCCATCCTCAAACACTTCAGTGAGTCCATTCTCAAGCACGTCAGCGAGTCCATCCACGAACATGTCATTGAGTCCATCCTCAAACACGTCAGTGAGTCCATTCTGAAGCACGTCAGTGAGTCCATCCTAAAACACTTCAGGGAGTCCATTCTCAAGCACGTCAGTGAGTCCATCCTAAAACACTTCAGTGAGTCCATTCTCAAGCACGTCAGTGAGTCCATCCTTAAACACTTCAGTGAGTCCATTCTCAAGCACGTCAGTGAGTCCATTCTCAAGCACGTCAGTGAGTCAATCCTAAAATACTTCAGTGAGACCATTCTCAAGCACGTCAGTGAGTCCAACCTCAAACACTTCAGTGAGTCCATTCTCAAGCACATCAGTGAGTCCATCCTAAAATACTTCAGTGAGTCCATTCTCAAGCACGTCAGTGAGTCCATTCTCAAGCACGTCAGTGAGTCCATTCTCAAACATGTCACTGATTGTATGCTCAAACATGTCAGTGAGTGAATCCTCAAACATGTCACTGAATGCATCCTCAAATATTTAACTGGGTACATCCTCAAACACGTCACTCAACACATCCTCAAACACTTCAGTGAGTCCATCCTCAAACATGTCAGTGAGTCCATCCGCAAACATGTCAGTGAGTCCATCCTCAAACATGTCAGTGAGTCCATCCTCAAACACTTCAATGAGTCCATCCTCAAACACTCCAGTGAGTCCATTCTCAAGCACGTCAGTGAGTCCATTCTCAAACATGTCAGTGAGTCCATTCTCAAGCACGTCAGTGAGTCCATCCTCAAACACTTCAGTGAGTCCACTCTCAAGCACGTCAGTGAGTCCATCCTCAAACACTTCAGTGAGTCCATTCTCACGCACGTCAGTGAGTCCATCCTCAAACACTTCAGTGCGTCCATTCTCAAGCACGTCAGTGAGTCCATTCTCAAGCACTTCAGTGAGTCCATTCTCAAACATGTCAGTGAGTCCATCCACAAACATGTCAGGGAGTCCATCCTCAAGCACGTCAGTGAATCCATTCTCAAACATGTCAGTGAGTACATTCTCAAGCACGTCAGTGAGTCCATCCTCAAACACTTCAGTGAGTCCATTCTCAAGCACGTCAGAGAGTCCATTCTCAAGCACGTCAGTGAGTCCATCCTAAAATACTTCAGTGAGTCCATTCTCAAACATGTCACTGATTGTATCCTCAAACATGTCAGTGAGTGAATCCTCAAACATGTCACTGAATGCATCCTCAAATATGTTACTGGGTACATCCTCAAACATGTCAGTGAGTCCATTCTCAAGCACGTCAGTGAGTCCATCCTCAAACACTTCAGTGAGTCTATTCTCAAAAATGTCAGTGAGTCCATTCTCAAGCAGGTCAGTGAGTCCATTCTCAAGCACGTCAGTGAGTCCATTCTCAAGCACGTCAGTGAGTCCATTCTCAAGCACGTCAGTGAGTCCATTCTCAAACATGTCAGTGAGTCCATTCTCAAGCACGTCAGTGAGTCCATCCTCAAACACTTCAGTGAGTCCATTCTCAAACATGTCAGTGAGTCCATTCTCAAGCACGTCAGTGAGTCCATCCTCAAACACTTCAGTGAGTCCATTCTCAAGCACATCAGCGAGTCCATCCACGAACATGTAAGTGAGTCCATCCTCAAACACGTCAGTGAGTCCATTCTCAAGCACGTCAGTGAGTCCATCCTAAAACACTTCAGGGAGTCCATTCTCAAGCACATCAGTGAGTCCATCCTAAAACACTTCAGTGAGTCCATTCTCAAGCACGTCAGTGAGTCCATCCTCAAACACTTCAGTGAGTCCATTCTCAAGCACGTCAGTGAGTCCATTCTCAAGCACGTCAGTGAGTCCATCCTAAAATACTTCAGTGAGTCCATCCTCAAACACTTCAGTGAGTCCATTCTCAAACATGTCAGTGAGTCCATTCTCAAGCACGTGAGTGAGTCCATCCTCAAACACTTCAGTGAGTCCATCCACGAACATGTCAGTGAGTCCATCCTCAAACACGTCAGTGAGTCCATTCTCAAGCACGTCAGTGAGTCCATCCTAAAACACTTCAGGGAGTCCATCCTAAAACACTTCAGGGAGTCCATTCTCAAGCACGTCAGTGAGTCCATCCTCAAACACTTCAGTGAGTCCATTCTCAAGCACGTCAGTGAGTCCATTCTCAAGCACGTCAGTGAGTCCATTCTCAAGCACGTCAGTGAGTCCATTCTCAAGCACGTCAGTGAGTCCATTCTCAAACATGTCACTGATTGTATCCTCAAACATGTCAGTGAGTGAATCCTCAAACATGTCACTGAATGCATCCTCAAATATTTAACTGGGTACATCCTCAAACACGTCACTCAACACATCCTCAAACACCAGTGAGTCCATCCTCAAACATGTCAGTGAGTCCATCCTCAAACATGTCAGTGAGTCCATCCTCAAACATGTCAGTGAGTCCATCCTCAAACACTTCAATGAGTCCATCCTCAAACACTCCAGTGAGTCCATTCTCAAGCATGTCAGTGAGTCCATTCTCAAACATGTCAGTGAGTCCATTCTCAAGCACGTCAGTGAGTCCATCCTCAAACACTTCAGTGAGTCCACTCTCAAGCACGTCAGTGAGTCCATCCTCAAACATGTCAGTGAGTCCATCCTCAAACATGTCAGTGAGTCCATCCTCAAACATGTCAGTGAGTCCATCCTCAAACATGTCAGTGAGTCCATCCTCAAACACTTCAATGAGTCCATCCTCAAACACTCCAGTGAGTCCATTCTCAAGCATGTCAGTGAGTCCATTCTCAAACATGTCAGTGAGTCCATTCTCAAACACGTCAGTGAGTCCATCCTCAAACACTTCAGTGAGTCCACTCTCAAGCACGTCAGTGAGTCCATCCTCAAACATGTCAGTGAGTCCATCGTCAAACATGTCAGTGAGTCCATCCTCAAACATGTCAGTGAGTCCATCCTCAAACATGTCAGTGAGTCCATCCTCAAACATGTCAGTGAGTCCATCCTCAAACATGTCAGTGAGTCCATCCTCAAACATGTCACTGAGTCCATTCTCAAACACTTCAGTGCGTCCATTTTCAAACACTTCAGTGAGTCCATCCTCAAACATGTCAGTGAGTCCATTCTCAAACATGTCACTGATTGTATCCTCAAACATGTCAGTGAGTGAATCCTCAAACATGTCACTGAATGCATCCTCAAATATGTTACTGGGTACATCCTCAAACATGTCAGTGAGTCCATCCTCAAACACTTCAGTGAGTCCATTCTCAAACATGTCAGTGAGTCCATTCTCAAGCACGTCAGTGAGTCCATCCTCAAACACTTCAGTGAGTCCATTCTCAAGCACGTCAGCGAGTCCATCCACAAACATGTCAGTGAGTCCATCCTCAAACACGTCAGTGAGTCCATTCTCAAGCACGTCAGTGAGTCCATCCTAAAACACTTCAGGGAGTCCATTCTCAAGCACGTCAGTGAGTCCATCCTAAAACACTTCAGTGAGTCCATTCTGAAGCACGTCCGTGAGTCCATCCTCAATCACTTCAGTGAGTCCATTCTCAAGCACGTCAGTGAGTCCATTCTCAAGCACGTCAGTGAGTCCATCCTAAAATACTTCAGTGAGTCCATTCTCAAACATGTCACTGATTGTATCCTCAAACATGTCAGTGAGTGAATCCTCAAACATGTCACTGAATGCATCCTCAAATATGTTACTGGGTACATCCTCAAACATGTCAGTGAGTCCATTCTCAAGCACGTCAGTGAGTCCATCCTCAAACACTTCAGTGAGTCCATTCTCAAAAATGTCAGTGAGTCCATTCTCAAGCACGTCAGTGAGTCCATTCTCAAGCACATCAGTGAGTCCATTCTCAAGCACGTCAGTGAGTCCATTCTCAAGCACGTCAGTGAGTCCATTCTCAAACATGTCAGTGAGTCCATTCTCAAGCACGTCAGTGACTCCATTCTCTAACACTTCAGTGAGTCCATTCTCAAACATGTCAGTGAGTCCATTCTCAAGCACGTCAGTGAGTCCATCCTCAAACACTTCAGTGAGTCCATTCTCAAGCACGTCAGCGAGTCCATCCACGAACATGTCAGTGAGTCCATCCTCAAACACGTCAGTGAGTCCATTCTCAAGCACGTCAGTGAGTCCATCCTAAAACACTTCAGGGAGTCCATTCTCAAGCACGTCAGTGAGTCCATCCTAAAACACTTCAGTGAGTCCATTCTCAAGCACGTCAGTGAGTCCATCCTCAAACACTTCAGTGAGTCCATTCTCAAGCACGTCAGTGAGTCCATTCTCAAGCACATCAGTGAGTCCATCCTAAAATACTTCAGTGAGACCATTCTCAAGCACGTCAGTGAGTCCATCCTCAAACACTTCAGTGAGTCCATTCTCAAAAATGTCAGTGAGTCCATTCTCAAGCACGTCAGTGAGTCCATTCTCAAGCACGTCAGTGAGTCCATTCTCAAGCACGTCAGTGAGTCCATTCTCAAGCACGTCAGTGAGTCCATTCTCAAACATGTCAGTGAGTCCATTCTCAAGCACGTCAGTGAGTCCATCCTCAAACACTTCAGTGAGTCCATTCTCAAACATGTCAGTGAGTCCATTCTCAAGCACGTCAGTGAGTCCATCCTCAAACACTTCAGTGAGTCCATTCTCAAGCACGTCAGCGAGTCCATCCACGAACATGTCATTGAGTCCATCCTCAAACACGTCAGTGAGTCCATTCTCAAGCACGTCAGTGAGTCCATCCTAAAACACTTCAGGGAGTCCATTCTCAAGCACGTCAGTGAGTCCATCCTAAAACACTTCAGTGAGTCCATTCTCAAGCATGTCAGTGAGTCCATCCTTAAACACTTCAGTGAGTCCATTCTCAAGCACGTCAGTGAGTCAATCCTAAAATACTTCAGTGAGACCATTCTCAAGCACGTCAGTGAGTCCAACCTCAAACACTTCAGTGAGTCCATTCTCAAGCACATCAGTGAGTCCATCCTAAAATACTTCAGTGAGTCCATTCTCAAGCACGTCAGTGAGTCCATTCTCAAGCACGTCAGTGAGTCCATTCTCAAACATGTCACTGATTGTATCCTCAAACATGTCAGTGAGTGAATCCTCAAACATGTCACTGAATGCATCCTCAAATATTTAACTGGGTACATCCTCAAACACGTCACTCAACACATCCTCAAACACTTCAGTGAGTCCATCCTCAAACATGTCAGTGAGTCCATCCGCAAACATGTCAGTGAGTCCATCCTCAAACATGTCAGTGAGTCCATCCTCAAACACTTCAATGAGTCCATCCTCAAACACTCCAGTGAGTCCATTCTCAAGCACGCCAGTGAGTCCATTCTCAAACATGTCAGTGAGTCCATTCTCAAGCACGTCAGTGAGTCCATCCTCAAACACTTCAGTGAGTCCACTCTCAAGCACGTCAGTGAGTCCATCCTCAAACACTTCAGTGAGTCCATTCTCAAGCACGTCAGTGAGTCCATCCTCAAACACTTCAGTGCGTCCATTCTCAAGCACGTCAGTGAGTCCATTCTCAAGCACTTCAGTGAGTCCATTCTCAAACATGTCAGTGAGTCCATCCACAAACATGTCAGGGAGTCCATCCTCAAGCACGTCAGTGAATCCATTCTCAAACATGTCAGTGAGTACATTCTCAAGCGCGTCAGTGAGTCCATCCTCAAACACTTCAGTGAGTCCATTCTCAAGCACGTCAGAGAGTCCATTCTCAAGCACGTCAGTGAGTCCATCCTAAAATACTTCAGTGAGTCCATTCTCAAACATGTCACTGATTGTATCCTCAAACATGTCAGTGAGTGAATCCTCAAACATGTCACTGAATGCATCCTCAAATATGTTACTGGGTACATCCTCAAACATGTCAGTGAGTCCATTCTCAAGCACGTCAGTGAGTCCATCCTCAAACACTTCAGTGAGTCTATTCTCAAAAATGTCAGTGAGTCCATTCTCAAGCAGGTCAGTGAGTCCATTCTCAAGCACGTCAGTGAGTCCATTCTCAAGCACGTCAGTGAGTCCATTCTCAAGCACGTCAGTGAGTCCATTCTCAAACATGTCAGTGAGTCCATTCTCAAGCACGTCAGTGAGTCCATCCTCAAACACTTCAGTGAGTCCATTCTCAAACATGTCAGTGAGTCCATTCTCAAGCACGTCAGTGAGTCCATCCTCAAACACTTCAGTGAGTCCATTCTCAAGCACATCAGCGAGTCCATCCACGAACATGTAAGTGAGTCCATCCTCAAACACGTCAGTGAGTCCATTCTCAAGCACGTCAGTGAGTCCATCCTAAAACACTTCAGGGAGTACATTCTCAAGCACATCAGTGAGTCCATCCTAAAGCACTTCAGTGAGTCCATTCTCAAGCACGTCAATGAGTCCATCCTCAAACACTTCAGTGAGTCCATTCTCAAGCACGTCAGTGAGTCCATTCTCAAGCACGTCAGTGAGTCCATCCTAAAATACTTCAGTGAGTCCATTCTCAATCACGTCAGTGAGTCCAACCTCAAACACTACAGTGAGTCCATTCTCAAGCACATCAGTGAGTCCATCCTAAAATACTTCAGTGAGTCCATTCTCAAGCACGTCAGTGAGTCCCTTCTCAAGCACGTCAGTGAGTCCATTCTCAAACATGTCACTGATTGTATCCTCAAACATGTCAGTGAGTGAATCCTCAAACATGTCACTGAATGCATCCTCAAATATTTAACTGGGTACATCCTCAAACATGTCACTCAACACATCCTCAAACACCAGTGAGTCCATCCTCAAACATGTCAGTGAGTCCATCCTCAAACATGTCAGTGAGTCCATCCTCAAACATGTCAGTGAGTCCATCCTCCAACACTTCAATGAGTCCATCCTCAAACACTCCAGTGAGTCCATTCTCAAGCACGTCAGTGAGTCCATTCTCAAACATGTCAGTGAGTCCATTCTCAAGCACGTCAGTGAGTCCATCCTCAAACACTTCAGTGAGTCCACTCTCAAGCACGTCAGTGAGTCCATCCTCAAACATGTCAGTGAGTCCATCCTCAAACATGTCAGTGAGTCCATCCTCAAACATGTCAGTGAGTCCATCCTCAGAACATGTCAGTGAGTCCATCCTCAAACATGTCACTGAGTCCATTCTCAAACACTTCAGTGCGTCCATTTTCAAACACTTCAGTGAGTCCATCCTCAAACATGTCAGTGAGTCCATTCTCAAACATGTCACTGATTGTATCCTCAAACATGTCAGTGAGTGAATCCTCAAACATGTCACTGAATGCATCCTCAAATATGTTACTGGGTACATCCTCAAACATGTCAGTGAGTCCATCCTCAAACACTTCAGTGAATCCATTCTCAAACATGTCAGTGAGTCCATTCTCAAGCACGCCATTGAGTCCATCCTCAAACACTTCAGTGAGTCCATTCTCAAACACGTCAGCGAGTCCATCCACAAACATGTCAGTGAGTCCATCCTCAAACACGTCAGTGAGTCCATTCTCAAGCACGTCAGTGAGTCCATCCTAAAACACTTCAGGGAGTCCATTCTCAAGCACGTCAGTGAGTCCATTCTCAAGCACATCAGTGAGTCCATCCTAAAATACTTCAGTGAGTCCATTCTCAAACATGTCACTGATTGTATCCTCAAACATGTCAGTGAGTGAATCCTCAAACATGTCACTGAATGCATCCTCAAATATGTTACTGGGTACATCCTCAAACATGTCAGTGAGTCCATTCTCAAGCACGTCAGTGAGTCCATCCTCAAACACTTCAGTGAGTCCATTCTCAAAAATGTCAGTGAGTCCATTCTCAAGCACGTCAGTGAGTCCATTCTCAAGCATGTCAGTGAGTCCCTTCTCAAGCACGTCAGTGAGTCCATTATCAAGCACGTCAGTGAGTCCATTCTCAAACATGTCAGTGAGTCCATTCTCAAGCACGTGAGTGAGTCCATCCTCAAACACTTCAGTGAGTCCATCCACGAACATGTCAGTGAGTCCATCCTCAAACACGTCAGTGAGTCCATTCTCAAGCACGTCAGTGAGTCCATCCTAAAACACTTCAGGGAGTCCATTCTCAAGCACGTCAGTGAGTCCATCCTCAAACACTTCAGTGAGTCCATTCTCAAGCACGTCAGTGAGTCCATTCTCAAGCACGTCAGTGAGTCCATTCTCAAGCACGTCAGTGAGTCCATTCTCAAGCACGTCAGTGAGTCCATTCTCAAACATGTCACTGATTGTATCCACAAACATGTCAGTGAGTGAATCCTCAAACATGTCACTGAATGCATCCTCAAATATTTAACTGGGTACATCCTCAAACACGTCACTCAACACATCCTCAAACACCAGTGAGTCCATCCTCAAACATGTCAGTGAGTCCATCCTCAAACATGTCAGTGAGTCCATCCTCAAACATGTCAGTGAGTCCATCCTCAAACACTTCAATGAGTCCATCCTCAAACACTCCAGTGAGTCCATTCTCAAGCATGTCAGTGAGTCCATTCTCAAACATGTCAGTGAGTCCATTCTCAAGCAGGTCAGTGAGTCCATCCTCAAACACTTCAGTGAGTCCACTCTCAAGCACGTCAGTGAGTCCATCCTCAAACATGTCAGTGAGTCCATCCTCAAACATGTCAGTGAGTCCATCCTCAAACATGTCAGTGAGTCCATCCTCAAACATGTCAGTGAGTCCATCCTCAAACACTTCAATGAGTCCATCCTCAAACACTCCAGTGAGTCCATTCTCAAGCATGTCAGTGAGTCCATTCTCAAACATGTCAGTGAAGTCCATTCTCAAGCACGTCAGTGAGTCCATCCTCAAACACTTCAGTGAGTCCACTCTCAAGCACGTCAGTGAGTCCATCCTCAAACATGTCAGTGAGTCCATCGTCAAACATGTCAGTGAGTCCATCCTCAAACATGTCAGTGAGTCCATCCTCAAACATGTCAGTGAGTCCATCCTCAAACATGTCAGTGAGTCCATCCTCAAACATGTCAGTGAGTCCATCCTCAAACATGTCACTGAGTCCATTCTCAAACACTTCAGTGCGTCCATTTTCAAACACTTCAGTGAGTCCATCCTCAAACATGTCAGTGAGTCCATTCTCAAACATGTCACTGATTGTATCCTCAAACATGTCAGTGAGTGAATCCTCAAACATGTCACTGAATGCATCCTCAAATATGTTACTGGGTACATCCTCAAACATGTCAGTGAGTCCATCCTCAAACACTTCAGTGAGTCCATTCTCAAACATGTCAGTGAGTCCATTCTCAAGCACGTCAGTGAGTCCATCCTCAAACACTTCAGTGAGTCCATTCTCAAGCACGTCAGCGAGTCCATCCACAAACATGTCAGTGAGTCCATCCTCAAACACGTCAGTGAGTCCATTCTCAAGCACGTCAGTGAGTCCATCCTAAAACACTTCAGGGAGTCCATTCTCAAGCACGTCAGTGAGTCCATCCTAAAACACTTCAGTGAGTCCATTCTGAAGCACGTCCGTGAGTCCATCCTCAATCACTTCAGTGAGTCCATTCTCAAGCACGTCAGTGAGTCCATTCTCAAGCACGTCAGTGAGTCCATCCTAAAATACTTCAGTGAGTCCATTCTCAAACATGTCACTGATTGTATCCTCAAACATGTCAGTGAGTGAATCCTCAAACATGTCACTGAATGCATCCTCAAATATGTTACTGGATACATCCTCAAACATGTCAGTGAGTCCATTCTCAAGCACGTCAGTGAGTCCATCCTCAAACACTTCAGTGAGTCCATTCTCAAAAATGTCAGTGAGTCCATTCTCAAGCACGTCAGTGAGTCCATTCTCAAGCACATCAGTGAGTCCATTCTCAAGCACGTCAGTGAGTCCATTCTCAAGCACGTCAGTGAGTCCATTCTCAAACATGTCAGTGAGTCCATTCTCAAGTACGTCAGTGACTCCATTCTCTAACACTTCAGTGAGTCCATTCTCAAACATGTCAGTGAGTCCATTCTCAAGCACGTCAGTGAGTCCATCCTCAAACACTTCAGTGAGTCCATTCTCAAGCACGTCAGCGAGTCCATCCACGAACATGTCAGTGAGTCCATCCTCAAACACGTCAGTGAGTCCATTCTCAAGCACGTCAGCGAGTCCATCCTAAAACACTTCAGGGAGTCCATTCTCAAGCACGTCAGTGAGTCCATCCTAAAACACTTCAGTGAGTCCATTCTCAAGCACGTCAGTGAGTCCATCCTCAAACACTTCAGTGAGTCCATTCTCAAGCACGTCAGTGAGTCCATTCTCAAGCACATCAGTGAGTCCATCCTAAAATACTTCAGTGAGACCATTCTCAAGCACGTCAGTGAGTCCAACCTCAAACACTTCAGTGAGTCCATTCTCAAGCACATCAGTGAGTCCATCCTAAAATACTTCAGTGAGTCCATTCTCAAGCACGTCAGTGAGTCCATTCTCAAGCACGTCAGTGAGTCCATTCTCAAACATGTCACTGATTGTATCCTCAAACATGTCAGTGAGTGAATCCTCAAACATGTCACTGAATGCATCCTCAAATATTTAACTGGGTACATCCTCAAACACGTCACTCAACACATCCTCAAACACTTCAGTGGGTCCATCCTCAAACATGTCAGTGAGTCCATCCTCAAACATGTCAGTGAGTCCATCCTCAAACATGTCAGTGAGTCCATCCTCAAACACTTCAATGAGTCCATCCTCAAACACTCCAGTGAGTCCATTCTCAAGCACGTCAGTGAGTCCATTCTCAAACATGTCAGTGAGTCCATTCTCAAGCACGTCAGTGAGTCCATCCTCAAACACTTCAGTGAGTCCACTCTCAAGCACGTCAGTGAGTCCATCCTCAAACACTTCAGTGAGTCCATTCTCAAGCACGTCAGTGAGTCCATCCTCAAACACTTCAGTGAGTCCATTCTCAAGCACGTCAGTGAGTCCATTCTCAAGCACTTCAGTGAGTCCATTCTCAAACATGTCAGTGAGTCCATCCACAAACATGTCAGGGAGTCCATCCTCAAGCACGTCAGTGAATCCATTCTCAAACATGTCAGTGAGTACATTCTCAAGCACGTCAGTGAGTCCATCCTCAAACACTTCAGTGAGTCCATTCTCAAGCACGTCAGAGAGTCCATTCTGAAGCACGTCAGTGAGTCCATCCTAAAATACTTCAGTGAGTCCATTCTCAAACATGTCACTGATTGTATCCTCAAACATGTCAGTGAGTGAATCCTCAAACATGTCACTGAATGCATCCTCAAATATGTTACTGGGTACATCCTCAAACATGTCAGTGAGTCCATTCTCAAGCACGTCAGTGAGTCCATCCTCAAACACTTCAGTGAGTCTATTCTCAAAAATGTCAGTGAGTCCATTCTCAAGCAGGTCAGTGAGTCCATTCTCAAGCACGTCAGTGAGTCCATTCTCAAGCACGTCAGTGAGTCCATTCTCAAGCACGTCAGTGAGTCCATTCTCAAACATGTCAGTGAGTCCATTCTCAAGCACGTCAGTGAGTCCATCCTCAAACACTTCAGTGAGTCCATTCTCAAACATGTCAGTGAGTCCATTCTCAAGCACGTCAGTGAGTCCATCCTCAAACACTTCAGTGAGTCCATTCTCAAGCACATCAGCGAGTCCATCCACGAACATGTAAGTGAGTCCATCCTCAAACACTTCAGTGAGTCCATCCTCAAACATGTCAGTGAGTCCATTCTCAAACATGTCACTGATTGTATCCTCAAACATGTCAGTGAGTGAATCCTCAAACATGTCACTGAATGCATCCTCAAATATGTTACTGGGTACATCCTCAAACATGTCAGTGAGTCCATCCTCAAACACTTCAGTGAGTCCATTCTCAAACATGTCAGTGAGTCCATTCTCAAGCACGCCAGTGAGTCCATCCTCAAACACTTCAGTGAGTCCATTCTCAAACACGTCAGCGAGTCCATCCACAAACATGTCAGTGAGTCCATCCTCAAACACGTCAGTGAGTCCATTCTCAAGCACGTCAGTGAGTCCATCCTAAAACACTTCAGGGAGTCCATTCTCAAGCACGTCAGTGAGTCCATTCTCAAGCACATCAGTGAGTCCATCCTAAAATACTTCAGTGAGTCCATTCTCAAACATGTCACTGATTGTATCCTCAAACATGTCAGTGAGTGAATCCTCAAACATGTCACTGAATGCATCCTCAAATATGTTACTGGGTACATCCTCAAACATGTCAGTGAGTCCATTCTCAAGCACGTCAGTGAGTCCATCCTCAAACACTTCAGTGAGTCCATTCTCAAAAATGTCAGTGAGTCCATTCTCAAGCACGTCAGTGAGTCCATTCTCAAGCATGTCAGTGAGTCCCTTCTCAAGCACGTCAGTGAGTCCATTATCAAGCACGTCAGTGAGTCCATTCTCAAACATGTCAGTGAGTCCATTCTCAAGCACGTGAGTGAGTCCATCCTCAAACACTTCAGTGAGTCCATCCACGAACATGTCAGTGAGTCCATCCTCAAACACGTCAGTGAGTCCATTCTCAAGCACGTCAGTGAGTCCATCCTAAAACACTTCAGGGAGTCCATTCTCAAGCACGTCAGTGAGTCCATCCTCAAACACTTCAGTGAGTCCATTCTCAAGCACGTCAGTGAGTCCATTCTCAAGCACGTCAGTGAGTCCATTCTCAAGCACGTCAGTGAGTCCATTCTCAAGCACGTCAGTGAGTCCATTCTCAAACATGTCACTGATTGTATCCTCAAACATGTCAGTGAGTGAATCCTCAAACATGTCACTGAATGCATCCTCAAATATTTAACTGGGTACATCCTCAAACACGTCACTCAACACATCCTCAAACACCAGTGAGTCCATCCTCAAACATGTCAGTGAGTCCATCCTCAAACATGTCAGTGAGTCCATCCTCAAACATGTCAGTGAGTCCATCCTCAAACACTTCAATGAGTCCATCCTCAAACACTCCAGTGAGTCCATTCTCAAGCATGTCAGTGAGTCCATTCTCAAACATGTCAGTGAGTCCATTCTCAAGCAGGTCAGTGAGTCCATCCTCAAACACTTCAGTGAGTCCACTCTCAAGCACGTCAGTGAGTCCATCCTCAAACATGTCAGTGAGTCCATCCTCAAACATGTCAGTGAGTCCATCCTCAAACATGTCAGTGAGTCCATCCTCAAACATGTCAGTGAGTCCATCCTCAAACACTTCAATGAGTCCATCCTCAAACACTCCAGTGAGTCCATTCTCAAGCATGTCAGTGAGTCCATTCTCAAACATGTCAGTGAAGTCCATTCTCAAGCACGTCAGTGAGTCCATCCTCAAACACTTCAGTGAGTCCACTCTCAAGCACGTCAGTGAGTCCATCCTCAAACATGTCAGTGAGTCCATCGTCAAACATGTCAGTGAGTCCATCCTCAAACATGTCAGTGAGTCCATCCTCAAACATGTCAGTGAGTCCATCCTCAAACATGTCAGTGAGTCCATCCTCAAACATGTCAGTGAGTCCATCCTCAAACATGTCACTGAGTCCATTCTCAAACACTTCAGTGCGTCCATTTTCAAACACTTCAGTGAGTCCATCCTCAAACATGTCAGTGAGTCCATTCTCAAACATGTCACTGATTGTATCCTCAAACATGTCAGTGAGTGAATCCTCAAACATGTCACTGAATGCATCCTCAAATATGTTACTGGGTACATCCTCAAACATGTCAGTGAGTCCATCCTCAAACACTTCAGTGAGTCCATTCTCAAACATGTCAGTGAGTCCATTCTCAAGCACGTCAGTGAGTCCATCCTCAAACACTTCAGTGAGTCCATTCTCAAGCACGTCAGCGAGTCCATCCACAAACATGTCAGTGAGTCCATCCTCAAACACGTCAGTGAGTCCATTCTCAAGCACGTCAGTGAGTCCATCCTAAAACACTTCAGGGAGTCCATTCTCAAGCACGTCAGTGAGTCCATCCTAAAACACTTCAGTGAGTCCATTCTGAAGCACGTCCGTGAGTCCATCCTCAATCACTTCAGTGAGTCCATTCTCAAGCACGTCAGTGAGTCCATTCTCAAGCACGTCAGTGAGTCCATCCTAAAATACTTCAGTGAGTCCATTCTCAAACATGTCACTGATTGTATCCTCAAACATGTCAGTGAGTGAATCCTCAAACATGTCACTGAATGCATCCTCAAATATGTTACTGGGTACATCCTCAAACATGTCAGTGAGTCCATTCTCAAGCACGTCAGTGAGTCCATCCTCAAACACTTCAGTGAGTCCATTCTCAAAAATGTCAGTGAGTCCATTCTCAAGCACGTCAGTGAGTCCATTCTCAAGCACATCAGTGAGTCCATTCTCAAGCACGTCAGTGAGTCCATTCTCAAGCACGTCAGTGAGTCCATTCTCAAACATGTCAGTGAGTCCATTCTCAAGTACGTCAGTGACTCCATTCTCTAACACTTCAGTGAGTCCATTCTCAAACATGTCAGTGAGTCCATTCTCAAGCACGTCAGTGAGTCCATCCTCAAACACTTCAGTGAGTCCATTCTCAAGCACGTCAGCGAGTCCATCCACGAACATGTCAGTGAGTCCATCCTCAAACACGTCAGTGAGTCCATTCTCAAGCACGTCAGCGAGTCCATCCTAAAACACTTCAGGGAGTCCATTCTCAAGCACGTCAGTGAGTCCATCCTAAAACACTTCAGTGAGTCCATTCTCAAGCACGTCAGTGAGTCCATCCTCAAACACTTCAGTGAGTCCATTCTCAAGCACGTCAGTGAGTCCATTCTCAAGCACATCAGTGAGTCCATCCTAAAATACTTCAGTGAGACCATTCTCAAGCACGTCAGTGAGTCCAACCTCAAACACTTCAGTGAGTCCATTCTCAAGCACATCAGTGAGTCCATCCTAAAATACTTCAGTGAGTCCATTCTCAAGCACGTCAGTGAGTCCATTCTCAAGCACGTCAGTGAGTCCATTCTCAAACATGTCACTGATTGTATCCTCAAACATGTCAGTGAGTGAATCCTCAAACATGTCACTGAATGCATCCTCAAATATTTAACTGGGTACATCCTCAAACACGTCACTCAACACATCCTCAAACACTTCAGTGGGTCCATCCTCAAACATGTCAGTGAGTCCATCCTCAAACATGTCAGTGAGTCCATCCTCAAACATGTCAGTGAGTCCATCCTCAAACACTTCAATGAGTCCATCCTCAAACACTCCAGTGAGTCCATTCTCAAGCACGTCAGTGAGTCCATTCTCAAACATGTCAGTGAGTCCATTCTCAAGCACGTCAGTGAGTCCATCCTCAAACACTTCAGTGAGTCCACTCTCAAGCACGTCAGTGAGTCCATCCTCAAACACTTCAGTGAGTCCATTCTCAAGCACGTCAGTGAGTCCATCCTCAAACACTTCAGTGAGTCCATTCTCAAGCACGTCAGTGAGTCCATTCTCAAGCACTTCAGTGAGTCCATTCTCAAACATGTCAGTGAGTCCATCCACAAACATGTCAGGGAGTCCATCCTCAAGCACGTCAGTGAATCCATTCTCAAACATGTCAGTGAGTACATTCTCAAGCACGTCAGTGAGTCCATCCTCAAACACTTCAGTGAGTCCATTCTCAAGCACGTCAGAGAGTCCATTCTCAAGCACGTCAGTGAGTCCATCCTAAAATACTTCAGTGAGTCCATTCTCAAACATGTCACTGATTGTATCCTCAAACATGTCAGTGAGTGAATCCTCAAACATGTCACTGAATGCATCCTCAAATATGTTACTGGGTACATCCTCAAACATGTCAGTGAGTCCATTCTCAAGCACGTCAGTGAGTCCATCCTCAAACACTTCAGTGAGTCTATTCTCAAAAATGTCAGTGAGTCCATTCTCAAGCAGGTCAGTGAGTCCATTCTCAAGCACGTCAGTGAGTCCATTCTCACGCACGTCAGTGAGTCCATTCTCAAGCACGTCAGTGAGTCCATTCTCAAACATGTCAGTGAGTCCATTCTCAAGCACGTCAGTGAGTCCATCCTCAAACACTTCAGTGAGTCCATTCTCAAACATGTCAGTGAGTCCATTCTCAAGCACGTCAGTGAGTCCATCCTCAAACACTTCAGTGAGTCCATTCTCAAGCACATCAGCGAGTCCATCCACGAACATGTAAGTGAGTCCATCCTCAAACACGTCAGTGAGTCCATTCTCAAGCACGTCAGTGAGTCCATCCTAAAACACTTCAGGGAGTCCATTCTCAAGCACATCAGTGAGTCCATCCTAAAACACTTCAGTGAGTCCATTCTCAAGCACGTCAGTGAGTCCATCCTCAAACACTTCAGTGAGTCCATTCTCAAGCACGTCAGTGAGTCCATTCTCAAGCACGTCAGTGAGTCCATCCTAAAATACTTCAGTGAGTCCATTCTCAAGCACGTCAGTGAGTCCAACCTCAAACACTTCAGTGAGTCCATTCTCAAGCACATCAGTGAGTCCATCCTAAAATACTTCAGTGAGTCCATTCTCAAGCACGTCAGTGAGTCCCTTCTCAAGCACGTCAGTGAGTCCATTCTCAAACATGTCACTGATTGTATCCTCAAACATGTCAGTGAGTGAATCCTCAAACATGTCACTGAATGCATCCTCAAATATTTAACTGGGTACATCCTCAAACATGTCACTCAACACATCCTCAAACACCAGTGAGTCCATCCTCAAACATGTCAGTGAGTCCATCCTCAAACATGTCAGTGAGTCCATCCTCAAACATGTCAGTGAGTCCATCCTCCAACACTTCAATGAGTCCATCCTCAAACACTCCAGTGAGTCCATTCTCAAGCACGTCAGTGAGTCCATTCTCAAACATGTCAGTGAGTCCATTCTCAAGCACGTCAGTGAGTCCATCCTCAAACACTTCAGTGAGTCCACTCTCAAGCACGTCAGTGAGTCCATCCTCAAACATGTCAGTGAGTCCATCCTCAAACATGTCAGTGAGTCCATCCTCAAACATGTCAGTGAGTCCATCCTCAGAACATGTCAGTGAGTCCATCCTCAAACATGTCACTGAGTCCATTCTCAAACACTTCAGTGCATCCATTTTCAAACACTTCAGTGAGTCCATCCTCAAACATGTCAGTGAGTCCATTCTCAAACATGTCACTGATTGTATCCTCAAACATGTCAGTGAGTGAATCCTCAAACATGTCACTGAATGCATCCTCAAATATGTTACTGGGTACATCCTCAAACATGTCAGTGAGTCCATCCTCAAACACTTCAGTGAGTCCATTCTCAAACATGTCAGTGAGTCCATTCTCAAGCACGCCAGTGAGTCCATCCTCAAACACTTCAGTGAGTCCATTCTCAAACACGTCAGCGAGTCCATCCACAAACATGTCAGTGAGTCCATCCTCAAACACGTCAGTGAGTCCATTCTCAAGCACGTCAGTGAGTCCATCCTAAAACACTTCAGGGAGTCCATTCTCAAGCACGTCAGTGAGTCCATTCTCAAGCACATCAGTGAGTCCATCCTAAAATACTTCAGTGAGTCCATTCTCAAACATGTCACTGATTGTATCCTCAAACATGTCACTGAATGCATCCTCAAATATGTTACTGGGTACATCCTCAAACATGTCAGTGAGTCCATTCTCAAGCACGTCAGTGAGTCCATCCTCAAACACTTCAGTGAGTCCATTCTCAAAAATGTCAGTGAGTCCATTCTCAAGCACGTCAGTGAGTCCATTCTCAAGCATGTCAGTGAGTCCCTTCTCAAGCACGTCAGTGAGTCCATTATCAAGCACGTCAGTGAGTCCATTCTCAAACATGTCAGTGAGTCCATTCTCAAGCACGTGAGTGAGTCCATCCTCAAACACTTCAGTGAGTCCATCCACGAACATGTCAGTGAGTCCATCCTCAAACACGTCAGTGAGTCCATTCTCAAGCACGTCAGTGAGTCCATCCTAAAACACTTCAGGGAGTCCATTCTCAAGCACGTCAGTGAGTCCATCCTCAAACACTTCAGTGAGTCCATTCTCAAGCACGTCAGTGAGTCCATTCTCAAGCACGTCAGTGAGTCCATTCTCAAGCACGTCAGTGAGTCCATTCTCAAGCACGTCAGTGAGTCCATTCTCAAACATGTCACTGATTGTATCCTCAAACATGTCAGTGAGTGAATCCTCAAACATGTCACTGAATGCATCCTCAAATATTTAACTGGGTACATCCTCAAACACGTCACTCAACACATCCTCAAACACCAGTGAGTCCATCCTCAAACATGTCAGTGAGTCCATCCTCAAACATGTCAGTGAGTCCATCCTCAAACATGTCAGTGAGTCCATCCTCAAACACTTCAATGAGTCCATCCTCAAACACTCCAGTGAGTCCATTCTCAAGCATGTCAGTGAGTCCATTCTCAAACATGTCAGTGAGTCCATTCTCAAGCAGGTCAGTGAGTCCATCCTCAAACACTTCAGTGAGTCCACTCTCAAGCACGTCAGTGAGTCCATCCTCAAACATGTCAGTGAGTCCATCCTCAAACATGTCAGTGAGTCCATCCTCAAACATGTCAGTGAGTCCATCCTCAAACATGTCAGTGAGTCCATCCTCAAACATGTCAGTGAGTCCATCCTCAAACACTTCAATGAGTCCATCCTCAAACACTCCAGTGAGTCCATTCTCAAGCATGTCAGTGAGTCCATTCTCAAACATGTCAGTGAAGTCCATTCTCAAGCACGTCAGTGAGTCCATCCTCAAACACTTCAGTGAGTCCACTCTCAAGCACGTCAGTGAGTCCATCCTCAAACATGTCAGTGAGTCCATCGTCAAACATGTCAGTGAGTCCATCCTCAAACATGTCAGTGAGTCCATCCTCAAACATGTCAGTGAGTCCATCCTCAAACATGTCAGTGAGTCCATCCTCAAACATGTCAGTGAGTCCATCCTCAAACATGTCACTGAGTCCATTCTCAAACACTTCAGTGCGTCCATTTTCAAACACTTCAGTGAGTCCATCCTCAAACATGTCAGTGAGTCCATTCTCAAACATGTCACTGATTGTATCCTCAAACATGTCAGTGAGTGAATCCTCAAACATGTCACTGAATGCATCCTCAAATATGTTACTGGGTACATCCTCAAACATGTCAGTGAGTCCATCCTCAAACACTTCAGTGAGTCCATTCTCAAACATGTCAGTGAGTCCATTCTCAAGCACGTCAGTGAGTCCATCCTCAAACACTTCAGTGAGTCCATTCTCAAGCACGTCAGCGAGTCCATCCACAAACATGTCAGTGAGTCCATCCTCAAACACGTCAGTGAGTCCATTCTCAAGCACGTCAGTGAGTCCATCCTAAAACACTTCAGGGAGTCCATTCTCAAGCACGTCAGTGAGTCCATCCTAAAACACTTCAGTGAGTCCATTCTGAAGCACGTCCGTGAGTCCATCCTCAATCACTTCAGTGAGTCCATTCTCAAGCACGTCAGTGAGTCCATTCTCAAGCACGTCAGTGAGTCCATCCTAAAATACTTCAGTGAGTCCATTCTCAAACATGTCACTGATTGTATCCTCAAACATGTCAGTGAGTGAATCCTCAAACATGTCACTGAATGCATCCTCAAATATGTTACTGGATACATCCTCAAACATGTCAGTGAGTCCATTCTCAAGCACGTCAGTGAGTCCATCCTCAAACACTTCAGTGAGTCCATTCTCAAAAATGTCAGTGAGTCCATTCTCAAGCACGTCAGTGAGTCCATTCTCAAGCACATCAGTGAGTCCATTCTCAAGCACGTCAGTGAGTCCATTCTCAAGCACGTCAGTGAGTCCATTCTCAAACATGTCAGTGAGTCCATTCTCAAGTACGTCAGTGACTCCATTCTCTAACACTTCAGTGAGTCCATTCTCAAACATGTCAGTGAGTCCATTCTCAAGCACGTCAGTGAGTCCATCCTCAAACACTTCAGTGAGTCCATTCTCAAGCACGTCAGCGAGTCCATCCACGAACATGTCAGTGAGTCCATCCTCAAACACGTCAGTGAGTCCATTCTCAAGCACGTCAGCGAGTCCATCCTAAAACACTTCAGGGAGTCCATTCTCAAGCACGTCAGTGAGTCCATCCTAAAACACTTCAGTGAGTCCATTCTCAAGCACGTCAGTGAGTCCATCCTCAAACACTTCAGTGAGTCCATTCTCAAGCACGTCAGTGAGTCCATTCTCAAGCACATCAGTGAGTCCATCCTAAAATACTTCAGTGAGACCATTCTCAAGCACGTCAGTGAGTCCAACCTCAAACACTTCAGTGAGTCCATTCTCAAGCACATCAGTGAGTCCATCCTAAAATACTTCAGTGAGTCCATTCTCAAGCACGTCAGTGAGTCCATTCTCAAGCACGTCAGTGAGTCCATTCTCAAACATGTCACTGATTGTATCCTCAAACATGTCAGTGAGTGAATCCTCAAACATGTCACTGAATGCATCCTCAAATATTTAACTGGGTACATCCTCAAACACGTCACTCAACACATCCTCAAACACTTCAGTGGGTCCATCCTCAAACATGTCAGTGAGTCCATCCTCAAACATGTCAGTGAGTCCATCCTCAAACATGTCAGTGAGTCCATCCTCAAACACTTCAATGAGTCCATCCTCAAACACTCCAGTGAGTCCATTCTCAAGCACGTCAGTGAGTCCATTCTCAAACATGTCAGTGAGTCCATTCTCAAGCACGTCAGTGAGTCCATCCTCAAACACTTCAGTGAGTCCACTCTCAAGCACGTCAGTGAGTCCATCCTCAAACACTTCAGTGAGTCCATTCTCAAGCACGTCAGTGAGTCCATCCTCAAACACTTCAGTGAGTCCATTCTCAAGCACGTCAGTGAGTCCATTCTCAAGCACTTCAGTGAGTCCATTCTCAAACATGTCAGTGAGTCCATCCACAAACATGTCAGGGAGTCCATCCTCAAGCACGTCAGTGAATCCATTCTCAAACATGTCAGTGAGTACATTCTCAAGCACGTCAGTGAGTCCATCCTCAAACACTTCAGTGAGTCCATTCTCAAGCACGTCAGAGAGTCCATTCTGAAGCACGTCAGTGAGTCCATCCTAAAATACTTCAGTGAGTCCATTCTCAAACATGTCACTGATTGTATCCTCAAACATGTCAGTGAGTGAATCCTCAAACATGTCACTGAATGCATCCTCAAATATGTTACTGGGTACATCCTCAAACATGTCAGTGAGTCCATTCTCAAGCACGTCAGTGAGTCCATCCTCAAACACTTCAGTGAGTCTATTCTCAAAAATGTCAGTGAGTCCATTCTCAAGCAGGTCAGTGAGTCCATTCTCAAGCACGTCAGTGAGTCCATTCTCAAGCACGTCAGTGAGTCCATTCTCAAGCACGTCAGTGAGTCCATTCTCAAACATGTCAGTGAGTCCATTCTCAAGCACGTCAGTGAGTCCATCCTCAAACACTTCAGTGAGTCCATTCTCAAACATGTCAGTGAGTCCATTCTCAAGCACGTCAGTGAGTCCATCCTCAAACACTTCAGTGAGTCCATTCTCAAGCACATCAGCGAGTCCATCCACGAACATGTAAGTGAGTCCATCCTCAAACACTTCAGTGAGTCCATCCTCAAACATGTCAGTGAGTCCATTCTCAAACATGTCACTGATTGTATCCTCAAACATGTCAGTGAGTGAATCCTCAAACATGTCACTGAATGCATCCTCAAATATGTTACTGGGTACATCCTCAAACATGTCAGTGAGTCCATCCTCAAACACTTCAGTGAGTCCATTCTCAAACATGTCAGTGAGTCCATTCTCAAGCACGCCAGTGAGTCCATCCTCAAACACTTCAGTGAGTCCATTCTCAAACACGTCAGCGAGTCCATCCACAAACATGTCAGTGAGTCCATCCTCAAACACGTCAGTGAGTCCATTCTCAAGCACGTCAGTGAGTCCATCCTAAAACACTTCAGGGAGTCCATTCTCAAGCACGTCAGTGAGTCCATTCTCAAGCACATCAGTGAGTCCATCCTAAAATACTTCAGTGAGTCCATTCTCAAACATGTCACTGATTGTATCCTCAAACATGTCAGTGAGTGAATCCTCAAACATGTCACTGAATGCATCCTCAAATATGTTACTGGGTACATCCTCAAACATGTCAGTGAGTCCATTCTCAAGCACGTCAGTGAGTCCATCCTCAAACACTTCAGTGAGTCCATTCTCAAAAATGTCAGTGAGTCCATTCTCAAGCACGTCAGTGAGTCCATTCTCAAGCATGTCAGTGAGTCCCTTCTCAAGCACGTCAGTGAGTCCATTATCAAGCACGTCAGTGAGTCCATTCTCAAACATGTCAGTGAGTCCATTCTCAAGCACGTGAGTGAGTCCATCCTCAAACACTTCAGTGAGTCCATCCACGAACATGTCAGTGAGTCCATCCTCAAACACGTCAGTGAGTCCATTCTCAAGCACGTCAGTGAGTCCATCCTAAAACACTTCAGGGAGTCCATTCTCAAGC
The DNA here is from genome assembly GCF_964187855.1 of Myxine glutinosa. Lineage (NCBI taxonomy): Eukaryota > Metazoa > Chordata > Myxini > Myxiniformes > Myxinidae > Myxine > Myxine glutinosa. Next base: position 65,105,573 of record NC_136263.1, read on the forward strand.
ACGTCAGTGAGTCCATCCTCAAACACTTCAGTGAGTCCATTCTCAAGCACGTCAGTGAGTCCATTCTCAAGCACGTCAGTGAGTCCATTCTCAAGCACGTCAGTGAGTCCATTCTCAAGCACGTCAGTGAGTCCATTCTCAAACATGTCACTGATTGTATCCTCAAACATGTCAGTGAGTGAATCCTCAAACATGTCACTGAATGCATCCTCAAATATTTAACTGGGTACATCCTCAAACACGTCACTCAACACATCCTCAAACACCAGTGAGTCCATCCTCAAACATGTCAGTGAGTCCATCCTCAAACATGTCAGTGAGTCCATCCTCAAACATGTCAGTGAGTCCATCCTCAAACACTTCAATGAGTCCATCCTCAAACACTCCAGTGAGTCCATTCTCAAGCATGTCAGTGAGTCCATTCTCAAACATGTCAGTGAGTCCATTCTCAAGCAGGTCAGTGAGTCCATCCTCAAACACTTCAGTGAGTCCACTCTCAAGCACGTCAGTGAGTCCATCCTCAAACATGTCAGTGAGTCCATCCTCAAACATGTCAGTGAGTCCATCCTCAAACATGTCAGTGAGTCCATCCTCAAACATGTCAGTGAGTCCATCCTCAAACACTTCAATGAGTCCATCCTCAAACACTCCAGTGAGTCCATTCTCAAGCATGTCAGTGAGTCCATTCTCAAACATGTCAGTGAAGTCCATTCTCAAGCACGTCAGTGAGTCCATCCTCAAACACTTCAGTGAGTCCACTCTCAAGCACGTCAGTGAGTCCATCCTCAAACATGTCAGTGAGTCCATCGTCAAACATGTCAGTGAGTCCATCCTCAAACATGTCAGTGAGTCCATCCTCAAACATGTCAGTGAGTCCATCCTCAAACATGTCAGTGAGTCCATCCTCAAACATGTCAGTGAGTCCATCCTCAAACATGTCACTGAGTCCATTCTCAAACACTTCAGTGCGTCCATTTTCAAACACTTCAGTGAGTCCATCCTCAAACATGTCAGTGAGTCCATTCTCAAACATGTCACTGATTGTATCCTCAAACATGTCAGTGAGTGAATCCTCAAACATGTCACTGAATGCATCCTCAAATATGTTACTGGGTACATCCTCAAACATGTCAGTGAGTCCATCCTCAAACACTTCAGTGAGTCCATTCTCAAACATGTCAGTGAGTCCATTCTCAAGCACGTCAGTGAGTCCATCCTCAAACACTTCAGTGAGTCCATTCTCAAGCACGTCAGCGAGTCCATCCACAAACATGTCAGTGAGTCCATCCTCAAACACGTCAGTGAGTCCATTCTCAAGCACGTCAGTGAGTCCATCCTAAAACACTTCAGGGAGTCCATTCTCAAGCACGTCAGTGAGTCCATCCTAAAACACTTCAGTGAGTCCATTCTGAAGCACGTCCGTGAGTCCATCCTCAATCACTTCAGTGAGTCCATTCTCAAGCACGTCAGTGAGTCCATTCTCAAGCACGTCAGTGAGTCCATCCTAAAATACTTCAGTGAGTCCATTCTCAAACATGTCACTGATTGTATCCTCAAACATGTCAGTGAGTGAATCCTCAAACATGTCACTGAATGCATCCTCAAATATGTTACTGGGTACATCCTCAAACATGTCAGTGAGTCCATTCTCAAGCACGTCAGTGAGTCCATCCTCAAACACTTCAGTGAGTCCATTCTCAAAAATGTCAGTGAGTCCATTCTCAAGCACGTCAGTGAGTCCATTCTCAAGCACATCAGTGAGTCCATTCTCAAGCACGTCAGTGAGTCCATTCTCAAGCACGTCAGTGAGTCCATTCTCAAACATGTCAGTGAGTCCATTCTCAAACATGTCAGTGAGTCCATTCTCAAGCACGTCAGTGAGTCCATCCTCAAACACTTCAGTGAGTCCATTCTCAAACATGTCAGTGAGTCCATTCTCAAGCACGTCAGTGAGTCCATCCTCAAACACTTCAGTGAGTCCATTCTCAAGCACATCAGCGAGTCCATCCACGAACATGTAAGTGAGTCCATCCTCAAACACTTCAGTGAGTCCATCCTCAAACATGTCAGTGAGTCCATTCTCAAACATGTCACTGATTGTATCCTCAAACATGTCAGTGAGTGAATCCTCAAACATGTCACTGAATGCATCCTCAAATATGTTACTGGGTACATCCTCAAACATGTCAGTGAGTCCATCCTCAAACACTTCAGTGAGTCCATTCTCAAACATGTCAGTGAGTCCATTCTCAAGCACGCCAGTGAGTCCATCCTCAAACACTTCAGTGAGTCCATTCTCAAACACGTCAGCGAGTCCATCCACAAACATGTCAGTGAGTCCATCCTCAAACACGTCAGTGAGTCCATTCTCAAGCACGTCAGTGAGTCCATCCTAAAACACTTCAGGGAGTCCATTCTCAAGCACGTCAGTGAGTCCATTCTCAAGCACATCAGTGAGTCCATCCTAAAATACTTCAGTGAGTCCATTCTCAAACATGTCACTGATTGTATCCTCAAACATGTCAGTGAGTGAATCCTCAAACATGTCACTGAATGCATCCTCAAATATGTTACTGGGTACATCCTCAAACATGTCAGTGAGTCCATTCTCAAGCACGTCAGTGAGTCCATCCTCAAACACTTCAGTGAGTCCATTCTCAAAAATGTCAGTGAGTCCATTCTCAAGCACGTCAGTGAGTCCATTCTCAAGCATGTCAGTGAGTCCCTTCTCAAGCACGTCAGTGAGTCCATTATCAAGCACGTCAGTGAGTCCATTCTCAAACATGTCAGTGAGTCCATTCTCAAGCACGTGAGTGAGTCCATCCTCAAACACTTCAGTGAGTCCATCCACGAACATGTCAGTGAGTCCATCCTCAAACACGTCAGTGAGTCCATTCTCAAGCACGTCAGTGAGTCCATCCTAAAACACTTCAGGGAGTCCATTCTCAAGCACGTCAGTGAGTCCATCCTCAAACACTTCAGTGAGTCCATTCTCAAGCACGTCAGTGAGTCCATTCTCAAGCACGTCAGTGAGTCCATTCTCAAGCACGTCAGTGAGTCCATTCTCAAGCACGTCAGTGAGTCCATTCTCAAACATGTCACTGATTGTATCCTCAAACATGTCAGTGAGTGAATCCTCAAACATGTCACTGAATGCATCCTCAAATATTTAACTGGGTACATCCTCAAACACGTCACTCAACACATCCTCAAACACCAGTGAGTCCATCCTCAAACATGTCAGTGAGTCCATCCTCAAACATGTCAGTGAGTCCATCCTCAAACATGTCAGTGAGTCCATCCTCAAACACTTCAATGAGTCCATCCTCAAACACTCCAGTGAGTCCATTCTCAAGCATGTCAGTGAGTCCATTCTCAAACATGTCAGTGAGTCCATTCTCAAGCAGGTCAGTGAGTCCATCCTCAAACACTTCAGTGAGTCCACTCTCAAGCACGTCAGTGAGTCCATCCTCAAACATGTCAGTGAGTCCATCCTCAAACATGTCAGTGAGTCCATCCTCAAACATGTCAGTGAGTCCATCCTCAAACATGTCAGTGAGTCCATCCTCAAACACTTCAATGAGTCCATCCTCAAACACTCCAGTGAGTCCATTCTCAAGCATGTCAGTGAGTCCATTCTCAAACATGTCAGTGAAGTCCATTCTCAAGCACGTCAGTGAGTCCATCCTCAAACACTTCAGTGAGTCCACTCTCAAGCACGTCAGTGAGTCCATCCTCAAACATGTCAGTGAGTCCATCGTCAAACATGTCAGTGAGTCCATCCTCAAACATGTCAGTGAGTCCATCCTCAAACATGTCAGTGAGTCCATCCTCAAACATGTCAGTGAGTCCATCCTCAAACATGTCAGTGAGTCCATCCTCAAACATGTCACTGAGTCCATTCTCAAACACTTCAGTGCGTCCATTTTCAAACACTTCAGTGAGTCCATCCTCAAACATGTCAGTGAGTCCATTCTCAAACATGTCACTGATTGTATCCTCAAACATGTCAGTGAGTGAATCCTCAAACATGTCACTGAATGCATCCTCAAATATGTTACTGGGTACATCCTCAAACATGTCAGTGAGTCCATCCTCAAACACTTCAGTGAGTCCATTCTCAAACATGTCAGTGAGTCCATTCTCAAGCACGTCAGTGAGTCCATCCTCAAACACTTCAGTGAGTCCATTCTCAAGCACGTCAGCGAGTCCATCCACAAACATGTCAGTGAGTCCATCCTCAAACACGTCAGTGAGTCCATTCTCAAGCACGTCAGTGAGTCCATCCTAAAACACTTCAGGGAGTCCATTCTCAAGCACGTCAGTGAGTCCATCCTAAAACACTTCAGTGAGTCCATTCTGAAGCACGTCCGTGAGTCCATCCTCAATCACTTCAGTGAGTCCATTCTCAAGCACGTCAGTGAGTCCATTCTCAAGCACGTCAGTGAGTCCATCCTAAAATACTTCAGTGAGTCCATTCTCAAACATGTCACTGATTGTATCCTCAAACATGTCAGTGAGTGAATCCTCAAACATGTCACTGAATGCATCCTCAAATATGTTACTGGGTACATCCTCAAACATGTCAGTGAGTCCATTCTCAAGCACGTCAGTGAGTCCATCCTCAAACACTTCAGTGAGTCCATTCTCAAAAATGTCAGTGAGTCCATTCTCAAGCACGTCAGTGAGTCCATTCTCAAGCACATCAGTGAGTCCATTCTCAAGCACGTCAGTGAGTCCATTCTCAAGCACGTCAGTGAGTCCATTCTCAAACATGTCAGTGAGTCCATTCTCAAGTACGTCAGTGACTCCATTCTCTAACACTTCAGTGAGTCCATTCTCAAACATGTCAGTGAGTCCATTCTCAAGCACGTCAGTGAGTCCATCCTCAAACACTTCAGTGAGTCCATTCTCAAGCACGTCAGCGAGTCCATCCACGAACATGTCAGTGAGTCCATCCTCAAACACGTCAGTGAGTCCATTCTCAAGCACGTCAGCGAGTCCATCCTAAAACACTTCAGGGAGTCCATTCTCAAGCACGTCAGTGAGTCCATCCTAAAACACTTCAGTGAGTCCATTCTCAAGCACGTCAGTGAGTCCATCCTCAAACACTTCAGTGAGTCCATTCTCAAGCACGTCAGTGAGTCCATTCTCAAGCACATCAGTGAGTCCATCCTAAAATACTTCAGTGAGACCATTCTCAAGCACGTCAGTGAGTCCAACCTCAAACACTTCAGTGAGTCCATTCTCAAGCACATCAGTGAGTCCATCCTAAAATACTTCAGTGAGTCCATTCTCAAGCACGTCAGTGAGTCCATTCTCAAGCACGTCAGTGAGTCCATTCTCAAACATGTCACTGATTGTATCCTCAAACATGTCAGTGAGTGAATCCTCAAACATGTCACTGAATGCATCCTCAAATATTTAACTGGGTACATCCTCAAACACGTCACTCAACACATCCTCAAACACTTCAGTGGGTCCATCCTCAAACATGTCAGTGAGTCCATCCTCAAACATGTCAGTGAGTCCATCCTCAAACATGTCAGTGAGTCCATCCTCAAACACTTCAATGAGTCCATCCTCAAACACTCCAGTGAGTCCATTCTCAAGCACGTCAGTGAGTCCATTCTCAAACATGTCAGTGAGTCCATTCTCAAGCACGTCAGTGAGTCCATCCTCAAACACTTCAGTGAGTCCACTCTCAAGCACGTCAGTGAGTCCATCCTCAAACACTTCAGTGAGTCCATTCTCAAGCACGTCAGTGAGTCCATCCTCAAACACTTCAGTGAGTCCATTCTCAAGCACGTCAGTGAGTCCATTCTCAAGCACTTCAGTGAGTCCATTCTCAAACATGTCAGTGAGTCCATCCACAAACATGTCAGGGAGTCCATCCTCAAGCACGTCAGTGAATCCATTCTCAAACATGTCAGTGAGTACATTCTCAAGCACGTCAGTGAGTCCATCCTCAAACACTTCAGTGAGTCCATTCTCAAGCACGTCAGAGAGTCCATTCTCAAGCACGTCAGTGAGTCCATCCTAAAATACTTCAGTGAGTCCATTCTCAAACATGTCACTGATTGTATCCTCAAACATGTCAGTGAGTGAATCCTCAAACATGTCACTGAATGCATCCTCAAATATGTTACTGGGTACATCCTCAAACATGTCAGTGAGTCCATTCTCAAGCACGTCAGTGAGTCCATCCTCAAATACTTCAGTGAGTCTATTCTCAAAAATGTCAGTGAGTCCATTCTCAAGCAGGTCAGTGAGTCCATTCTCAAGCACGTCAGTGAGTCCATTCTCACGCACGTCAGTGAGTCCATTCTCAAGCACGTCAGTGAGTCCATTCTCAAACATGTCAGTGAGTCCATTCTCAAGCACGTCAGTGAGTCCATCCTCAAACACTTCAGTGAGTCCATTCTCAAACATGTCAGTGAGTCCATTCTCAAGCACGTCAGTGAGTCCATCCTCAAACACTTCAGTGAGTCCATTCTCAAGCACATCAGCGAGTCCATCCACAAACATGTAAGTGAGTCCATCCTCAAACACGTCAGTGAGTCCATTCTCAAGCACGTCAGTGAGTCCATCCTAAAACACTTCAGGGAGTCCATTCTCAAGCACATCAGTGAGTCCATCCTAAAACACTTCAGTGAGTCCATTCTCAAGCACGTCAGTGAGTCCATCCTCAAACACTTCAGTGAGTCCATTCTCAAGCACGTCAGTGAGTCCATTCTCAAGCACGTCAGTGAGTCCATCCTAAAATACTTCAGTGAGTCCATTCTCAAGCACGTCAGTGAGTCCAACCTCAAACACTTCAGTGAGTCCATTCTCAAGCACATCAGTGAGTCCATCCTAAAATACTTCAGTGAGTCCATTCTCAAGCACGTCAGTGAGTCCCTTCTCAAGCACGTCAGTGAGTCCATTCTCAAACATGTCACTGATTGTATCCTCAAACATGTCAGTGAGTGAATCCTCAAACATGTCACTGAATGCATCCTCAAATATTTAACTGGGTACATCCTCAAACATGTCACTCAACACATCCTCAAACACCAGTGAGTCCATCCTCAAACATGTCAGTGAGTCCATCCTCAAACATGTCAGTGAGTCCATCCTCAAACATGTCAGTGAGTCCATCCTCCAACACTTCAATGAGTCCATCCTCAAACACTCCAGTGAGTCCATTCTCAAGCACGTCAGTGAGTCCATTCTCAAACATGTCAGTGAGTCCATTCTCAAGCACGTCAGTGAGTCCATCCTCAAACACTTCAGTGAGTCCACTCTCAAGCACGTCAGTGAGTCCATCCTCAAACATGTCAGTGAGTCCATCCTCAAACATGTCAGTGAGTCCATCCTCAAACATGTCAGTGAGTCCATCCTCAGAACATGTCAGTGAGTCCATCCTCAAACATGTCACTGAGTCCATTCTCAAACACTTCAGTGCGTCCATTTTCAAACACTTCAGTGAGTCCATCCTCAAACATGTCAGTGAGTCCATTCTCAAACATGTCACTGATTGTATCCTCAAACATGTCAGTGAGTGAATCCTCAAACATGTCACTGAATGCATCCTCAAATATGTTACTGGGTACATCCTCAAACATGTCAGTGAGTCCATCCTCAAACACTTCAGTGAGTCCATTCTCAAACATGTCAGTGAGTCCATTCTCAAGCACGCCAGTGAGTCCATCCTCAAACACTTCAGTGAGTCCATTCTCAAACACGTCAGCGAGTCCATCCACAAACATGTCAGTGAGTCCATCCTCAAACACGTCAGTGAGTCCATTCTCAAGCACGTCAGTGAGTCCATCCTAAAACACTTCAGGGAGTCCATTCTCAAGCACGTCAGTGAGTCCATTCTCAAGCACATCAGTGAGTCCATCCTAAAATACTTCAGTGAGTCCATTCTCAAACATGTCACTGATTGTATCCTCAAACATGTCAGTGAGTGAATCCTCAAACATGTCACTGAATGCATCCTCAAATATGTTACTGGGTACATCCTCAAACATGTCAGTGAGTCCATTCTCAAGCACGTCAGTGAGTCCATCCTCAAACACTTCAGTGAGTCCATTCTCAAAAATGTCAGTGAGTCCATTCTCAAGCACGTCAGTGAGTCCATTCTCAAGCATGTCAGTGAGTCCCTTCTCAAGCACGTCAGTGAGTCCATTATCAAGCACGTCAGTGAGTCCATTCTCAAACATGTCAGTGAGTCCATTCTCAAGCACGTGAGTGAGTCCATCCTCAAACACTTCAGTGAGTCCATCCACGAACATGTCAGTGAGTCCATCCTCAAACACGTCAGTGAGTCCATTCTCAAGCACGTCAGTGAGTCCATCCTAAAACACTTCAGGGAGTCCATTCTCAAGCACGTCAGTGAGTCCATCCTCAAACACTTCAGTGAGTCCATTCTCAAGCACGTCAGTGAGTCCATTCTCAAGCACGTCAGTGAGTCCATTCTCAAGCACGTCAGTGAGTCCATTCTCAAGCACGTCAGTGAGTCCATTCTCAAACATGTCACTGATTGTATCCTCAAACATGTCAGTGAGTGAATCCTCAAACATGTCACTGAATGCATCCTCAAATATTTAACTGGGTACATCCTCAAACACGTCACTCAACACATCCTCAAACACCAGTGAGTCCATCCTCAAACATGTCAGTGAGTCCATCCTCAAACATGTCAGTGAGTCCATCCTCAAACACGTCAGTGAGTCCATTCTCAAGCACGTCAGTGAGTCCATCCTAAAACACTTCAGGGAGTCCATTCTCAAGCACGTCAGTGAGTCCATTCTCAAGCACATCAGTGAGTCCATCCTAAAATACTTCAGTGAGTCCATTCTCAAACATGTCACTGATTGTATCCTCAAACATGTCAGTGAGTGAATCCTCAAACATGTCACTGAATGCATCCTCAAATATGTTACTGGGTACATCCTCAAACATGTCAGTGAGTCCATTCTCAAGCACGTCAGTGAGTCCATCCTCAAACACTTCAGTGAGTCCATTCTCAAAAATGTCAGTGAGTCCATTCTCAAGCACGTCAGTGAGTCCATTCTCAAGCATGTCAGTGAGTCCCTTCTCAAGCACGTCAGTGAGTCCATTATCAAGCACGTCAGTGAGTCCATTCTCAAACATGTCAGTGAGTCCATTCTCAAGCACGTGAGTGAGTCCATCCTCAAACACTTCAGTGAGTCCATCCACGAACATGTCAGTGAGTCCATCCTCAAACACGTCAGTGAGTCCATTCTCAAGCACGTCAGTGAGTCCATCCTAAAACACTTCAGGGAGTCCATTCTCAAGCACGTCAGTGAGTCCATCCTCAAACACTTCAGTGAGTCCATTCTCAAGCACGTCAGTGAGTCCATTCTCAAGCACGTCAGTGAGTCCATTCTCAAGCACGTCAGTGAGTCCATTCTCAAGCACGTCAGTGAGTCCATTCTCAAACATGTCACTGATTGTATCCTCAAACATGTCAGTGAGTGAATCCTCAAACATGTCACTGAATGCATCCTCAAATATTTAACTGGGTACATCCTCAAACACGTCACTCAACACATCCTCAAACACCAGTGAGTCCATCCTCAAACATGTCAGTGAGTCCATCCTCAAACATGTCAGTGAGTCCATCCTCAAACATGTCAGTGAGTCCATCCTCAAACACTTCAATGAGTCCATCCTCAAACACTCCAGTGAGTCCATTCTCAAGCATGTCAGTGAGTCCATTCTCAAACATGTCAGTGAGTCCATTCTCAAGCACGTCAGTGAGTCCATCCTCAAACACTTCAGTGAGTCCACTCTCAAGCACGTCAGTGAGTCCATCCTCAAACATGTCAGTGAGTCCATCCTCAAACATGTCAGTGAGTCCATCCTCAAACATGTCAGTGAGTCCATCCTCAAACATGTCAGTGAGTCCATCCTCAAACACTTCAATGAGTCCATCCTCAAACACTCCAGTGAGTCCATTCTCAAGCATGTCAGTGAGTCCATTCTCAAACATGTCAGTGAGTCCATTCTCAAGCACGTCAGTGAGTCCATCCTCAAACACTTCAGTGAGTCCACTCTCAAGCACGTCAGTGAGTCCATCCTCAAACATGTCAGTGAGTCCATCGTCAAACATGTCAGTGAGTCCATCCTCAAACATGTCAGTGAGTCCATCCTCAAACATGTCAGTGAGTCCATCCTCAAACATGTCAGTGAGTCCATCCTCAAACATGTCAGTGAGTCCATCCTCAAACATGTCACTGAGTCCATTCTCAAACACTTCAGTGCGTCCATTTTCAAACACTTCAGTGAGTCCATCCTCAAACATGTCAGTGAGTCCATTCTCAAACATGTCACTGATTGTATCCTCAAACATGTCAGTGAGTGAATCCTCAAACATGTCACTGAATGCATCCTCAAATATGTTACTGGGTACATCCTCAAACATGTCAGTGAGTCCATCCTCAAACACTTCAGTGAGTCCATTCTCAAACATGTCAGTGAGTCCATTCTCAAGCACGTCAGTGAGTCCATCCTCAAACACTTCAGTGAGTCCATTCTCAAGCACGTCAGCGAGTCCATCCACAAACATGTCAGTGAGTCCATCCTCAAACACGTCAGTGAGTCCATTCTCAAGCACGTCAGTGAGTCCATCCTAAAACACTTCAGGGAGTCCATTCTCAAGCACGTCAGTGAGTCCATCCTAAAACACTTCAGTGAGTCCATTCTGAAGCACGTCCGTGAGTCCATCCTCAATCACTTCAGTGAGTCCATTCTCAAGCACGTCAGTGAGTCCATTCTCAAGCATGTCAGTGAGTCCATCCTAAAATACTTCAGTGAGTCCATTCTCAAACATGTCACTGATTGTATCCTCAAACATGTCAGTGAGTGAATCCTCAAACATGTCACTGAATGCATCCTCAAATATGTTACTGGGTACATCCTCAAACATGTCAGTGAGTCCATTCTCAAGCACGTCAGTGAGTCCATCCTCAAACACTTCAGTGAGTCCATTCTCAAAAATGTCAGTGAGTCCATTCTCAAGCACGTCAGTGAGTCCATTCTCAAGCACATCAGTGAGTCCATTCTCAAGCACGTCAGTGAGTCCATTCTCAAGCACGTCAGTGAGTCCATTCTCAAACATGTCAGTGAGTCCATTCTCAAGCACGTCAGTGACTCCATTCTCTAACACTTCAGTGAGTCCATTCTCAAACATGTCAGTGAGTCCATTCTCAAGCACGTCAGTGAGTCCATCCTCAAACACTTGAGTGAGTCCATTCTCAAGCACGTCAGCGAGTCCATCCACGAACATGTCAGTGAGTCCATCCTCAAACACGTCAGTGAGTCCATTCTCAAGCACGTCAGCGAGTCCATCCTAAAACACTTCAGGGAGTCCATTCTCAAGCACGTCAGTGAGTCCATCCTAAAACACTTCAGTGAGTCCATTCTCAAGCACGTCAGTGAGTCCATCCTCAAACACTTCAGTGAGTCCATTCTCAAGCACGTCAGTGAGTCCATTCTCAAGCACATCAGTGAGTCCATCCTAAAATACTTCAGTGAGACCATTCTCAAGCACGTCAGTGAGTCCAACCTCAAACACTTCAGTGAGTCCATTCTCAAGCACATCAGTGAGTCCATCCTAAAATACTTCAGTGAGTCCATTCTCAAGCACGTCAGTGAGTCCATTCTCAAGCACGTCAGTGAGTCCATTCTCAAACATGTCACTGATTGTATCCTCAAACATGTCACTGATTGTATCCTCAAACATGTCACTGAATGCATCCTCAAATATTTAACTGGGTACATCCTCAAACACGTCACTCAACACATCCTCAAACACTTCAGTGGGTCCATCCTCAAACATGTCAGTGAGTCCATCCTCAAACATGTCAGTGAGTCCATCCTCAAACATGTCAGTGAGTCCATCCTCAAACACTTCAATGAGTCCATCCTCAAACACTCCAGTGAGTCCATTCTCAAGCACGTCAGTGAGTCCATTCTCAAACATGTCAGTGAGTCCATTCTCAAGCACGTCAGTGAGTCCATCCTCAAACACTTCAGTGAGTCCACTCTCAAGCACGTCAGTGAGTCCATCCTCAAACACTTCAGTGAGTCCATTCTCAAGCACGTCAGTGAGTCCATCCTCAAACACTTCAGTGAGTCCATTCTCAAGCACGTCAGTGAGTCCATTCTCAAGCACTTCAGTGAGTCCATTCTCAAACATGTCAGTGAGTCCATCCACAAACATGTCAGGGAGTCCATCCTCAAGCACGTCAGTGAATCCATTCTCAAACATGTCAGTGAGTACATTCTCAAGCACGTCAGTGAGTCCATCCTCAAACACTTCAGTGAGTCCATTCTCAAGCACGTCAGAGAGTCCATTCTCAAGCACGTCAGTGAGTCCATCCTAAAATACTTCAGTGAGTCCATTCTCAAACATGTCACTGATTGTATCCTCAAACATGTCAGTGAGTGAATCCTCAAACATGTCACTGAATGCATCCTCAAATATGTTACTGGGTACATCCTCAAACATGTCAGTGAGTCCATTCTCAAGCACGTCAGTGAGTCCATCCTCAAACACTTCAGTGAGTCTATTCTCAAAAATGTCAGTGAGTCCATTCTCAAGCAGGTCAGTGAGTCCATTCTCAAGCACGTCAGTGAGTCCATTCTCACGCACGTCAGTGAGTCCATTCTCAAGCACGTCAGTGAGTCCATTCTCAAACATGTCAGTGAGTCCATTCTCAAGCACGTCAGTGAGTCCATCCTCAAACACTTCAGTGAGTCCATTCTCAAACATGTCAGTGAGTCCATTCTCAAGCACGTCAGTGAGTCCATCCTCAAACACTTCAGTGAGTCCATTCTCAAGCACATCAGCGAGTCCATCCACGAACATGTAAGTGAGTCCATCCTCAAACACGTCAGTGAGTCCATTCTCAAGCACGTCAGTGAGTCCATCCTAAAACACTTCAGGGAGTCCATTCTCAAGCACATCAGTGAGTCCATCCTAAAACACTTCAGTGAGTCCATTCTCAAGCACGTCAGTGAGTCCATCCTCAAACACTTCAGTGAGTCCATTCTCAAGCACGTCAGTGAGTCCATTCTCAAGCACGTCAGTGAGTCCATCCTAAAATACTTCAGTGAGTCCATTCTCAAGCACGTCAGTGAGTCCAACCTCAAACACTTCAGTGAGTCCATTCTCAAGCACATCAGTGAGTCCATCCTAAAATACTTCAGTGAGTCCATTCTCAAGCACGTCAGTGAGTCCCTTCTCAAGCACGTCAGTGAGTCCATTCTCAAACATGTCACTGATTGTATCCTCAAACATGTCAGTGAGTGAATCCTCAAACATGTCACTGAATGCATCCTCAAATATTTAACTGGGTACATCCTCAAACATGTCACTCAACACATCCTCAAACACCAGTGAGTCCATCCTCAAACATGTCAGTGAGTCCATCCTCAAACATGTCAGTGAGTCCATCCTCAAACATGTCAGTGAGTCCATCCTCCAACACTTCAATGAGTCCATCCTCAAACACTCCAGTGAGTCCATTCTCAAGCACGTCAGTGAGTCCATTCTCAAGCACGTCAGTGAGTCCATCCTCAAACACTTCAGTGAGTCCACTCTCAAGCACGTCAGTGAGTCCATCCTCAAACATGTCAGCGAGTCCATCCTCAAACATGTCAGTGAGTCCATCCTCAAACATGTCAGTGAGTCCATCCTCAGAACATGTCAGTGAGTCCATCCTCAAACATGTCACTGAGTCCATTCTCAAACACTTCAGTGCGTCCATTTTCAAACACTTCAGTGAGTCCATCCTCAAACATGTCAGTGAGTCCATTCTCAAACATGTCACTGATTGTATCCTCAAACATGTCAGTGAGTGAATCCTCAAACATGTCACTGAATGCATCCTCAAATATGTTACTGGGTACATCCTCAAACATGTCAGTGAGTCCATCCTCAAACACTTCAGTGAGTCCATTCTCAAACATGTCAGTGAGTCCATTCTCAAGCACGCCAGTGAGTCCATCCTCAAACACTTCAGTGAGTCCATTCTCAAACACGTCAGCGAGTCCATCCACAAACATGTCAGTGAGTCCATCCTCAAACACGTCAGTGAGTCCATTCTCAAGCACGTCAGTGAGTCCATCCTAAAACACTTCAGGGAGTCCATTCTCAAGCACGTCAGTGAGTCCATTCTCAAGCACATCAGTGAGTCCATCCTAAAATACTTCAGTGAGTCCATTCTCAAACATGTCACTGATTGTATCCTCAAACATGTCAGTGAGTGAATCCTCAAACATGTCACTGAATGCATCCTCAAATATGTTACTGGGTACATCCTCAAACATGTCAGTGAGTCCATTCTCAAGCACGTCAGTGAGTCCATCCTCAAACACTTCAGTGAGTCCATTCTCAAAAATGTCAGTGAGTCCATTCTCAAGCACGTCAGTGAGTCCATTCTCAAGCATGTCAGTGAGTCCCTTCTCAAGCACGTCAGTGAGTCCATTATCAAGCACGTCAGTGAGTCCATTCTCAAACATGTCAGTGAGTCCATTCTCAAGCACGTGAGTGAGTCCATCCTCAAACACTTCAGTGAGTCCATCCACGAACATGTCAGTGAGTCCATCCTCAAACACGTCAGTGAGTCCATTCTCAAGCACGTCAGTGAGTCCATCCTAAAACACTTCAGGGAGTCCATTCTCAAGCACGTCAGTGAGTCCATCCTCAAACACTTCAGTGAGTCCATTCTCAAGCACGTCAGTGAGTCCATTCTCAAGCACGTCAGTGAGTCCATTCTCAAGCACGTCAGTGAGTCCATTCTCAAGCACGTCAGTGAGTCCATTCTCAAACATGTCACTGATTGTATCCTCAAACATGTCAGTGAGTGAATCCTCAAACATGTCACTGAATGCATCCTCAAATATTTAACTGGGTACATCCTCAAACACGTCACTCAACACATCCTCAAACACCAGTGAGTCCATCCTCAAACATGTCAGTGAGTCCATCCTCAAACATGTCAGTGAGTCCATCCTCAAACATGTCAGTGAGTCCATCCTCAAACACTTCAATGAGTCCATCCTCAAACACTCCAGTGAGTCCATTCTCAAGCATGTCAGTGAGTCCATTCTCAAACATGTCAGTGAGTCCATTCTCAAGCACGTCAGTGAGTCCATCCTCAAACACTTCAGTGAGTCCACTCTCAAGCACGTCAGTGAGTCCATCCTCAAACATGTCAGTGAGTCCATCCTCAAACATGTCAGTGAGTCCATCCTCAAACATGTCAGTGAGTCCATCCTCAAACATGTCAGTGAGTCCATCCTCAAACACTTCAATGAGTCCATCCTCAAACACTCCAGTGAGTCCATTCACAAGCATGTCAGTGAGTCCATTCTCAAACATGTCAGTGAGTCCATTCTCAAGCACGTCAGTGAGTCCATCCTCAAACACTTCAGTGAGTCCACTCTCAAGCACGTCAGTGAGTCCATCCTCAAACATGTCAGTGAGTCCATCGTCAAACATGTCAGTGAGTCCATCCTCAAACATGTCAGTGAGTCCATCCTCAAACATGTCAGTGAGTCCATCCTCAAACATGTCAGTGAGTCCATCCTCAAACATGTCAGTGAGTCCATCCTCAAACATGTCACTGAGTCCATTCTCAAACACTTCAGTGCGTCCATTTTCAAACACTTCAGTGAGTCCATCCTCAAACATGTCAGTGAGTCCATTCTCAAACATGTCACTGATTGTATCCTCAAACATGTCAGTGAGTGAATCCTCAAACATGTCACTGAATGCATCCTCAAATATGTTACTGGGTACATCCTCAAACATGTCAGTGAGTCCATCCTCAAACACTTCAGTGAGTCCATTCTCAAACATGTCAGTGAGTCCATTCTCAAGCACGTCAGTGAGTCCATCCTCAAACACTTCAGTGAGTCCATTCTCAAGCACGTCAGCGAGTCCATCCACAAACATGTCAGTGAGTCCATCCTCAAACACGTCAGTGAGTCCATTCTCAAGCACGTCAGTGAGTCCATCCTAAAACACTTCAGGGAGTCCATTCTCAAGCACGTCAGTGAGTCCATCCTAAAACACTTCAGTGAGTCCATTCTGAAGCACGTCCGTGAGTCCATCCTCAATCACTTCAGTGAGTCCATTCTCAAGCACGTCAGTGAGTCCATTCTCAAGCATGTCAGTGAGTCCATCCTAAAATACTTCAGTGAGTCCATTCTCAAACATGTCACTGATTGTATCCTCAAACATGTCAGTGAGTGAATCCTCAAACATGTCACTGAATGCATCCTCAAATATGTTACTGGGTACATCCTCAAACATGTCAGTGAGTCCATTCTCAAGCACGTCAGTGAGTCCATCCTCAAACACTTCAGTGAGTCCATTCTCAAAAATGTCAGTGAGTCCATTCTCAAGCACGTCAGTGAGTCCATTCTCAAGCACATCAGTGAGTCCATTCTCAAGCACGTCAGTGAGTCCATTCTCAAGCACGTCAGTGAGTCCATTCTCAAACATGTCAGTGAGTCCATTCTCAAGCACGTCAGTGACTCCATTCTCTAACACTTCAGTGAGTCCATTCTCAAACATGTCAGTGAGTCCATTCTCAAGCACGTCAGTGAGTCCATCCTCAAACACTTCAGTGAGTCCATTCTCAAGCACGTCAGCGAGTCCATCCACGAACATGTCAGTGAGTCCATCCTCAAACACGTCAGTGAGTCCATTCTCAAGCACGTCAGCGAGTCCATCCTAAAACACTTCAGGGAGTCCATTCTCAAGCACGTCAGTGAGTCCATCCTAAAACACTTCAGTGAGTCCATTCTCAAGCACGTCAGTGAGTCCATCCTCAAACACTTCAGTGAGTCCATTCTCAAGCACGTCAGTGAGTCCATTCTCAAGCACATCAGTGAGTCCATCCTAAAATACTTCAGTGAGACCATTCTCAAGCACGTCAGTGAGTCCAACCTCAAACACTTCAGTGAGTCCATTCTCAAGCACATCAGTGAGTCCATCCTAAAATACTTCAGTGAGTCCATTCTCAAGCACGTCAGTGAGTCCATTCTCAAGCACGTCAGTGAGTCCATTCTCAAACATGTCACTGATTGTATCCTCAAACATGTCACTGATTGTATCCTCAAACATGTCACTGAATGCATCCTCAAATATTTAACTGGGTACATCCTCAAACACGTCACTCAACACATCCTCAAACACTTCAGTGGGTCCATCCTCAAACATGTCAGTGAGTCCATCCTCAAACATGTCAGTGAGTCCATCCTCAAACATGTCAGTGAGTCCATCCTCAAACACTTCAATGAGTCCATCCTCAAACACTCCAGTGAGTCCATTCTCAAGCACGTCAGTGAGTCCATTCTCAAACATGTCAGTGAGTCCATTCTCAAGCACGTCAGTGAGTCCATCCTCAAACACTTCAGTGAGTCCACTCTCAAGCACGTCAGTGAGTCCATCCTCAAACACTTCAGTGAGTCCATTCTCAAGCACGTCAGTGAGTCCATCCTCAAACACTTCAGTGAGTCCATTCTCAAGCACGTCAGTGAGTCCATTCTCAAGCACGTCAGTGAGTCCATTCTCAAACATGTCAGTGAGTCCATCCACAAACATGTCAGTGAGTCCATCCTCAAGCACGTCAGTGAATCCATTCTCAAACATGTCAGTGTAGTGGAATTTTACTGAAGGTGAACCCAGGAGTGCTCGCTTATCCCACTAAAGGGGGCGTCTATAAGACCCGGGACAACCGCGGCGCAAAGACACTCCAGCGACACTTACTGTGACATATAGTCCTGTAGTTTGAATGGTATGTACGCCCCTATATGCTGCACTTGTTTTGTTTTGCTTTGCCTATTGATATCGGACATTGCCCTTATAATACTCCGATTCTGATGTCTATTGCATGAATGTATTTTTACAGCATGTTACCACAGATCTAAATGATATTAAACCTATCCAAGGGACAAGTCGTGTCTGTGGTTGATTTTCACGACATTTAATGTCATTTAGATCTACGAAATGGCTGAACCCAAGATGATCACGGTTCCGACTCTCGATGCGGACGCACAATCTGAGGAGTCGGGGTCGGAGTTCACCCACTGGCTCAAAACGCTGGAGAATTACTTCGCCACGCATGAACCGGAGCCCACCGCTGCCGCTAAGCTGTCCGTGTTACATTCGAAGGTCCATCACCGCGTTTACCGGTGCATTGCTCGCTTTGATACATACGCTACAGCTCTGGCCGAGCTAAAGCGACTATACATAAAGAAACGGAGCGCCGTGCACGGCCGGCATCAGCTCTCTCAGCGGCGACAACAACCCTCGGAATCGATCGATCGCTACGCGCAGGAGCTGCGGCACCTTCTAGCGGACTGCGTGCAGGAGGTACGGACCCACGAGCATGTGCAGGATGACCTTCTCCGAGATTCTTTCGTCTCTGGAATTAGCTCTGGAGCCTTGAGGCTCCAACTTTTGGAGACCCCGGATCTGACATTTACGGAGGCACTACGGCTGGCTCACGTCTTTACAGATGCCCGTGAACAATCTACCGCTTATGACCACTCACGAGTCGTGGTGGGGACTTCTCTACTCACGCGACCGGAGAGGGTTACTGCCGAGGATATGGGGGAGGACTCGACCACGGCCGAGTCTCTGGGTGCTCTTGAAGTGGACACGGCATCCGGCCTGACTGCCGCTACCCGGCCATGGCCTGAACGGTACGCGAAGTGTTATTTTTGTGGGAATCGGCAGCACCCCCGAATAGAATGCCCGGCTCGGGAGGCGATATGCCATCTGTGCTCCACCAAGGGTCATTTTGCGAAGGTCTGCAAAAAGTCCGTGCGAGGTACGCGCGCCCGCGCGGCCTTGAATGGGCTTATCGCTGAGCCAACGGACTGCGCACCGAGCGGAGCGGCCCGCCCGGCCTTGATGAGCGTCTCCCCTCCTTGCGGGCCCCTGGCTGCACACTCGACCTTGATGGGGGACATCGGGCCGCCTAAACAACCGGCGCGACCACGACCGGCCGCGGCGCGATCGGCCTTGGCTGGCGTCCGGACCCCCACCTCAAACAAGCAACGAAGTACTGCTTTGCCAACTCCTCTGGATTCGCAGCAAACGCTGCATGGGACTCGAGCGCCATCTGACGGCGGCTTTTACGAATTACACGCTATCGCACCAGCTCATGAAACGGAGAATGGCAGTGATCCTCTACGCGTGACGCGAGCGCCATCTGACGGCGGCTCTTACGAATTACACGCACTTGCCCCAGAACTGCCAACTGTGCGCTTGTCACGGGAATCCTCCACGGGCTGCCCGAACGACCGGCAAACTGCAGCCGGCGTGGGAACGTCCTCTGACAGTGGCTTTTCCGATTTACATGCTCCTGCTCCAGCGTGGCCAACTATGCGCTTGTCACGGGAATCCTCCACGGGCTGCCCGAACGACCGGAAAACTGCAGCTGGAGTGGGATCCACTCGCGAGACGCGATCTTCTCGCCCGGACGGCACAATACCTGCTGGGTCTTCCGGCCTTGCGCAGGCCATCATTCCGCTCAAGGTCGAGGGCGTTTGGTCACAAGCCTTAATCGACACGGGGTCTACGGATAGCTTTATCGATCAATGACTAGTGCATCAACATGGGTGGCCGGTTCTCGGGACTACACGACGGATCTTCATGGCCTCCCAAGGCCTTCGGCTGAGCACAAAAGGGGCATGTCGATTGAAACTTGTGATAAAGGGACGCACGTTCCCCGACGTGTATCTCATGGTATTACCTGCGTTATGTGCCGACGTTCTGTTAGGACACGATTTCCTTAAGTGACATGGACGTTTGGAAATGGACTTCGGTGGGCCGGACACGCTTGCTGTGTGCGCCCTCGCTCAGATGGACGTGGAGCCTCTCTCGCTGTTCCCCAACCTGACCACTGATTGTACCCCTGTAGCCGTAAAATCGCGCCGCTACTCTCGCGCAGACGCGCAATTCATTGCGGAAGAAACGGCCCTGCTCTTAAAGGACGGTATTATAGAACCCAGCCGGTCGCCGTGGCTGGCCCAAGTCTTAGTAGTGCGAAGTGAGGCCCATCGCCGGCGCATGGTAATCGACTACTCGCAGACGATTAATCGTTTTACACAGCTGGATGCCTACCCCTTACCGGGGATGGATGCACTGGTACGCCAGGTGGCCCAGTACTCCGTTTACAGCACTCTCGATCTGCGTAGTGCGTATCATCAGGTCCCCATCTCTAGGGCTGATCGCGTCTATACGGCCTTTGAGTCGGGTCAACGGTTGTACCAGTTCACTCGACTCCCCTTTGGGGTAACTAACGGGGTCACTTGTTTTCAGAGGGCTATGGATGACCTCGTTACGAAGGAGAACTTGACCGATGTCTTTGTCTATCTGGACAATCTTACGGTTTGTGGGTATGACCAGGGGCATCACGACGCTAATCTGAAACGCTTCCTCGAGATCGCGCAGAAATATCGCCGAACCATGAATGCAGCTAAGTGTCGTTACTCTCTGCGCATGGTAGATCTTCTGGGGTACACCGTGACCCATGGCTCTGTCTCTCTGGATAAGGAGCGTCTGCGACCTTTGCTCGATATGGCTCCGCCTAGCGATCGGGCTTCGCTGAAACGCGCTCTTGGGCTGTTCGCCCACTATTCGAAGTGGGTGCAAAATTTCTCCGCGAAGCTCTGCCCCCTCGTGGCCTGCGGCACGTTCCCCATGGGCCCGGCCGCCTTGGCGGCCTTCGAGGGTCTTAAAGCCGACATCGCTGGCGCCGCTGTAGCGACAATTGACGAGAGTGCATCTTTCGTCTTGGAAAGTGATGCCTTGGATCATGCGATAGCGGCGACTCTCTCCCAAGGGGGACGCCCTGTGGCTTTCTTTTCGCGGACTCTCACCTCCGCTGAGCGGAGGCATTCGTCTGTTGAAAAGGAAGCATACGCGATCGTCGAATCGATTCGGCGATGGCGGCCGTACCTGCTCGGGCGGTGTTTCCAAATCGTCACGGACCAACAAAGCGTTGCATTCATGTACGACACCTTACATGCTCAACGCATTAAGAATGAGAAAATCACTCGCTGGCATATCGAACTCGCCGACTTCTGCTACACCATCAAGTACCGCCCGGGGAAGGATAACCTGGTCGCCGACGCCTTATCGAGGCCGACCACTTGCGCGGGGGTTGTCACTTTGGAGGGGCTGCACGCTTTGCACGGCACTATGTGTCATCCTGGGGTAGCGCGTTTCACGCATTTTGTGCGCGAGGGGAATCTGCCGTACTCGATTGAGGACATCCGCCGGATCTGCCGTGATTGCACTATCTGCGCGGAGCTCAAACCACGTTTTTACAACCCTCCTATGGGGACGCTGGTTAGGGCTACTAGACCGTGGGAGCATTTGGCGATGGACTTCAAGGGGCCGCTGCCGGTGTCGAGTAACTCCCGTTACCTGCTCACTATCGTTGATGAGTATTCGCGATTCCCCTTTGCTTATACGTGCGGGGATATGTCGGCTGCCACGGTTATACGGTGCCTACAGAATTTGTTTTCTATGTTTGGGTATCCGGCCTACGTGCATACCGATCGGGGTGCGGTGTTCCTGTCTCAGGAGGTGAGGGGCTACTTGCTCCAGAATAATGTTGCTTCGAGCTACACCACCCCGTACCGGCCCCAGGTGAATGGGCAGATCGAACGCTTTAACGGGATTATATGGAGGGCCGTCATGCTAAGCCTCAGGACCCTCGGCCGGGGCCTCGATAAATGGGCGTGGTCGCTACCTGCGGCTCTAAACTCGATCCGGGCTCTCCTATGTACCGCCACCAACCAGACTCCTCATGAAAGACTGTTCCACCACCCTAGAAGCTCGGGTAGTATCCAATCTTTACCCAGCTGGCTCGCTGAGCCGGGGCCGGCCTATCTCAAACGAGCGGTTCGCGCTAGCAAGTACGACCCCCTCGTTGATAAGGTGCGGGTACTCCAGGCTAATCCCGAGCATGCCCGTGTGCTAACGGCTGACGGACGTGAGTCTATTGTCTCAGTACATCATCTCGCCCCTTGTGGGGTCGACGACAGGGATATCGACGAACCAATCTACGAGTCTATGGACTCTACCGAAACTTCCTCGATGGAACTACTGCCGTCACTTCCGTCGTCGCCTACTCCCTTGCCTGATGGCTCTGGGGTGCCCCCTCCGACACCAACCTCCGGCGGCTATTCCGAAGCGGGGGACTCCGGGCTTGGGGACGCCGTACCCGGTAGTCTCCGCACCCGAACTGGCAGGGTAGTTCACCGCCCCGACCGCTATGGGTGGACCGACTGACGTGGATTGACGTACCCCATTCGATTATTGCTGACGCTTGCTTGCGACCTGCCTAGCGGCAGTATCGTTTTAACGGTGGGGAGAATGTAGTGGAAATTTACAGAAGGTGAACCCAGGAGTGCTCGCTTATCCCACTAAAGGGGGCGTCTATAAGACCCGGGACAACCGCGGCGCAAAGACACTCCAGCGACACTTACTGTGACATATAGTCCTGTAGTTTGAATGGTATGTACGCCCCTATATGCTGCACTTGTTTTGTTTTGCTTTGCCTATTGATATCGGACATTGCCCTTATAATACTCCGATTCTGATGTCTATTGCATGAATGTATTTTTACAGGATGTTACCACAGATCTAAATGATATTAAACCTACCCAAGGGACAAGTCGTGTCTGTGGTTGATTTTCACGACAGTCAGTGAGTACATTCTCAAGCACGTCAGTGAGTCCATCCTCAAACACTTCAGTGAGTCCATTCTCAAACATGTCAGTGAGTCCATTCTCAAGCACGTCAGTGAGTCCATTCTCAAGCATGTCAGTGAGTCCATTCTCAAGCATGTCAGTGAGTCCATTCTCAAGCACGTCAGTGAATCCATTCTCAAACATGTCAGTGAGTCCATTCTCAAGCACGTCAGTGGGTCCATCCTCAAACACTTCAGTGAGTCCATTCTCAAGCATGTCAGCGAGTCCATCCACAAACATGTCAGTGATTCCATCCTCAAACACGTCAGTGAGTCCATTCTCAAGCACGTCAGTGAGTCCTGCGTCACACACTTCAGTGAGTCCATTCTCAAGCACGTCAGCAAGTCCATCCACAAACATGTCAGTGCGTCCATCCTCAAACATGTCAGTGAGTCCATTCTCAAGCACGTCAGTGAGTCCATTCTCAAGCACGTCAGTGAGTCCGTTCTCAAGCATGTCAGTGAGTCCATTCTAAAGCACGTCAGTGAGTCCATTGTCAAACATGTCAGTGAGTCCATTCTCAAGCACGTCAGTGATTCCATCCTCAAACACTTCAGTGAGTCCATTCTCAAGCACGTCAGCGAGGCCATCCACAAACCCGTCAGTGAGTCCATTCTCAAGCACGTCAGTGAGTCCATTCTCAAACATGTCACTGATTGTATCCTCAAACATGTCAGTGAGTGAATCCTCAAACATGTCACTGAATGCAACCTCAAATATGTTACTGGGTACATCCTCAAACACTTCAGTGAGTCCATCCTCAAACACTTCAGTGAATCTGGCCTCAAACATGTCAGTGAGTCCATTCTCAAGCACGTCAGTGAGTCCATCCTCAAACACTTCAGTGAGTCCATTCTCAAGCACGTTAGTGAGTCCATTCTCAAGCACATCAGTGAGTCCATCCTCAAACACTTCAGTGAGTCCATTCGCAAGCACGTCAGTGAGTCCATCCTCAAACACTTCAGTGAGTCCATTCTCAAGCACGTTCGTGAGTCCATCCTCAAAACACTTCAGTGAGTCCATTCTCAAGCACGTCAGTGAGTCCATCCTCAAACACTTCAGTGAGTCCATTCTCAAGCACGCCAGTGAGTCCATCCTCAAACATGTCAGTGAGTCCATTCTCAAGCACGTCAGTGAGTCCATCCTCAAACACTTCAGTGAGTCCATTCTCAAGCACGCCAGTGAGTCCATCCTCAAACATTTCAGTGAGTCCATTCTCAAGCACGTCAGTGAGTCCATCCTCAAACACTTCAGCGAGTCCATTCTCAAGCACGCCAGTGAGTCCATCCTCAAACATGTCAGTGAGTCCATTCTCAAGCACGCCAGTGAGTCCATTCTCACGCAGGTCAGTGAGTGAATCCTCAAATATGTTACTGGGTACATCGTCAAACACGTCACTCAATGTTACTGAGCAAATTCTCAAAAGTGTCACTGACGATATCCTCAAACATGTCACTGAGCACATCCTCAAACATGTCACTGAGTGCAACATCCCTCCAGCATTTCACTCAGCGCATCCTACCCCTGCTACTGAGCACATCCCACCCATGTCACCGAGTGCATCCCACCCGTGTCACCGAGCGCATCCTACCCATGTCACCGAGCGCATCCCACCCGTGTCACCGAGCGCATCCTACCCATGTCACCGAGCGCATCCCACCCATGTCACCGAGTGCATCCCACCCGTGTCACCGAGCGCATCCTACCCATGTCACCGAGCGCATCCTACCCATGTCACCGAGCGCATCCCACCCATGTCACCGAGTGCATCCCACCCGTGTCACCGAGCACATCCTACCCATGTCACTGAGCGCATCCCACCCATGTCACCGAGCGCATCCCACCCGTGTCACAGAGCGCATCCTACCCATGTCACCGAGCGCATCCCACCCGTGTCACTGAGCGCGTCCTACTCATGTCACCGAGCGCGTCCTACCCATGTCACCGAGCGCATCCTACCCGTGTCACCGAACGCATCCCACCCGTGTCACCGAGCGCATCCTACCCGTGTCACCGAGCGCATCCGACCCGTGTCACTGAGCGCATCCCACCCATGTCACCGAGCGCATCCTATCCGTGTCACTGAGTGCATCCCATCCATGTCACCGAGCGTATCCTACCCGTGTCACTGAGCGCATCCCACCCACGTCACGGAGCGCATCCTACCCGTGTCACTGAGCGCATCCCATCCATGTCACCGAGCACATCCTACCCGTGTCACTGAGTACATCCCATCCATGTCACCGAGCGCATCCTACTCGTGTCACTGAGCGCATCCCACCCGTGTCACCGAGCGCATCCTACCCGTGTCACTGAGCACATCCCACCCGTGTCACCGAACGCATCCTACCCGTGTCACTGAGCACATCCCATCCATGTCACCGAGCGCATCCCATCCATGTCACCAAGTGCATCCCACCGGTGTCGCTGAGCGCATCCTATCCGTGTCACCGAGCGCATCCCACCCGTGTCACCGAGCGTGTCCTACCCATGTCACCGAGCGCTTCCCAGCCATGTCACCAAGTGCATCCCACCCGTGTCGCTGAGCGCATCCCACCCATGTCACCGAGCGTGTCCTACCCATGTCACCGAGCGCATCCAACCCATGTCACCGAGCGCATCCCGACTGTGTCACTGAGCGCATCCTACCCGTGTCACCAAGTGCATCCTACCCGTGTCACTGAGTGCATCCTACCCATGTCACTGAGCGCATCCTAACCGTGCCACCAAGCGCATCCTACCCATGTCACCGAGCGCGTCCTACCCGTGCCACCAATCGCGTCTTACCCATGTCACCGAGTGCATCCTACCCGTGTCACTTGATGTGTCCTACCTGTGTCACTCGGTATGTCCTACCCGTGTCACTCGGTGTGTCTTACCCGTGTCACCGAGTGCATCCCACCCCTTTTTACCGAGCGCATCCCACCCGTGTCACTTGATGTGTCCTACCTGTGTCACTCGGTGTGTCCTACCCGTGTCACCGAGTGCATCCCACCCGTGTCACCGAGCGCATCCCACCCGTGTCACCGAGCTCATCATACCCGTGTCACTCAGTGTGTCCCACCCGTGTCACCAAGCTCATCCTACCCCTGTCACCGAGTTCATCCCACCAGTGTCACCGAGCGCGTCCCACCCGTTTCACCCAGCTCATCCGAAGAAATGTGAGCGATCTCATCCTACCCGTGTCACCGAGTTCATCCTACCCGTGTCACCGAGTTCATCCCACCAGTGTCACCGAGCGCGTCCCACCCGTGTCACCCAGCTCATCCTACCAGTGTCACCGATCTCATCCTACCAATGTCACTGAGTGCATACAACCCGTGTCACCGAGCGTGTCCTACCCATGTCACCGAGCGCTTCCCGCCCATGTCACCAAGTGCATCCCACCCGTGTCGCTGAGCGCATCCCACCCATGTCACCGGGTGCATCCCACCCACATCAACGAGCGCATCCTACCCGTGTCACTGAGCGCATCCTACCCGTGTCACTGTGTGCATCCCATCCATGTCACCGAGCGCATCCTACCCGTGTCACTGAGCGCATCCCACCCATGTCACCGAACGCATCCTACCCGTGTCACTGAGCGCATCCCATCCATGTCACCGAGCGCATCCCATCCATGTCACCGAGCGCATCCCACCCGTGGCACCGAGCGCGTCCTACCCGTGTCACTGAGCGCATCCCATCCATGTCACCGAGCGCATCCCACCCGTGTCACTGAGCGTGTCCTTCCCATGTCACCGAGCGCATCCCACCCATGTCACCGAGTGCATCCCACCCGTGTCACCGAGCGCATCCTACCCATGTCACCGAGCGCATCCCATCCGTGTCACCGAGCGCATCCCACCCGTGTCACCGAGCGTGTCCTACCCATGTCACCGAGCGCTTCCCAGCCATGTCACCAAGTGCATCCCACCCGTGTCGCTGAGCGCATCCCACCCATGTCACCGAGCGTGTCCTACCCATGTCACCGAGCGCATCCAACCCATGTCACCGAGCGCATCCCAACTGTGTCACTGAGCGCATCCTACCCGTGTCACCAAGTGCATCCTACCCGTGTCACTGAGTGCATCCTACCCATGTCACTGAGCGCATCCTAACCGTGCCACCAAGCGCATCCTACCCATGTCACCGAGCGCATCCTACCCATGTCACCGAGCGCATCCCACCCGTGTCACCGAGCGCATCCTACCCATGTCACTGAGCGCATCCCACCCATGTCACCGAGCGCATCCCACCCGTGTCACAGAGTGCATCCTACCCATGTCACTGAGCGCATCCTAACCGTGCCACCAAGCGCATCCTACCCATGTCACCGAGCGCATCCTACCCATGTCACCGAGTGCATCCCACCCGTGTCACCGAGCGCATCCTACCCATGTCACTGAGCGCATCCCACCCATGTCACCGAGCGCATCCCACCCGTGTCACAGAGCGCATCCTACCCATGTCACCGAGCGCATCCCACCCGTGTCACTGAGCGCGTCCTACTCGTGTCACCGAGCGCGTCCTACCCATGTCACCGAGCGCATCCTACCCGTGTCACCGAACGCATCCCACCCGTGTCACCGAGCGCATCCTACCCGTGTCACCGAGCGCATCCGACCCGTGTCACTGAGCGCATCCCACCCGTGTCACCGAGCGCATCCTATCCGTGTCACTGAGTGCATCCCATCCATGTCACCGAGCGTATCCTACCCGTGTCACTGAGCGCATCCCACCCACGTCACCGAGCGCATCCTACCCGTGTCACTGAGCGCATCCCATCCATGTCACCGAGCACATCCTACCCGTGTCACTGAGTACATCCCATCCATGTCACCGAGCGCATCCTACCCGTGTCACTGAGCGCATCCCACCCGTGTCACCGAGCGCATCCTACCCGTGTCACTGAGCACATCCCACCCGTGTCACCGAACGCATCCTACCTGTGTCACTGAGCACATCCCATCCATGTCACCGAGCGCATCCCATCCATGTCACCAAGTGCATCCCACCCGTGTCGCTGAGCGCATCCCATCCGTGTCACCGAGCGCATCCCACCCGTGTCACCGAGCGTGTCCTACCCATGTCACCGAGCGCTTCCCAGCCATGTCACCAAGTGCATCCCACCCGTGTCGCTGAGCGCATCCCACCCATGTCACCGAGCGTGTCCTACCCATGTCACCGAGCGCATCCAACCCAAGTCACCGAGCGCATCCCAACTGTGTCACTGAGCGCATCCTACCCGTGTCACCAAGTGCATCCTACCCATGTCACTGAGTGCATCCTACCCATGTCACTGAGCGCATCCTAACCGTGCCACCAAGCGCATCCTACCCATGTCACCGAGCGCGTCCTACCCATGCCACCAATCGCGTCTTACCCATGTCACCGAGTGCATCCTACCCGTGTCACTTGATGTGTCCTACCTGTGTCACTCGGTGTGTCCTACCCGTGTCACTCGGTGTGTCTTACTCGTGTCACCGAGTGCATCCCACCCCTTTTTACCGAGCGCATCCCACCCGTGTCACTTGATGTGTCCTACCTGTGTCACTCGGTGTGTCCTACCCGTGTCACTCGGTGTGTCTTACTCGTGTCACCGAGTGCATCCCACCCCTTTTTACCGAGCGCATCCCACCCGTGTCACTCGGTGTGTCCTACCCGTGTCACTCGGTGTGTCTTACTCGTGTCACCGAGTGCATCCCACCCCTTTTTACCGAGCGCATCCCACCCGTGTCACTTGATGTGTCCTACCTGTGTCACTCGGTGTGTCCTACCCGTGTCACCGAGTGCATCCCACCCCTTTTTACCGAGCGCATCCCACCCGTGTCACTTGATGTGTCCTACCTGTGTCACTCGGTGTGTCCTACCCGTGTCACCGAGCGCATCCCACCCGTGTCACCGAGCTCATCATACCCGTGTCACTCAGTGTGTCCCACCCGTGTCACCAAGCTCATCCTACCCGTGTCACCGAGTTCATCCCACCAGTGTCACCGAGCGCGTCCCACCCGTGTCACCCAGCTCATCCTACCAGTGTCACCGATCTCATCCTACCAGTGTCACTGAGTGCATACAACCCGTGTCACCGAGCGTGTCCTACCCATGTCACCGAGCGCTTCCCGCCCATGTCACCAAGTGCATCCCACCTGTGTCGCTGAGCGCATCCCACCCATGTCACCGGGTGCATCCCACCCACATCAACGAGCGCATCCTACCCGTGTCACTGAGCGCATCCTACCCGTGTCACTGAGCGCATCCCACCCGTGTCACCGAACGCATCCTACCCGTGTCACTGAGCGCATCCCATCCATGTCACCGAGCGCATCCCATCCATGTCACCGAGCGCATCCCACCCGTGGCACCGAGCACGTCCTACCCGTGTCACTGAGCGCATCCCATCCATGTCACCGAGCGCATCCCACCCGTGTCACTGAACGTGTCCTACCCATGTCACCGAGCGCTTCCCACCCATGTCACCAAGTGCATCCTACCCGTGTCGCTGAGCGCATCCCACCGAGCGCGTCCTACCCATGTCGCCGAGCGCATCCCACCCATGTCACCGAGCGTATCCCAACCGTGTCACTGAGCGCATCCTACCCGTGTCACCGAGTGCATCCTACCCGTGTCACTGAGTGCATCCTACCCGTGTCACTGAGCGCATCCTACCCGTGTCACCGAGCACATCCTACCCGTGTCACCAAGCGCGTCCTACCCGTGTCACCAATCGCGTCTTACCCATGTCACCGAGTGCATCCCACTCGTGTCACCGAGCGCATCCTACCCGTGTCACTTGATGTGTCCTACCTGTGTCACTCGGTGTGTCCTACCCATGTCACCGAGTGCATCCCACCCGTGTCACAGGCCTCATCCTACCTGTGTCACCGAGCGCGTCCTACCCGTGTCCCCCAGCTCATCCTACCCATGTCACCGAGCGTTTCCTACCCATGTCACCGAGCTCATCCTACCCGTGTCATCGAGCTCATCCTACCCGTCACCGAGCTCATCCTACCCGTCACCGACCTCATCCTGCCCGTGTCACCGAGCTCATCCTACCCGTGTCACCTGGCTCAACCTACCCGTGTCAACTAGCTCATCCTACCCGTGTCACCGAGCTCATCCTACCAGTGTCACCGAGCGCGTCCCAGCCGTGTCACCGGCCTCATCCTACCTGTGTCACCGAGCTCATCCTACCCGTGTCACCGAGCTCATCCTATCAGTTTCACCGAGCGCGTCCCACTCGTGTCACCGAGCGCATCCTACCCGTGTCACTTGATGTGTCCTACCTGTGTCACTCGGTGTGTCCTACCCGTGTCACCGAGTGCATCCCACCCGTGTCACCGAGCGCATCCCACCCGTGTCACCGGCCTCATCCTACCTGTGTCACCGAGCGCGTCCTACCCGTGTCCCCCAGGTCATCCTACCCATGTCACCGAGCGTTTCCTACCCATGTCACCGAGCTCATCCTACCCGTGTCACCGAGCTCATCCTACCCGTCACCGAGCTCATCCTACCCGTCACCGAGCTCATCCTACCCGTCACCGAGCTCATCCTGCCAGTGTCACCGAGCTCATCCTACCCGTGTCACCTAGCTCATCCTACCCGTGTCACCTAGCTCATCCTACCCGTGTCACCGAGCTCATCCTATCAGTTTCACCGAGCGCGTCCCACCCGTGTCACCGGCCTCATTCTACCTGTGTCACCGAGCTCATCCTACCCATGTCACCGAGCTCATCCTACCCGTGTCACCGAGCTCATCCTACCCGTGTCACCGAGCTCATCCTACCTGTGTCACTGAGTACATTTTCTCTCCAACAGGTGTAAATAAACAAGTGTGCTGAAGCAAATGACGATCATTGTTGAGCAGTTCGGAACTGCACTGAAAGCCACATGAATGAATGGAATCTCTCCGAAAGTTGCGCTATTACAAAAAGAGCATTCTCAAAGCTGCACTAGGAAAATAGCACGATAGATGTTGCACTATCGAAGCTTAAAACACAATTTTCAAACAGATAAAGTAAAACAAGGAACCCTTTCGGATCGTTCGATGAATAGGGATCGTTAAGGTGAAAATCGAAAGGAAAAGTTTGCGCATTAAATAAACACTACACAGCAGATAGACGGTGTAGTCTGTTGACATTGCTGTCGTGAAAACTTTTCTAATGGCAGAAGAGAATGTTCAGTAAAATGAAATAATCAGCACTCTTGCCCATAAGTAATCCATCTCGCAGTCGCGGCTCACGACGTGGGTAAACCCTAACTATGCACAGGAATGTCTCCCCATTGGGGGAGAAGACACACACATATACACACACGATTTTAAACTTCGCATAAGATGACGAAAAATTGACAGAACTCAAATTAGTGAAACAGTACTCTGATGACAATCAAATGGAATTTGGCCTGGGTAAGTGTGTCAAGTGCACATTCATACAAGGTAGACCAACAAAAAACGGACAACACAAAAATTGACACAAATACAACAAGAAAGCATCTGAAAATGCAAAGCCCATACCCATCGGTTTGTATTCCGACATGTTCTTCTTCTGCATCCTCCAAAATAACGAAAACAGTTTTAAAAAATACAAAATGAAAATTTTTCATTTTATGCAACTTTGACCTTTGAGCTTTAAATCTAAAAAACAATGTGAACCAATTCAGTGACCCGATATGCAAATTCTTTAAATTTCAGGTCAATCGGGTGAAAATTGGTGATTTTATGCAACCTTGACCTTTGAGCTTTAAATCTAAAAAACAACGTGAAGCAATTCAGTGACCCGATATGCAAATTCTTTAAATGTGAAAATCTGGTGAAAATTGGTGATTTTATGCAACTTTGACCTTTAAATCTAAAAAATAATGTGAACCAATTCAGTGAGCCGATATGCAAATTCTTTAAATTTCAAGTCAATCGGGTGAAAATTGGTGATTTTACGCAACCTTGACCTTTGAGGTTTAAATCTAAAAAACAATGTGAAGCAATTCAGTGACCCGATATGCAAATTCTTTAAATTTCAGGTCAATCAGGTGAAAATTGGTGATTTTATGCAACTTTGACCTTTAAATCTAAAAAACAATGTGAACCAATTCAGTGAGCCGATATGCAAATTCTTTAAATTTCAGGTCAATCGGGTGAAAATTGCTGATTTTATGCAACCTTGACCTTTGAGCTTTAAATCTAAAAAACAACGTGAAGCAATTCAGTGACCCGATATGCAAATTCTTTAAATGTGAAAATCTGGTGAAAATTGGTGATTTTATGCAACTTTGACCTTTAAATCTAAAAAATAATGTGAACCAATTCAGTGTGCCGATATGCAAATTCTTTAAATTTCAAGTCAATCGGGTGAAAATTGGTGATTTTACGCAACCTTGACCTTTGAGGTTTAAATCTAAAAAACAATGTGAAGCAATTCAGTGACCCGATATGCAAATTCTTTAAATTTCAGGTCAATCAGGTGAAAATTGGTGATTTTATGCAACTTTGACCTTTAAATCTAAAAAATAATGTGAACCAATTCAGTGTGCCGATATGCAAATTCTTTAAATTTCAGGTCAATCAGGTGAAAATTGGTGATTTTATGCAACTTTGACCTTTAAATCTAAAAAACAATGTGAACCAATTCAGTGAGCCGATATGCAAATTCTTTAAATTTCAGGTCAATCGGGTGAAAATTGCTGATTTTATGCAACTTTGACCTTTGAGCTTTAAATCTAAAAAACAATGTGAACCAATTCAGTGACCCGATATGCAAATTCTTTAAATTTCAGGTCAATCGGGTGAAAATTGGTGATTTTACACAACCTTGACCTTTGAGCTTTAAATCTAAAAAAAACAATCGACTTGTAGCTTTTGATTGGTAAACCAACTCAGTGACCCAATATGCACATTCTTAAAA
Source organism: Myxine glutinosa (assembly GCF_964187855.1). NCBI lineage: Eukaryota > Metazoa > Chordata > Myxini > Myxiniformes > Myxinidae > Myxine > Myxine glutinosa. The sequence goes on from NC_136263.1 coordinate 65,138,251, forward strand.
TTTCAGGTCATTCAGATGAAAATTGACGATTTTATGTGACGCTGACCTTTGACTTTTGACCAAATTATTAATTTGCCTTTTCCATATTATCATAATAAATCTTTGGTGAAAATTTGATGACAATAGCTCAAATGGTAATAAGTTACGACCCGCCGGACAGACAAACAGACTGACACACACACAGACAGACAGACACACAGAAGTGATTGCAAAACCACGTCTCCTGCTGTGCAGCGGACGGGATAACAATACAGGAGCTAGACAATGAAGCATCATTCAAATACCTCAAGACTAGAAGAGGGTCACAAACAAATGCACAAACCAACTCTTCAACCACTCTCTCACCGTAGGTCGGTTGCCACTCTTGGTTTGTTCTACAGATATTTTCATGGTAAATGTTCTGTGGGACTTTCTAACTTGGTTCCTCCCATACGGTTCCTCCCATACGAGTGTTTGGACGCCAGACCCGGTTTGCCAGCTCCGCACACCCATGCACTATAGCTGATCCAAAGTGCAGAACGAAAGGCTATGCAGATAGTTTTATCCCTCGTGCTGTCTCGCTCTGGAATTCACTACCTGTAACACGCTTCCCATTATCCTATGATTACCTTCGCAAAAGCGGAAGGTTATGTTTTGATCGCTGTGTATTTATTTGTATGTCTGTGTGTGTGTGTGTATGTTATTCGCATAACTCAAAAAGTATTCAACCGAATTGCATGAAATTTGGTGGGATGATTGGTTATTATACGGGACACATTTGATTAGATTTTGGGAGCAATCGGGTCAAAGGTCAAGGTCAAGGTCACGAAAAGGTCAAAATCGTATTTTTACCATAGCTGCGGCGAAGGTATGCGCTCTACCGAGTGCCCGTTCTAGTTTACTCTGCTTTAAGAGGAAATACTTCCTACATCTTTGAGTTTTAATCGCATTTTTACCGGACCTCTGCTACTTCCGGTGTCTTGGATGTTTTCTTGTTATTTTTTTTATTATTTTTTTTTGCTTTATCCTTATATTTTTCTAACTTTCTTTTAGCCCCTTACCTGGAGTGGCTGTATGCCTTGTCTGGGGCGATATCCGTAAAAAAAGAATTGTTTTTTTAAATGGATAAGAAGAGGACAGCTCAACTGGGATGAAGAACGAATCATTATTAATGTGCAAGACCAAGAACACAATACCAAAGGCTTTAAGATAATTGCAAGACTGAGGCAATCGGCCAAGTGTACGTTCCGCAAGGTAGAAACAGAAAGTACGAGTCACCTCCTAACGGGATGTAAAAAAAAAAAAAAACTCATGTCAGAACAGCTGTACACCCAAAGGCACAACAAGGTATGTGGAGTAATCAATCCACTGGCACATCTGCAAAAATTTTAATAATTTTCAATTCTGGCCGAAACAATTCCCGAAATCAAGAAAATGACCAAATACAAAAACCTCAACAATGAAGTGAAAAGATCCTGTAATCTGATGAGCATTGAAATTGTACCAGTGATTAATTGGAGCAACGGGAATGATGAAGAACCTCACAGCCGTCCAGTGCTTGGTGACGATCCTCAAAACAAAACTCAGCACAAAACTTTGAGGACAAGAAAACTTCACAATTTGGCCCATGAACCATGATCCTTTACTGAAACGGAGGTGGATACTTCAATATCTGGCAGAACTCCATTCTACCTTCTGTAACCCACATACGGAGATAACAACGAATGACACACACATGCACACTTATTTTGAATTATTTCATGAGCCTCGAAAGATTCCTTATTAATACAGGAAATGGTGATTTATGGTGTGTAATATTACACAGCCTGCCCCCTATCCACCTACCTCTTCCCCCCTTCTTGTTACTTCAACTTATGGTCATCAATAATTTTTGTGTCACACAATCAGCACCCACACAGCGTTCATTTATATATTCACACTACAGTAATGTGAAGGTTTAACCTTTATTTTTATTCTCGCTCTCCCTGCGGAGACGCGACATGACGCGCGTGGGTGAAATGAATGAGCGCCAGGTAAGGGTTCTGCTGATGAGGATCATCAATGATGGATTAGCCGATAAGTTAAAAAATAGGAAAGTTCATCATTTTTCTTTCCATTACTTCCTCAACTCCAAAAATGAGTGCATTTGTGCCAGGAGTGATGGAGCGAGGATGTTGTTCAGGTTGATGTGGTTATGGTTACTGCGAATTGGGAATATCATTATTGCTGTGGTTTAGGCTCATCTAAGTAACGGCGCAACCCCCCCTCCCTTTTATGTTCCACACACCCCCTCCCATGAACCCCCACATCCTCTTCTTTTTCTCTCTTCCCTCATCCCATAATCCTCGACCCTCCTTACCCATTTCTCCAATCTCAATTTTCTTCTCATTCCCCTTCATTGTATGTCATAAGCCTGATGTTGGCTTAACGGTTAAGGTGGCTGGCTTAAGATCTTAGGGTCTTAAGTTTGAGCCCCTGTCACGCCGTTAAATTAACACCAGGTGGGTTGACACAACTTGTCATCTTTCAGAGGTCGGCAAAATTGTAATGTAATAATGTAATTGTAATGTAATGTAATTAATGTAATTGTAATGTAATGTAAAAATTGTAATTGTAATAAATTGTAACCAGCTTACTTGTAATGGCTGCACTGCAACAGCGGCACAGCTGCGCTTCCAGAAATGATGCAACCAGCATCTACAGGCTGCATACGAAACAACATTGTATTGTCATTTGTAAATGGGATATTGTAATGCGGTGGTGGCACTTAGCGAACCATCACAGATGAACAAATTATGTTTGATTAGCGTTCACATCATCAATATTAATAGGATCTATGAAAGAAACTTTATAAAAGGACAAGTTTCATATCCCTCCGACATACAGGTATGATGTTATTTCTGGAAGTGAACATACCATCTTGTATATAATGGACCAATCAAAACGTCGAGTAAAATATTCAATGATTTATTGAATAATTCCTCACTGGTTGATATGAAAAGGACTGGTTATTTATTTTTAAAACTCCTTTCCTTATGGATGGCGACGATACATTTCTACAAGGGACTTGCATGGACACCATAAGGAAAAACAAATAACTCCTTCAGAAATCCAAATCAATCAGTAACTTTTATTTGGAATCTAAAGTTCTTAACATCATTCTTTGGCATCTCAGTAACTTTTATTTGGAATCTAAAGTTCTTAACATCATTCATTGGCATCTCGTAAAGAAGCAGAAACTTCCAAGTTAATTGTTTGGTTTTTAAAGCCATTTGAAGAAGTTTTATTTTTCCAGAATCAGATGGATAAAGAGCGATTCAAATGGCTTCATCCATATGGATTCAAAAGGTATTTTTATTACCTCGGCCACCGAAGGTTGATGAGGGTTATGTTTTCACGTCTGTTTGTGAACAGGATATCTCAAAAGTTGTGAACGGATTTGGACAAAATTTGGTGGAGAGATTGGGAACGTAACAAGGATGAAATGATTAATTTTGGTGAAGATCCGGATCTGAGAATTGTTTAAGTGATTCTTCACCATTGAGTGATAAGGCAAAAAAAACGATATATAGCATGATATCTCAGAAAGTTGAAGACAAATTTGAACGAAACTTGGTGGGCAGTTTGGGAGTGTAACAAGGAAGAATTGATTCAATTTTGGGGAAGATCTGAATCCAGATCCGGATACGATAATTTTTAGTTCCAAGTGATTCTTTACCATCGAGTGAAAGGGCCAAAAACCCCCGCCCTGTCTGTGCTCTGTCCCCCAAATATTCCTACAGGTCGCACAAGATCTGCCAGCAACCCTCTGATGGTTAAACTGCCAAAATCAAGACTCTCTGCTCACCTTCACTCTTTCATTCCTCTTTTCTCCCGCCTCTGGAACAAACTCCCACACTCACTTCAATCCCACTCCTCCCTCCAGGTCTTTAAAACAGCTGTTCACCACCATCTCTTATCTTCCCCCATCCAAAACCTTGATCTTTTCTACCCCCACTAATTCACCCCAGATCCACCTTGTTTGTAATTCCAACTTCTTTCCTGGTAGTCCTGGCAGTGTCCATATGTTTTATGCCTCTCCCACCCCCTTTCCCATGCCTCCCCCCCAAAGCCCTCTCCCTCCCACAGATCTCTCGATGTCTCCATGTCTCTCAGTTCCTGCTCTCAAATGTTGTGTTTGTGTCCTTCCCCCTCTCTCCCCATCTTGTCTACCGCTCCCGATGTTATTTGTTTTATGTGTCGGTTTGTCGGTTATGTGTCGGTTTGTCGGTTTGTCTTTCTGTGTGATAAATGTTCGCTCTTTCACGAGCCTCGATCTTGTATACAAAAAAAAAAAAAACAACAAAAAAAAAAACTTCCAAGTTAATTGTTGGGTTTTTAAAGCCATTTGAAGATGTATTTTTCCAGAATCAGATGAATAAAGCGCTATTCAAATAAGTTCATCTATAGGGATGAACATCTTCAGCAATGATAAACAGGAAAATACATATCCGATTATTACAGGCGAATTCTGTGAGCACGACTTACACATTGTGCTCTGTACATCGTCTGCTGCGGTTATTTAAGCCATCTTGTCCGTAACGGCGCAGCCTCAATCTCCAGCCTCATTTGGAATTCGAACCCAATTGTAAAAGGCTAGTGATACCCTATCGTCGCTTGGCAGGTAAGGGCAACTTATAACTAAATAACAAACGAGATGTTGTTTCGATAACTCCCCACTTCAATGGAGGGTGTGCGTGTGACGTCCCCACATTTGGATCCGCCATCTTGGAGTACAAGCAAACAAAGCAAAATTACACATGGACTAAATAATGATGTTTAAATTTGTTAAAATAAGAGTTAAATGGTTAATTTTTGCACTGCATTTTGTTGTGGTAATCGTGATGATAGGAAGGATTGGTTGGCGTCTCAGTCTACGGACAAGCAGATATGGAGGATTGACTTCGAGTTATGAAGAGGGATTCGGAACAAGACTCTTCCAGTGATCCAAGAAACGGTAATTTGTCTTTTACTTCTCAATATTTAGTTATGTACACGAAATAGGGTGTGTAGGAAGGTTCGGAAATGCGACTGTCAGGACGATAGTGGTAAAAACACCAATGTGTAGTGTGATGAAGTATAATATGTAAAAAGTTTGTGACCATCAGTAAGCATGTACTGAAACCGAGCAAACACATTACAAACAAGAAAAAGAGCAATCAGAGATTGCAAACCCTCGCCAGGATGTATATTCAGTGGTTTTTTAAGGCTTTTGTGTTAAAACAAATATGGCGGCCGAACCACGTGACCGATGATACTTTTTTTTCCGAAACTAATTTATTCCTAGATTATGCTCAATAAATTTAATCTTGATCGGATGAAGTTTTATACTTGTCGAATTATGACGTCATACTGGAGGCACCTATGACATCATCATTAATATATTTTATTCCCCATGGAGAGTTCTTTACAATGAGCCATATCTCAATTTTTTCTATTCAGCCCTTCCGGAGATATAGAGGTGCTGTGGCGAACACGAAAGCTCACTGGCGTGAGGGCATCATTCCACGCACCAAGTGGGCGGCGGCCACGCCCGAGGGGTAGGCGTGGCCGCAGGATATACACCGGGCGCGCAGCCCGGAGCGCGCCAGTGCTACAGTGAACTCTTTTAATAAAGACACTTAAACTTACCGCGTTGTCCGCTTCCTTCTTATTGTACAAGTAAGCGCGCGTAGCACCGCGCTTCATTTGGTGACCCTCCGACGTTTGATCAGATGTCGCTGACCGACCGAATACGCCATCGCAATGGCAAACAACGCGGTTACGATCAAACTCCCCGAGTTCTGGGAGACGCAAGCTGAAGTATGGTTCCTGCAGGCGGAAGCCCAGTTCCGACTTCGAGGCATCACAGTGGACGAGACCAGGTACTGCCACGTGGTCGCCTCCCTCGGGCCCGGCACGGCCGCGTCGTGTCGGTCCTGAGGAACCCACCGGCCGACGGCAGGTACGAGGCGATCAAGTGTCTCCTCCTCGCCACGTTCGGCCTCACGGTGGACGCACGGGCCGACCGCCTCCTGGACCTCCCCGAGCTCGGTGACACGTGACCGTAGGTCCGCATGGACCATATGCTGTCGTTGTTGGGCGACGAAACCCCGGACGCTCTATTCCGGGCATTGTTTCGACGCCAGCTGCCGGCATGAGTCCGCCTTGCGTTGGCCGGTTCTGCGACGACGGAACCCCGGGCTCTCGCTGCCGAGGCCGACAGGTTCTTCGCGGCTTTGGACACCCAGGCGAGTTTTGGCGTGGCCGTCGCGGCTATCGGGGCTGATGCTGATGCTGACCCTGATGCTGATGCACCACACCTCGTGGATCTCGAGGCTGATGCGCATTTCGTGTCCGCCGCCACGCCCCGCCCACCACCGCGGAGAAAACCGCGGCCTCCGCCGCAAACCTGGTGTTTTTTCCACGCCCAGTTCGGCCACAAGGCTCGGCAATGTCACCCGCCGTGCTCATTCGGCAGGTCGGGAAACGCCCGGGCCGGCCCTCGGTAGTGGCACTGAGAGCGGGCTGTGCAAACAGCCTACTGTTCATCACGGACACCTTATCCGGGCGCCGTTACCTGTGCGACACGGGAGCGCAGGTGAGTGTCGTTCCCGCCGGTACGTCCGACAAGCAGTTCGCGGGCCGGGGCCCCGCGCTGCTTGCCGCCAATGGTACGTCCATTCACACGTACGGAAAACGCTGCCTTTCTCTGCGGTTCGGAGGGCAGGTTTTCCGGTGGTCGTTCGTCACTGCCGACGTGCCTATGGCACTGCTCGGCGCGGACTTCCTCTGTGCCAATGGCCTGTTGGTCGACGTAAAGCACAGAAGGCTTGTCCAGGCCGAGACGTTCAGCTCGCTCGCGCGCTGCCTGCCTCGTTGAGCAGCTCCCGGAGCGGCTCATCGAGCGGCTTGCTGAGCGGTTCGGTTCCGGCCAGGTTCATCTGTACGCTTCCGGCAGCGAACGAATTCACCCGCCTCCTCGCGGGTTTCCCGGCCCTCACGCAGCCCACCTTCTCGGCGGGGGCCGTCAAGCACGGGGTGGAACACCACATCCCCACCACCGGGCCACCGGTCTAAGCCCGGGCACGCCGCCTCGAGCCGACGAAGCTCGCGGTAGCTAAAGCGGCGTTCGCTACGCTGGAGCGGCTCGGCATCGTGCGGCGCTCCGAGAGTGCTTGGACGTCGCCGCTTCACATCGTGCCAAAGCCCGGCGGGGGATGGCGACCGTGCGGGGATTACCGGCGCCTCAACGACGCCACCACCCCCGACCGCTACCCCGTCCCCCACATCCAGGACTTCTCCGCCCGGTTGGCGGGCATGTCCTTCTTTTCGAAGGTGGACCTCATACGCGGCTACCATCAGGTCCCCGTCAGGCCGGAGGACATCCCGAAGACGGCGGTCATCACGCCGTTCGGGCTTTTCGAATTTCTTCGGATGCCCTTCGGTTTGAAGAATGTGGCTCAGGCGTTCCAGTGGCTAATGGACAGCGTCTTGCGCGACTTGGATTTCGTCTACGTCTACCTGGACGACATCCTCGTCACCAGCGCGTCCGCGAAGAGCACCTTCACCATCTCCGCACGCTCTTCGAACGTCTGGGCCAGCATGGCCTCATCGTGAACCCCGCCAAGTGCCGGTTCGGCGTCGCCGACATCGACTTTTTGGGGCACCGCGTCACCAGGCACGGGGCCGTCCCCCTACCGGCCAAGGTGGAGGCGGTGAAGGGGTTTCCGCGCCCCCGCACGATCAAGGGGCTCCAGGAGTTCCTGGGCATGGTGAACTTTTACCATCGGTTCCTGCCCCGCATCGCCCAGCTCCTGTGCCCCTTGCACGAGGCCCTCCGGGGGAAGCCGGGCAAAGGTGACGTTACCTGGACCGAGCAGATGGACGCGGCGTTCGTCGGCGCGAAGCTCGCCTTGGCCAACGCCACCATGCTCGCGCACCCGGCGCCCGATGCACCGATCGCCCTCACCACCGACGCCTCGGACTACGCGGTGGGCGCGGTGCACGAGCAATGGGTGCGTGGTGCTTGGCAACCACTGGCGTTTTTCAGCCGGCAGCTTCGCCCGCCCGAACGCCGCTATAGTACCTTCGACCGCGAGTTGCTCGGGCTTCACCTGGCGGTCAGGCACTTCTGCCATCTGCTCGAGGGCCGTGCGTTCACAGCCTTCGTCGACCACAAGCCACTGGTCTTCGCGATGGGCAAGGTCGCCGAGCTGTGGTCGGCCCGGCAGCAGCGTCACCTCTCGGCCGTGTCCGAATATACAACGGACATCCGGCACGTCGTGGGGAAGGACAACCCGGTGGCGGATTGCCTTTCCCTGTCCGTCGCCCACGCAGTCCACCTTGGCATCGACTATGCCCGGATGGCGGCGGATCAGGCCGCCGACCCCGGCGTCCAGGCCTTGCGGACCGCCATCACGGGCCTCCGCGTCACCGAGGTGCCGTGCGACAAAGCGGCCCTCTTGTGCGATGTCTCCCTCGGGCGGCCTCGCCCCATCGTGCGCGCGGGCTGGCAGCGCCAGGTTTTTGACGCCATCCACGGCCTGTCCCACCCGGGCACGAAGGCCTCCCAGAGGTTGGTCGCCGACAAGTTTGTCTGGCATGGCCTCCGGAAGGCCGTCCGCGGCTGGACCAGGACGTGCCTCGCGTGCCAGCGCGCGAAGGTGCACCGGCACACCCAGGCCCCATTGGCCCCGTTCACGGTGCCGGAACGAAGGTTCGACCACGTACACGTGGACCTGGTGGGACCTCTGCCCCCCTCGCAGGGTTTCACCCATGTCCTGACCATGGTGGACCGCACCACCCGGTGGCCGTGCCTTTGGTGGCGGCGGACGTCGCACAGGCGTTCATCGCCACCTGGGTCGCCCGGTTCGGCGCCCCCTCAGACATCTCGTCCGACCGCGGCCCCCAGTTCACCTCGGAGCTCTGGGGGGCGGTCGCGTGGGGGCTCGGGGTCCAGCTGCACCGAACCACGGCCTACCACCCCCAGGCCAACGGCCTGTGCGAGCGGTTCAACCGCTCGTTGAAAGCCGCGCTCCGGGCCACCCTCCGCGACGGCGGCTGGGTCGACAGGCTCCCCTGGGTCCTGCTGGGCCTCCGGACGGCGCCCAAGGACGACCTGCGCGCATCCGCGGCGGAGTTGGTCTTCGGACAACCGCTGCGGGTGCCGGGCGAGTTCTTCCCCGACCCCACGGCGCCATGGTCCGCAGCGCAGGAGCGCTCCGCGCTGCAGGAGACAGCCCGGAGGTTCGCCCCGGTGCCGACGGCGCACCACGGGCACCCGCCTACGCACGTCGCCCCGGAGCTTCGCACCGCGGAGTACGTCTTCGTCCGGCACGACGCCCACCGGACACCACTGCGGCCCCCGTACGATGGGCCTTTCCGCGTGCTAGAGACCGGGGCGAAGCACTTCACCTTGGACATTGGCGGTACTCCTGACCGCGTCTCGGTGGATCGCCTTAAGCCGGCCCACCTCGACGTGGACCACCCACCGCCGGTGGCTCGGCCCCCGCGTCGGGGCCGCCCCCCTGCGGGCGGACCCACGGCACCGCTGCCACGCCGCCCCCCGGTCCTGCACCCATCCCGGGTGCAGCCGGAGGCATCCCAGCTGGCATCCCTGCACCCCGGACGCCGCCGGTCACCAGAGGGCGCTTCGGCCAGGTCATCCGTTTGCCCCGCAAACTGGCCCTCCAGGTGCCTGGGAATTCTGGGGGGGCGCGTGTGGCGGACACGAAAGCTCACTGGCGTGAGGGCATCATTCCACGCACCAAGTGGGCGGCGGCCACGCCCGAGGGGTAGGCGTGGCCGCGGGATATACACCGGGCGCGCAGCCCGGAGCGCGCCAGTGCTACAGTGAACTCTTTTAATAAAGACACTTAAACTTACCGCCTTGTCCGCTTCCTTCTTATTGTACAAGTAAGCGCGCGTAGCACCGCGCTTCAGTGCAACGTTTTTCGGTTTTTCGAAGATAGCGGCCGATCCACGTGACCGATGACGTCATCATTTTTTTTCTCCACCAGTTTCTGCCGACATGGCGATCAAGAAATTTCATCTTGATTGGATGAAGTTTTGTACTTGACAAATTATGACGTCATAATGGAGGCACCTATGACATCATTAACATTTTATTCCCCATGGAGAGTTCTTTACAATGAACCATGTCTCAATTTTTTCTATTCAGCGCTTTTGGAGATATGGAGGTGCAAAGTTTTTCCAAGAAGGCGGCCGAACCACGTGACCTATGACGTCATAATTATCACTAAAAAAATTCTGCAGGTGGAGTTGCACCATGGTGAAAATTTCGTCAATCGGACCAACGGTTGCAGAGAAAATCATATTTATTCTGTGCGGACAGAGACAGACAAATGGACAAACGGACTCAAATGCAATACCCTCTCTGGCGAGGGTAATCAAGGTGTTTCGCTGTCTTGTTTTAATTTGATTTTAAAAAATTGTACACAAAGTCATGGCTCATGGAAAACCTCGATCACTGAACGGATCAGGAGGCAACAGAAGAAAGGAAACAGTGGAGAGAGGGGGAAAACACCAACAGCAGGGTTGAAGGACAGAATAGAGGTAGACTTGGACAAACAATGGGTGTGGGGAGGAATGAGGGGTAGCGGAGGATACATGAGGTGGACAACATGGATACCGAAGGAAACTCAAGACAAACAGGAAAGTTGGAAGGTCGGCTTGGGGGTGACAAACGGGGCAACGAGGGTAGATAAGATCATGGTATTGGATGGGGGATAATCTGAGATGGTGGTGAAAAGCTGTCTTGAAGACCCGGAAGGAAGAATGAGATTGAAGAGGATGTGGAAGTTGATTGCACAAGTGAGAAAAAGAGGAATGAATAAGTGGAGGTGAGCAGTGATCCTGGATTCTTGAAATATGGATTACATGCAATTGTGGCTCTTTGACCAAATTTGGAAAAATGGCTCTTTTTGTTATTTGGGTTGTCGACCCCTGGCCTAGTGCATTCCCCCACCCCCAATCATCATAACAGTGATCTGTCCTGGGGCAGGTTTGGCTCAAATCACCCTTTTCCAAGTGATTTTGTCTTGCGCTTTACTCTTCCACCATTTCAGTCTTTTACCTTTCATCCACCCTTCACACCTCTTTCAACATTTTGCCATTCTCTCTCAACACATGTCCCATCCAATTCATGTCTTTTTGATGACATCAATCAAACAGATGCTGGGGTGAATACACAAGGGCTAAAAGCTTTACTTCTTCATCCAGAAAGTGGCTGTGTTCGTCATGACCCAGAACCTCGTTGATGATGTGAAGCTGATCCCTGCCAACTTCCAGAAGTGTGATGAATATATATGTATATTTGAGGCTTACAGAATGGTTAACAAAGTTATTCAAAGTATCAAGGAAAGCAGAAAGATTAACAGCATTTTCAGCTCCTCGTCGATGAAATCGTCCAGCTGGCTGAAGTCAGAGTGGAGTTCTTCTTTTGCTTGCAACACAAGGCTGAGAGTAGCACCATTGGTTGGGGGTGAGGCTGTGCCGTTGATGCAATGACCCCTGTAGGTTAGAGCAGGAATTGGCAATTTCTTCAGGGTGTCGGTGATAGCTCGCTTACTCTTCGGAAGGGCAACGTGGGATCTTTGACGTCTACCAACAAATTCTGGCAGATGGGCCGCCCAGTAATGTCTACCCGAGGGATGGCACATACACTGATGTGTAGGAAGTCTCAATATCTGGCAGATATTAGCCCCGCCTTACCTGTCAGTCACCAGGATGACAGTTTATATATAGCTGGGCTGAGATTCAAACCCAGGTTAGATGGCTCAAAGGCCAGTGTGCATATGTCTAGGTCCTAGGTCATCTTCATTCATAAGTCAGATGGTGGAACGATTTGCATGCAAAGGCTATGATGCCCATATGCTGCTGTGCTTCTAGCCCTAACTTTGCGATGTTGATTCTTTCCCAGCATTCACCACCTCCTCATTATGGCATCCACTCGATCCATCACCATTACAAAAGCTAAGGTCAAGGAAGATCAAGACCTACACAAGGTTTGTGATGACCAAAAAAGGTTGCCATTGATCCAGCAAATTGTCCATTTCATCAAGATGAAAATTGACGATCTTGATCAAAGCTCGGGTCAATAGGATGAAAAGTGACGATTTTTTAGATGAAAATTGATGATTTTAGAAGTTTGACTTAGAGTTGAACTTTGACCTTTTGATCTCAAAATAGTCTTTCCCAATTCAATTTTTTTTTTTTTTTTTTTTGTATACTGAATCTAGGCTCGTGAAAGAGCTAACATTTACTTCACAAACAAATCAACCAGACAAACAAAATATATAAAAAGAGGGAGCGGAAAACAAGATGGGGAGAGAAGGGGAAGCACACAAACACAACATTTGAGAGCAGGGAGATGTGTGGAAGGGAGAGGGCTTGGGGGGAGGAGGCGTGGGAAGGGGGTGGGGGGGGGAGGGAGAAGTATAAAACACAAGGACACCAAGGACTTCCAGGACAGAAGTTGGTATTTCAAAAAAGTGGAATTGGGGTGAAATTAGCGGGGGTAGAAAAGATCAAGGTTTTGGATGGGGGAAGATAAGAGATGGTGGTGAACAGCTGTTTTAAAGACCTGGAGGGTAGAGTGGGATTGAAGAGCACTATGCAATGAAGCACTATGCAAATGCTGTTCAATTTTCAAGTAAATCGGATGAAAATTGATTTTGGAAGTTTGACCGTTGACCTTTTGACCTCAAAAATAGTTGGTTTCCCGATTTAGTGACCCGATGTGCAAATGCTGTTCAATTTTCAAGTTATTTGGGTGAAAATTGATGGTTTTTCAGATGAAAATTGAAGATTTTGGAAGTTTGACCTTGAGTTGACCTTTAACCTCAAACATAGCTGGTTTTCCAATGTAGTAACTCAATATACAAATGCTGTTCAATTTTCAAGTCAATCGGATGAAAATTGACGTTTTGTCAGATGAAAATTGATGATTTTGGAAGTTTGACCTTGTGTTGACCTTTGACCTCAAAATTCTTTGGTTTGCCAATTTATTGACTCAATAAGTAAAGGCTGTTCAATTTTCAAGTCAATCGGATGAAAAATGGCGATTTTAGAAATTTGACCTCCAGATTACCTTTGACCTCAAAACCAATAGGCTTCTCAATTGTGACGACCTCCACAGCTTGGTGAAGTTTCATGACGATCGGTTTAGAACTGTGACCTGTAGGCCGGTGACAAACAAAACAGACAGACAGACAAACAGAGAATAAGAAATGCAACCGACCAATATACTTGAAAATTTTCGATTTTGCAAGTAACAAACAGACAGACAAATTTCATCGGCATTCATCCACAACTATTTGAGATATCTTGTTCACAAACAGACAGACAGAGAAACAAACAAACAGACAGGGGTGAAAACAACCTCCATCCACCTTTGGTGGCGGAGGTAAAAAGGACATATCTTTGTACCATAACACACGACTTGTACTCAACACTTGCTTTATGGGTCCGCAGTGAATGCTGCTGACAAATAGTTTAACACAAAGCAAGCAAGGTGACCCTCCAACCTCGAGATTCATCAAAAGCTTTCATGACCTGATGAAGAGCATTCACCCCCAATCTCTTAAGCAAATATCCTGGATTCGTTCCTGATAAGCCTCTGATTTATACTCGTGAGGCGCTCGGTGAAGAGGTTTTGGAACCATCTCACTCCGAGGCTGGAGTAGTGCCCTGTCCTGCACTGACATATAAATCAAGGAGTGCAATTTAATTCAATAAAACCCACACAACCATCAAACTACATGCAGTCACCACCAGTCTGTACAAACAGGGCTTTGCTCGTCACATAATTCTCCATACAAACGCAACTTCACCGTTGCTTTAGCGGGGGATAAGCATTAATCACTTGTCTTGGTAATCGGTCAATGCGACGCTTTTGAAACTTGAATAACTGACCAGTGTGTGTGCGTGCATGCGAATCCAAACTCCCAAAAATATATATATATCCCAAAAGTTGGGAGTTGTTTGCAACTTGAGTTTTCAAAGTGAAATAATCTTGCGCTAGAGGAAGAATGAAAGTGCACAAATGCTCCATGGATTTCAAAATCCAGACAGCCGATGAAGCATGGAGCCAGAACAGTAACCGCCGCCCTCCTGACACATCCGCTTTCTGGTCTCATTCACATTTTTCTTTCCCATACCCATACACCCTTGGTCCAAACACTTTTCCCTCCATTTATTGCCATGTCTAGTTAAACCACCTGCCCATTTGACCCGGCTCTGCACAACTGTTCGTGCACTGGCCTCTCATTCCACGAGCCTCAAACGCAACTTTATACACTTTGTGATCCTTTTGTTGGTGAAAAGAGCACCGAGCTCCATCTTTGTAATGAAACATTGGATCAATGTGTTGATTCCAAAGTTTTCACTCTCAATCACAGTACTCATAAACCGGGTGGGTGAACAGGGCAGGTTTTTTTTTTTTTTTTACCAATGGGTTTGTAAGAGCGTGAAATGTTTCCAGCTTCATGTTTATCACACAAAACACCCTACAGAGATCTATAATGAAATGGTGCTCGGCTGGTCATTTACTACATAAGGTCAGGCTATGTTTGGACGGCAGTGACATGATGAGACGAGATGCAATGACGTCCACGGAACCGGTTTTCGAGATGGATCACCATGGAATGTCGGAAATAACAGTCGCCCCTCGCATTTAAATGCGTCTTCCCGACTCCCATTCCTCCGTCTGATCGATGCCCATCTTTAGGGCCGAATTAGGATGCACGGCGGAGTAACCGCACGGACAAGAACTTCATATTTGCCTCGCCGTTCAGGATAATTTGTCTTTAATCTCAATAACCTCGGTGCACTTTTAATTTTGTTACCTGCGATTGGATCTCTTATGCCAAGTGCATTTGGTCCGAATTTATGAAAGAAAACCATTTTTTATTAGGTAGATTAATAAAATAAGAGATGTATATTGCTGCACTGTTAAATTGTTGGAATTAAAAAATATTTTTTTTATCAAATATCCATTGAAATCCATGAAGCATAAGCCTCACGACATGTAAACATTTAGCATAAGAGAGAAATAACCTTAACATTTCATTGTCAAGATGCAAAATGTACATTTCAGAAAACCCATAAATAAAAACCCGAACGATGGCGATGTGATGAAACATCACGGTGGATCATAAGCAAGTGTTTAACCGCAATGAGGCCAGAGCATGTTTGCGATACTCCTCGACGACATTCCAAAATCCTATTGAGAAATGGCGCTTGTCGACTGGTTCTTGGTCAGAGATGTCCTGTGTTCACGTTCCGTAGCATGTGCTGCTCAAACTGGAGAACGTATGTGGGGTGTGGGAGCGAGTGAGGGGTAAAAAGAAAACAAGATTTGAGCACAATGGATTAAAAAAACAACAAGAAGACGTCATGCGGAGCACGATACTTGCAAAATCCACACCCCACCCCCAAGAAAAAAAATTCCATTGATACAGCAAATTGTCCATTTCATCCAGATTAAAATTGACAATCTTGATCAAAACTCGGGTCAACAGGAAGAAAAGTGACGATTTTTCAGATGAAAAATGATGATTTTGGAAGGTTGACCTTTGACCTTAAAAATAGTTAGTTTCCCTATTTAGTGACTCAATGTGCAAATGCTGTTCAATTTTCAAGTCAATCGGATGAAAATTGAGGATTTTAAAAACTTGGCCTATGTTGACCTTTTGGCCTATGTTGACCTCAAAAATAGTTGGTGGTTGAATTCAGTGACCATATATGTAAATCTTCTTAGAATTTCAAGTCAATCAAATGAAAATTGGTGATTTTTGAAATTCGGCCTATGTTGACCTTTTGGCCTATGTTCACCTAAAATATAATTTGGGGTTGAATTCAGTGACCAGATATGCAAGTCATCTTCAAATTTTAAGTCAATTGGATGAAAATTGAGGATTTTAGAAATTTGGCCTATGTTGACCTTTTGGCGAATGTTGGCCTCAAAAATACTTGGTGGTTGAATTGAGTGACCAGATATGCAAGTTCTCTTCAAATTTCAAGTCAATCGGATGAAAATTGAGGATTTTAGAAATTTGGCAAAGTTGGTGACCTTTGGCCTATGTTGACCTTTTGACTCCAAAAACAATAGGCTTCTCAATTGGGACGACCTATACAACTTGGTGAAGTTTCGTGACGATCAGTTTAGAATTGTGACCTGTAGGCCAGTGACAAACAAGCAGACAGACAGACAGACAGACAGGACAGACAGAACCACAAATGCAACCGACCAATATACTTGAAAAATCTTCGATTTTGCAAGTAATAACAACAAACCCATTTACTTAGCTCAAACAATAAGCTCATTTACATAATATCTTCAGGGCTAACCAAATCGCCGGACACTCGTCTCTAAGCTGCCTGTCCTGGGTTGGAATCTCGCCCCAGCTATAAATTATCATCCCGGTGATTTATCAATGTTGGATGGATGTTAAACCGGCATCCCGTCTGCCAGCATCAGCATTCGTTGGACGCGAAAGATCCCACAGTGTCCTTCACAAAGACTAGACAAGCTATCAGCGGCACCATGGCCAAATTCCAAATTCCTGCCCTAACCTATAGAGGCCATTGCATCAGTGGCACAGCCGCACCCTCAGCCAATGATTCTACCCGAAGCCTTGTGCTCCATGCGAAGGAAGAAGAATACCATCTTCAAGGCCACCTAGGACTAGGCCCATTTGGCGTTAACAACATAACCGGCCATCACAAAAGAATACGTCGCACGTCTGCAACCAAAGATGCGTTTCTGGGGAGCTGATGTTCAGAAAACTTCTGCAACCAAACCTAACTAAATATAAGACATAATAAATAGCCCCAAGTGGGCTGACGGTTCAGACCTCTGCTAATTTGGGTGAAACCCTCCCGCTCCCCCCTCCACTACCCTCACAAGCCACCCCCTCCTCTCCGGGAGCCCCCCATGATCTGAAATCGGAAAATCAAAGCCTGAGCGATTGTGCGAGCCATCAAGTAGAAGGGCTGCATTGGGTTTGAGAGCAATCGCATGGTTAATAAGTGATGAGTAGAGATCTGAAATTTGGGAGTTTACCCCTTCTCCCCCTCTGCCCTCCCAGGAGCCCTCATGATCCGAAATCGAACTAGAATGGCACTCTTCAATATCGCGACTTCGACCAATATACCTCCGCCCACATAATTACATCATTATACATACTTGTACCAAGGTTGACTTGGATCCCTTCAGCCATTCTTAAGATATCGCGGTATTGAAATAATTTTTACCAAACATGGCCTCTGACCCTTTGACTTATTGATGCCATTTTATCCAATTAGTTCATCTTTGCATCATATATACTTGTACCCAGTTTGTTTCAATTCCCATCACTGGTTTACAAGTTGGCATGACAACATGTTTACTTAACATTACCTCTGACCGTTGACCCCCAAATCTAATCAGTTCTTCTTTTCATCATTATACATACCTGTGCCAAGTTTGACTTAGATCCCTTCAGCCGTTCTTAGGTTATAGCAGGAATTAAATAATTGTAACTTTGCATGACCTC
Source organism: Myxine glutinosa (assembly GCF_964187855.1). NCBI lineage: Eukaryota > Metazoa > Chordata > Myxini > Myxiniformes > Myxinidae > Myxine > Myxine glutinosa. The sequence continues at coordinate 65,155,809 of NC_136263.1, forward strand.
TGACCTTTGACCTCAAAATTGAATCACTTTATCTTTGCATCATAATAATTATATAATTATACCAAGTTTGTTGAAAATCCCATGAATGGTTCACAAGTTATCATGGTAACACGATTTTTACCTAACATGACCTTTACCTTTGACCTCGTGACCCCAAAATAGAATCAGTTGATCGTTACATCATTAAACATACATGCACCAAGTTTGACTCAGACCCCTTCAGCCATTCTCAAGTTATTGCGGTAATGAAAACCTATCATGGGTGATGGGCAAGAGTGGCCACGAGACCCAAGCATGTGGGTCGGGTGGAAAGGGTTAAAATGTAATTTGTATTGTGAATGAAGAATTGCATTTTGTGATGCGTTTTGAATGAAGCATTGTGGTTTCTCTGCATGTTGATGATCGTGTGTACGCAGGCCATGGCAGGGTAGGTGCCCAAGTCCCTGTATTGCAGGTTCTGGAGATTTGAATGCCAGAGGGGGAGGGAGAGACATTTGGGGTTTTGTGGGTGGGGAAGGTGTGTTTGTCCGCAGGCATGGATCAGGCTCTGGAGGAGTGGTGACTGTGCCCCCTTCCACCCCCCCCCCCCAATCTTGCTTGTGCAGGACCTCCCCCGCTGCTGAGTTGAGGACCAAACCTGCAGTATGCAAGGAGTGAAGCTATGGCCTTGTAGGAATTATAATAGTTGTTTTAATGGTTGTTGTTGAGCATGAGTGTATGAGGAAATGTTGCACTCAGTTCCATGTGACTTGATATGTTCTTTGGAGGGCAGATAACCTGTGAAATTGGATAGGTAGTTTTGAAATTGGGTATTTGGGCTCAGCTGTTAGCTCGAGCAGGTGACATCCACTGGGAGATGTGGTCAAGTAGTGGGAATTGTAAATTGGTTAAGTTAAATTGTCGATAAGGTCAGCCTGTTTGTTCATTTGATTTTGGAGCCATTCTCTCCCTGCCCCAGGACATCGGAGCGAGGAGAAAAGGGGGAGAAGAAATTGTACATATAATTTTACATATTTGAATTGTTGTTTGCAACTAAGGGGGTAGTACGGTAAGGAGAATAGCAAGTTAGCTACGGCTCACTTCCCACAGCCCCCTCCTGAATTATTTAATTGAGGTTAATTTGGTGTGAGTATGTAAGTGATAAGGCTGGAACTGTTGCCTCTGAATTGAACCTTGCAGAAGCTGCGGTTCCGGAGGCGGGAGGGAGGGGTGCGGTGTTACATTTATGGGTGTGGGGAGTGGGGTTAGATTACCTCAGAAGGTATAGAACTATATAGAACAGCATGAACCATGTACGAATAGGAAGCAAATCTTGAAAGTAAGGATGTAGGGACCTGTTAGCCGTTACCTAAATGATTGTTTTGAATGTGCACGATATGAGGGTCGTGCTTGTGATAATGATAGAGAAGGATTAAAGTTAAGGAAATGTGTTTGAAACCTCACCTCATGTAAACATCCACCAGGTGTGCTGGGTTACGTCTCTGTAGAGCAGAGAAAGGAATGAGGCAGAAAGCAAAGGGATTCTGCCAGGCAACATGAGAGGGGGCAGAGATATGATCATCCCCTGGAAGGGGGTGGAGCCCAACGCCTGAAAGAGGGGTGGTGGGTTGTCAAGGGGGACGAGGGAGGAGCTGTCAAAAAGACGCAAGATAATTTGCGCTGGATCTGAGGAGAAGAGGGAGGAGCTGATAAGGTCAGGCAGGGATTGTGAGAGATCTGAGGAGAAAGGGGAGGAGCCAGGAGTGAGGAGAACTGATGATGTCGAGTCTCCTCGGGCAATGATGGCATTGCCTTTCTATGGCTGGTACACACGGGTAAGTATGTGGTATAGACAGGGGGTCGCCACTCCTCTCAGTCTCTCTGCTGGCCGTTGGGGAATTCACCCTCTTCCGCCCGTGTTGTTGGAGTCGACTGGACTCTCATCCACCAGATGTGTAGAGCCATCTGCCATTTGCCTCGACCGAGGCCTGCAGGAGAATTAAGTGTGCTTAGGAGCTTGTGTTTAGTGAGGATAATTAATAGTGCGTTGAGGAGCTCGTATTTTTGGAGAGGAGAACTGTGGTGTTCCAATGAGATTGGTCTTGCTAAGACTGACTGACTGCCTGCCTGCCTGTCCCTTGCTCGTGTTGGTGCCTGGCTGGTTCCTGCCCATGCTCATGTCGATGACTGGGCTCTCTCTCTTTCGCCTGGCTGCCTGATTGCCGACTGCCTGGCTGCCTGATTGCCGACTGCCTGGCTGCCTGATTGCCGACTGCCTGGCTGCCTGATTGCCGACTGCCTAGTTGCCTGCTCGTGTTGGTGCCTGCCCTTTGCCTGCGCTGGTGACTCGAGCTGGGAGCCTTGGGATGGAGGAACACTGACCAAATTAGGGGATAAAATGCATACAATACAATGCTACACCCTTATACCCCACCAGTATTTTCTCCCCTTTACTCCCGGTGTTGGTGTTGGCTTAGCGGTTAGGGTGCCGGCTTGGGATCCTAGGATCCTGGGTTCGAATCCCGATCGATCGCTGAATTAATGCCAGGGGGGTTGACTCAGCCTGTCATCTTTTTGAGGTCGGCAAATTGAGTACCAGCTTGCTGGGATGAATGATCATGGTGTGTACCCCGATTTAGAATAAGGTACACTGTATCCCTGCACATCGTAAGAGCGTGACCAAGGGTTGGCGGCAGGAAGGGCATCCGGCCATAAAAACATTGCCTCAAACAGGGAACCATGATTGTCCTGGGGCCTGCAAGGCTAACCCCCGCTCTAGCAGGGAAAATGGCCTTAAAACGATCTTTTTTTTTTTTTTTTTTTTTTTTAAATTTTTTTTTTTTTTGTATACAAGTTCGAGGCTCGTGAAAGAGCGAACATTAATCACACAGAAAGACAAACCGACACATAAAACATATAACATAGGGAGCGGTAGACAAGATGGGGAGAGAGGGGGAAGGACACAAACACAACATTTGAGAGCAGGGACCGAGAGACATGGAGACATCGAGAGATCTGAGAGAGGGCGAGGGCTTTGGGGGGGGGGGGGGGGCGTGGGAAGGGGGCAGTGGGAGAGGTATAAAACATATGGACCCTGCCAGGACTTCCAGGAAAGAAGTTGGAATTTCAAACAAGGTGGATCTGGGGTGAATTAGCGGGGGTAGAAAAGATCAAGGTTTTGGATGGGGGAAGATAAGAGATGGTGGTGAACAGCTGTTTTAAAGACCTGGAGGGAGGAGTGGGATTGAAGGGAGTGAGGTAGTTTGTTCCAGAGGCGGGAGAAAAGAGGAATGAAAGAGTGAAGGTGAGCGGAGAGCCGAGATTTCGGCAGTTTAACCATCAGAGGGTTGCTGGCAGATCTTGTGCGACCTGTAGGAATATTTGGGGGACAGAGCACAGTGAGAGCTGGGGGTGCAAGGCCGGAGAGGAGTCGGTAGAAGACAGAAAGACCACCTACCTGCCTGCGGTGAGTGAGTGAAAGGCCCTCAGAGATAGCTTCATCGCGGGAGATTCCAATAATTCTGAAAGCTTTGGTTTCAACAGCGTGAAGCCGAGCTAGGTGTGAGGCAGGAGCACCGGCCCATAGGGGAGAACAGTATTCCATTGAGCTGCGGATGAAAGCCTTGTATGTGGTGAGGAGCTCAGGTGTGCCGAGGAAGGACTTCGCACGACGGAGGATGCCCAGTCGGCGACTGGCTTTGGAGGCCAGCTTGGAAATGTGGTTTTCCCAAGAAAGATCATGGCAGATAGTGAGACCCAAAATCTTGAGCGACAGAACTTCTTGGAGAGGATTGTTGAGAAAGTAGATGGGAGGGTTGTCCAGTCGATCTTTTCGGAGAGACATAGTAAGAGTGTGAGATTTGTCAGGATTGAAAGACATGTTCCACTTGTTTGACCAGTCTGTGATTTTGTCCAGGTCTTCAGAGAGTGAGGAGGCAGCAGACTGCCGATCTGAGGGAAGAGGAATGGAGCGGCAGAGAGTGGAGTCATCAGCAAAGAGATAGAGAGGATTTTCGAGAGAGTCAGAGAGATCATTGATGAAGACCAGAAAAAGCACGGGGCCCAGAACACTGCCTTGGGGAACTCCAGCCTGAACAGGAAGAGGAGATGAGAGAAACCCATTCAGGGCCACACGTTGACGACGACTAGAGAGGAAGTCCGCCAGCCATGCGTGGAGATTTCCATGGATACCAAAGGAGGAGAGTTTGGTGAGCAGAGCGGGGTGCCAGACCGTGTCGAAGGCACGTGATATGTCGAGGGAGACAGCTCTAATTTCCTGTTTGGCATTGAGGACCTCCATCCATTGTTGAGACAGCAGAAGCAGCATGTCCAGAGTAGAGTGACCTGGTCTGAAACCAAATTGATGATCAGAGATCAAGCCATTGGAGAAGAGGAAAGATTTCATATCAGAAGCAATGATGGATTCCATGACTTTGCTGATAATTGGGAGAAGGCTGATTGGTCTGTAGTTGCTAGGATCTGTTTTTGCACCTTTTTTGTGCAAAGCGGTGATGTTGGCTGATTTCCAAGCAGATGGCAGTTGACCTTGAGCAAAAGAGAGGGTGAAGAGAACAGAGAGAGGGTGAGATAGAGCAGCAGAGCAGGATTTTAGGACCCGTGGGCTGATGCCGTCGGGTCCAGTTGCAGAATCAGAGTCGAGGGTTGACAGAAACTTTTCCACCTTGTCAGGAGGAAAGGACACGGAGTCCAGGAGCAGCAGGGTACGACTGGGTATGGTGGGTACAGAGAGGGATGGGTTTGGGACACAAGATTTAGAGGCAAACACAGAGTTGAGGCATTCAGCTTTTTCACGTGCGGAGTCAGCTGTGTAGCCGTTTGAGGTAAGGGAGGGGATGGAGGGGGAACAAACACCAGAAACGGATTTGACCAGACGCCACCAGGATTTGGAAGAGGGAGACAGATAAGAGAGTTCGGTCTTGAGAACGGAGAGATATTGTTTCCTGGCTCTCCTGAGGGTGGACACACACTTGTTTCGGGCTTTGTGAAAGGAAATGAGATTTCCTTCCGTTGGATTTGCTTTCCAGGAGACGAAGGCAAGTTGTTTCTGGGCAACAGCCTCACCACAAGATTCCGTGTACCATGGACGGGAGGAAGGGTATGACAACTGAAGACGAGATGGGATAAATCTGTGCATGAGAGAGAGCAATTTACTTTGGAAGAATTCCCAGGATGAGTTGATGTCAGAGGTGGTAGAGATGGGAGACCAGTCCAGATGATTGATGGCTGCTTGAAGACCGTGCCAGTTGGCCTGAGTGAAATGCCAGACTCGTCGACGCTGAGCAGGCTCCCTGAGGATGGTCAGAGAGATGTCCACTTTAACAAGGACATGATCAGATGATCCGATCGGAGCAGAAGAAGAGCAGCAGACATTTTCAGGGAAGTTAGTCATAACCAAGTCCAGAAGAGAAGATGTTCCATTGACTGAGATCCGGGTCGGGAAATTGACAGATTGTGTCAGTCCCAGTGAGTCGCAGAAGTCCTTTGCTGAAGAGCCATGGCTGGTGAGAGAGGTACCCACACCCAGCCAACTGGCATGATGACAGTTGAAATCACCACATATGAGGAAGAGAGAGTTGGGATGAGTAGATAGAAGTTGGTCCATATCATCAGACAGCGAGATGTAGATGGAGTCATCACTGTTTGGTGGACGGTACAACACACATATGAACAAGAGGTGGGAGCGAAGGGGAAGCCGTAGCCAGAGGTGTTGGTTTTTCATACCTGTGTACAGAATCGTCGGTCTTTCGTATCGCGTATTCTGAGGCCTAAGTGTAGTACAAGGCTACCGTGTCCGACCTTGGCTTGAGGCTTTGTTTTTGTCTCAGCGGTTCTCCGATCGCGCTGCAATTACTTTCCGGTCTCTGTTTTTCACGGTCTTTTCACCCCATACTTCCTCGTTTTAAAATCTCCTAAAAAAAAACAAAACAAAAAAACAATTTCCTTCTGTTCTTATTCCTTTATTCGTTCTTATTTGTTCGTTCGTTCTTCGACCACGTTGTTTGTGATCACGTTGTTAAAAAATGTCTAATCTGTCCCCTGAAGACCTGTATTCTGTCATATTCTATAACACCTTTTTCTTCTTCTTCTATAAAAGGATGCTTTCGACTTGCTCACCAAATCTATTCATTCCAAAAAAAAATTCCATCTCTTATAGTGCATCTTTCATTCATTCCCTAAACTCTCCAGCACTCCATCCTCCCTCCAGCGTCCTCAAACGTATTTTTGACTCGAAGGTCTCAAAAAAACTCATTTTGTAATAAATGTTCGTTTCCCATTAATCGTACACTTTTCAAAATCCAATCTCACCCATCCCCTCCAAATCTTCCCCATCACCCCTCCCCTCCAAATCTTCCCCATCACCCCTTCCCTCCAAAACTTCCCCATCACCCCTCCCCTTCAAATCTACCCCTTTGCCTCTCCCCTCCAAATCTTCCCCATCACCCATCTCTTTCAAATTTTCCCCCTTGCCCCTCCCCTCCAAATCTTCCCCATCACCCATCCCTTTCAAATCTTCCCCCTTGCCCCTCCCCTCCAAATCATCCCCATCACCCATCTCTTTCAAATCTTCCCCCTTGCCCCTCCCCTCCAAATCTTCCCAATCACCCATTCCTTTCAAATCTCCCCCCACACCTCTCCCCTCGGAGACTCTCCCTCGCTCCTCCCCTTCTAGACTCCCCTCTCACCCCTCCTCCTCAAAGCGTCCTCCCCGCTTCTTCCCCCTTCCAACTTTCACCTTCACCTCCCTCAACCTTCTGCCTCGCTCTTCCCCCTCATCAAATAACACCTCACTGCGCCTCTCCCAATCACCATCAAACCTTTTGTCCGCCCCATTCTTCCCTTTCTCCAAGCTATTCTGTAATCTCTGACACACCTTCAACAGCTCTCCCTACCTCTTCCTCCTCTTCCACATCTTACCCCCCCCCCCCCCCCTGTTCTGTATCCGATGCTCCCCCTTCCTCCTCCTTAACAGTATGGACCTCAAACATTCGGGGCCTTCGCTCAAACTTGTCTAATCTCTCCATACAGGTTGCTTCTGACAAACCAGACGTGATCTGCTTAACAGAAACTTTCCTCCTTCATGATGTCTCTGATTCCTTGGTATCTCTCCCAGGTTACCCCTCCTCCGGTATGATAGACCTGAGCCTCGTCCTGGAGGTGGGGTTGCTATCTTTATAAAAAACTCTTCCTCACTTGCCCTGCACTGCCCTCTCTCCACCTCACCCCCAGGAATACCTTTGGCTACGGCTTCCCCTTCGCTCCCACCTTTTGTTCATACGTGTGTTGTACCGTCCACCAAACAGCGATGACTCCATCTACATCTCGCTGTCTGAGAATATGGACCAACTTCTATCTACCCATCCCAACTCTCTCTTCCTCATATGTGGTGATTTCAACTGTCACCATGCCAGTTGGCTGGGTGTGGGTACCTCTCTCACCAGCCATGGCTCTTCAGCAAAGGACTTCTGTGACTCACTGGGACTGACACAATCTGTCAATTTCCCGACCCGGATTTCAGTCAACGGAGCATCTTCTCTTCTGGACTTGGTTATGACTAACTTCCCTGAAAATGTCTGCTGCTCTTCTTCTGCTCCAATTGGCTCTTCTGATCATGTGCTTGTTAAAGTGGACATCTCTCTGACCATTCTCAGAGAGCCTCCTCAGCGTCGACGAGTCTGGCATTTCACTCAGGCCAACTGGCACGGTCTTCAAGCAGCCATCAACCATCTAGACTGGTCTCCCATCTCTACCGCCTCTGACATCAACTCATCCTGGGAATTCTTCCAAAGTAAATTGCTCTCTCTCGTGCACAGATTTATCCCATCTCGTCTTTAGTTGTCATACCCTTCCTCCCGTCCATGGTACACGGAATCTTGTGGTGAGGCTATTGCCCAGAAACAACTTGCTTTCGTCTCCTGGAAAGCAAATCCAACGGAAGGAAATCTCATTTCCTTTCACAAAGCCCGAAACAAGTGTGTGTCTACCCTCAGGAGAGCCAGGAAACAATATCTCCCCGTGCTCAGGACCGAACTCTCTTATCTGTCTCCCTCTTCCAAATCCTGGTGGCGTCTGGTCAAATCTGTTTCTGGTGTTTGTTCCCCCTCCATCCACTCCCTCACCTCAAATGGCCACACGGCTGACTCCGCACGTGAAAAAGCTGAATGCCTCAACTCTGTGTTTGCCTCTAAATCTTGTGTCCCAAACCCATCCCTCTCTGTACCCACCGTACCCAGTCGTACCCAGCTGCTCCTGGACTCTGTGTCCTTTCCTCCTGACAAGGTGGAAAAGTTTCTGTCAACCCTCGACTCGGATTCTGCAACTGGACCTGACGGCATCAGCCCATGGGTCCTAAAATCCTGTTCTTCTGCTCTTTCACTCCCTCTCTCTGTTCTCTTCACCCTCTTTTGCTCAAGGTCATCTTCCATCTGCTTGGAAATCTGCCAACATCACCGCTTTGCACAAAAAAGGTGCAAAAACAGACCCCAGCAACTACAGACCAATCAGCCTTCTCCCAATTATCAGCAAAGTCATGGAATCCATCATAGCTTCAGATATGAAATCTTTCCTCTTCTCCAATGGCTTGATCTCTGATCATCAATTTGGTTTCAGACCTGGACACTCTACTCTGGACATGCTGCTTCTGCCTTCTCAACAATGGATGGAAGTCCTCAATGCCAAACAGGAAATTAGAGCAGTCTCCCTTGACATATCACGTGCCTTCGATACGGTCTGGCACCCCGCTCTGCTCACCAAACTCTCCTCTTTTGGTATCCATGGAAATATCCATGCATGGCTGGCGGACTTCCTCTCTAGTCGTAGTCAACGTGTGGCCCTGAATGGGTTTCTCTCATCTCCTCTTCCCGTTCAGGCTGGAGTTCCTCAAGGCAGTGTTCTGGGCCCTGTGCTTTTTCTGGTCTTCATCAATGATCTCTCTAACTCTCTTGAAAATCCTCTGTATCTCTTTGCTGATGACTCTACTCTCTGTCGCTTCATTCTTCATCCCTCAGATCGGCAGTCTGCAGCCTCCTCACTCTCTGCAGACCTGGACAAAATCACAGACTGGGCAAACAAGTGGAACATGTCTTTCAATCCTGACAAATCTCACACTCTTACGATGTCTCTCCGAAAAGACTGAGTGGACAACCCTCCCATCCACTTTCTGAATAATCCTCTCCAAGAAGTTCTGTCACTCAAGCTTTTGGGTCTCACCATCTGCCATGATCTTTCCTGGGAAAACCACATTTCAAATCTGGCCTCCAAAGCCAGTCGCCGACTGGGCATCCTCCGTCGTGCGAAGTCCTTCCTTGGCACACCTGAGCTCCTCACCACATACAAGGCTTTCATCCGCAGCTCAATGGAATACTGCTCTCCCGTCTGGGCTGGTGCTCCTGCCTCACACCTAGCTCGTCTTCACGCTGTTGAAACCAAAGCATTCAGAATCATTGGAATCTCCCACGATGAAGCTAACTCCAAGGGCCTCTCACTCACTCACCGCAGGCAGGTTGGTGGTCTTTCCGTCTTCTACCGACTCCTCTCTGGCCTTGCCCCCCCCAGCTCTCTCTGGGCTCTGTCCCGCAAATATTCCTACAGGTCGCACAAGATCTGCCTGCAACCCTCTTATGGTCAAACTGCCAAAATCAAGACTCTCTGCTCACCTTCACTCCTTCATTCCTCCCGCCTCTGGAACAAACTCCCTCACTCTCTTCAATCCCACTCCACCCTCCAGGTCTTTAAAACAGCTGTTCACCACCATCGCTTGTCTTCCCCCATCCAAAACCTTGATCTTTTCTGCCCCCGCTAATTTCACCCCAATTCCACTTTTTTGAAATACCAACTTCTGTCCTGGAAGTCCTTGGTGTCCTTGTGTTTTATACTTCTCCCTCCCCATCATCCCTTCCCACGCCTCCTCCCCCCAAGCCCTCTCCCTTCCACACATCTCCCTGCTCTCAAATGTTGTGTTTGTGTGCTTCCCCTCCTCTCCCCATCTTGTCTTCCGCTCCCTCTTTTTATATATTTTGTTTGTCTGGTTGATTTGTTTGTGAAGTAAATGTTAGCTCTTTCACGAGCTTCGATTCAGTATCCCAAAAAAAAAAAAAGGTCATTATTTACTTTTATGGATGTTTATATACGAATCAAAAAGAAGATAACTGGTTTTGGGTCGTCCTTTCCGCATATCTCGTGGGATTGTGAGTTGGAGAGACGGCTGTGATGGCGGGGAGGGGGTTGGCATTCTCTCAAGCAGGGATTCAACGCATGTCCTTATAAAAGGTCTTCGTCCGAGGTCACCGAGTCCGATCGGTGTAGCCGATCGGTGCAGCCATGCAGCGATTGGTGCAGCCGTTTGTGTGGCACCCGGGAAAATAATGTTATGCGGGAGTCCAAACCTGAAAATGCTGGAGGCGAAAGCTGAAATTGGAAAAACAATACAGCCTATTTTACTCCAGGAGATCCCAGGATTACCCACCCAAAATATCGTTGCGATTGGTTCAGCCGTTTTTGCGGTACCTTCGGACGGACAGACAGACATTTGGTGAATTATAGTAAGATAAGGCAACGGTTCAGGTGCTTCTGCTTCTTGTCTGTTTTTCTTTGCTGTTTCTAAGTTTCGCTGTACGCTTTATGTTAACGTCTGCTTGTAAATATTGATTCACCTTTCTCCATTGTGCCCCTTGCGTGCACCCTTTCTTCCCCCAACAATTAAAGCCCTCGAGCCCCCCCCCCCCTCCATGATCCCTGTGCTTGTAAATACTTGTAAATAAATCCTTTGTTGACATTTTCCTTTGAATCTGTTCGTGAATGTCCTTTCCCTTATTGATCCAGCGCTGTTCACACCCATCATAGGCGGGAGGTTGTTCCCCAATTAATTGGTTCATTAGCATTAGCTCGGTCACCCAAATTACCATCCAAGGATAGGATTGGTACACCGCCGTAGGGTACGTTCTTCGATTGGAAAAGGCAAGTGATGCAGGTAAACGATGTCAGATGGTAGGACCGTGATATTGCGCGACGGGCCAATTGGCATTTGTAGTTGCTTAGCAACCTACCGAGGTACGAAGGTATTCGTGCATGGCAGCCTCAGGTCCAGTAAGTTCGGGAGGGAACGTAGGCAAACCCCTTTGTAGTAGACGAAACCCGCAGCCGTAACAATCTATATTATAATAGGCTAAGGTGATTCTGTCTGTCTGTCTGTCCGGGGGTGTGGCTTACTCCGTTTACAGAGTAGCTCCACCCATTCTTGGAGAGGCTTCATGTAAACAAATATCCACCATTTTATTAACTTGAATAGCTTTGAGGCCTGTTTAGTTAGGCCCGTGCTGTCTTTCTCTCTCACACAGGTTTATTTCAACTCTAATTCGATATATCATTTCATTTTTAACAGTTGCTAACATCGTTTTAGACTCGGTTGAAAAAAAACGGGAAGAGAATCCCATGAAAATTTCCGTTTATAGAACGAAATGATTTCTCAAAGGCCTGTAAAATAAAACCCATTCATTGAGTCACCCTCACGATTTTATCTCGAATTCACCATCTGATTTAATTTTTATCGATGGTTTTAGACTCGGTGTCAGAAATAATTGAGAACATTCACGCACACACGGGAAAATGCAGAGATATATTTTTTTAAATCGCACCACGATGATACACGAAAATACACCACCTAAAATAACAGTTGGGGAAAATGTCGACATATATTTAAAATTCGCGTTTTCTTTTCTGTTAAGATATATTACTTTGACTTTTGATGACAGTCGTTACAAAACGACATATATTTCTTTTCTTCGTTCTTATTTCATTCAACATTATTATCCGGAAGTAAGAACTAAAATATGTTTCAGGAAATTACCGAGATATTTCTTCGTTTTTTTTTATTAGTTATGTGCGCATACACTTTAAATAGGTTTATTTGAAATCTTTAATTTTCACAATGTAATTTACTTGCCATTTGATGATTACGAGACACTTCCTCTTGAGGATCGTGACAATTCATGCGTTGCGTGGAAACTTCCATTTCTAAAATGAATGAGACGGGAGAGGAGCGAGGACCGAGGAGTTGGAGAGTGAGGGGCGAGGGGTTGGAGAGTGAGGAGCGAGGGGTTGGAGAGCGAGGAGCGAGGGGTTGGAGAGCGAGGAGCGAGGGGTTGGAGAGCGAGGAGCGAGGAGTTGGAGAGCGAGGAGCGAGGGGTTGGAGAGCGAGGAGCTGGAGAGCGAGGGGTTGGAGAGCGAGGAGCGAGGGGTTGGAGAGCGAGGAGCGAGGAGTTGGAGAGCGAGGAGCTAGGGGCTGGAGAGCGAGGAGCTAGGGGTTGGAGAGCGAGGAGCGAGGGGTTGGAGAGCGAGGAGCTAGGGGTTGGAGAGCGAGGAGCTAGGGGTTGGAGAGCGAGGAGCTAGGGGTTGGAGAGCGAGGAGCTAGGGGTTGGAGAGCGAGGAGCTAGGGGTTGGAGAGCGAGGGGCTAGGGGTTGGAGAGCGAGGAGCGAGGGGTTGGAGAGCGAGGAGCTAGGGGTTGGAGAGCGAGGAGCTAGGGGTTGGAGAGCGAGGAGCTAGGGGTTGGAGAGTGAGGAGCGAGAGGTTGGAGAGTGAGGAGCGAGAGGTTGGAGAGTGAGGAGCAAGGAGTTGGAGAGTGAGGGCCGATTGGAGCGGAGAGTGAGGAGCGATTGGAGAGGAGAGTGAGGAGCGATTGGAGAGGAGAGTGAGGAGCGATTGGAGAGGAGAGTGAGGAGCGATTGGAGAGGAGAGTGAGGAGAGATTGGAGAGGAGAGTGAGGAGAGATTGGAGGGGAGTGTGAGGAATTGGAGAGGAGTGTGAGGAATTAACAAGGAGAGATGCAGAAAATAGGGCAAAATGGAGAAGATTGTCATGGGGACCGCAAGGCTAACCCCCCCTCTGGCAGGGAAAATGGCCTTAAAATGCATGTTGTTGTTGTGAGGAATTAGAGAGGAGTGTGAGGGATTGGAGAGGAGTGTGAGGGATTGGAGAGGAGTGTGAGGAGGTATTGGAGGGGAGTGTGAGGAGGAGTGGGAATGGAGAGGCGTGAGGGTGGAGAGAGGAGAGTGTCAGGTGGAGAGGAGTGAGGGGTCACATATTATGTGAAATAAATAAATTGTGTACATTACACCATTTCTGGATCTGATGAATTGGCAGTAACCATTTTGTAAAATTTAATGTGCAGCATCTAAATCAAGATGTCCAAATGTCTCACACGTCCATGCCCGTGGGATTCCCACGGGTGACCCCCACTAGTATGTTATATATAATATTCATACCCTTTGCTTTACAATGGAATAATCCCCTTCGGTTCTCACTGTCGCAGCACGCAACAATACATGGCATATAGTGAAGAATATTCGTTACTTTATTCATTGTGTATCAGTAAAAGTGTGTTAACTGGGAGTGCGTGTAGCGAAGAGTCCCTGTACAAATGATAACCTCGTGGACACCAGTACAAATGAAAACTTATGAACCTTGGTACAAATGATTGCTTCTGAACACAGAATGATCAGGTTATTAACATCGCCTAACGTTTTTTTTTTTCAAACCACATCACGAAAGGTGCTTCCAGATTCTGGTGCTGACTGGCATATCCTATCAGATGAGCACATATGAAAGACAATTAATTGGCATGTTTTTTTTAAACAATAAAACTGCAATCCTCAACATGGAACTCACTCTAGTGAAATCATTGTTCAGCATCAGAACTTTTAAATATAAAAATCAGAACATAAAAATAAACACAGACACTTGGTACCTTCAGATGATGAAATTGAAGCACGGGCAATGCCTCCTTGGGACTCCACGAGTCACTCTTCCCTGGAGAGTTCTCTCTGGTCACCGGACTGCGATGGGAAAACTTCCGACGCAGTGCTGAAGTGATTAGAGCTACTGGGTCATCAGTATGCGGCGTCGCTGGTTTGCATCGCATCGGAGTCCCTCCAGGAGACCTGTACAGTTAGTGCTCGTCAGTTTCACGTCTATTGCTAATAAGTCTCCTTGCAAGCTTCTGTGTACCCTGTGGGACAAAGGTATTAACCCACCTGTCACTATAGGTAGTGGGGGGAGGAGAGGAGTTGACCCGTCTGTCACTATGTGCGGGGAAGGGGGAGGGGGGGGAATTGATCCACCCGTTGCTCTGGGGAAGGGGGGGAATTAACCTGTCTGTAACTGGGGAGGGGAGGGGGAGGAAAATTAACAACCCCTCCTCTCCATTAGTCTGAGGGGAGGGGACTTATCCACTTGTAACTCTGGGTGGGTGGGGGGAATTAACCCGCTAGTCGTTTTGGGTTGGGGGGGGGGGGGGAGGAATTAACCTGCCCGTCATTCTGGGTGGGGGAGTGTTGGGGGGGGGGGGGGTGGTATGGAGTTAACCCACCCGTAAAGCTTGAGGGGGAGGGTTAAATTACCTTGCCCTTAACCATGGAGTTTAGTGTTAGGTCGGTCGAGTTAGCTTAATGCTCTTATTATTCTTCTAATTACATCTTAATATATAAATGGAAGTTGGCAGTAATATGAAAAGTTCATGTGGAAATTCCACTGAAACTACCAAAAAAAAATTGGACAAAAATCACAAAAAGCTTGACATTATAATAAAAACAATAGCTGTTCTTTAACTTGCCAGGACAACAAAAGCAGCACATTATGAATTTCAAAAGTAAAAAAACAAAAAAAACTGCAAAGATTTACCTTTGTACAGCACGGAGCTTCACTTTGTCCATATCCTTCAACACTTCCATCATATTCATGAACTTTTCAGTTGGTGCTCGAGTCATGACATTGCTCTGCGAGGAAGACGTCTTATTGGCTTGGCGCTGTCGGATCACGTCAATGACCGAGTCATTCTGGAATGGCAGTGATGGAGGTGGAAGAGGTGGTGGTGGAGGTGGAAGAGGTGGTGGTGGAGGTGGAAGAGATGACGGGAGTGGCCCTGTAGAGCAGTTTGGTTGGCAGGCATTGAAAACTGAAGAAGCAATATATATATTTGGTGCAGTATAAACAAAAGGAAAAAGAAAATAAACAAGAGTAAACTACACAAAAGGCTTTGGGATATTATACAGTGCCTTCACAGAAAATATTCACACCACTTCACTTTTTTCACATTTTGCTGTGTTACAGCCTGAATTTAAAATTGATTAAATTGAGATTTTTTGTCACCGATCTACACATAATAAAGACCAACATAATGTCAAAGTGAATTTTTTAAAAGAATCTTTTTCCAAAAAAAATAAATAATAATTAATACAGAAATATCCAATTTAGATAAGTTTTCAACCCCCTAAGTCAATACTTCGTACAAGCTTCGAGTCTTCTGGGGTACGTCTGTATCAGCTTTGCACATCTGGATTTGGGGAGTTTCTCCCATTCTTCGTTGCAGATTTGCTCAGGTTCTGTCAAGTTGGATGGGCTGCGTCGGTGAACAGCAATCTTGAAGTCTTTCCACAGATTCTCAGTGGGATTAAATTCTGGGCTTTGGCTGGGCCACTCAGGGACTTTCACGTTCTTGTTCTGAAGCTATTTCAGTGTTGCTTTGGCTGTTTGCTTGGAGTCATTGTCCTGTTGGAACGTAAATCTTTCATCAAGGTCTAAGATCTTTTGCACTTTGAGGCAGCTTCTCCTCAAGGATTTGCCCGTATTCGGCTCCATTCATTGTTACCTCTATTCTTACAAGGCTCTGCCGTTGAAAAGCATTCCAATAGCCTCACACTGCCACTACCATGATTCACGGTAGGGGTGGTAATGAGCTGTGCTCGGTTTCCATCAGACGTAGTGCTTTGCATTCAGGCCAAAGAGTTCAATTTTCGTCTCAACAGATCACAGAATATTTTGTCTCATGCTCTCAGTCTTTCACGTGCATTTTTACAAACTCCAGGCGTGCTGTCATGGGCCTTTTTCTCAGGTGTGGCTTCTGTCTGACCACTCTCCCATAAAACCTAGATTTGTGAAGTGCTGCAGAGACTGTTGTCCTTCCGGGAGGTTCTCCCATTTCAGCCAAGGAACGCTGTAGTTCTATCAGAGTGGTCATTGGGTTCTTGGTAAACTCTTTGACCAACGTCCTTCTTGCCTGGTTGCTCAGTTTGGTTGGACAGCCAGCTCTAGGAAAGGTCTGCGTAGTTCCATGTTCTTTCATTTCCTAATGATGGAGCTCACTGCGCTCTTGGGAACTTTGAACACTATTGAAATTGTTTTAGATCCTTCCCCAGATCTATGCCTCCTCACAATTCGATCACAGAGTTCGACGGGCAGGTCCTTGGACTTCCTGGTGGAGTTTCTGCTCTGACATGCACTGTCAACTGTGGGACCTTATGTAGAAAGGTGTGTTTCTTTCGAAATCATGTCCAGTCAATTGAATTGGCTACATGTAGACTCTAATCAAGTTGTAGAGATCTCAAAGATGATTGAAGGAAATTGGAT
This sequence comes from Myxine glutinosa, assembly GCF_964187855.1. Lineage (NCBI taxonomy): Eukaryota > Metazoa > Chordata > Myxini > Myxiniformes > Myxinidae > Myxine > Myxine glutinosa. The sequence continues at coordinate 65,172,205 of NC_136263.1, forward strand.
GGACCTGAGCTCAATTTGGAGTGTCATAGCAATGGGGTTGAATACTTTTTTTTGTATAAAAGCTAACACAAAGAACATAATATAATAAAGGGAGTGGGAGACAAGAGGGGGAGGGAGAGAGGGGGAGAGAGAGAGGGGGAGAGAGAGAGGGGGAGAGAGAGAGGGGAGAGAGAGAGGGGGAGCGAGAGAGAGAGCAGGGAACAGGAACATCAGGAGATCTGTGGAAGAGAGAGGGCTGGCGTGGGTTACACAGGATAAATAAGATGTACACTACAGGAATTTTCAGAAAAGAAAACGTAATTTGAAAGAGGTGGATTTGGGGTGAGTTAACAGGGGTGGAAAAGATCAAGGTTTTGGATAGAGGAAGATATGAGATGGTGGTTTGGAGACATGGAGAGCGGGGTGGAATTGAAGAGAGTGGGAGTTTGTTCCAAAAGTGGGAAAAAGAGGAACGAAAGAGTAAAGGTGAGCAGAGTGTCTTGATTTTGGCGGTTTCACCAGAAGCAGGTTGCTGGCAAACCTTGTGCTTCCTGCGGGAATATTTGGGGGGCAGCACAGACAGAGCAGGAGGTGCAAGGCCGGAGAGGCGTCGGTGGAACATAGAAAGACCGCCAACCTGGTGCGGTGAGAAGGCAAAAGGCCCTCAGAATCAGATATAACGTGGGAGATACCAATGATCCTAAAAGCCTTGGTTTCTACAGCGTGAAGCCGAGCTAGGTGTGAGGCAGGAGCACCAGCACAGAGGGGGGAACAGTATTCCATTGAGCTGTGGCTGAAAGCCTTGTATGCGGTGAGGAGCTCAGTTGTGCCAAGGAAGGACTTCGCACGACGGAGGATGCCCAGTCGGCGACTGGCTTTGGAGGCCAGCTTGGAAATGTGGTTTTCCCAGGAAAGATCATGGCAGATAGTGAGACCCAATAGCTTGAGTGACAGAACTTCTTTGACAGGATTGTTGAGAAAGTAGATGGGAGGGTTGTTCAGTCGGTCTTTCCGGAGAGACATCGTAAGAGTGTGAGATTTGTCAGGATTGAAAGACATGTGCCACTTGTTTGACCAGTCTGTGATTTTATCCAGGTCTGAAGAGAGTGAAGAGGCTGCAGCCTGCCGATCTGAGGGTTGATAGATGGAGCGGTAGAGGGTGGAGTCATTAGCAAAAAGATAGAGGATTTTCCAGAGAGTTGGAGAGATCATTTATGAAGATTTAAAAAATCACAGGGCCCAGAACATTGCCTTGAGGAACTCCAGCCTGAACAGGAAGAGGAGATGTGAGAATTACATTTGGAGCCACACATTGACTACGACACAACAAAGTGTGAAAATAAGTCAAGGCACGTGAATACTTTCTCAAGGCACTCTATAACCACTGAACATTCTTTATATAAATTACAAGTATTCAAGATGCTGTTCCTTAAAATGTCCATGGTTATGATTTAGTCCTATACAACTACATTCAGCTGTCCTGAAGGAATGGTATCGGATATCACTGAATGTCGTTTAGCATGTTGTGGAACTGATGTGGCAGTATTGCTAGATATTTCGCTCCATAAGTCAAGTAACCTACTCTTTGGCACATTCTGTGACATTTTACCAAGTCATTCAAGATTACAACGTGGTGATACGATGCAAAGAGGGAGGGGAATGGGGGACAAGGAAGGGGTTGAAGGATTTAAATAATGCATCGACAAAAGGTCAAAGGCTGTACACGCGGGGTCACCATGACAGACCTAGTTGCTGCAAAGTGACCAGTTGGGCGATCTGTGCGCGCATAAGTGCCAGCTCAGCCTCTAACGCAGTGATACGCTGTGCAGAGCGTTTGCTCGTGAACGATTCGTTTCCGTCGAGTAGTTTTGAATCCTCTCTCGTCTGAGCAATAGCCTTGTGGCAGGAAAACACATTCGTGGATTTTTGTTGGGACAAGCCTGATGGACAGTCTCCATTCACCAACTCCACTCTGAAAGAGACACAGAAACTCAAATAATGCCAAACTATATAATCAATGCAAATGCATTTTGACAACTTCAGAAGGAAACAACAAAAAGGGAATGCTCACAAATGCTATCAATGGAAATATTGCGTTTGTAAGTAGTTAAACGTGTGTTATATAGTGAGACAAGCAGATAAGGTTCCAGGGGGGCTGTTGTAAGGGAATTCCTTTCCAACCGAGTGTGTAATATTTAAGGAGTTTGACAGGAATGTCCTTTGACAGGATAATGGCAGGGACCTGTGGAAATTACACGTAATGCAAAATGTGACTTAAGCTCCTCAACCACTCCATCCCCACACCAGGTCCATGGCTTCCCCTTTTCCTCTTCAAGTCTGTATCCCTCCCATCCTCCCATCTCCAAATGAACATCCATTCCCCCTCTTAAATGAGGTATCATTCAACATTGTAGTGCTGTTGTTATGACGTTTACCGACATGCGAACCTGGCCTGTTCCCAGCATGCATTTAGGGTAAAATGGAAAAAGCAACTTTAAAGTGACGATTATTACAGCATTTGTCAAAGCCAATAAAAAACGAGAACAGCACTCAGAAGAGAGCATACCTCCGCCTGGTGAACAGTTTACATTTGTATCTCAGAGTAGACCAAAAAATCACAATACAGAATCACATTTAATCAAAATCAATCACAGGAATCACCAGAGGTCCAGTCATTCATACCCTGATCTACCCCTCGTTTTTGGCCATATCACTCAATGGTGAAGAATCACGTCAAAATTCTACTAGCTCGATCCGAATTCAGATCTTCACCAAAATTGAATTGATTCTTCCTTGTCAAACACCCAACCGGTCCACCAAGCTTCGTCCAAATCTGTCCACAACTTTTTGAGACATCCTGCTATGTATCATTTTTGGCCCGATCTCCCAATGGTGAAGAATCACTTGACAAATTAAATAATTCTCATATCCGAATCCATATTCAGATCTTCACCAAAATCGAATTGAATCGTCCTTGTCAGACACCCAACGGGTCCACCAAGCTTCGTCCAAATCCGTCCACAACTTCTTGAAATATCCTGCTATGTATCGTTTTGGTCCTATCTCCAAATGGTGAATAATCATTTAAAAAATTCGAGTAACCGGATCCGAATCCGGATCTTCACCAAAATATAATCATTTCGTCCTTGTCATATACGCTACCTCTCTGCCAAATTTCGTCCAAATCTGTCCACAACCTTTTGAGATATCTTGTTCACAAAAACACAGACAGACAGGGGTGAAAACATAACCTCCATCCACCATTGGTAGCGGACGTAATGACCTTCAGGAAGAGGATAATCTAGTGTACCCAATCTGGTCTATCCTCTTTGGGTGGACAATAAATGCCCACAAAGCAACTTCGGGTGGCCACCGAAATGCCACTAATAAACTCAGACAGTGATGCCCACATCCTCAACGAAAATACTGTACAGGTATATATATATATATATATATATATACACACAGGTATATATATATATATATACACAGGTATATATATATATATATACACAGGTATATATATATATATATATATATATATATATATATATATATATATATATATATATATATATATATATATATATATATACACAGGTATATATATATATATATATATATATATATATACACAGGTATATATATATATATATATATATACAGGTATATATATATATATACACACAGGTATATATATATATACACAGGTATATATATATATATATACACAGGTATATATATATATATATACACAGGTATATATATATATATATATATACACAGGTATATATATATATATATACACAGGTATATATATATATATATACACAGGTATATATATATATATATACACAGGTATATATATATATATATACACAGGTATATATATATATATATATATATATATATATATATATATATATATATACACAGGTATATATATATATATATATATATACAGGTATATATATATATATATATATATATATATATATATATATACACAGGTATATATATATATATATACACAGGTATATATATATATATATACACAGGTATATATATATATATATATATATATATATATATATATATATATATATATATATATATATATATATATACATATACACAGGTATATATATATATATATATATATATATATATACAGGTATATATATATATATATATATATATATATATATATATATATATATATATATATATATATATATATATATATATATACCAGCAAAAGTACAAAAAAGGTCATGGGTCTTGCAGCAGGACAATGACCCCAAACACACTTCAAAAAGCACCCAGGAATGGTTCAAGAGAAAACGCTGGACTGTTCTGAATTGGCCAGCAATGATTCCAGATCTAAATCCCATTGAGAACACCTGTGAGGAAATGTGAAAACAGCAGTTGGGAGAAGGCACCATTCAAATCTGGGAGAAATAGAGCAATTTGCATGGGAAGAGTGGCCAAACTGCCAGTAGCGAGGTGCAGGAAGCTCATTCAAGGCTATAGGAAGCGCATGACTGGACTTGAAGCGCTTGACTTGACTATTAAAAGTGAACTAAAGAATTGTGGAGACAAAATACTTTTGTCAATTTCAATTTAATTTTCGCAAAAATTGGGAGTTATTTGAAAAAAGTGCAAGGGTGCCAATATTTTTGGCCCTGACTGTATATATATATATATATACAGTAGGCTATATATATATATATATACAGTAGGCTATATATATATATATATATATATATATATATATACAGTAGGCTATATATATATATATACAGTAGGCTATATATATATATATATACAGTAGGCTATATATATATATATATACAGTAGGCTATATATATATATATACAGTAGGCTATATATATATATATATACAGTAGGCTATATATATATATATATACAGTAGGCTATATATATATATATATACAGTAGGCTATATATATATATATATACAGTAGGCTATATATATATATATATATATACAGTAGGCTATATATATATATATATATACAGTAGGCTATATATATATATATATATATATATACAGTAGGCTATATATAGTATATATATATACAGTAGGCTATATATATATATATATATATATATATATATATATATACACAGTAGGCTATATATAGTATATATATATACAGTAGGCTATATATATATATATATATACAGTAGGCTATATATATATATATATACACAGTAGGCTATATATATATATATATATATATATATATATATATATATAGTCACGTGAAAAAGTAAGAACACCCCATGTAAAATTTTGACTTTTTCAACATACAGCTATTTGATCTTCATTTCAACAATATTGATAGATAAAGGTTATATAATACAACAAATATCATGAAACATTTACATTTTGTAGTCCATTGTATAATTCAAATAAACATAAATGCAAATTTCGCATGTGGAAAAAGTAAGTACACCCTTGGCTCTAAGTCTAATAGGTGGTGTTGCCCCCTTTGGCAGAAACAACCTCAAGTAGGCATTTCTTGGTTTCTTGTAACTGTCTAACAGTCTCTGACATCGACTGGGAGAAATTTTTGCCCACTCCTCCATGCAGAATTCTTTCAGCTGTGCGATGTTTGAGGAGTTTCTTGCATGCACAGCTCGTTTCAAATCGCCCCACAACATCTCGATGGGATTTAGATCCGGGCTTTGACTTGGCCATTCCAGAACCCTCCATTTCTTTCTTTTCAGCCATTCCTTGGTGGATTTACTGGTATATTTAGGATCATTGTCATGTTGCAAGGTCCACCTTCGGTTGAGCTTCAACTTTCCGACAGATGGCCTCACATTATCCTCTTGAGCACCCTCTGGTACAATGAAGAATTCATCGTGGATTCTATGATGGTGAGCTGCCCAGGCCCTGATGCAGCAAAGCTGCCCCAAATCATAATATTTCCATCACCATGCTTTACAGTTGGTATCAGGTTCTTGTGGTCAAATGCTGTCTTTGGTTTTCGCCAAACATGTCTTCTGGTACTGTGGCCAAATAGCTCGACCTTTGACTCATCTGTCCAGAGCACGTTGTTCCAGAAGTGCTTGTGTTTGCCGAGGTGTTCATTGGCAAACTTTAGTCTTGCACTGATGTTCTTTCTGGACAGCAAAGGTTTCCTCCTGGCACACCTCCCATGTAGATCAAATTTGTGCAGCCTCTTTCTGATGGTGGACTCGTGCACTTTGACATCAACAGTGGCAAGAGCTACCTGTAGGTCCCATGATGACATTCTGGGGTTCTTGGAGACTTATTTCAGCATCTTGCGGTCTGCTCTCGGGCTGAACTTGCTATACTAGGGCGGCTTGGCCTGAACGAACAAGTTGGCAGTTGTTTGGAATCTTCTCCACTTGTAGAGGATCTTCCCGACAGTCGAATGATTGATTTGAAATTGTTTGGAGATCTTTTTAAATCCCTTCCCAGACTCGTCAGCATCTATAACCTTCTTTCTGAAGGCCTCAGAGAGCTCTTTTGATCTAGGCATGGTGGCGCCGCACACTTCAACAACAAAGCGCACACCAAACTAAATGTCTGAGGTTTAAATAAGACAGGTTCCTCCAAGATCCTCTCTAACGATGTTCTAATCATTTGCACCTGAGCTGGTGCACCTGATTCTAATTTTAGGTATTTGAAGTAGTGATAAATGTAGGGGTGTACTTACTGTTTCCACATGCAAAATTTGCATTCATGTTTATTTAAATTATACAATGGACTACAAAATGTGAACGTTTCATGATATTTGTTATATTATATCAGCTTTATCTATCAACATTGTTGAAATGAAGATCAAATAGCTGTATGTTGAAATATGTTGAAAAAGTCAAAACTTTACATGGGGTGTACTTACTTTTTCATGTGACTGTATATATATATAGCTGCAAATAGCTGTATATTATATATATATATATATATATATATATATATATATATATATATATATATATACTAGCCACAAAAAGAAACTGTGCATTGTTAAAACTCTGTCTGAATTGGAAAATATAACAACAATGTAACATTTCCATGTAAACTTTAATAGGTGGATTATGAGACCATAATAAGACGGTGACAATGTTTCGGTGACGATGGAAATGCACAGCCACTTGCCGGTGAGACATTCCCCCACGGATCATCCCAACGGCCTCATGACGCTGTGCAGTTGTGAGCCGTGGCATGACGTGCGTTTCATGAGCTACTTAATTTTTTGAACGATTGAAAATCAAACAATTAACCTTACCAAAGTTAAAGCAGTTTGTGACATTCATGTGCTCTATGCAGTTTCTCACGATGCACATGCAAAAACGTGTTGCACGTGCCTATACCGAAACCATTGACGTCACGAAACGTGGCGCGTGCATACCTGTTGAATTCACTTCACTAATTGCCGTGTTTGAATCTATATTTGTATACACAGGTGTTTCTAATATATAATTTCATTTTTTGTGTGCACAGTTTCTTTTTGTGGCTAGTATATATATATATATATATATATATATATATATATATATATATTTTTTTTTTTTTAAATCTCTGAACTCAACGTCATCTCTGCCACCAACTTGGCAGAACTCACACATGTCCATCAAACTCCAGCACAATGAGTCAGTGGTTATGAGACTGACCTCAATTGAGAACATCCATCACCCGTGTCGTTCACAATCCAAGCAGTGTCGGCGAGCGTGCAGATCACCTGTGATTCTTGACAACATGCTGGTTTCGGCTTTTCGCGATCGATCTGGAATGATAAGCTCAGATTTAGTCACTGGATTAAGTGTGGGACAGTTTGCATTAGACTCAAAACTAGAATTGCACTCTTTGGCGTCGCAACGTCGACCTATATGCCTCCGCCCATATTATTACATCATGATAATATTTGTACCAAGTTTGATTTAAATCCCTTCAGTTGTTCTCAAGTATCACATTTCTACACGACATTACCTGACCTTTGATGCAGAAATTCAATCTGTTCATCTTTTCATCATAATATATACTTGTCCCATTTTGGCCAAAATCCCATCACTGGTTCACAAGTTCGCGCAGTAACAATCTTTTTTTTACCTAATGGGAACTCTGACTTTTTACCTCTTGACCCCATGATCTAATCCATTTATCTCTATATCATTATACACACTCGCACCAAGTTTCACTTTGTTCCCTTCAGCCGTTCTTAAGTTATCGCTGTAACAAAAACCTATTACAGACTCCGACCTTTAACCCATGAGCTCTTGACTCCAAAATAAAAGCAGTTAATCTTTAAATCATATTACGCATTTGTACAAACATTGGTCAAAATCCAATGACTGGTTCAAAAGTTATCATGGTAACAGGATGTTTACCTAACATGACCTCTGACCTTTGATCTTGTGAACCCAAAATCTATTCAGTTCATCTTTACATCATTATACATACCAGTACCATGTTTGACTTTGATCCCTTCAGCCATTTCAAGATATAAACATATTAGACTCCAACCTTTGACCTCTTGACCGCAAAATAAAATCGGTTCATCTTTGCATCATTATACATACTTTTATCAAGTTTGACTTTGATCCCTTTAGCCATTCTTAAGTTGTCGTGATAACAAAATAATTGTAGCTTAACATGACCTCTGATCTTTCATCTCTTGACCCTAAAATCTAATCAGTTCATCTTTACATCATTATACATACTTTTACCAAGTTTGACTTTGATGCCCTAAGCCATTCTCAAGTTTTAAATGTATTACAGACTCAACTCAACCAACTTTGGTCAAAATCTCATCACTGGTTCACAAGTTATTGTAGTAACAGGATTTTTACCTCACGTCACCACTGACCTCGTGACCCCAAAATCGAATTTGTTCATCTTTACCTTGTTATATCAAAGGTGAAACTGCAGAAGTTTCAAAACAGGAAAAGCACTCCTTTTTTGTGGAGGTGACGGGGCATGCTCCCCAGAAAATTTTGACAATGACAATGACACTGACACTGACACTGACACAGACACACACACACACACACACACACACACACACACACACACACACACACACACACACACACACACACACACACGGCAGGTTTTTTTTTTTCCAATAATTAACTATTTATTTCTCTGACACCTGAACGAAAATAAATAAATTATACAACAGAAATATTTGTCACCATCTCTTAGGGGCACACCTGGAATGTCATGCAAATAAACATTTCAATAACAAACTTGTAGCACAACAGAAATCATGCTGAGTCTACTGGACCGACGTTATGCCACCTCGGGTTAATGACAAATCCAAAGAGGAGGTTAAATTGGTAATATTCTCTTAAAAAGAGACAGATGGAATTAACAATTATCACCACCTCCTCCTGCATCAACGTTCCTTGTTAAGATGTATTGGTCTCGTATTGAACTGGTTGCAAACCACCAGACATTATCTGGTTTTGTGTTTGTGTTCAGCAGAATCCCATCTTTACTTGGTGTAGTGTAAAGATCGCACTTCAGTGTTTCCCTTGAGTTTCATAGGAGGGAACGGCGTTGTGAAACCCCAACAATGGATGCTATTTCTGTATTTACCGACGTAAACAGACGTTCCTCTGCCTGGTGGACGTCTGATCACGCAACGGGCTTGCAAGCTTTTGTATCCGGATAACCTCGACACAAATGTACTCAGTTAAACGAATCGGCATATCAGAATAACATCTCAATTTCCAAAAATCACGACGTTTTTCTGATGACTAAAATACAGAAACCTCTGTATGGGTCGTTACAAATATACGGAGTTCTGTTCTATACGGAAGCAGTTTCACCCATGTAATATACATACCTGCATCAAGTTTGACTTGGGTCCCTTCAGCCGTTCTCAAGTTATCGCGGGAACGAAAACCTATCACGGACGGACGGATGGACAACCCAAAAACATAATGCCCCCGGCGAGTTCGTCAGTGGAGGAATAAAAACCCTTGTGACAAAAGACGAGATGCAAATCAACAAAGCAAAGCGAGCTAAAAAAGGGTTCCGCCAAAAGCTCAGCTACTATGTGAACAGCAGTGTAGGATCTTTAATGTCCACCAACAATCGTTAGCAGATGAGATTCCCAGTTTATGACATACACATTGATAAATCATCCTCCCTGTGAAGGGTATCACCCTTTTTGGGAGGAAAAAATGGGATTCATCACTGCACACAATGGACTGCATTCAGGCTGGCCTTCCACTGGCCGATGTCATTGTTATTAATGAACTATTGCTTCATGATCAATGCATCACCCATCATCACAATGCGATATCACAATGTAAAACATAAAAAGGTGCAAAAACTGATCTCCTTAACGACAGACCTATCATCAGCTTGCTTCCATTCATCAGCAATGTCATGGAAACAATCATCACAGTCGATATGAAATTCTTCCTTTTCTCCAACAGCCTCATCTCTAACAGTTGAGCACTTGAAGATACATTTTACATGGTGCGGATGTTCCGCGGGTCCGTGCTAGTTAGAGATAATGTGCCATTAATAGAGTTTGTCAGTGGTATCATTTCTACTACGAGTATGTAGTTGGGGATGACATAATTCTTGGAACAACACTCAAAACAAACGTCAGCACACAAACACAAAAATATTGCAACACCTGAAGCATACATCAGTCAGTGGTCACCTGGAAGCGTGATTTGATGTAGTGCTGCCGAAGCAGAGACGAGCCGATAAGGCGGACAAAGCTACGTGACTTTCCATATGGTTTCCTTTCCCACAGCCAGACCTGAAGCTGTGATGAAAAACACGACATTTTCACAATCATGCACTTTGAAAGCATGAATAAGTTCTTTGAAAAATAAATCGAGAATAACAACCAAATTGACAGCTTCATTATCGAGTTATCCCAAGGGAGGTGCACATTAGAACACTTGCAGGTGAGCAAAACCTGATGCTGGAAGTTAATTGCACATTCCTCCTCGCAGCATGCATGTCACACTCGATGTATTACCATTACTAGCAACGGTACCTGCCCGTAGGGCGGGGCTTCAATTGGGAAGCCCAAATGAAAAGGCAAAATATCAGAAATTGAAGGCTTTTTAAATTTTTAAACGATTCATATAAACATCTGTTGAATCATATCACACGCAAATAATCAAAATCTAAACAGTACATGGCGCCCATTTTGAAAAAAGATTGAATTCTGCAAAACGGAAGCGGCCGCTACACGTCTCTCAGTCGCACGTTTATGTGTGAAGAGTGCGCGCCGAATCTAACACAGAAGCGGCCGCTACACCTGTTTCTCAGTTGCTTTGCACACGCTGCCGTGTTACTTCGGAGCCGCACGTTTATATAGGAAGAGTTCGTCAGGAGTCGATCTACTCTCTCCTGGTACGTAAAATTTCAACAAAAGCCACATCACTGTTCATATTGGTAAATATTATTCCATCGTGTTTGGAAAAACTGGAAAAACAATATAGCCTATTTTACTCCCAGCGGTCCCAGGATTACCCACCCAAAATATCGTTGCGATCGGTTCAGCCGTTTTTGCGGTACCTTAGAATGGACAGACGGACATTTGGTGAATTATAGTAAGCTATACATTCAAACGGCAGCAAGAAAAACACTCACCAGGGATTTTAACGATTGGATGTAAGGTCGAAGCATCAAGAATACGTGAAGCAACGATGCCCATGTGACCTCAACTCTTCGCCTCGTCCCAGGAGTCTCTGTGCAAGGTAGTTTGTTTCTTCTAGGTTCTTCCTGCTCCCTGGCCCATAGTAAGCATTCAGAAGTCACATTTGGCACTATACACTCAAAGTTCAAGCTTTGACTCTCGCTAAAGGACAGCATCATACAGGTCCCATCATAGGTGCACACTTAATCTGTATGATGATGTCATAGTAAACCTGAAAAGAGCTTGTGTTCTTGCAAAGGACGGCACATTTCCGTCACTAGAAAATAACCATGCTGAATCAACTGGGCATGGGATGCTGAACATGATGTGGACCATTTCAATCTTTTGAATTTTTTTTAGCTCTTATAAGAGCCTCGACTTGGTATACAAAAAAAAAAAAAAACTTTCTCAAGGTTAAAGGGGTCAAATTTAGCAGCAATAATGCAACGGACGGACGGACGGACGGACACACACACACACACACACACACACACACACACACACACACACACACACACACACACACACACACACACACACACACACACACCTTTGGGAAGACTTGACCAAGGTTCAAACCGCTGACCTCCCAGACTCGGAGCGGACGCTCCAACCATTACATCACCGAGTCCAGTAGTTAACTAATCATACATTAGAAAATACTCAAACAATCAGATATTATTTTTCTAATGGCACAATCAGAATAAAGTTCGACGTAACAATCGACTATACAAGAGAGCCGTTGGTCTGTGTGTCGCCATTTTTCTCAGAGATGGCTGAACGGACCTTCGTCAAACTTTCAGAGGTTCATCAGTGAGTGATTGGGAGTGTTTTAGGCAAAACGTTTTCGTTTTTTAAAGAAAGTTTGTTTTTCTGGATTAAATAAACCCAAAACAAACAAATAAATAAACCGCTTGATAGAGTGCCTAAGCCTTTTTGATTAATGACAGTTATATACAAGTACACATTCACATAAATGAATACAAATCAATGACCAGACATTTGAACACATGAACGGCACATTCACCAGCATATATTCAACAAAAAGGTAAAATGACGATTTGACATTTGTGATGAATTCTGATTTGGATGCAATTGCTTTTCTATTATATTTGCCTTCATTTCAAATATGTTGATGTTTCTTTTTCACTCGAGCAATGCCGGGTACTCCAGCTATAAACGCTTTTATACTTTGTCTGGGGGGTAACATAGGCTATGTGGCCGCGGCATCATGCGGGAGTGTAGGGGACCGGGAGAGGGGCGTAAATTCTCTATGTAAATATGAACCGTGCAGCGCCACCTGGTGATGGTGGCATAGGGTATTACAATTTCCGTTTTTACCTGGGTAACAGAGGTTAAAGCACTCTTTGCATGGGTACATTTTTCCTCCTTCCCTTCCCCCCCCTCTCCCAAATTGGAGGGGCCTGTAAAAGCCACCTTCCCCCTCCCCCCCCCAAAGATATATATGTAGTATATCTTTCCCCTCCCTCTCCCTCCCATCCTCCTTCCACTCCCCCCACTCCCCCCACTCCCTTCCTCACCCCTCCCTTTCCTGCCTCCCCCGCCCAGCAACACCGAGTACTCCTGCTAGTAACAAATATATTCATGTTTAAATCGACAAGATCGATTATGCATTTTATTTAATTGGAGAGCGCAATCTCTTGATGAGAAGTGGACATTTGTGCAAAACTGCATCAATCTGCACATTAATACAAAAATCTTATGCACATTTTAATGAATTATTGTGACAATGAAGGATATATTTTCCTTTTGGGCTTACAAATGAACCCTATTGTTGTCTGTAGATAATTAATTGATTATTATTAATAAATAATAATTATTTAAAATATTTCTTCATGATTTGTTTAGAAAATAAATAATGTAAAGTTTTGTGTTCTTAGTTTGTAGAGTTGATCAAAATTTTGGAAAGATGGCAAAAAGTTCCACCAGGAATGACGCACTCTGAAATTTTTTATATTTTTTATTTTCGTTTTTACCCCTGTGACCACCCACCCCCTGTGGGGTTCAAATTAAAAAAAAAAATCATTACATGTTTCATGCGTCCCCCAATGTTGATTCTTGCCCCGATTTCAGCGCGTCTCATTTTATTGATCCATTCTACAGTCTGATTGGAACTTAGTTGAAGCATTTGTTGCTTCTCTTCACTACAAAGTTTCCTGCAGTGACCGCAGCATGGACTTCTGGTGCCGTCTCACTTTCATATCAGCCAGGCAGACATGACCACATCTTGCACAATTTGTCAGCCATGGCAACATTGCAGCAAATGATTAGAGGTGTTGATGCCCTTATGAAGTCCATACTGATAAGAATTTCAAGCATTCTCATTTTTGTTTTCCATGATGTGTGTGTGTGTGATTTAACAGTACAGTATTCTTCATGAAAGTTATTCATGGATCCACTGAACTGCTCATCATCCAACATTTTTTATTTTTATTTTTAATATTTACCTTATTGAAATGCTGAGTTACACACTTTGCACAACATTCGTAAGGTCCATGTGATTGTATTCACAAGCGTGTTCAGCTGGTCAAGGAATGAACTTTGGCCATTTGAGATATGTCACAGTGCCACTTTGTATGTCAGAATGTGTGCGTTTCCTTCTAGTTCTATGATAGTCTCCGTAGTATTTGCAGCATACCGATACACAAGTCATCAAGATCTGCATTCTCCACATGTTGGACAATAGCTTTCAAATAAATGAAACCCAAATGGAGACCTCCTATGAGAAAGGTCACATCTTTGAACTCTGGCTTAAGCCATATTACGTCCTTTCCTTTGCTGTTCAGCGGTTAGTCAGTCAGTCAGCCGTTTTAGGTGTGTGTTGATTGTTATGCCCTCACGCGTGTTTCAGAAGGTGGAGAGGATTGCTCCCACGGGTGTTGGTATCCACCTCCATTCAGGCAGGGTTAGGCTAGGGGGTCGGGGGGGAGGGGGGAGGGGGTAGGAGGGAGGGGCGGAGGAGGGATGGGATCACGATTCACAGACCGAGCTGTGAAGATATATTTCTGCTCTCAAAGTTTCGTTGAGAGGGCTCTTTTCAGGCTCGTCACTGGGCCCACACAGACTCCACCTGCATTTCACTTGTAGTTGTAGTATTACCAGATCTTTGTAAGGGAGGTAGGTGTTGTTGTGTGCGTGTATTCATGTGCAGCCTATGGCTGCTTGGCTGCATCATTTTCTGGGGGTGATGCAATGCCCCCTTACCAGCTAGCTGGTACCCATTTTGCCAACCTCGGAAGGTAGAAAGGCTGAGTGGACCCACCTGATGTTAATTCAATGGCACAACAGGGGCTTGAACTCAAGATCCTAGGATCTCAAGCCAGCCACCTTAACCATTAAGCCAACACCAAGTGTATCTTGGGTGTTTGTGTGTGCGCATCTGTCATGTGTGTGTATCTGTGTGTGTGTGTGTGTGTGTGTGTGTCCGTGTATCAGTCATGTGTGTGTATCCATCATGTGTGTGTGTATCCGTGTGTGTATGTGTGTATCCGTCACGTGTGTGTATGTATCCAAGCATGTATGTATGTATCCGTGTGTGTATGTATGTATCCGTGTGTGTATGTGTATCATTGTGTGTGTGTGTCTGTGTGTGTGTGTGTCCGTGAATGAATGTATGTATCCGTGTGTGAATGTATTTATCCGTGTGTGTGTGTGTGTCCGTGTGTGTGTGTGTGTCCGTGTGTGTGCGTATCTGTAAGTGTATGTATGTATGTGTGTGTGTGTGTGTGTGTGTGTGTGTGTGTATCTGTATGTGTGTGTGTGTGTGTGTATGTATGTATCCATGCGTGTATGTATCCGTGTGTGTATGTATGTATCAGTGTGTGTATGTATCCATGTGTGAATGTATGTATCCGTGTGTGAATGTATGTATCCGTGTGTGTGTACATGTGTGTGTATCCGTGTGTGTATGTATCATTGTGTGTGTATGTCTATCATTGTGTGTATCCGTGTCTATGTGTATCATTGTGTGTATGTATCGTATGTGTATGTATCATTGTGTGTATCCGTGTCTATGTGTATCATTGTGTGTATGTATCGTATGTGTATGTATCATTGTGTGTATGTATCATTGTCATTGTGTGTATGTATCATTGTGTGTATGTATCGTATGTGTATGTATCATTGTGTGTATGTATCGTATGTGTATGTATCATTCGTGTCTTTGGTATCCATGGAAATCTCCACACATGGCTGGCGGACTTCCTCTCTAGTCGCAGTCAACGTGTGGCCCTGAATGGGTTTCTCTCATCTCCTCTTCCTGTTCAGGCTGGAGTTCCCCAAGGCAGTGTTCTGGGCCCTGTGCTTTTTCTGGTCTTCATCAATGATCTCTCTGACTCTCTTGAAAATCCTCTCTATCTCTTTTCTGATGACTCCACTCTCTGCCGCTCCATTTCTCATCCCTCAGATCGGCAGTCTGCAGCCTCCTCACTCTCTGCAGACCTGGACAAAATCACAGACTGGTCAAACAAGTGGAACATGTCTTTCAATCCTGACAAATCTCACACTCTTACGATGTCTCTCCGAAAAGACCGACTGGACAACCCTCCCATCCACTTTCTGAGTAATCCTCTCCAAGAAGTTCTGTCACTCAAGCTTTTGGGTCTCACTATCTGCCATGATCTTTCCTGGGAAAACCACATTTCAAATCTGGCCTCCAAAGCCAGTCGCCGACTGGGCATCCTCCGTCGTGCGAAGTCCTTCCTTGGCACACCTGAGCTCCTCACCACATACAAGGCTTTCATCCGCAGCTCAATGGAATACTGCTCTCCCCTCTGCTCTCCCTCCCACACATCTATCTGGGCTTGTGCTCCTGCCTCACACCTAGCTCGTCTTCACGCTGTTGAAACCAAAGCATTCAGAATCATTGGAATCTCCCGCGATGAAGCTAACTCCAAGGGCCTCTCACTCACTCAGCGCAGGCAGGTTGGTGATCTTTCCGTCTTCTACCGACTCCTCTCTGGCCTTGCCCCCCAGCTCTCTCTGGGCTCTGTCCCCCAAATATTCCTACAGGTCGCACAAGATCTGCCTGCAACCCTATGGTTAAACTGCCAAAATCAAGACTCTCTGCTCACCTTCACTCCTTCATTCCTCTCTTCTCCCGCCTCTGGAACAAACTCCCTCACTTTCTTCAATCCCACTCCACCCTCCAGGTCTTTAAAACAGCTGTTCACCACCATCTCTTATCTTCCCCCATCCAAAACCTTGATCTTTTCTATCCCCGATAATTTCACCCCAATTCCACTTTTTTGAAATACCAACTTCTGTCCTGGAAGTCCTTGGTGTCCTTGTGTTTTATACTTCTCCCACCCTTCCCACGCCTCCTCCCCCCAAGCCCTCTCCCTCCCACACATCTCCCTGCTCTCAAATGTTGTGTGCCCTCAAGTGTTTGTGTGCTTCCCCTTCTCTTGTCTTCCGCTCCCTCTTTTTATATATTTTGTTTGGCTGGTTGATTTGTTTGTGAAATAAATGTCAGCTCTTTCACGAGCCTCGATTCAGTGTACAAAAAAAAAAAAAAAAAATTGTGTGTATGTATCGTATGTGTATGTATCATTGTATATATCATTGTATGTATCATTGTGTGTATGTATCGTATGTGTATGTATCATTGTATATATCATTGTATGTATCATTGTGTGTATGTATCGTATGTGTATGTATCATTGTATGCATCATTGTATGTATCATTGTGTGTATGTCCATATATAACTATAAGTCTTTAGCCGCGATCGATTGATTATCTTTAAATTCAGATTAACATCACGCCTGAATTAATCAGCTCCCTGTACACCAACCTGTAATGAATGCATCATTAGATGAGGTTAATTGTTAAACACGAAGACCCACCTTTTCATTGATTGGTACACCGTCACCATAACGTTTCTTCAAACGAACGTTCGTTTTACCTCCGAGCATGCTGATTGGCCCATTGTGTTTCCACCATCGCGTTATGAATGGACGAATGTTTCGAAAACTGCGAGCTGATTGGCTAATTGTAAATAAAACGTCGCGTTTCTGGATGAAACAGCAGCCACAGTGAATTATAAAATAATTCTTTCAAACCATATAATAGCATTTTGCATTCCCAGACTAATATATAAAATGCACACAAGTTAACAATTAGGAAAATAATGTAACTTTATTTGAAAACTATGAGCGGGAGAAACTATTATCGAGTTAGTAGATACACTCTGAATAGCTAAATATGTTATAAACGTTAATGAAATCGAATTCTCTTCAAAGGAAAGTGAACGTAGGATCCAAAGAAGAAATAGTATTGTCAACATTAAAACGGAGGACGAATGAAGAAATAATATTGTCAAAGTCGTTGTTTGGCAGTTTTGTGTCAGACCGTATGTGGCGCCCACACGTTCACGCCCATTGGTTTGTGGTGTGCACGTGACCCGTCACCGTGTCGTCACCGTTCCTCGTCAAGATACAAGAAACCAGGCGCTTAATATTCTTTACTAGACGACCCATGACCCGTTGGGTCAATGTCAGTTTGAATAGATATGAGAATAGAACTAAAGCGAACGCTGGACATCATCAGGGAGATTATTTGGGCCAGCAAGCCATAAGGCTCACCTCTCCAGCGTTCTAAATCACTTACCTGTGACACGTGATTTCGGCCCTTATCTCCGATCACGTTTTTTTTTTTTTGTTTTTTTTTAGAAAAAACACGCGACCCGTGGATTACCACGATTTTGTTGTCAGAGGACACTTCTGATTACGATGTTCTTTGTCGACGATCCTCCATTTACATAAACTCGCACGTTCTCTTTCCTCTTCCCTCGACTGAGCGCCACATACAGCTGACCATGCTGGAAGACCGGTTTCTCCAGGTAGACCAGCACATTCTCCATAGTTTGCCCTTGCGCCTTATGGATCGTCATTGCGAAGCAGGATTGTATGGGGAACTGGCAGCGCTGCAAAGGGATATCCTCAGCTTCCGACAGATTTAGTCGGATCCGAGGGAGCATTACAGTTTCGCCTTCAAACGTTGAACTTATAACTATAATATTTCGAAGCATGTCCTCAACAATCATGCGCGTCCCGTTGCAAAGTTTCGGAGGGTCCAAGTTCCGCATCAAAATGATAGGGGATCCTTTTTTGAGCTCGAGGTTGTGCGGCGGCAATCCCGAGACTTCAACGGAATCTAGGAATTCCGTTGGGAAGTGCGTTGCATCAGTACCCTCAGTCACACTGTTGAACGCAGCATACTCCTTGCTAGCACCAGGGAACCTTGTGATGCATCTTGAATTGATGTTTCGCATCATATCGTTGAGGGGCACTAATATAGACCTTGCTGAAAAAACCTCCATCGGATTGGCGAATGATGGATATATGGTATCGATGCACTCATCGAGCCCACTCGCTGTCAGCAGTATATCCTCTGGCAAATCTATCTCATCATCCGCATTTTTCTCGATTCTATCCTCGCCGATGTCGAGCAAAAATCTTGAAAACTGCCCACTTCCGTCGGTCAGTCGCATATTAGTTCTCAAGTGAAACATTCCAAAGCTCTGCCATAAGTAGGACTTCTTTATGCACGCATTCTCAACGTCAGCATCACACCCTCTTTTCACCACGGGCAGAAGTTGACGGAAATCACCACAGCATATCGTCAAGATCCCTCCAAAAGGCTCGTCTTTGTCACATACATCACGCAACGTGCGATCCACAGCCTCGAAACTCTCTCTCCTGATCATAGGACACTCATCCCACACGATGAGTTTTGTACTTCGAAAGAGGTCTGCGATAGTGGAATTTTTTATCGATGTTGCATACGCCATCTTCCCTCGGTGTCAGAGGGATTTGGAACCTTGAGTGCGCTGTTCTTCCACCAGGCATGAGGGTAGCAGCTATGCCAGATGAGGCCACCGCAAGGGCAACTTCTCCACTCGCTCTCACTTTAGAGAGAATCAGGTTAATAAGAAACGTCTTCCCTGTGCCTCCAGGCGCGTCAATGAAAATCATTGATGACTGATTCGTGCGGATGTTGCTATTCACGTCCATAGACTTGAGGTGTGATTCGTTGTCCGCGCCCGTAGCGCCGTCGGAGGGTTGATACGACATTCTTCCTGCAAATAGTATTGTGTTTGTGCTATAGTTTTGCCGATCATCAAATGACAAATAAATTACATTGTAAAAAATTAAAGATTTCAAATAAACCTATTTAAAGTGTATGCGCATATAAATAATTTAAAAAATCGAAGAAATATCTCTCGGTAATTTCCTGAAACATATTTTACTTCCGGGTAATAATGTTGAATGAAATAACGAAGATATATACTGTATGCCTGCTATTTTAGGCGGTGTATTTTCGTATATCAACGTGGCGCGATTTTTAAAATATATCTCTGCAATTTCCCGTGTGTGCGTGAATGTTCTCAATTATTTCTTTTACCGAGTCTAAAACCATCGATAAAAATGAAATCAGATGGCGACTTAGATTGAAGATAAAGGCGTGAGACAGACTCAATGGCCTTGAAGATACAAGCCTTTCAGAATTCATTTCGTTCTATAAACGGAAACTTTCATCGGATTTTCTTCCCGTTTTTTTTCAACCGAGTCTAAAACGATGTTAGCGACTGTGAAAAATGAAATGATATATCGAATTTGATTTGAAATAAAACTATGTGAGAGAGCAAGACACCACGGGCCTACAAAACAGGCCTCAAAGCTATGCGAGTTAATAAAATGGTGGATATTACTACTCTCTCAAAGGGGTAAGCCACGCCCCCGGACCGATCGAATGTTACACACAAACACGCAAGATTTCAATTTTATAATTATATAAATATATATATATATATATATATATATATATATATAGAATAGATAACAAACACATGAATCGTAGAACTTATCAAATGGAAACAACCGCGGTCCGCCTCAGCAATTTCAGGCAGAACGTGCACAAAAACATCGATTTACGGTATTAATATCTCCGTTTGTGTTTGTGAACTGTTTTGTTTTTTTGTGAACAAAATATCTCAAAACGTTGTGGACGGATTCGGACGCAATTTGGCAGAGAGGTGGCGTATGTGACAAGGACGAAATTATTAGATTTTGGTGAAGATCCAGATCCGGATCCAGTTAGTAGAATTTTAAAAATGATTCTTCACCATTGGGAGATAGGGCCAAAAACAATGCATAGCAGGATATCTCAAAACATTGTGGACGGATTTGGACGAAACTTGGTGGACAGGTTGGGTGTCTGACAAGGACGTATAGATTCGGTTTTGGTGAAGATCTGAATATGGATTCGGATATGAGAATTATTTAATTTTTAAGTGATTCTTCACCATTGGGAGATAGGGCCAAAAACGATACAAAGCAGGATATCTCAAAAAGTTATGGATGGATTTGGACGAAACTCGTTGGAGAGGTTGTGTGTGTGACAAGGACGTATAGATTCGGTTTTGGTGCAGATCTGAATATGGATTCGGATATGAGAATTATTTAATCATAAGTGATTCTTCACCATAAGTGTGAAGAAGAAAGCTGCGCATGCGCAAGATTGGAGGTCAAGTTCTTTCGAAGCTGTCCATGCGCTCACGCTTTCGAGGTGAAGTAATTTTTTCACAATTGTGTTTTTTGTCGAAACTGTATCTATCTTTCGGTGTGTATACTTATAGTGTGTCTTTAGTAAGATTCTCGGTGTTAATTTTTCATACCTGCATACAAAATCGTCGGTTAATTCGTGTCGCGTATTCTGAGGCCTAGTAGGCTTCCGTGTCCAACCATGAGGCTTTGTTTTTCTCTTAGCGGTTCGTCGATTGCGCTGCAATTACTTTCGTTCCCTGTTTTTTGTCCCAGTCTTTCATCCCATACTTCCTTGTTTAAAATCTCAACTCAGAAAGAAAAAAAAAGAAAAAAATTTCCTTCTCTGTTCTTATTCGTTTATTAGTTGTTCTTATTTGTTCGTTCGTTCTTCGACCACGTTGTTCGTGATCACGTTGTTAAAAATGTTTAAACTTTCCCCTGAAGAACTGTATTTTGTCGTATATTATAACACCTTTTTCTTCTTCTTCTATAAACGAATGCTTTCGACTTGCTCACCAAATCTATTCATTCCAAAAAAAATAATTCTATCTCTTACAGTTCCACTTTTCTACATTCCCGAAACTCTCCTGCACTCCACCCCGTCTTCAGCGTCCTCAAACGTATTTTTGACTTGAAGGTCTCAAGAAACTCATTTTGCAATAAATGTTCGTTTCCCATTAATCGTACACTTTTCAAAATCCAATCTCACCCCTCCCCTCCAAATCTTCCCCATCACCCCTTCCCTCCAAAACTCCCCATCACCCCTCCCCTCAAAATCAACCCCCTTGCCCCTCCCCTCCAAATCTTCCCCATCACCCATCTCTTTCAAATATTCCCCCTTGCCCCTTCCCTCCTAAACTCCCCCCACACCCCTCCCATCCGAGACTCTCCCTCGCTCCTTCCCTCCTAGACTCCCCTCTCACCCCTCCTCCTCAAAGCGTCCTCCCCACTTCTTCCCCTTTCCAACTTTCACCTTCATCTCCCCCAACCTTCTGCCTCGCTCTTCCCCTCCTCAAATAACACCTCACTGTGCCTCACCCAATCACCATCAAACCTTTTGTCCGCCCCATTCTTCCCTTTCTCCAAGCTATTCTGAAATCTCTGACACACTTTCAACAGCTCTCCCTACCTCTTCCTCGTCTTCCACATCTTACCCTACCCTCCCCCCCCCTGTTCTGTTTCCGATGCTCCCCCTTCCTCTTCATTAACGATATGGATCTCAAACATCCGGGGCCTTCACTCAAACTTGACTGATCTCTCCATACAGGTTGCTTCTGACAAACCAGACGTGATCTGCTTAACAGAAACTTTCCTCCTTCATGATGTCTCTGATTCCTTGGTATCTCGCCCAGGTTACTCCCTCCTCCAGTATGATAGACCTGAGCCTCGTCCTGGAGGTGGGGTTGCTATCTTTGAAAAAAAACTCTTCCTCACTCGCCCTGCACTGCCCTCTCTCCACCTCACCCCCAGGAATACCTTTGGCTACGGCTGCCCCTTCGCTCCCACCTTTTGTTCATATGTGTGTTGTACAGTCCACCAAACAGTGATGACTCCATCTACATCTCGCTGTCTGATAATATGGACCAACTTCTATCTACCCATCCCAACTCTCTCTTCCTCATATGTGGTGATTTCAATTGTCACCATGCCAGTTGGCTGGGGGTGGGTACCTCTCTCACCAGCCATGGCTCTTCAGCAAAGGACTTCTGCGACTCACTGGGAATGACACAATCTGTCAATTTCCCGACCCGGATCTCAGTCAACGGAGCATCTTCTCTTCTGGACTTGGTCATGACTAACTTCCCTGAAAATGTCTGCTGCTCTTCTTCTGCTCCAATCGGCTCATCTGATCATGTGCTTGTTAAAGTGGACATCTCTCTGACCATTCTCAGAGAGCCTCCTCAGCGTCGACGAGTCTGGCATTTCACTCAGGCCAACTGGCATGGTCTTCAAGCAGCCATCAATCATCTGGACTGGTCTCCCATCTCTACCGCCTCTGACATCAGCTCATCCTGGGACATCTCAAAAGGTTATGGATGGATTTTGATGAAACTCGTTGGAGAGGTTGTGTGTGTGACAAGGACGTATAGATTCGGTTTTGGTGAAGATCTGAATATGGATTCGGATATGAGAACTATTTAATTCTGAAATGATTTTTCACCATTTGGAGATAGGGCCAAAAACGATACATAGCAGGACATCTCAAAAAGTTATGGATGGATTTGGACGAAACTTGTTGGACCGGTTGTCTGTGACAAGGAAGAATCGATTTAATTTTGGTGAAGATCAGCATCCGGATGTAGTCCAAACTCGACACCCCGACCAAACACCAGTCTTGCTGAAGTGATAAGTCAGCTTTTATTCACCAATTGCAATCATGCCACACGAGGCAAACCCATAGCCAATGCAAAACCAAAACCCCTGCACGGCAACCCCGTGCCAGCCCTCACCCGTAGGTGTAATACACATGGTGGTTGGTGGCGTAACCTCTTTTTTTTCCTTCTACATCCTTTCATTGTTGTACTCGTACCTTTCAGACAGTTCTCGAGGTTATACATGAAGAAAACAGGTGAGAGTAACTGGTTACTAAAATTTATGGCTGAGTACAATAAAGGTAATGATCACCTACAATGTTGGAGGTCACGGATATTATGTACTGAAGGAGCTGTGCTCCAACTCGAATCGAAAGAATGGACGCGACAAAAAGCTGGAATTCGTCCGAGTTTCTTTATTGCATCAAATCAACTCGGGTAAAACTGAAAAGCCCGTTTATCGGGCAGCATAACAAGCACTCGAATATCTCAAGCCGGAGCGTTTGCCCTTAAAAGGCGCGACTGCGCATGTCCGGGAGACCTGGGCGAGTCTGGACATGCCCGGGAACGGCGAGACTGGGTGTCGCCGGACGGGCCGGGCGAGCCCGGGAAAGGCGAGTCCGGGCATGCCCGGGAAAGGCGAGACTGACCGTCTCCGGGCGGTCTGGGCGAGCCCGGCACAGCGATCGCTCCGTGGTTGCGTCCTCGGCAGGTGTAAGGCGATTGTGTATGTTCAGCGGCAACCGCTACACACGCCCCCCCAGAATCGACTTGCACCGGCAGGGTCAATTTAAGGGGGGTCCTGATGACCCGGCCGAAGTGACCCCTGGAGGGTCGTGGGGGGGGGGGGGTCCGGAGTGGGGGTGGGTGGTCGAGCGGGAGGCACCGTGGACGGGGGGCGGCCTCGCTGCGGAGGAAGGGCCAACCGAGGTGGTTGGTCGATGTCCACGTGCGCTGGCTTGAAGCGGTCCACCGAAATCCGGTCCGACCTGCCGCCGACGTCGATGACGAAGGACTTGTCGTCCCGTCGCAGGACCCGGAAGGGTCCGTCGTACGGCGGCCTGAGTGGCCCCCGGTGTGCGTCATGACGCACAAAAACGTACTCCGCTGTGCGAAGCGCTGGGGGGACGTAGGACTGGGGGTCACCGTGGTGGGACGTTGGCACGGGGGCAAACCGTCGGGCGGTCTCCTGGAGGTCCGAGCGCTGGCGAGCTGCGGAGCAGGGACTGGTAGCGTCGGGCAGGAATTCGCCCGGGACGCGTAGCGGCTGGCCGTAGACCAGCTCGGCGGTGGATGCCCGGAGGTCCTCCTTGGGGGCCGTGCGGAGGCCCAAAAGGACCCACGGTAGCCGGTCGGTCCAGCCGCCGTCCTGAAGGCCGGCCATGAGCGCGGCCTTCATGGAACGGTGGAACCGCTCGCACAACGAATTGGCTTGGGGGTGGTAGGCCGTGGTAGGGTGGAGCCTGACCCCCAGGTTGCGGGCGACCGTGCCCCACAGCTCGGAGGTGAACTGCGGCCCGTGGTCCGAAGAGATATCCGCCGGTGCGCTGAAACGGGCGACCCAGGTGGCGATGAAAGCCTGCGCCACGTCGGCGGTGGTGGTGGAGACGAGAGGAATGGCCTCCGGCCACCTGGTGGTCCTGTCCACCATGGTGAGCGGGTGTGTGAAACCCTGTGATGGGGGGAGGGGGCCCACCAGGTCCACGTTGACGTGGTCGAAACGCCGTTCGGGCACGGTGAAAGGTGCCAGCGGGGCCTGGGTGTGTTGGTGGACCTTTGCCTGTTGGCAGGCCGTGCAGGTGCTGGTCCAATCGCGGACATCCCGTCGAAGGCCGTGCCAGACGAATCGCGCCGACACCAGCATCTGGGAAGCTTTCCGGCCCGGGTGGGAAAGGCCGTGGAGGGAGGCGAAGATGCGGCGTTGCCAGGTAACGGGCACGATGGGGCGAGGCTGGCCTTGGGAGACGTTGCAGAGCAGGACAGTGTCCGCGAAGGGGACGTCGGCCAGGCGGAGGCCCATGTCCGCCGCCTGGAGGGCTTGCACCGTGGTGTCGGTGGTCTGGTCAGTCGCCATAAGCGCGAAGTCCACGCCGAGGTGGACTGCGTTCGCGCTGGCCCGAGAAAGACAGTCAGCCACGGCGTTGTCTTTGCCGGCGACGTGCCGGATGTCCGTGGTAAACTCCGACACGGCGGAGAGGTGGCGCTGCTGGCTGGCCGACCACGGCTCCGTGACTTTGGCCATTGCGTAAACCAACGGCTTGTGGTCGACGAAAGCCGTGAAGGGTCGGCCCTCCAGGAGATGGCGGAAATGACGAACGGCCAGGTGTAGACCGAGGAGCTCGCGGTCAAACGTGCTGTATTTGAGCTCGTTCGGCCGGAGTTGCCGGCTGAAAAAAGCGAGTGGCTGCCAAACCCCGTTCACCCATTGCTCATGTACGGCGCCCACCGCGTAGTCAGAGGCATCCGTGGTGAGGGCGATGGGAGCGTTGAGCACCGGGTGAGCGAGCAGTGTTGCGTTGGCGAGGGCCCGCTTTGAGCTTGTAAATGCCGCGTCCATGGATGCGGACCAGACGACGTCGTGTTTGGCCGGCTTGCCCCAGAGGGCTTCGTAGAGGGGCCGCATGAGCTGAGCAGCGCGGGGCATGAAGCGGTGATAGAAATTCACCATTCTGAGGAACTGCTGCAGGGCCTTGATGGAGCGGGGACGCGGAAACGCGGTGATGGCCTCGACCTTGGTAGGCAGCGGCACGGCCCCGTTCTTGGTGATGTGGTGGCCCAAAAAATCAACGGCCGTCGTGCCGAAGTGGCATTTGGCCGGGTTGACGATTAGGCCGTGCTCGCTGTCGGAGGTGGAGGAGGTGCTCGGCCCGGGACGCGCTGGCGACAAGGATGTCGTCCAGGTAGACGAAGAGGAACGGCAGGTCGCGCAGCACGTCGTCCATCAAGCGCTGGAACGCCTGAGCCGTGTTCTTGAGGCCAAATGGCATTCAAAGGAATTCAAATAAGCCGGACGACGTGATGATGGCCGTTTTTGGGACGTCGGCCGGCCTGACAGGTACCTGGTGGTATCCTCGTATCAAATCGATCTTCGAAAAAATGACCCGTCCTGCCAAACGGGCGGAGAAGTCTTGAATGTGCGGGATCGGATACCTATCGGGGGTGGTAACGTCGTTAAGGCGGCAGTAGTCTCCACATTGGCGCCAGCCGCCCCCCGGCTTCGGTACGATGTGTAGTGGCAAAGCCCACGCGCTATCGGAGCGCCGCACGATGCCGAGGTGTTCCAAAGCGTCGAACTCGGCATTGGCCACGGCGAGCTTGGCTGGGTCGAGGCGGCGGGCTCTGGCGTAGACCGGCGGGCCCGTAGTTGGTATGTGGTGCTCGATACCATGTCGTACCGCGACGGCCGAAAACGTTGGCCGCGTGAGGGCCGGGAACTCCGCGAGCAGGCGAGCAAACTCGTTCGCCGCCGGGAGGGCGCATGCTAGCTCGGTCGGCGCGGAGCTGCTCAACGTGCATGCCAGGGAGCTGAAGGTCTCGGCGTTGACGAGGCGACGCCGTTTGACGTCAACCAGCAGCCCGTGTGCGCAGAGGAAGTCGGCGCCCAGCAGAGCCATGGGCACGCTTGCGGTCACAAATGTCCAATGAAAGCGCTGGCTGCCGAAGCAGAGGGTGACGTTGCGCGGGCCAAAGGTGTGGATGGCCGATCCGTTGGCCGCCACCAAGGAGGGGCCGCAAACCGCGGACTGCCTGTCCAGATCGGAGGCGGGTATGACGCTCAGTTGGGCGCCGGTGTCACACAGGAAGCGCCGTCCGGACGCTTTGTCCCTGATAAAAAGTAAGTTGCCCGTGTGGCTGGCGCTCATGGCTGGTAATGAACGCCGGCCCGGCCGTTTCCCGACTTGCCGAAAGTGCACGGGGGTCGGCATGTCCGGGCCTTTTGTCCGAACCTGGCATGGTAGTAACACCACGCCTGGTCAGGTGGAGGCCCCGGTCGTCATGTTGGAGGCGGTCGGCGCGGCGTAGCGGCCGCCAATTGCGCCGGCAGTTCGGCCGCCGACCGTGCCGGGTGCTCGGGCGCCATGGGCGTTGCTTCGGACGGCGGCGGGCTCCAGGTCGCTGCCCCAATGCGTTGGCCTGCCGAGGAGATCTTGTCGGCTTCCCTGGCGAGGGAGCAGGGATCCGTGATCTGCGTGCTTGCCAGGGCGAGGCATACCTGGCGAGGCAGCTTACGGAGGAACAGCTCTTGAAAAAGAAAATCCGGGGCGTGCTCCCCGAGCAACTAGAGCATGTAATCCATTCGCTCGGACGGGCGCGTGTCGCCGAGCTCGGGCAGGTCGAGCAGGCGCCGTGCGCGTTCCGCCGATGAGAGGGCGAAAGCGTCGAGGAGGAGCTTCTTGATCGCGCCGTACTTGTCAGCGGCTGGCAGGTGCTGGAGGAGGCTGAGGGCGTGGGCCGCGGTGGCTGAGCCGAGTGCTGCTACCACATGATGGAAGCGGGTGTCGTCGGCGGTGATGCCTCGCAGGGCGAACTGGGAGTCCGCCTGGGCGAACCAAACCGCCGCGTGAGCCTCCCAGAAGGTAGGCAGTTTGAGGGCAACTACCGTGTCCATGTCGGTAGGTCACCAATGAAGGAGCTGTTCTCCAACTCGAATCGAAAGAATGGACGCGACAAAAAGCTGGAATTCGTCCGAGTTTCCTTATTGCATCAAATCAACTCGGGTAAAACTGAAAAAGCCCGTTTATCGGGCAGCATTATATACAAGCACTCGAATATCTCATGCCGGAGCGTTTGCCCTTAAAAGGCGTGACTGGGCGTGTCCGGGAGACCTGGGCGAGTCTGGACATGCCCGGGAACGGCGAGACTGAGTGTCGCCGGACGGGCCGGGCGTGCCCGGGAAAGGTGAGTCCGGGCATGCCCGGGAAAGGCGAGACTGAGCGTCTCCGGGCGGTCTGGGCGAGCCCGGCACAGCGATCGCTCCATGGTTGCGTCCTCGGCAGGTGTAAGGCGATTGTGTATGTTCAGCGGTAACCGCTACAGTACCACTATATTGAGCACACAGGGTGAACAAAACCCTTTACAGGCAACACATTGAAAAACAAAACCCACTATAAACCAGGGATAAAGCACAAATAAATGAATAAGTAAAACGTTTGGCAAATCACAATCTCACATACAGTCAACACTTCAAATAAATGTACAAACTAGAACACCACTCAGTAGAGCGCATACTCCCGCCGTGGGTCAAGTTGGAATAATACGTTTTGCTTAACATCCCCTCTCCCCAAAACAATAAATAACTACTACAATTCAGCTTTTACTCGCGGCCGTAGAAGATTGACTACTATAATTCAGCTCAGCTTTTAATTGCGAAATGGGCCCAGCCCGGCCGAGGTGGGCCTCGACCGGCCTCGCCACCTAGCCTATAACCTTCCAGGGGCCCGTCCCTACATTTTTAGTTCTTTTTGAATTAATTTACTACCATAATTCAGCTTTTAATCGCGGCCATAGAAGATTGACTACTATAACTCAGCTCAGCTTTTAATTGCGAAATAGGCCCAGCCCGGCCGAGGTGGGCCTCGACCAGCCTCGACACCTAGCCTATAACCTTCCCAGGGCCCGTCCCGACATTTTTAGTTCTTTTTGAATGAATTTACTACCATAATTCAGCTTTTACTCGCGGCCATAGAAGATTGACTACTATAATTCAGCTCAGCTTTTAATTGCGAAATGGGCCCAGCCTGGCCGAGTTGGGCCTCGACCGGCCTCGCCACCTAGCCTACAACCTTTCCAGGGCCCGTCCCGACATTTCTTGTATTAGAGGTTTCCTCCTATCTTTCACCATTCAGGAGATTAGCTTGCGCAGACAAACAAACAAACAAACTAAAACTTTCTTTTATTCAGTCATGTGAAAAAGTAAGTACACCCCATGTAAAGTTTTGACTTTTTCAACATATTTCAACATACAGCTATTTGATCTTCATTTCAAAAATATTGATCGATAAAGGTGATACAATATAACAAATATCATGAAACATTTACATTTTGTAGTCCATTGTATAATTTAAATAAACATAAATGCAAATTTCGCCTGTGGAAAAAGTAAGGACACTCGCCTCAGCCTTGATTGGTGCGAGGGCTCACCGATCCCGCCCCTCTTGATGAGGCTTTGGCAAAGCCACGCCTTGTTCCTCGCGCTTGGCTGACTCCTCCCCCCCGATGACGAGGTGGAGACACGCCTTTCTTCTCCGAGGTTACCTCGTGCGTAATGGAGTCAAATGCAGCAAAGTGGATGGGAGATGAAAATGCAGCAAAGTGGCTAAAGGAGATGAAAATGCAGCAAAGTGGCTGAAGGAGTCAATTGCAGCAAACCTGGCAAACCTGGCAAACCTGGCACTTGGAAGATGCCATGGGGCATCGGAGGGACCTGTCTTATTTAATTGATGCAACGTAATGAACTAGTGGATCACAGAACCTTCAACTACATTTACTAAGGACATAACTAATGAGGGAAATCATAGATTTGCTACGTGTGTGCGATGGCCTAACTACAGACGACCGTTTATCTTTGACACTACAATTGGAGGTTGATATTTACAGGGAATATTTACAGCATACAAAAGGGGAAAATTTACATCAAATTACACACACAATTCCCAAATCCCCAATACTGCACCCTCCTTCCTTACGGGACGTCCCGGCCCGAAAATTTTACCTTTAGTGTGACACGTAGGTGTAATTCCCTCTACAATTAACCTGACCTTGAGTGCGACAATTTTAAAACACAAATAAATATGTTCCGCTAATTGCGTTGCACCCTGCCTAACAGTTTCACACCCACAGCTAACCGAATTGCGGAATTATTTTCAAACTAAACATTTACGGTGGGGAAGCATTATTTACAGTGACATTATTTTACTATTTACAAAACGCAACCCAGGACCTGTGATTTTTCTTTTGGGGAGACAAAAAGAAATTCCTGTTGGGAGAGAGGAGACAGCACGCATTGCATCGACGCACCAGTACCAATACACTCAAAGCACCAATCACCAAAAGCACCAAGAGCACCCTTCGGTGCAACAGTCACCAGTTCATAATAAGCACACATAAAAAAAACAACTGGTGGTGGTCTTCCTCTTTTCTGCTGGGCCGATGTTCTTCCTGATGTTTTCTTGCTTCATGCGGCCTATTTGGACATAATCAACAGCACAGAATGTGTCCATTTTTATTTAGGGCCACAGGGGCCAACTAAGGGTGGTCCACCTGCGTGGCATAGGTGCCACCTTACCGAGGTCCGCAAGCAAGACCCTGGGCCATCGTGGCCGGCTCCAGCAGAGGTGCCAGGCCGTGAAACGTGGGGTCCATAAAGTGGTGCTTGGCTGCAAGACGGCGGTCCATAAGTAGTGCGTCAATGCAATGCATGCTGGTTGCGGGAGTTCTGGCTCACCATGGCGGACCCCCGCACGCTCCCCTCCGCGCCCAGAGAGCACAGTCCTCGGGTGGGAGACGGGAACAGAAGACAGGTGAGTGAGGGGTAAGGTCACAAGGGTACACCTCGAACAAGGCAATGCAAGGCGAGGTGCATTTGGAGATGGAGCGGAGAAAAGCTCGTCCCTACCGTACATCACCCCTTCACCCCCCCCCCCCCCCCGTCACCTACTCTACCCTTGCCCTTACCCCATATTTACAACAATCTACACATTTACAAATTCGTCACTAACGTCACGTCTTCCCCATATTTCCCCTATACCAAATTCGTCCCCACAATCCCTCTAACCAAAATTTGCCATCACCAATTCATCATCAATCCTCATAAGGAGGGAGAGATGGAACAACAAGCACAGTGTCACACCCACGTCATGATGCGTCTCACAATCCAAACATTTGCACAGTAAAATAAAAACAACAAACCATGGCATGGTGTGGAGTTCTGTTACCTCAGGTGAGTGGATGCCGATGGTGCGAGGAGATTCTTAATCCTAACTATCTTCTAAATGACATTAACACACTTTACACTACCCGGGGTCTTTCCCTGCAAAACCATTGGCCATCTTACTCGATGCGGTTTTACGAATCAAATTCCCATTGCCCAAACTGTGGTGCTTCCTCAATTTGGGGTCTCACTCCCCCGATTCAACTCCCTGTGCCCTTGCACAATTTCAGGACTGGGTCGTGTGGTTCTCCCAGCAGGTCTACCCACCTGCACACCTCCACCACTGTAGTTGCCTCCGAGCTTACCTGCTCCTTACCCTAACCTATCTACTGGGGAAGGCCCTCTGGCGCTCTTCCCACTCGGTGCCCTCTGGCACTGGGCTACCCGGGTCCGTCCTCCGGATCCTCGGGCCCCGTCCACAACTCTAACGGCTCCCAGAGCCCACCTGCGGCCTCACCTGGCCGACATCCTCACAGTGGTGGAGTGCCCATTCAACTACACACACTAACAGGCCACACGCCCAGCCATTTCCACGTCACTAATGCACCCATCCAAACTCCATTCTTCCACACGCACCACAGATGCCAATATCCAACCACAATTTACCTATACCCTCTACCTAACTCTTAAACTACCCTCCCCGGGTATTTGTGATGGGGGTCCATCCTCCTTTCCCCCATCCACACCTTCGCACCATCCACTCCACTCCACAGTTTCCACCATACTCACTCCACGACCATCCATTCCATACTCTATATATTCCACACTCCATATATTCCACACAACCATTCTCCATTCACCTGTAGTTGCACACCTGTGCCATCACACCTGGTGCTTCCTGCACCCTCCTTCCTCCCTGGACCATTTGGTCAACACAACACACAATTCACCACTACTCACTCATACACTGTTCCGTTCACCTGTTCAGTTGCACACCTGTGCAATCACAATTGTTCCTCACTCACTGCTCCATGCACTTCCATGCTCAATACACTCACAATTACCTTCTCACAATACACTTCTGAATACTCTTTCAATTCTCAAACAACCACACGGCATCATCTGAACTACCTGGTTTCCCGCTAACTTGGTGCTCCCCGTCTTCCCTTTAAACTAAGCACATACCACGTCATTATCAGCCAACTACCCTCTCTATGTCCCCACTATCTGTCCAAAGTCGCTACTTAACCTTACCGTTACCTATGGTCAATCTCTAGGTCCCTACACACTATATCCTAACCCTCCCGGGCTAGTTGTCACTGCCATAAACCCCATAAACCTATTGCTCCTTTGCCCCCGTTGTGAGAGATGGCAAAGTTGCCATGCCACCACATCGGGCATCTCTCACTACCAATTTTGCTCTCAAAATTCCAACCAATCAAAAATTTTCCAACCACTGCCAATCACAAATTTTGCTTTTCCAAATTCCCTATCCCTACCAAATGTCCTTTACTTGAGCCTCTCGGTGCGCCAATTCATCTCCAAAGCCCGGCTTCGTAAAGCCGAGCAATGAATTCGGGTGGTTTGGTCGCCTGCAGTTGGATCCGTCCAGCATTCACGATTCTGGGGAGGAGGCATGCTCGGGCCGAGGTTCCACGCATCATCGCGGCTCGGAACCTTGCGGTCTCCGGCCCGACGACCGAGGCTCGCCCGGTCGGAACCCCGTCCCCGCCAGGGGGCGAAGGTCCGACCCGGCTCCCTTCCCCCGGAATCGCGCCGATCGCTGCTCTGACGCGGCCCCGACCATTCAGTGCAGGGCCTGACCCGAATCGTGCGTGACGCTCTGTAGTGGGGCGAAACAGCATCGATCCGTGCGAAGCTTCGCATCCAACAAAGCGCGATCCACGCGAAGCTTCGCATCCAACAAAGCACGATCCGCGCGAAGCTTCGCATCCAACAAAGCGCGATCCGCGCGAAGCTTCGCATCCAACAAAGCGCGCCGCGCACCGAGCGCCCGCGTCGGCTATTCGTCACCCTAAACGCTACCCCGTTCAACGTCGATGCCTTATTCGCATGCTCACACGCACACGCGACCCTTTCCACACTCACCAAGCCCGGCGTTCCAACGCCGCCCGTACATTCCACACACTCCGTCCATTCCACCAACGCACTTCCTGTTACACACCACACCTCTCGCACACCCTCGCCGTTCGCACACTTCGGTCCACACCTCTCCTCCGTTACGTCCTCCGTAACACTCACCATGGGCGTGCACTCTTGCATCCACCCACTAACGCGCTCCGATGTGCCCTCCCACACCCGCGCCACAACCAACTCAGGTGTGCTTCCTCGCACACGTTACACCACCACCTTACTCTCCGTGTCACTCTCACCCTCGCACGTACACTCCGTATCGCTCTCACTCCCTTTGTCACACTCCGTACACTCCAACGTGCATTCTTGCTCGCACTCGGTATCACTCCCACACTTTATAACATGCTCACTCTTTGACGCACACTTTTTCCTCACACGCGTGCCATTCGCTTTAACACAACACACAAAGGACCTTCCACGAACGCCCGGGTGCTTTCGCGATCCCAAGCGTGCGACAATTCTCTTCGCGCCAAACACTCTGCCGAAAAACCTCTTAGCACCATATACAGCCCATCTCACCTTTGGGATCCTCTTCTCCACGCGCACCTGCAAATCCTTATAAGGATTAGCAAGTACGGCATCAGGATGTGAACTTAGACTTTGTGCACAATCCATTCCTCCCTGCCGCGAGTGCTTTTCTAAGCCCCCGGTCTCTCCAATTTCAATTCCCATAACTTCTTTGAATGATTCGGACTTAATTTATTTTTTCTTTCCCTCGACCGCTGGTCCGAATAAAATTTTCTCTCCCACCTCGGTGGTCGCCGGCTTTCCCATACCCTGGGTCGCAATCTCTATCCCCGTCATTTTACCCGCGCTTTTCTCCGCTTCGCTCAACCAGCGCTTCTCGACCTGCTTTACCTCGTCGTGCACCCTTGGGACCTGCTCGCCCAACATGCGATCCATGGTCTCCCCACATTTTTGTATCTGGCTTTCCAAGTCATTTCTCAATTGCTCTCCTTCGGCCCTCATTCAGTCCCCCAATTGCTTACTATTTCTTTCCATCATTTGTCCCATTTGCTCTCCCATTCTGTCCATACTGTCGTTTTCTTTCTGTATTTCCGCCATTAATTGGGCCATGAAGGCTTGCATTTGGACCACCCCCATTGGCGCAGCGGGCGTGGCTGCCGCAACCACGTGCGAGCGGCCATTTTGTGTCCCTACAACCACGTGCGCGAGGGCGCCATTTTGTGTGCCTGATGCCCCCTCAACCACAACCTCATTTCTCTCCTCCTCCATTTCTCCCACATACATTTCCCTGGGGTCCTGGGTCACTTCTACCCCCCCCCCTTCTGACTCACCCACCTGCATCCGATCGCCTTGACCATCCATGGCACTATTTTAAATTTAGGATGTTAAAAAATTTCGGGCGCTCTTAATTTTGACCAAATTTTTCGAGATGTTTAAAAATTTGGTTCGGGCCTCGAATCTCACTCCCAGACACCAATTTAGTCAGGTTCACTGTGTATTTTCGTTGGTTTTTCTTGGAGATTTGCAAAACTATACTTTTTTGGAAACTTTATAGTATAACCAATCGGAAAAGTGATGTTTTCATTTGCATGGAAGGTTCCATGGCGGCCATCTTGGATTTTCAAAATGGCCACGCTAAAAATTGATATTTCTCAATATCTTGGCTTCTAGATGACCTAGGGTCTTGATTTTAACAGCTAAACCTACATTTTCTGGGGCAAGGAATCCAATCGTACCAAGTAAAATAAGCTAAAATAATCATAGAGCCAAATATTATGTTGACGAATGTTTTATTCTGTAGTACAAAGAAGATAACCTGCATGGAGAGTTGTGAATTTCAGGAATAGGTAACCTCAAGCATTAATTTTAGGGCAACCTCTTGGATGCTATGTACCTGGACTTCAGCTAAAAATCAGCTTGAATATCATGGCGTAGGAGAACACATCAGATCAAGTATTTATATAGGGACTAATCGATTACAGCGTCTCTGACAATAAACACGTTTACACATCGTCATCACTCTCATCAGACAACATCACATCGTGGGAGTCCTCATCGTTCTGGCACTGGGTGCTGCACTGACAGAGGTCTGTGCATGTTAAGTTCTTTGATCTGCAAGAACATCTGGAAGATGAACAGTCTGCCTTGCATTGACATCTAACCATCTCGATGATGGCCTTGGGGGCTGGGACGACCTCAGTTGTGGTGGGCTTGACCTGACCATCTGTGTCCTTGTAGAAGCCACTTTTCAGTGGATCCAGGAACTCCTGCTCAGGGATACTTGCCTGACCCCATACTCTGGCCTGGATGTGGACTCTGAGGATGTGCTGCTTGAGA
Source organism: Myxine glutinosa (assembly GCF_964187855.1). NCBI lineage: Eukaryota > Metazoa > Chordata > Myxini > Myxiniformes > Myxinidae > Myxine > Myxine glutinosa. The sequence continues at coordinate 65,208,066 of NC_136263.1, forward strand.
GCCCCAAGGGTAGGAGGAAGTTTGTCACTTTCTGCCATGTGCTTACAGAAGAGATGCCATCGTAGCTCTGTGATCGTCTCGATGTGAATGCCCTTTGGTGAGTATGCAGCACATACAAATGTAGATAATGTAGAGAGCATATCTTCAGTCACCTCAGTGGCATCTTCTAGCATCTGCAGAGCCTTGATGACATCTTGATGACATTTGATGTAGACTTGCAGCCATGTTGCCTTGCCTATTCTAGAGAATCTCCCACTATTGTCTTCCCCCGTGAATGCATGGAAGGCGGGCAAAGCCTTCGCTCTTTCGGGACCTAGAGCTGTCCATATTGGCTCGACTTGGACAACTCCAGATGTCATCGAAATTGATGTGTTTCTCAGCAAGAGGTCATAATTTGCTATGACCAGCACTAGTATGTCTGTGTCTGGAGAGAAGAACATCAACTCTGCATCACGTGAGTTCCGATGTGATGCCAGCACTGCCTGTTGGATTATCAGTGTGTCTGCTTCTTCGTGATTGTTGTCCTGAAAGAGGAGCTCGCTGTTGCTCCTAGTGCGTCCTGAAGCAGATGTGATGACCAGCTTTGACGAGTCTATGTTGCACTCAAGGATTTTTGCTGCCAGATACTTGGTCAGATCAGCCTTTGTTTTGTCATGGGAAAGGAACCGGCTCATTGGAATGTGTTTGATGTTGGTGTCATCTCTGACCTGATATTTGATTGGATCCTTTCCTTGCCTCCTTTTCTCCCTTGTGGTACTCTTCAGGGAGTCAGCCTTGTAGGTATCGAACACGAGAATAATCTCATCATATTCTCTGGTTAGAGACATCAGTCTCCCATTGAAGCAGTCACTGAGATATTTGACTGTCACTAAGGTGGCTGGTTTCTTGGTGAGCTTCTGCACAACCACCATCCCGTCCACCACTGCAATTTTCCGACATGCATGAGGAGGTTCACTGGATGTGAAGTCCATGGTTTCTACATCTGCTGCATCTGGGTGCAGAGCACTTGCAGCTTGCAGTGGCTGCTGATCATCATGGGGGGGTTCTGCTTGTGGCAACTTCCCCAGGAGGTGGATTAACTTTGATTTGTCAGTATTGCCCCATTTGGAGCGAAGAGTGCTCTCGGTGTCAAAGTGAACTAATAGTTCCCAATTGCATGTTTCTGGTCGATGTCTCGGTTTGACCTGGCCAGGACCATCAGCCGTCCATATCCATAGAGATCCTTGGTCTCTTTCAGATCTACAGTCTTGTCTCGGAGTTTCACAGTGGCTTTCCTGTTCCCCGACATGAACATTTTGTTGTTGTGTTTTTTCACTGGTGCCCAGAGGCTGGTGTCCCCATTGATTCTCTCTGACACATAGTCTTCATAGAGCTGCTGACCAGTGACATCAATGTTCAAGATTGATGGAACATACTCCTGTGGGATGTAGGCATGTGTGATCAGATTGTGCAACTGGTCACCTTCTGTGGCAAATGGATTGCCATGACTGAGTATGGCAGCCTTGATTTTGTCGATTGCATCATGGTCCTTCTTGACTGCACTTGGTCCCAGGTCATGATGCTCTGTGACCTTCCCAGCTTCCACATGAAACTGACCTTTGAATTCTCTCGACAGGCATGATAGTTCTGGTGTGGCCATGAAGAATCTCTGTCTAGCATTGGCATTGTTAGAGATGCCAATCAGTCCAGAGCGAACCTTCATCAGTTTGTTGATATGTTCGCATGCGTGGTCTGCACCAATCGATACAAAGGGAATCTCGTTCTTGGTGACTGGTATGTTGCCTGCTGCAAGTTCCCTCCAGGTGTCTGGGTGGTTGGTTCTCAGGTCATACATGTCTGCGATGTAGAGGGGCCAGAGCCGCTTGTACTTGATGCGGTCGAAGGCAAAGAATAGCTTGCTCAGTGCTTCTCCAGCTTCGAGATGCAGCACCAGATCACCATTCCGAGATTCTGCCACGAAGAACAGGATCGTCTCGACTCGGGGTAGGTAGTTCATCATGGATTTGAACATGGCCTGGAATGTCTTCACCACATCAGCAGTGGCAAAGGCCTGAAGGAGGTTGCAGTTGGCTTGCTTCACTGATTCGGCCTTCATGGATTTGTTCCCCTCACGGCAGGCAGTTTCTACTTCTTCTGTGGCAACCAAACAAACGTCTTTCAGTTGTGGATTGTCTCTGAAGAACTCCTCCAGTGCCATCTCATACAGTGCTACATATGAATAGATGTGAGCACGGAGAGCGCGCTTGTAATGCGTGCATTTCAGGATTTGCCTGGTCGTGGCAGAACCATAGACATCACCCTCCATCCAGGCGTCATCGATACCTGAGTTCTCCATGGAGGTTCCGATAGCCCTCAGAGCAGCCATCACGACATGCAGTTCACCCAGTCTGGGAACAACTGTGCGTTTCTGGCATCTAGTAGCTGCACCACTTTCTCGTACAGAGCCATGTCAAATGAAATGACAGTAGGATGATCTTCACCAACTGCCAGTCTTCTCAGCTGACTTGCTTGCATGATCACAGTCAGTAGTGTTGACCACTCATGTGCCACCTCTGGGAGTAGTGGTAAGGCTCCAACCTGAGTTACCGACTGGCCTACAGACAGCAGCGAGTTGTAGCCTGCCCAGCCAGGAATCTTGCTCGAATGTCCTCCGTCTTGCATCCTTGATACAGCAGAAGCGACCAGCCATCCCAGGTGTGTCAGCTGATATGATCCTGAGACTCCAACCTTGTTGATGATGAACTCCTCTGTCCTCTTGGTTACTTGTGGTTTTGGCTTGTCACAGTGCAGCATGTCCACATGGTATGGAGTGACTGATAGACTCTGTGCTTCACCTATGATCAGAGGTGGTGCAATCTGCTCTCCCGGAACATCAGCTTTCTGGTACACTGCAGTGATAGTTCCATGAGTGGTTCCTTTCCCATCAGCAGTGTCCTCAGCAAAGTCCGTGTTGTCAGCAGCAAAGAACACGAAGGCGCCCTTCTTCAGGAATGGTGGCACATACAGGCCTTGGAACTGTCTAGTGTTTTCTACGACAGCATTGGCAAGAGCAGCTTCGAGGAGCAGGGTGCGACCATGTGAGACACAGTGTCCCTGTGCATTGAGAAGACCCATCAGCATTTTGCTTCGTGTATCATGGTGCACAGTCAGTGCCAGTCCCAGAACTTGGGGGTTTTCTCTTGCATGTTGTGGCCTGAATGTTGCAGAATCACTGCTTGGATTGTACTTCACCTGTCTGGTGGACTTGAATCCATACATGATGTTTTGGCTCAATGTGAGTGCCGTTCTGTCAACAACACTGGTCTTCGCTTCGGTCTCCAGCTCATCCACGGGCCCCACCATGATCCTGCGGATCATGGTGTATAGTTCAGCTGGAACATCATCGATGTTGCTAGACACTGGTATGGCACATTCTGGCTTGTCCTTCTTTGTGAAGTCTGCAATGCTCTTGCGTATCACCTGTGCTGATTTGTAGATGGCCTTCATGTTCTTCACGTCATCCTCTTCACTTGTGATAGCAGCATGGACCATGTCTTCCTCACATGCGTCTGGAGAGTAGAGGACGGCTGATTTCCTTCGATTCTTCTGTAGAACAGACTTAACGGTGGGCAGCTCAGTGAGGATCATTTCCTTCAGCCAGCGTCTAGTGAATGCAGGGTAATGGTGGTCAAGGCCTTCTGCACCAAGCATGTTGACATAGGTGGTTTCAATATCGTCCATTGAGAGGTAAGCTTGGTTTTGAGTTTGAAAATCGATGAGGTTGATCAGCTCAATCAGACTTGCCCTTTGCAGCAAGTGCTCTTTGTCTGTACTTCTGGTAGTTTCATCTCGCACAACATGGAACACATGTCTTGTCCAACATGGCTTGTGGTACCTCACGTCTATTGCGTGTGCATCAGTGGGTGAGATAGATGTGTTCAGCTTTGTTTTCAATGATGCATCGTCAGACATCTCCACAGCTTTTCTCAGTTATTTACCAGCATTTTCAGTCCGAATTGTGAACAACTGCTGGTCATCATCCGTCTGACAGAAGAAGCACTGGTCCTTATCCAGTGGCACAGTGCAGGACCGTGTAAACGGCAATGAACATAATGAAGAACCAGAAGTTGGTGGACCTGACTCATCCATCTCTGTGCTTCCTCTCTTCGGTCCACGTTTCTTTGGAATATATGACCCAGTAGACAGTTCATGATCTCTGCGGTCCCTTGCACGTTGTATCAGTTCTGTGTTTGTTGCACTGGCGTAGCAAGTGCGGTGCCAAACAGCCTTCTCTTGGCACAGTGTTTCTTTTGTGCTGTCTTTCAGTCGTATTTGCACTTGAACAAAGTTGCCATCTTTCAAGCTGGCTCTCTCTCTTATCACCCCCAAGAGACGATTGTAGGAGTCTATTCTGGGGTGTAACACCAAGGCTCCTTTCCCAGTATCACCAGACTGGCACAGCAAGCATAGCTCCCAGTTCATGGATTCCTCACACATGTGTTGACCATGCTCTCGTACCTCACTCATGATGGATTAGGACCTGCAAATACACAAAATCAAAACTACAGCTAGAAGGGTCATATGCAAATTAGAAGAGTCGCGAAATTCTTCCACGAGAATCTAAATTGATTCTCGCGCAGTGTCGTGAACTTCTAGGCCTGGTACCAGATATTCTGCCACTTGTTTCATTGATTTATTTGCTAGCTGTACCATTACATGGGTCTCAACAAATGTATATATTCATTACTGTGTGGGAGCATGAACCTACGCCAAAGACCAATGTCAGGCATAGGACCACGTGGCTAAACTTGCGACAATCCAAAATGCCACAATTATTGACAATGGGCAAAACATACAGTACTCTGGTCCTCGCTGGACCAGTTGCAACGGTAGTTGTCACTACACTCACTAGGTGGCACTGCAATCACATTACTGCACATCTTATGATTAGCTTACAATCACATTTGCTCTTTCACGAGCCTCGATTCAGTATATTAAAAAAAAAAGAAAAAGTGTGGAGTTTATAATAGGACCAGGCATCATAATAGTGATGTAACAAGTGTAATGGTCTAATGAACAGTGGAAACACGATACATGTATATCAAACTATGGAAAAAATAGTAGGACAAAAGGCATAACTGACCGTAACTGGTCTAGGGATGGGTATATGCCATTTTACTTGGTACGATTGGATTCCTTGCCCCTGAAAATGTAGGTTTAGCTGTTAAAATCAAGACCCTAGGTATTCTAGAAGCCGAGCTATTGAGAAATATCAATTTTTAGCGCGGCCATTTTGAAAATCCAAGATGGCCGCCATGGAACCTTCCGTGCAAATGAAAACATCACTTTTCCAATTAGTTATACAATAAACTTTCCAGAAATGTATAGTTTTGCAAATCTCCAAAGAAAACCAATGAACTTAACAATCTGAACATAGTGAACCTGACTAATTGTTACGGATACGGGGGACGGCTCTCCCGTTAGCAAGGGGTGATTAGCCCCTTGTCCTGTTAAGCTGGCCGTCTCCCCGGTCCTGGTACTTGTAACGCTCTCCCGCGGGATGGAACAGATCAGGGTTATGGGTCCAGGGTTTATCCCGAATACCTTTATCCGTCCCTCCGCAGAACAGGGAGACAAGTACCGCTCGAACCCCGGTTTTAGATGGACTAGTTGCTGAGCGGTTTTAGCAACCTGAAGTTCGAGCCATTAGCAGTACTAAACCCGATCCTAAACGTTGGCCAAATCGTGCCACAGGTGTGCAATGATGGAAACCTCTAAAGCGACCGAAAGAGCATGAAGAAGTAGAAGACAAAGTAGGGAATAACAGGATTTATTATTATTTACGCACAACTAAAGGAAGAAAAGCAATCAAAGTAATATACAAGGAAATGGAAGAATCAGAAGACACAGTTATTAACTTATCTATGAACAGTCTTACTTATAACCCCAAGACAACATGAAAGACAGACAAACGGGCACACTTACACGGGGGAAATGGCCGATTGGATTGAATGCCAGCAGGACGGGGCACGGTCCAGTGAGGTCGCTTCGAGAAGGTGTCAGGGCCGGTGGCGTGATGCTGGTTTTTCTCGCGTCGATTCCGCAGTCAGCAGGGCCCAAGACGACATGAGGCGGTGCAAGCTCCAGCGCAAGGGGGCAGCACGTTGAGGCAGTCCGCGCACGTAACCATTCGTGTCCGCTTCTTCCTATAAAACCCCGCGCTTGCCCTTTTATGACGTGCTTTTGGGATCAACCCGCGTGCGTTGGATCCGCCCCTCGGTGAGCTCGCCTCAGCCTTAGTTGGTGCGAGGGCTCACCGATCCCGCCCCTCTTGATGAGGCGTTGGCAAAGCCACGCCTTGTTCCTCGCGCTTGGCTGACTCCTCCCCCCAGATGACGAGGTGGAGACACGCCTTTCTTCTCCGAGGTTACCTCGTGCGTAATGGAGTCAAATGCAGCAAAGTGGACGGGAGATGAAAATGCAGCAAAGTGGCTAAAGGAGATGAAAATGCAGCAAAGTGGCTAAAGGAGTCAATTGCAGCAAACCTGGCAAACCTGGCAAACCTGGCACTTGGAAGATGCCATGGGGCGTCGGAGGGACCTGTCTTATTTAATTGATGCAACGTAATGAACTAGTGGATCACAGAACCTTCAACTACCTTTACTAAGGATATAACTAATGAGGGAAATCATAGATTTGCTACGTGTGTGCGATGGCCTAACTACAGATGACCTTTTATCTTTGACACTACAATTGGAGGGTGATATTTACAGGGAATATTTACAGCATACCAAAGGGTAAAAATTTACATCAAATTACACACACAATTCCCAAATCCCCAACAATATTGTTGAAATGAAGATCAAATAGTTGTATGTTGAAATATGTTGAAAAAGTCAAAAGTTTACATGGGGTGTACTTACTTTTTCACGTGACTGTATATATAGATAGATATAGAAGAATATATATAGAATATAGAGAAGAATATGTCGAAGATAATGTTAAAAAAAAAATGAGCCCGATCTTCCAATGGTAAAAAAATCCTTCACAAAAATTCCTGGATCCGGAATAATATCCTGAGCTTCACCAAAAACTAATCAATTCTTCCTTATCCCAAGGGCAATCATCCCACCAACTTTCATCCAAATCCGTTCAGAACTTTTCCAGATATCTTGTACACACACACACACACACTCACACACACACACACACACACACACACACACACACACACACACACACACACACACACACACACACACACACACACACACACGATCAAATGCATTACTCCCTAGCGGGAGTAATTAGTCATGTATCTGCAAGTCTATTACAGGGTTTTGCCTCCACTCCAACCTCAGGGACTATTCTGCCCCATAACAGTACTTAGGCAAGTATTACGACCATCACATGACGATCCTAAGCATCCAAAATATAATCCTTCAAGTACTTGGGCTGTTATCGTGGATGGCTGGAGCGTCTTGGTGCACAGTCGCTTGGAGACGTTGGATGATCCACACTGGTGTCACCGATGGCCTCAACAGATTGGAAGTGATCTGGTTGACGGGTGTTAAGCTTTGGGGGTGTAATGGAGATGTGATCCGGTGCTTGGCTGATAGGGATTGGAAAGGATTCAGAACTGTCAGCAGGTGTAGACAGCTTATCAGGGATATGGGGGGTTTGGTGGTTTTGATGTTGGTTGGAGGCAAACGTCTTCAGTGTACAGAGGACCACCATGTACCCTATTGCGAGGAAGTGCGGGCGTATCTTCCCAGTACTTGGATACCTTGTAGCATTCAGATTCTTTGACCCGATACGCTGCACATTTCAATTGGGATCCTACAAACTTGCGTATGTTACACCAGGGTCACCAATGGCCGACACGAGGTAACGGTTTCCTGCGCATGACAGGTTACGGTCAGAGTACAGATAGACTAAATCACCAACTTCCACCAACATGTTGGGCTTGACACAGACCCCTTGGGCGCCTTGGCCTTCTCACTAAATGGGTGGTTTGTAGAACGAAGCTGGTGTTGGGTTTCTATCATTTGCAGGTCAGAGAACGGCATTTGTTGATTGGTGAACTGATCCCGCTGGCACCACATCTCAAGGGCTGAGAGGCCCTGTGCACAAATTCGTGAATTCAGACTGGCAGTGGCCAGTGCAAGGGTGAGTGGGTTTGCTGGTCCTCCCATAGGCTGCTGTCGTAAAAGTTCATCCACAAGTTCACGAACTGCCTTCTCAGGGATGGGATTCTTGTTGGGATTTTTAATGCGACCAATCTCAATGCACATGCGATGATGTTGAAGAAGCTCGTCATGAACCAAACGTGTAAAGCCAGGGGCCGGATCGGTGCGGATGACAGCAGATGGTCCATCCAATGGCCGGAGTTCTATGCATAAACGGACCGAGTTATCGCGGAGTGTGCTGTGTTGTTCATTGTCCATGATACACGATGTAGTGTAAGAGGTGGTACATTCTCGCAATACAAGAATGAACTGGTGATTGCGTTTGATTACATCTGTTGCGAAGGATATACCGCCGGCACCGGGAGGGTCTCCAGTGGACTGTTTGATGATGGTGTGAGGTGTGTTGCGCAATGCAGCACACTGGTGGCACTTGGAGATCACCTGATCAACTGCTCCATCCAAGTCGAGAGCATAAAAATACCGGTGAATGACGGAACCAAGTTGATTTGTAATGTTCGTAATGTTCGGACTCTGTCTGTGGTAGTGGGCCGGGGCTTAGCCTAATCGGGAATGTTCGGGTCTGTCGGCGGCCATGATGATTCAATGGACGTTTGCAGTTGTAGCGGTTACCGCTGGATGCACACAATCGCCTTGCACCGGCCAGAACACGGCCAGACGCGCCTCCCCCGGGCATGCCCGGACTCACTGTTCCCGGGCACGCCCGAACCTCCCGGGCACGCCCGGTCTCGTTTTTCCCGGGCATGCCGCTCTCGCCTTTCCAGGGCTCGCCCAGAGCGTCCGGGCATGCCCGCTATCGCCTTTCCAGGGCTCGCCCAGAGCGTCCGGGCATGCCCGCTATCACCTTTCCAGGGCTCGCCCAGAGCGTCCGGACATGCCCGCTATCGCCTTTCCAGGGCTCGCTCAGAGCGTCCGGGCATGCCCGCTCTCGCCTTTCCAGTGCTCGTCCAGAGCGCCCGGGCACGCCCAGCCTCGACTTGCCAGGCCGCAGCCAAACACGCCCGGGCAGGTCCAGACTCGCCTTTCCAAGGCTCGCCCTTGACACCCGGGCATGCCCGGTATAGCTTTTCCCAGGCAAACTTCCCGACATAAATGTGTATATATATTGCTGCCCGATAAACGGGCTTTTGTGAGAATACCTGAGCTGTTTTGTTTCAATAAAGCAACTCGGACGAATTCCGTCTTTGGTCGCATCAATTCTTTCGACTCGCGTTGGAGCGCCGCTCCTTCACTGGTGACCTACCGACATGGACACGGCAGTGACTCTTAAACTGCCTTCCTTCTGGGAGGCTCACGCGGCTGTTTGGTTCGCCCAGGCGGACTCCCAGTTCGCCCTGCGAGGCATCACCGCGGACGACACCCGCTTCCACCACGTCGTGGCAGCGCTCGGTTCCGCCACCACGGCCCGTGCCCTGAGCCTCCTCGAGCACCCGCCGGCTGCCGACAAGTATGACGCGCTGAAGACGCTCCTCCTCGACGCTTTCGCCCTCTCACCGGCGGCACGCGCACGGCGCCTGCTCGACCTGCCCGAGCTCGGCGACACGCGCCCGTCCGAGCGCATGGACTATATGCTCTCGTTGCTCGGTGAGCACTCTCCGGATTTTCTGTTCCGCGAGTTGTTCCTTTGCCAGCTGCCTCACCCGGTACGCCTCGCCCTGGCTGGCACGTCGATCACCGATCCCCGCGCCCTCGCCAGGGAAGCCGATAAGATCTCCTCGGCGGGCCAACACATCGGCGCGGCTACCTGGAGCCTGCCGCCGTCTGAGGCGACGCCCGAGCGCCCTGCGCGGTTGGAGGCCGAACTGCCGGTGAAACTGGCGGCCGCCACGCCGCACCGACCGCTTCCGACACGATGGCCGGGGCCTCCACCTGACCAGGCGTGGTGTTATTACCACGCCAGGTTCGGACACAAGGCTCGGACGTGCCGACCCCCGTGCACTTTCGGCAAGTCGGGAAACGGCCGGGCCGGCGTTCATTCCCAGCCATGAGCGCCGGCCACTCGGGCAACTTGCTTTTTATTCGGGACAAAGTGTCCGGGCGGCGCTTCCTTTGTGACACCGGCGCCCAACTGAGCGTCATACCCGCCTCCGAGCAGGACAGGCGGGACACCGTTTGCGGCCCCTCTTTGGTCGCTGCTAATGGCTCGGCCATACGCACTTTCGGCCCGCGCAACGTCACCCGCTGCTTCGGCAGCCAGCGCTTTCAGTGGACCTTTGTGACCGCCTGCGTCCCCATGGCTTTGCTGGGCGCCGACTTCCTCTGCGTGCACGGGCTGCTGGTCGACGTCAAACGTTGTCGCCTTGTCAACGCCGAGACCTTCAGCTCCCTGGCGTGCACGATGAGCAGCTCCGCGCCGACAGAACTGGCGTGCGCCCTCCCGACGGCGAACGAGTTCGCTCGCCTGCTCGCGGAATTCCCGGCCCTCACACGGCCGACGTTTTCGGCCATCGCAGTGCGGCATGGGATCGAGCACCACATACCCACTACGGGCCTGCCGGTCTACGCCAGGGCCCGCCGCCTCGACCCAGACAAGCTCGCCGTGGCAAAGGCCGAGTTCGACGCGTTGGAGCACCTCGGCATCGTGCGGCGCTCCAATAGCGCGTGGGCCTCACCACTGCACATCGTGCCAAAGCCGGGGGGCGGATGGCGCCCGTGTGGCGACTACAGCCGCCTCAACGACGCTACCACCCCCGACAGGTACCCGATCCCGCACATCCAGGACTTTTCCGCCCGTTTGGCGGGACGGGTCATATTTTCCAAAATTGACCTGATACGGGGATACCACCAGGTACCTGTCCGGGCGGCCGACGTCCCGAAGACGGCCGTCATCACGCCGTTCGGCCTGTTCGAATTTTTGAGGATGCCGTTTGGCCTCAAGAACGCGGCCCAGGCGTTCCAGCGCTTAATGGACGGCGTGCTGCGCGACCTGCCATTTCTTTTCGTCTATCTGGACGACAGCCTCGTCGCCAGCACGTCCCGCGCCGAGCACCTCCTCCACCTCCGAACACTGTTCGGTCACCTCAGCGAGCACGGCTTAATTGTCAACCCGGCCAAATGCCACTTCGGCACGACGACCGTTGACTTTTTGGGCCACCGCATCACCAAGACCGGGGCCGTGCCGCTGCCGACCAAGGTCGAGGCCATCACCACGTTCCCGCATCCCCGTTCCATCAAGGCCCTACAAGAGTTCCTCGGCATGGTGAATTTTTATCACCGATTCGTGCCCCGCGCTGCTCAGCTCATGCGGCCCCTTTACGAGGCCCTCCGGGGCAAGCCGGCCAAGCATGACATCGTTTGGTCCGCGGCCTTCGCGAGCGCAAAACGGGCCCTCGCCGACGCAACGCTGCTGGCTCACCCGGTGCTCAACACGCCCATCGCCCTCACTACGGACGCCTCCAACTACGCGGTGGGCGCCGTCCATGAACAATGGGTGGACGGGGTTTGGCAGCCACTCGCTTTTTTCAGCCGGCAGCTCCGGCCGAACGAGTTAAAATACAGCACGTTCGACCGCGAGCTGCTCGGTCTATTCCTGGCCGTTCGCCATTTCCGACACCTCCTGGAGGGCCGCCCGTTCACGGCTTTCGTCGACCACAAGCCGTTGGTCTACGCAATGGCCAAAGTCACGGAGCCGTGGTCGGCCCGCCAGCAGCGCCACCTCTCCGCCGTGTCGGAATTCACCACGGACATCCGGCACGTCGCCGGCAAAGACAACGCTGTGGCCGACTGTCTTTCTCGGGCCAGCGCGAACGCGGTCCACCTCGGCGTGGACTTCGCGCTCATGGCGGCCGACCAGACCACCGACACCTCGGTGCAGGCCCTCCGGGTGGCGGACACGGGCCTCCGCCTGGCCGACATCCCCTTCGCGGGCACCGTCCTGCTCTGCGACGTCTCCCAGGGCCAGCCTTGCCCCATCGTGCCCGTTTCCTGGCAGCGCCGCATCTTCGCCTCCATCCACGGCCTTTCTCACCCGGGCCGGAAAGCTTCTCAGAAGCTGGTGTCGGCGCGTTTCGTCTGGCACGGCCTTCGACGGAACGTCCGCGACTGGACCAATGCCTGCACGGCCTGCCAGCGGGCCAAGGTCCACCGCCACACCCAGGCCCCGCTGGCACCTTTCACCGTGCCTGCACGGCGTTTTGACCACGTCCACGTGGACCTGGTGGGTCCCCTGCCCCCATCGCGGGGGTTCACCCACCTGCTCACCATGGTGGACAGGACCACCAGGTGGCTGGAGGCCGTGCCCCTCACCTCCACCACCACCGCCGACGTGGCGCAGGCGTTCATCGCCACCTGGGTCGCGCGCTTCGGCGCACCGGTGGACATCTCGTCCGACCGCGGCCCACAGTTCATGTCTGAACTTTGGGGCGCGGTCGCCCGCTCGTTGGGGGTCACGCTGCACCGCACCACGGCCTACCACCCCCAAGCCAACGGGTTGTGCGAGCGGTTTCACCGCTCCATGAAGGCCGCACTCATGGCCGGCCTTCAGGGCGACGGTTGGACTGACCGGCTGCCGTGGGTCCTTTTGGGCCTCCGCACGGCCCCCCAAGGAGGACCTCCGGGCGTCCGCCGCCGAGCTCGTCTACGGCCAGCCGCTCCGCGTCCCGGGCGAGTTCGTGCCTGACGCTACCAGTCCCTGGTCCGCCGCACACCAGCGCTCGGACCTCCAGGAGGCCGCCCGCCGATTTGCCCCCGTGCCAACGTCCCACCACGGTGGCCCCCAGTCCTACGTCCCCCCGGCGCTTCGCACAGCGGAGTACGTCTTTGTGCGTCATGACGCGCACCGGGGGCCACTCCAGCCGCCGTACGACGGGCCCTTCCGGGTCCTGCGACGGGGCGACAAGTCCTTTGTCGTCGACGTTGGCGGCCCGTCGGACCGGATCTCTGTGGACCGCCTCAAACCGGCGCACATGGACGTCGACCGACCACCACGGTTGGCCCTTCCTCCGCGGAGAGGCCGCCCCCCGTCCACAGTTCCCCCCGCTCGACCACCCACCACCACGTCGGACCCCTCCCCACGGCCCTCCAGGGGTCGCTTCGGCCGGGTCATCCGGACCCCCCTTAAATTGACCCTGCCGGTGCAGGTCGAATCTGGAGGGGCATGTGTAGCGGTTACCGCTGGATGCACACAATCGCCTTGCACCGGCCAGAACACGGCCAGACGCGCCTCTCCCGGGCATGCCCGGACTCACTGTTCCCGGGCACGCCCGAACCTCCCGGGCACGCCCGGTCTCGTCTTTCCCGGGCATGCCCGCTCTCGCCTTTCCAGGGCTCGCCCAGAGCGTCCGGGCATGCCCGCTATCGCCTTTCCAGGGCTCGCCCAGAGCGTCCGGGCATGCCCGCTATCGCCTTTCCAGGGCTCGCCCAGAGCGTCCGGGCATGCCCGCTATCGCCTTTCCAGGGCTCGCCCAGAGCGTCCGGGCATGCCCGCTCTCGCCTTTCCAGTGCTCGTCCACAGCGCCCGGGCACGCCCAGCCTCGACTTGCCAGGCCGCAGCCAAACACGCCCGGGCAGGTCCAGACTCGCCTTTCCAAGGCTCGCCCTTGACACCCGGGCATGCCCGGTATAGCTTTTCCCGGGCAAACTTCCCGACATAAATGTGTATATATATTGCTGCCCGATAAACGGGCTTTTGTGAGAATACCTGAGCTGTTTTGTTTCAATAAAGCAACTCGGACGAATTCCGTCTTTGGTCGCGTCAATTCTTTCGACTCGCGTTGGAGCGCCGCTCCTTCACTGGTGACCTACCGACATGGACACGGCAGTGACTCTTAAACTGCCTTCCTCTGGGAGGCTCATGCGGCTGTTTGGTTCGCCCAGGCGGACTCCCAGTTCGCCCTGCGAGGCATCACCGCGGACGACACCCGCTTCCACCACGTCGTGGCAGCGCTCGGTTCCGCCACCGCGGCCCGTGCCCTGAGCCTCCTCGAGCACCCGCCGGCTGCCGACAAGTATGACGCACTGAAGACGCTCCTCCTCGACGCTTTCGCCCTCTCACCGGCGGCACGCGCACGGCGCCTGCTCGACCTGCCCGAGCTCGGCGACACGCGCCCGTCCGAGCGCATGGACTATATGCTCTCGTTGCTCGGTGAGCACTCTCCGGATTTTCTGTTCCGCGAGTTGTTCCTTTGCCAGCTACCTCACCCGGTACGACTCGCCCTGGCTGGCACGTCGATCACCGATCCCCGCGCCCTCACCAGGGAAGCCGATAAGATCTCCTCGGCGGGCCAACACATCGGCGCAGCTACCTGGAGCCTGCCGCCGTCCGAGGCGACGCCCACGACGCCCGAGCGCCCTGCGCGGTTGGAGGCCGAACTGCCGGTGAAACTGGCGGCTGCCACGCCGCACCGACCGCTTCCGACACGACGGCTGGGGCCTCCACCTGACCAGGCGTGGTGTTATTACCACGCCAGGTTCGGACACAAGGCTCGGACGTGCCGACCCCCGTGCACTTTCGGCAAGTCGGGAAACGGCCGGGCCGGCGTTCATTCCCAGCCATGAGCGCCGGCCACTCGGGCAACTTGCTTTTTATTCGGGACAAAGTGTCCGGGTGGCGTTTCCTTTGTGACACCGGCGCCCAACTGAGCGTCATACCCGCCTCCGAGCAGGACAGGCGGGACGCCGTTTGCGGCCCCTCTTTGGTCGCTGCTAATGGCTCGGCCATACGCACTTTCGGCCCGCGCAACGTCACCCTCTGCTTCGGCAGCCAGCGCTTTCAGTGGACCTTTGTGACCGCCTGCGTCCCCATGGCTTTGCTGGGCGCCGACTTCCTCTGCGTGCACGGGCTGCTGGTCGACGTCAAACGTTGTCGCCTTGTCAACGCCGAGACCTTCAGCTCCCTGGCGTGCACGATGAGCAGCTCCGCGCTGACAGAACTGGCGTGCGCCCTCCCGACGGCGAACGAGTTCGCTCGCCTGCTCGCGGAATTCCCGGCCCTCACACAGCCGACGTTTTCGGCCGTCGCAGTGCGGCATGGGATCGAGCACCACATACCCACTACGGGCCCGCCGGTCTACGCCAGGGCCCGCCGCCTCGACCCAGCCAAGCTCGCCATGGCAAAGGCCGAGTTCGACGCGTTGGAGCACCTCGGCATCGTGCGGCGCTCCAATAGCGCGTGGGCCTCACCACTGCACATCGTGCCAAAGCCGGGGGGCGGATGGCGCCCGTGTGGCGACTACAGCCGCCTCAACGACGCTACCACCCCCGACAGGTACCTGATCCCGCACATCCAGAACTTTTCCGCCCGTTTGGCGGGACGGGTCATATTTTCCAAAATTGACCTGATACAGGGATACCACCAGGTACCTGTCCGGACGGCCGACGTCCCGAAGACGGCCGTCATCACGCCGTTCGGCCTGTTCGAATTTTTGAGGATGCCGTTTGGCCTCAAGAACGCGGCCCAGGCGTTCCAGCGCTTAATGGACGGCGTGCTGCGTGACCTGCCATTTCTTTTCGTCTATCTGGACGACATCCTCGTCGCCAGCACGTCCCGCGCCGAGCACCTCCTCCACCTCCGAACACTGTTCGGTCACCTCAGCGAGCACGGCTTAATTGTCAACCCGGCCAAATGCCACTTCGGCACGACGACCGTTGAGTTTTTGGGCCACCGCATCACCAAGACCGGGGCCGTGCCGCTGCCGACCAAGGTCGAGGCCATCACCACGTTCCCGCATCCCTGTTCCATCAAGGCCCTACAAGAGTTCCTCGGCATGGTGAATTTTTATCACCGATTCGTGCCCCGCGCTGCTCAGCTCATGCGGCCCCTTTACGAGGCCCTCCGGGGCAAGCCGGCCAAGCATGACATCGTTTGGTCCGCGGCCATGGACGCGGCCTTCGCGAGCGCAAAACGGGCCCTCGCCGACGCAACGCTGCTGGCTCACCCGGTGCTCAACACGCCCATCGCCCTCACTACGGACGCCTCCAACTACGCGGTGGGCGCCGTCCATGAACAATGGGTGGACGGGGTTTGGCAGCCACTCGCTTTTTTCAGCCGGCAGCTCCGGCCGAACGAGTTAAAATACAGCACGTTCGACCGCGAGCTGCTCAGTCTATTCCTGGCCGTTCGCCATTTCCGACACCTCCTGGAGGGCCGCCCATTCACGGCTTTCGTCGACCACAAGCCGTTGGTCTACGCAATGGCCAAAGTCACGGAGCCGTGGTCGGCCCGCCAGCAGCGCCACCTCTCCGCCGTGTCGGAATTCACCACGGACATCCGGCACGTCGCCGGCAAAGACAACGCTGTGGCCGACTGTCTTTCTCGGGCCAGCGCGAACGCGGTCCACCTCGGCGTGGACTTCGCGCTCATGGCGGCCGACCAGACCACCGACACCTCGGTGCAGGCCCTCCGGGCGGCGGACACGGGCCTCCGCCTGGCCGACATCCCCTTCGCGGGCACCGTCCTGCTCTGCGACATCTCCCAGGGCCAGCCTCGCCCCATCGTGCCCGTTTCCTGGCAGCGCCGCATCTTCGCCTCCATCCACGGCCTTTCTCACCCGGGCCGGAAAGCTTCTCAGAAGCTGGTGTCGGCGCGTTTCGTCTGGCACGGCCCTCGACGGAACGTCCGCGACTGGACCAACGCCTGCACGGCCTGCCAGCGGGCCAAGGTCCACCGCCACACCCAGGCCCCGCTGGCACCTTTCACCGTGCCTGCACGGCGTTTCGACCACGTCCACGTGGACCTGGTGGGTCCCCTGCCCCCATCGCGGGGGTTCACCCACTTGCTCACCATGGTGGACAGGACCACCAGGTGGCCGGAGGCCGTGCCCCTCACCTCCACCACCACCGCCGACGTGGCGCAGGCGTTCATCGCCACCTGGGTCGCGCGCTTCGGCGCACCGGTGGACATCTCGTCCGACCGCGGCCCACAGTTCACGTCTGAACTTTGGGGCGCGGTCGCCCGCTCGTTGGGGGTCACGCTGCACCGCACCACGGCCTACCACCCCCAAGCCAACGGGTTGTGCGAGCGGTTTCACCGCTCCATGAAGGCCGCACTCATGGCCGGCCTTCAGGATGACGGTTGGACCGACCGGCTGCCGTGGGTCCTTTTGGGCCTCCGCACGGCCCCCAAGGAGGACCTCCGGGCGTCCGCCGCCGAGCTCGTCTACGGCCAGCCCCTCCGCGTCCTGGGCGAGTTCGTGCCTGATGCTACCAGTCCCTGGTCCGCCGCACACCAGCGCTCGGACCTCCAGGAGGCCGCCCGCCGATTTGCCCCCGTGCCAACGTCCCGCCACGGTGGCCCCCAGTCCTACGTCCCCCCGGCGCTTCGCACAGCGGAGTACTTCTTTGTGCGTCATGACGCGCACCGGGGGCCACTCCGGCCGCCGTACGATGGGCCCTTCCGGGTCCTGCGACGGGGCGACAAGTCCTTTGTCGTCGACGTTGGCGGCCCGTCGGACTGGATCTCTGTGGACCGCCTCAAACCGGCGCACATGGACGTCGACCGACCACCACGGTTGGCCCTTCCTCCGCGGAGAGGCCGCCCCCCGTCCACAGTTCCCCCCGCTCGACCACCCACCACCACGTCGGACCCCTCCCCACGACCCTCCAGGGGTCGCTTCGGCCGGGTCATCCAGACCCCCCTTAAATTGACCCTGCCGGTGCAGGTCGATTCTGGAGGGGCGTGTGTAGCGGTTACCGCTGGATGCACACAATCGCCTTGCACCGGCCAGAACACGGCCAGACGCGCCTCTCCCGGGCATGCCCGGACTCACTGTTCCCGGGCACGCCCGAACCTCCCGGGCACGCCCGGTCTCGTCTTTCCCGGGCATGCCCGCTCTCGCCTTTCCAGGGCTCGCCCAGAGCGTCCGGGCATGCCCGCTATCGCCTTTCCAGTGCTCGTCCAGAGCGCCCGGGCACGCCCAGCCTCGACTTGCCAGGCCGCAGCCAAACACGCCCGGGCATGTCCAGACTCGCCTTTCGAGGACTCGCCCAGGACGCCCGGGCACGCCCAGCCTCGACTTGCCAGGCCGCAGCCAAACACGCCCGGGCAGGTCCAGACTCGCCTTTCCAAGGCTCGCCCTTGACACCCGGGCATGCCCGGTATAGCTTTTCCCGGGCAAACTTCCCGACATAAATGTGTATATATATTGCTGCCCGATAAACGGGCTTTTGTGAAAATACCTGAGCTGTTTTGTTTCAAAAAAGCAACTCGGACGAATTCCGTCTTTGGTCGCGTCAATTCTTTCGACTCGCGTTGGAGCGCCGCTCCTTCACTGTTATCCTTGTTGTTGTAATTTATTGGCATAGGGTTTTATGACCGGCTTATTATAATTGTAAGAACATTGGGGAAATCACAGGAGGCAATCACATGCTGGGGAGATTTATAATAAACCCTCGAGATAATTAGCATGTCTTAACCCCAGTGTGAAGAATACGTAAACAACCTGAAGCTCACAGTTTTTCTTCTTACATACATCGAGATTGGCTTCCTCCTTGCATGCGGTCCATGCTAATGGTGACAATACCATACAATCCTATCTGTACTTCGGTATTTCATCCCCAAGCCCCACAAACGTAACAGCACGTTTCCCAATCGCATTGTTCGTTAAATGTATGTTTCCCAATCGTGATGTTCATCTCTTAATACTGGAAACGCATTAAATGCGTGTTTTCCAATCGGTCCTCGCTGGATTTTGTCGCAGGTTGTGACCCCAGTGCGGTCGGTCATTCTAGTTTTATCTGAGGAATGGCTGAGCAAGTCGGCTCACCAATTCGCCACTTTGGCCAATTATGGCAATTTGTCATGGTGAATCTCCTGAACTGTGGGGCCACAGAAGAACGCAAGAAACTGCAGAAATTTAGCTTCCTCTGCAGCATCCCTATTTATCTAAGACAAGGAGCTGTTACTCCAGGTTCCTGCCTTTTGGGTGGTATGAGGAATAGATCAGTGTAATATGGAAACTAAATCTTTAACTGTTTTTGGAATATGACGTGCGCAATCCAAGATACCGAGATGGTTGCCATGGCAACATAATTCAGCCAATCACATCTTATCAGGTTGACATAATGCGATGAGGAATAAATGTCTGCAATATGAAAGCTGAATGTTAAAAGCTAAATGTTAAAATGTTCTTTTTATCAAGAAGTAAGTTTACAACTGGGATTCCTGGTGAATATCAGCAATCCTGCATATTGGAACGAATGACACAACATGCAGTTGAAAATTTCCCCATTTAAACAAAGGTAAAAACGATTAAACAAACCACGTGGCGTTTCGCTTTGTTAATTGCGACTTGCTGACAATAATTTATCTCATTTTCCCTTCAGGTCTTCAAGACAGATGTTCACCACCATCTTAGATGGTCCCCAATCCAAAATAATGATTTTTTTTTTACCCTCGTTAACCCCAAACCAATCCCTCCTCTTTCCAAATTTCCAGTTTTCTCCCCTAAAAGCTTCCTTGTATATCCATCTTGTCCACCTCATCCAGCCTCTCCTGCCCCTAATTCCTCCCCAGTCCTACACCCCTTTTTGTCCCAATTCGGCCTCCATCTTGTCCACTTCATGCATCCTCTCCTGCTCTTCATTCCTCCCCACACACATTGTCTAAGTCGGCCTCCATCTTGTCCACCTCATGCATCCTCTCGTGAGCCTCATACCTTCCCACCCCGTTGTCTGTCCAAGTCAGCCTCCATCTTGGCCTTCAACTCTGCTATTGGTGTTTCTCTCCCTCTCTCAACGATCCCTTTTCTGCTGTTGTGTTCTGATCCCGACATTGTACTCATTCTAGTTCTTCCACGAACCTGGACGGTGCTTACAACGACAAGTTACATCCCCCCCCCCCCCCGACCTCCCGCTCCCCAACCACAAACATGGCGACTCGTAAGTGTGATGACGTCATTTGGGGATTGTGGGTGGGGTAGGGGGGAGAAGGGGAAGGGGTGGAGTGTTCGCACGAGGAGGTTGAAGAGGTGAAAGTGAAATAACACCTCCTATCAAGAAAGCATTTTAAAATCGGCATTTCTATGTGTTATTGTGATTGAAATAGCATGAGGAAGTTCAACCATTCTGCTTCCTCCACCCACCTCGAAAAGCAATTCTTCTTCCCCAAAATAAATAGCAGTTTATTTATTTCAACATTAATAAATAACAATAATTAAGATTCAGAATCTAAGATTCTGATCGTGCTTAAACTAATCATTGTTTAAGTACAGGACGCTTACGTCACACATCGCACTACGTGGTAAGAATACACCGTTGACGTCACACAATGTACCACATGGTAACAATGCACCGTTGACGTCATACAACTCGGGTATTGTGAACGAACAATCATTTCGATGTGGATGTCTCGCTGTGTGGACGTGTTTTCCACCGCTGCTCGATTCTTCATTGATTTTTCGATTTTATTTCGAGATTTTTAAACATAAAAGACTTCCGAAGATGCGTCCATTTACGCAGAAAACGCAACCAAGGTTAAGGTAGGCCTACCTCACACGGGTTGTTCGCAATTACATTATAAAGTGCATTTTGTGTTGTGCATCGTGGAAATTAATTATTGTTAATTATTGGAATAGCTGCTTTTTTGTTGTTATTCTTTTGTCACATGTGTTTCGAATAGACTGCAGAGCGACCTGCTTTGTGATGCTTTCCTAGGCGGTGTATATTCGGAAATAATGTTTGATCGGGCGATATTTAAATGGCAATGTTGAAAGAAAAACTATTGATTAATAGCAAGCGTTTGCTGAATCTAATCGATGTGAGAAACGGGATTTAAAAAGGCTCGGCATTATTATATGTGAAGAAGAAGATGGAGGCGGAAGAGTTTTCTTAATTTTAATGTAAATGAGTGAGTTGTATGATTTGGATTTGTGGAGATTTGGAATCAACGTGGTGGATAAAACATATTTGTATGGGGAGTGATAAATATATATAGCAGTTTTGACAGGCGTGTCGTGTCCATCCATGTACCCGTAAAAAAAATGTAAGTTTTTGGGGGGGATCACAAACAATCGCGGGAGTTACCCGAATCCAACGTAGTTGGACTTATTGAAATCCGTCAATCCGTTCTCTTTTTATAACACGACAAACAAACAGGCAGACACGGCTCCTTTTATAATATAGATCCCAGAATACAAGACCCGTCGCTTCGCTGACGTAAATACCAATCTGTTACAGTGACACGGAGTGTTACAGGGGGTGGGGCTGCATGTCCAAGTGTTACACGGAGTGTTACATTGGTGGGGCTATATGTCGAAGTGTTATACGGAGTGTTAGGGGGTGGGTCTGTCTGTCCAAGTGTTATACGGAGTGTTATGGGGGGTGGGACTTCGGGTGGTCCAAAAATTTGAAGATTGGATTTTCATTTCTCCACAAGCCTGCCCCTATTCCTATTGAAGAAAGTAGTTTGTGGTGAAAATTTGAGCTCGATTGGATAATATTTAGAGGTTGCTCAAAATGATGACAAATTTTAATGAAAAATAAGATACAGAATTTTTAGCATCAAACATCAATTCATAGATAATTATCTATTTTCAATTACTCAAATTATTTATTATTGTTGGCTTGCACTTGTCTTCAATTGTATGACCAAGAGATTGTGCAAAAGCACTGGCCACAAACATAGCACGCCGATCTGAGAGATTTACTCTGTCCAGAGTTGCCACTATTGCTGGAGTGATCACCTTGATGGGAGCCTTTTTCACCTGTTTGGCAGAAGATGGACTTTGGAGTTTGAATTCATTGTCCCTTCAATCGGAGCTTTCAATCTCAGACTCCTCCTCCTCCTCCTCCTCCTCCTCCTCCTCCTCATCATCATCATCATCATCATCATCATCATCATCATCATCAACCACAGCCGATGTTGATGGAACAGATTGCATTGCTGTCCGAGTCTCAGCAGCATGTTTCTTCTTTCTTTTATCTTCATTCTCAAGCCTGATACACTTTCTGGTCTCCTTCACTGCCAGAGTGTTGTCCACAGATCCCATACGTGAACTTGAGGGATCCTCACGCTGCATGATAAGGAATGCTTTGTCTTCTTCATTCGTCATTTTCTCAAGCGCATCATTTGGTGAGATATCGAAGAGGGATTGAAGATCATCTTTGAACATCTGCTCCTTCACTCTATAGTTTTCGAATGTCTTGGCTCTATTTTTCTTTACCAGTTTGTAGGCATCATACAACTTCAAGAGTTGGCGCTCACAGGAATCTACTCTCTGCACTGGAATTCGTGCTTTCTCCCAGTATGCACACACAGCTTGTACACTAAGTTTGGCACTTTCACGAACTGTATGGTGTTCTTGTATGTGATGGTACACCATTTTCTGCAATGTGTGTCCTTTGGTTGGTAGTCCCCCACATATTATTTCCTTTTCAGACTTTCCCAGCAACCAAACTGTGGAAGAGCTGCGACTTTCTGCCATCTGAAAAAAACAGGATAAACTAAAAATGTTATTTTTTGAGCAACCTCTAAATAAGTTCCAATTGACTTAATATTTGGTTCATATGATCTTTATAAACACAGGAACAAGGGCAGCCTTGTGGAGCATGGATTTTTAATAGTATTAAATATTACATATATCTGTGGACCACCCAAGTGGGGATGTATGTCCAAGTGTTATACGGAGTGTTACATTGGTGGGGCTGTATGTCCAAGTGTAACACGGAGTGTTACATTGGTGGGGCTGTATGTCCAAGTGTTATACGGAGTGTTATTGGGGTGGGACTGTATGTCCGAGTGTGTGTTATACGGAGTGTTATGGGGGGGGGGGGGGGGGGGGGCGGGGGTGGGTCTGTATGTCCAAGTGTTATACGGAGTGTTACGGGAGTGGGGCTGTATGGCCAAGTGTTATACGGAGTGTTACAGTGGGTGGGGCTGTATGGCCAAGTGTTATACGGAGTGTTATGGGGGTGGGGCTGTATGGCCAAGTGTTATACGGAGTGTTACGGGAGTGGGGCTGTATGGCCAAGTGTTATACGGAGTGTTACAGTGGGTGGGGCTGTATGGCCAAGTGTTATACGGAGTGTTACAGTGGGTGGGGCTGTATGGCCAAGTGTTATACGGAGTGTTACGGGGGTGGGGCTGTATGGCCAAGTCTTATACGGAGTGTTACGGGGGTGGGGCTGTACGGCCAAGTGTTATACGGAGTGTTACAGTGGGTGGGGCTGTATGGCCAAGTGTTATACGGAGTGTTACGGGGGTGGGGCTGTATGGCCAAGTCTTATACGGAGTGTTACGGGGGTGGGGCTGTATGGCCAAGTGTTATACGGAGTGTTACGGGGGTGGGGCTGTATGGCCAAGTGTTATACGGAGTGTTACGGGAGTGGGGCTGTATGGCCAAGTGTTATACGGAGTGTTACAGTGGGTGGGGCTGTATGGCCAAGTGTTATATGGAGTGTTACGGGGGTGGGGCTGTATGGCCAAGTCTTATACGGAGTGTTACGGGGGTGGGGCTGTATGGCCAAGTGTTATACGGAGTGTTACGGGGGTGGGGCTGTATGTCCAAGTGTCACACGGAGGGAACCAAAATTATGATATTTTTGATTCATTTTTAGCTCACCTGGAGTGAAGTTTTGGGGAGCTTATGCGATGGCACGTCGTATGTCCGTCAGTCCGTCCGTCCATCCGTCCGTCAGTCCGTAAACACTTGAAACGTCTTCTCCGAAACCTCTGATGGGATTGTGACCAAATTGTTACAAATGATATTTGTTGTGTTGTGACTAAAGTTTGTTCACGGCATTAAAAAAAAAAAAATCGGGATCTAAGGTTTACCGGGGGTCAAAGTGCATCCAGGTTTGATCCCCCAAAATAGGTATTTGCTTTTATCGACGAAACTTAACCACAACCTTCACCACCCGCGATGGACCAAAGTTTGTTCACAGCTTCAGAAAAATTGGAGTTTGAGGGGGTGTACGGGGTTGGGCGCGGGAGGGGGTGGGGAGTTCCCTCCCCCCCACAAAATAGGTATTTTTTTTGTTTGTTTGTTTCAGGTTTTATAATTATGTTAGCATGGTTCAGCCGCTCCCCTTATTATATGTTTTATGTGTCGGTTTGACTTTTTGTGTGATTAATGTTAGCTCTTTCACGAGCCTCGATCATGCATACAAACAAAACAAAAAACAAACAAATAATAAGGCTGCTTTTTGGTTCGCAAGCGCAGGGGAAGACTGCAGTGCGAGTTGTCCCTCTATTAATTACCTTTCATTGGCATGTGAGTATGTCTTTTAATTATGTACTATTTAAATGTAAGTACAGTACTTAAAATACAAATGGAAGGTGACTGTCCATTAATTATGTATCTACTATTGGAGCCATGATTGTATATCTACATGTATCTCTATTATAATAGCCGTAGATGATTCTGTCTGTCTGTTGGGCGTCTGTCCGGGGTGTGGCTTACTCGGTTTGCAGAGTAGCTCCACCCATAGCTCCACCCATTCTGGGAGAGGCTCCGCTTCATATAAACAAATATCCACCATTTTATTAACTCGCATAGCTTTGAGGCCTGTTTTGTAGGCCCGTGGTGTCTTGCTCTCTCTCTCCCAGTTTTATTTCAAATCAAATTCGATATATCATTTCATTTTTCACAGTCGCTAACATAGTTTTAGACTCGGTTGAAAAAAAAAAAAAAAACGGGAAGAAAATCCGATGAAAGTTGCCGTTTATAGAACGAAATGAATTCTCAAACGCCTGTAACTTCAAGGCCATTGAGTCTCTCCCACGCCTTTATCTCCAATCTAATTCACCATCTGATTTCATTTTTATCGATGGTTTTGGACTCGGTGTCAGCAACGCAGGAAAATGCAGAGATATATTTTTAAAAATACACCATCACACCGCCCACCGCCCACCGCCCAATAAGTATCATACACCGCCCAACATGTATCATACACCGCCCAACATGACAGACGGCAACATGTCGACATTATCGCTTTTTCTTTAAACCGAGTGAACCAAGCCGAACCAAATAAACCGAGTGAATTCACCATTTACTTTTGATGACAGTCGTCACAAAACGACATATATTTCTTCGTTTTTATTTCATTCAACATTATTAGCCGGAAGTAAAATATGGTTCAGGAAATTACCGAGAGATATTTCTTCGTTTCTATATTTATTAGTTATTTGCGCATACACTTTAAATAGGTTTATTTGAAATCTTTAATTTTCACAATGTAATATATTTGTCTTTTGATGATGACGAGACACTTCTTCTTGACTCGTGACAATTCATGCGTTGCGTGGAAACTTCCATTTCCAAAATGAATGACACAGTCGATGAAGAACGACTCGGTGTCAGCAACGCAGGAAAATGCAGAGATATATTTTTAAAAATACACCATATCACCGCCCAACATGACACAGACAGCAACGTGTCGACATTATCGCTTTTTCTTTAAACCGAGTGAACCGAGCCGAACCGAATACACCGAGTGAATTCACAGAGCGAATTTCATCCAATTCCACCGAGTTTCATGAAACCGAGAGATATTTCTTCGTTTTTATTTTATTAGTTACCAGCAGAAGTACCCAGCGTTGCCGGGCGGGGGAGGGGGGCGTGTGTGTGTGTGTGTGTGTGTGTGTGTGTGTGTGTGTGTGTGTGTGTGTGTGTGTGTGTGTGTGTGTGTGTGTGTGTGTGTGTGTGTGTGTGTGTGTGTGTGTGTGTGTGTGTGTATATATATATATACAGACTTGGCATTTAATATGGAATATTTTTTTTGTGGGGGTGAACTTACTTTTCAAGATGACTTAGAACCAAAAGTTCATTGGAATTGTGTTGAAATTATTCTAGATTTTGTTAATGTGACCTTTAAAAGAAACAAAAACCACATTTGACATTTCAAAGCAAATAAATTGATCCTTGAAAGTGATGTAAACTGATATCGAACTCAATTCACGGACAGTACTGTGTTAAACTTCTGTACGTTTTCCAGAAGTATCTCTTTATTTTGCACATTAGCCAAAAAAAAATTCAACAAAAACAAAAGCTAAATTATGACTGGGATTACGGACAGTAAAATTACAGTTCAGTACTTCGTGTACCCCCCACGAGCATTCAGGAGAGCACGTACACGTCGAGGCATGCTATTCACGAGATTTGCCAAGGTTTGGACAGGAATCGCTTGCCATGCAGTGACAATAGTCTGCTGCAATTCATGCACAGAGGTCGGCTGCTGGTCCAAGTTGTCGATTTGACGCGTTAATTCTGCCCACAAGTTCTCTATCGGATTCATATCCGGGGACATGGCAGGCCACTCCATATGCTCTACACCACGGTCAGCAAGAAAGTGTTGGATCATGCGAGCACGATGAGGCCATGCATTGTCATCTTGAAAGACAAAGTTTCCTTGAAAGGCTGCATGAGCAAATGGAAGCAATGTTTCTTCCAGAATGACCCTGTACTTGAACTGGTTCAGGTTTCCATTCAGAACAACCAGGTCAGTTTTGCCCCCTGCATGAAAAGCAGCCCAAACGGTCACCCCACCACCTCCAGCTTGGACTCTTGGCACTATACAATCTTCGTTGTGGGCTTCATGCACTTGTCTGCGCACTCGGACGCGGCCATCTTGACGATAGACCAGAAATCTAGACTCGTCACTGAAGGTCACGTGATTCCAGTGTCCTGGCTGCCATTGACGGTGCTCTCTGGCCCACTGCAATCGGCGCTGGCTGTGTTGTCTGGTCAGGCGTGGCTTACTTAGGGGACGCCTGGCACGATAGCCTGCTTGAACCAGTCATTGGTTGATTAGCCTCCTGGATACAGGCACATTTGTCAGTTGCTGCCACTCAGCCCTAAGCCGATTAGCTGACTTGGTACGGCCATTGCGGACTAACCGGTGCAGCTGGCGATCATCACTCCTCGTTGTTCTGCGGGGACGTCCTGGCCTCGGTATTGGAGTAGGGACACCCCTCTGAGAATTTCGTTTCAGGATCTTTGACACCTGACCTTGAGTGATGCCATACTGCCGAGCAATAGCACGCTGTTTCATGCCGTAATTTCGTAAAGCCACCACTCCATGACAAACAGCATTGTCGAGTTGACGGACCATCTCCAGAGGAAGCAGCAATAACTTTTGGAGACGTGCAGCAGTTGTTTTCCACTAATACAGAACGCAACAACCCTTGTATATCCGACTGTGAAGCCAATCATCAAATGCACCTGTCTGTACATTTTGCCACGCCACCTGTGATATAATCCTGTTGTTGACTTCTTGCTGTGACAATCAGTGACATGGTTCTTTTAACAAATAATTCACCAAAGTGTAAAAGAAAGTCACCAGATTGATACACTGAGTTAAGAAAGTAAACCCAAGTCAAGAAAAAAAGAAAATTCCATATTAAATGCCAAGTCTGTATATATATATATATATATATATATATATATATATATATATATATATATAATATATATATATATATATATATTATATATATATATTGTTATATTATATATATATATATTGTATATATATATATATATATATATATTGTTGCGGATATGAGGTTTGTGTTTTTTTTATTGTGTTGTATTATAAAGTAAATTGTTTTAAATATCACCCTCTGTAAAATGTAATGATTCCTTGTAAATACCTCCGTAGTGTAAAGGTCAAAGGGCGTCCCATAATTAGTCCATAAAGCATACACGTTAGCCAATCATAGAATACGCCTGTTCAATAGTTATATCTTTATTATGTGTATTAGGGTAAGGCCTTGTCTCCCATTAAGATGACACTCCATTGCACCAAGTGAAATAAGATAGCTTCCCTTCATTCTTCATTCCCACTCCCAAAACTTTCATTGCCAAGCCTCGATTGCCAATTACATCCCCTCCAAAACCACCATTGAACATGTGCTCGGGTCGGGGAAGAAAGGCGTGCCCGGCCCATCGTCATCAAGGGCGGAGCTAGAGGGCCGTGCCGACCAATCAGGGCCGAGGTGAGCACACCGATGGGCGTTGTCCTAAAGGCCGGCGGCTTGATCGCCGGAGGCGCTATAAAAAGCGCCTGCGCGCAAGGTCCTGAGACGGAGGGGGAGATCATCCAGCAGCGATTCTTGTCCAAGGGAGATCATCCAGCAGCGATTCTGGTCCAAAAGAGATCGTCCAGGAAGCACAAAGCCTGCTATTCGTCGCCTTGCTCGCCAAGGTTGGACTGAGCAGTAGTTAACAGCAAGAAGCCGGTTGTAGTCCTGGAAAAAGTGCGCGACGTCCACCGCAGCAGCAGTAGACAACAGCAGCAGCAGCGGCGGCCACAGCAGCAACACAGCAACTTGGGGCCTTGACGGCAGTTTTGAGCGGGGCCGCGAAGGAACGGCGGCTGCCAAACGCGCCGATCGAGCTGCAGCATCCTTGGACCTTCTTTCCCTCCAGCCATCCACCTCCTGCCTTTCCACCCTTCTTGTGTACGTGAGTTTGTTTTGTTTGTTCTGTCCCTGGGTTAATTAAGTTTTATAAGCTAGCGTTGCACTGTGTCTAATATCGGCTGTATATTATTTTCTTATCTTTCCTTCTCCTTGGTTTTTTTGAGCCTGTAAATAGCAAATAAATTATATTCGTATTTCCAACCTTTTTGCCTGCTTCTTCTTCACATCCGTGTCGCCTTAGTCTTTTCCCTATTGAATATCTGTGGCGCGATCCGGCCAACGTTCGGGAATCGGGTTAGTTGGGGGTAACTGTACGACCGCGGGGCCATCCGCTCGGCAAACACAACATCTTATCCGCGGGCCGTAGCAATATATATATATACAGTGGAACCTTGACTTACGAGTTTAATTCGTTCTGTGACCGAGCTCGTAACTCAAATTGCTCGTTTCTCAAATCAAATTTCCCCATTAAAATGCATTGAAATGCTATTAATCCGTTCCAGCCCGCCAAAAACCACACCAATTTTTTAAAAAATATACAGTATATATAAAAATATCTCGTGCTTTATATTTCTTTATATGGAAACAGGCAGCGGCCGGGCGAGGCGTCTCGCAGTCTCGAAACGTGTCGTGGAAACGAGCCAAGAGCCCTCTCCTAGAAATAACAAGCCAAGAGTCAAGGGCGATCAGGCGGGGACGGTGCCTCCGTGGCTTGCTCAGGAGACGAGGGAGTCGGGCGCCACGCTCAATGTTACCATTTCATGAGGTCACCGAGTACTCCCAATGAGGTCACTGTGTACTCCCAAATGCCCCCTGGCCCTATCGAATAACGGCATGAGTCCCCGTTGAGTGCTAGATGCCCCGAAGGCCTATGGTCTCAGCGAATAACGGCATGAGTCCCCGTTGAGTGCTAGGCGGCGCGGGCGCGCGACCTTGAGGGTAGCGCCACGTTATGACACGCACGCATGTGCTGGGGCGGGTCAGGTTGAGTATTTCCACTTTCTGTGGAGTTTACCAAGGTACATGGAAATTTGAGTAAATGAACCCCGATGACGAGAGCGCGTGAAGCACGCAATTACGTTAATGTCGCCGTAGGGCAAACGCATGATTAGTCGGGTGACGTCATCAATTGGTTCGGGTGCGTGCGGGCGGGTTTTGACGGCGATTCGCCCCGTCCTCGGATTCCCCCGAGCGGAGTTCCAGCTGAGCGGTATCCCCGCATGGAGTAAATGGCGCACCGACACTTTAGTCGCGCGTCCTGTCGAGGGAAACCGAGAGTCGAACTCGGCCTGTCGATCCAGCGCGGCACGCTGAGGCGAGTGGGCGAGGCAGCGATAAATTGCACGCCCTGAAGTAGCGTCTCGTTTGATAGCTTTCGGGCCGTGTTTGTCCGGAGTTGGACGCGGGGAATAGCGTCAACAGTGCGGTAGCCATTCCGCTATCACCCGAGCAAAGAGGATGGTGGGCGAGACCCATCGCCATGTAGGCGATCATCAGAATACATCGTGCTATGGTATATGATCATCTAGTCATCTGAATACATCGTGCTATGGTATATTATCATCTAGCTTGATACGACATTCCCCTGCAGTGCCCGAGTGCTGTGAAAGTCTATGAAGATCCCGCTCAACGTCCTTAGAAACTGCTGCCAGACGAGGCTCGCTGCCTGTCCATTAATCGGGACAGAGATGACGGCGCTGACAAGCCGAACATCCGTGCTGTGGCGAGTCCTCGAGTGGTGTCAGACGAGCCTCATGCGTTGAGGCGACTCCGGGCAGCGGAGTTCGCCGGCCTCGTTGAGTAGCCACGCGTAGGTGGGATTCCGACCAGCAGCAATCGGGGCCGCCGGCCTCGCCGAGTATGGCCTGCGAGGGGAATCGCACGTGATTCGCGTGTAGGTGGGGTTCCATCCAGCGATGGTGCAGCTGTGCGCGTCGTGCATAGAAGGGATTCCATCCAGCAATGGTGCAGTGCGCGCGATTCGTGCGTAAGAGGGGTTCCATCCCGCGATGGGTGCAGCGCGCATGATTCATGCGTAGGAGGTGATTCCGACGAGCAGCGATCGGAATCGCCGGCCTCTCAGAGTAGTGCCCGCGATGGGTGCAGCGCGCGTGATTCGCGCGTAGGAGGCGATTCAGATGAGCAGCGATCGGAATCGCCGGCCTCTCAGAGTAGTGCCCGCGATGGGTGCAGCGTGCAGCTTCGCGTAGGAGGTGATTCCGATGAGCAGCGATCGGAATCGCCGGCCTCACAGAGTAGTGCCCGCGATGGGTGCAGCGCGCGTGATTCGCGCGTAGGAGGCGATTCAGATGAGCAGCGATCGGAATCGCCGGCCTCTCAGAGTAGTGCCCGCGATGGGTGCAGCGTGCAGCTTCGCGTAGGAGGTGATTCCGACGAGCAGCGATCGGAATCGCCGGCCTCACAGAGTAGTGCCCGCGATGGGTGCAGCGTGTGCGATTCACGCGTAGGAGGTGATTCCGACGAGCAGCGATCGGAATCGCCGGCCTCACAGAGTAGTGCCCGCGATGGGTACAGCGCGCGCGATTCGTGTGTAGGAGGTGATTCCGACGAGCAGCGATCGGAATCGCCGGCCTCACAGAGTAGTGCCCGCGATGGGTGCAGGCAGCGCGCGATTCACGCGTAGGAGGTGATTCCGACAAGCAGCGATCGGTCGGGTAGGCCGGCCGAGTGAGGCATGACAGACATGGGAGTCGTGAACACTCACGTGGAAATCTCATCTCGGGCCGAGGCACGCAAAATCTAAGATGATTCTCTCAGACGAAGCCGTTAGCGTTTCCCACAACCGAGGCTAGACTCGTACCTTCGGCTCCAAGCACGTCCGTCGACCCGACGGGGTTTCAGCCGCAGGACGTTTCCCAGTAGCATCGTTCTCCAGGCGTCTTGCTGGAGTCGTGCTTTGACGACGCGGTTCCGGAACAGGACGTTTCCCAGTAGCATCGTTCTCCAGGTGTCTTGCTGGAGTCGTGCTTTGATGACGCGGTTCCGGAACAAAATGCTTGCGAGGTTCCGATGCATCCGGTCCCTTCGTGGCAGACTGGCAGCGAGAGTAGTCGGAGCTACGTGGCTGGAGCTAGCTCGACGGGTCCTCCGCTGTTCATTCTTCTCCGAGGTGGGCATCGCGGAGCGTGGAGAAAGTCGGGAAACGCTCGTCTGGGATCTGGGATCACCCGGCCAGTGTCCTGCCATTTCCGCAGATCTTGATTGATATGAAGTGTTGTGAAAATGAACCAAGTCCACAACTTTGTCCCATAGGTAGGTTTAATATCAATCAGATCCCTGGCATCATCCTGTAAAATACGATCATGCAATATATACATCAGGATCTTGGCATCAATAGGAAGGATCGATTATATTAGTCAATGCAAGCAAGCCTAGAATATGTGCGAGTACGTACCATTCAAGTCTACATGTCATAGTATAATGTCGCAGGAGTGGCCTCGAGTCGCGGACGTCCGAGGTCTTATAGACGCCTCTCAGCGGTTTAAGTGAGCATCACACCTGGGTTAAACTTTGATACAATGCAGCACATGATACATTTTCACGACACAGGGCACCTTAACGATACAGACTTACTTAACCCCAGGACAAACAGACAGACTTACATGGGAGGGTAGTGGTAGGAGGAGAAGGTCCAGGCAGATGGTAGGCGTTGAGGTCCGGCTCCGGTCCACTCGAGTCCGGCTCCGGGTGTTGACTCATGCCGTGGCGAGAACCCGGGCACCAGCGATCGCGTACTGTTGGCGCGCGGGTCAGACCTTATATGTGGCGGGGGGGGGGGGGGGGGGGGGGAGGGTAGTCCTTCGTGAGGCCGTATGCGCAGTTCAATACAATCAATCCGCTCGCTCGCCCAACCTCCGCGCAGTCCGTGCCCTCTCTCTCTCCTCTCTGTCTCAAGGCGCCGCGCTTGCGCTTATTTCGTGTGCGTAGAAATCAAGCCACGCTTCATCGAGTCACGCCTATTAGTGAGCTCACCTCAGCCCTGGTTGGTTTGCCGACAGGGCCACGCCTCGGTCCTGGCACTCCGCCCCCCCCCCTTCTTCTCCGGCTTGACTGCGTGCATAATGGCGGCCGGGGCGAGCAAATTTGGAGAGGGGCAAGCCGCAAAATGAACGGGATGGGGCCTATATTATTTAATTAATGCAACGCAAATTCAACTATTGGGAACACAGCCTTAACTAAACACAGACTAAGGAAATAACTGAGAAGTTCCTATGGTGTCGTACGTGTTGCTTGTGGACTAACTATGGGTGCAACCTTTTTAAATGAAGAGAATTATTTACAAGGATTATTTACAAGTATTTACAAGTGAGGGGTTCTCAAAACCGCAACAATATATATATATATATATATATATATATATATATATATATATATATTGTTGTGGATCCAGGCGTCGGCGCTCCCCTTACCAAGGGGGGGGGGGGGGTTAATCCCCTTGTCTTTTACACTGGCTGATTCTCCCGGTCCTTTGGAAGATATCGCGCTCCTTCCGGTCGGAGCTTCATATATACTCCATATCCTCCTCCTCCTTCCTGCCCGAGCCACGGACAAAATGGAATATTGCCGAGCGGTTTTAGCAATCCGAAGCTCGAGCCGTTAGCGGCAGTCTAAACCCAATTCTAAGCGGTTCCTATATCGTGCCACAGGTATTCAATTGGGGACAGGACG